>NC_134455.1:127785574-128410574 GCF_047948215.1 Lycorma delicatula
ACTCTGCTTTTGATGATTTTCAAGTATTTGTAGAAGGAAAGTCTGCACTTCCTAACTGCATCTATAAGTTTGTCTATCTGGTAAAATTCATCATTTTTCATAGTTTCTAATCACCTTCTGCCTTTCTGGGCTTTAGAACTTTTCTTTCTACATTTTTAAGTTTATTTCTGCTTGGTCTAAGATTATGCATTCAGTCGTGTACAGTACCTCAAGTCTTAACCAGTATTATGTAATGCCTCAGTTTCTCCTTTCTTGATTCGTTTCTAGTTTTATATATTCTTGGTGATAAGACAAGCTTTTGTGAGTTGTGTGATCCTGATTTTTATTGGCTTCTTCATCTAGCCATTAGTCTCTATTATTTCTCCAAGGTACTTGAAACTTTAAGTCTTTTAATTTTAAAATATCTTTCATTCAGGTATTTGAATAGATTATTAATATTTGCTATAATTCTGTTTTTTCAAATGTAACTCATAAGTTCGTTTTTCTTCAATTTCCTTCAATATATTGATTTGATCTTGGCAGTTTTTAAACCTTCTGCTAGAATTATCAGGTAATATCATCTTTTCTCTGATATTTAGTTTGGAAATGGCAACATGATAATTTTGAAACTCAACATGTTTTTCACTAAGTTTTTCCTCATAACTTCATCTTCAGGAGTTTTCAAAATCCATTTCGGTTTCAAGGAGCTCCCAGAATTCTACATTTTTTTTTAGGTTCCTTTATTGTATGAATTAATTAGGCTGTGCTTTTATTAGGATATAGATTTTATTTGCATTAAGCATTAGTTACAACAGTCAGTTTGACAAGGATCTAAAGTTCATCATTGAGTTTATTATGTTTTGGTTTACTGCTAACCTGCACCCAGATGTGGCAGATTTCCTTAGAACCGTATTCCTAGTTTACCTTTGTATATTCTAAAGTTTTCTGATTCAAATCAGGTACCTAGGTACCTGGTCTCTTGTAATGCTATTACTAAGATTTTCTGAGAGTTTAATGTGTTGATGAGATGCTTGAGTTAACCAATTTTCAAGAGTGAATTTATGTTTAATGTTATGTATTTTTCATTTGTGTGAAGGGTTTTCAAAAGCCTCCAATACCTTCAAGCATGATTGTTGGGATTTTCCAGAATTTTGCTCCACACCTCTACTTTTAGTGAAGATGAATTCCCATTTCTGGTTACCATCTGGAGTAGCCATCAGTTATTTTTTTTGCCATCATCTAACCACTAAAATTGTCAGTTTAGTGGAACTCTTCTAGATTCATTGCTATAATTAGGATTGTAAATCCTAGAGGTTTTTGTACTTAATTGAATGCACACTTATAACGTCATATAGGCAAAAAAATATTATGTCTGCCGCCAAGTAGTCGGCGGCTGACTTCATATGTGATTTTATTGCATTTAGTTGAATTGTACGTGAAATCGTACGTCTCGGTTCAACGTTGATGTTTTCATGTCGTTTCTTTTATAATTTGTGTGTCTCACCGCATCTGCCATTTTCTTCTTATTTCTTCCATGATGGAGCTAGCCACTCTCCTTTTTTCTGGAGGTGTTGACGCCCGTTGGTCTTTTATCTTCTTTCTGCGGGTGATCTCCAAATCGACAGGTAATACTCCCGCCAACACTTCGACTGTCTCTCGAGAAACCGTGCGATAAGCAGCTGTAATACGGAGGCAGCTCCTTCTGAGTATTGATTCGAGAGCACCTCTGTATATGCCGTATCTAATGACCCCCTCCCCAAATCTCGGCACCGTAAAGTAAGGTGGAGTATATCACTCCAGACAGTAGCCTCCTCCTCTGCTGCCTCGGTCCCCCACAGTTCGGCAATAATCTGGCAACCAGACGCATGACCTTTTCAGCCTTTGAGCAGGCCTCCAAGACGTGGGTGCCGAAACGCATCCTGGTGTTCACACGTATTTCAAGATATTTTATCGCAGTCCTTGAAACTATACTTTGGCCCTCCAGCACAATCTTCAATTTTGGCCTTTGCACGGTTGTTGTAATCACAACAATCTCAGTCTTATCTGGAGCCATAGTTAACCCGACTCCGGCCATCCAGGTTTTGATTGTTGTGTATGAGCCTTGTATCTGAGCGATGAAATCTCTCAGGGTACTCGACTCCACCACGAGGGCCAAGTCGTCTCCGTAACCTACGAGAGTGACGCCCGGCGATAGAGGAGTGTGAAATACGCCATCACACACTATATTCCAAAGGGCCGGCCCAAGGATCGACTCTTGTATCCTCCTTTATCTCCTGTATAACTCCTCTATCTATACACAGTTTGACCGCTCCGTCCTTCACTTCGCAGATCAATTTACGCTCACTGAGATAGGAGAGAGTTATCCTTCTTAGATAAGGGGGAACTCTCATACTCTCCAGCGCAGTCCTAATGGTGTCATGGGTCACACAGTTAAATGCGTTGCGAACGTCACGCGCCACGAGCACGCAGATCTTCCTCCCTCCAATGATTCTCCTTGCCGTACCAACAACTTTCGATAGCGCGTCCAAAACAGATCTTCCTCTGCGAAAACCGGATTGTTTATCAGAAAGTCCCCCCTTAATAACTCTGGTCAGCCTCTGCAGCAGCATGCGCTCGAGTATCTTTGGCATGATATCGATCATATTATCTAATAATTCTAAAAAATGTTGTCTGTATTGACACTTTATTATTTATTCGGTTAAACCGTGTACCATATTCTTGAATGCGATAGAATTACATTATTATTCTGCTTCAAGCATTTTTATTTGATTCATTTTTCCAGTTCTTTTATTTTACAGAAAACTGTAACCATGGCCTTGAAAAGGACCAGTAAAAGATTTTTTGGAGCAGCACCCTACTAATTTTAGCTTCGAGCCGCCACTGATTTCGTGTTTCGAATTATTATTATTTTTTTTTTGTATCGGTGTTTGCAGATTCCATTCACCTTGGCTTCTTGTAATATCACGCATATAATATGGAATACCGTAATTACGTTTTATATTACATTTTAAAGAAGAAAGTCAGTTAACTTGATTTATATTATTTATTTTATAAATAATAAGCATTACATATCAAAATATTAATAAATCTTCTTTGAACACAAAGAAAAAACGTATTACTTCTATTCCGCCATCCGCCAATTCTACAAACGTATAATTAAGTAAAGAAAGTGAACTTTAGTAGATACTGGCGCCCAAGAGATTAAGCATTTTTCCTAAGCCAGGTAGAAGTGATGCGAACTTAAGAAGGGTTATCGGAGAATAGGAGTATAAGGAGAAAGTGAACATTTGATTTTAAAGAAAATCACAATGGAATAAAAAATATAATTTATGTACACTAAATATAATAAAATATTCAAAACATGCAGTAAATTATTGAAGTAATATTTAAAATAACTTTTTTTTACAGGCACAATTCAGTTTATCATCTTGGCCATTCCACTTACGACTGTTGTGGGCACCATTCATAGAGCATAGTCATGTTATAAAAAAATTTGAACGTCGGAAATCTTGGTTAATATTGACACAATATTTAATAGGTTTAAACATGTTGTATTTATCACATAAAGTTAATAGTTGGCTGAATAATGGTGAAAAATGTGAAATCAATTTAATTACAATTTTTTTTTTAATATTGAATTTCTTATCTGCTTCACAAGATATGGCAATTAGTGGATGGGCCCTTGCTGTTCTTAAAAAGTAAGTAACAGTTTATTATCACATTTTTCTTTTGGATTTTATAAGAACAGGCATGTTTTTAACAAATAATTTTGTACTTTTAAAATAAAAATAAATGTTTTAAAATTGTTAAAACCTTGCGTTATACTTTTTAGTCATACCATAATCAAATTATTATCACATTACATGAGTTTAATTAGTAAGTTAATTTGGTTTTCATAAGATAACATATATTGAAATCTCAATGTATTTATAAAATATCAAACAAATTTTCAATCAAATATTTACTATACAAAATAACGAAATAGTGAAGTTTTTATTTCATTTACTTAAATTATTAATTAAGGAGCTTAATTAAAATCATCTGTTGTGTATATATATATATATACACACACATGTATCAGTTTTTGTCATTTTTTTATGTAAAATGGCTATCGGATTTGTCATCTGCGACCCCAAAAACCTCGCGTAGCCGTTTTGCAGATTTTGCAATTTCTTAAACCTGCACCCTTAATTTACCGCCGTACCGGGAGGGATGTTTACAAAAGTAGTGGTTGAATATTATATTGTCATACGACTTTAATGTTAATCAAATATTCAAATAATGGTGGAATGTTGTATTGTCACCGACCTTAGTAACTGTACAAAATTTCATTAATAGGCAATGTCAGGAAGTATGTTAAATAAGGATGCAAGATTTGAGGACAAACATGAAAAAAATAACATTGTGGGCTAAAGAAAAGCAAGTAATCACACTTTTCTACTGCAGAACGACTATTTTAAGGTATGAATGACTAAACTGGTATCCTCAGCATATGAGAATGCTGATAAAAATCTTTACCCACCGGATTGGTCTAGTGGTGAACGCGTCTTCCCAAATCAGTTGATTTGGAAGTCGAGAGTCCCAGCGTTCAAGTACGGAAGTTCAATACGGATTTGAATACTAGATCGCGGATACCGGTGTTCTTGGTGGTTGGGTTTCAATTAACCACACATCTCAGAAATGGTCGAACTGAGACCATGAAGTAATACCTGAACGGTAATTCCCGGAGGCTAAACAGGAAAAGAAAGAAAGGAATAGTTACTTTAAGGTACCTATTGATCATACAGTTAGAGATTGTTACCTATATCTCTTCAGTTACTGCGAATATTTCTACTCCTTTTTCATGCTATATTCAAATTGTCTCGTGTTCGCGGTTCGACAAGGATATTGCAAGATTTCACACGTAAAATTTTCTTATAAATACAGTTATTATTTTTAAATAATTTATACAAAATAATTCAAATTGAATACAAAATTAATTTAATATCCACTAAATTTTAATACAAATGTATAATTATAATTTTCTGTATAGTTTATAACAGCTAACAGAAACAAATATAGTTAAACCTTGCTTAACGAGCACCTCCCAAAACGAGTGATTCGCATAACGAGCAAAACAAAATGTAAAAAAAATGGCTCCCTTATGCGATGTTCGTAAAACGAGTGACATGGAGACATCATGACGTCACATCCTGCCTGCATTTCGGCTATCAGTATGTGATTAGCGCTCGTTCAGCTTTAGTGTCTTACTGTCGCTTGTGAAAGTTCTATATTTGTTGTAGTTGTGTACTTTTTTTTAGTGCAGATTTTAAGCGTGCTTTCATGTTTGTCCCCAAAGAAAATGCCGTAAGACAGGGGTAAGAAAAGAAACATCACCGTAGAAGTCAAACGTCAAATCATTGATACGCGAGAACGAGGTGTGAGTGTGGCTGACCTAGCACACACATACCATCGGTTTACAACAACGATTTGCACTATTCTCAAAAACAAGAATAAGATTAAGGAGATTGATGCTACGAAGAGTTTCACAAGAATTTCTATGCAACGGCCACGTATTCTCGACGATGTTGAAAGATTGCTTCTTATTCGGATCAACGAGAAGCAAATGCATTGCAACACTATTAACGAAAACATAATTTTGAGAAGGCAAAACTAATTTTTGCCGATTTCATTAAGAAAATTCCAGGATCATCAATGGACGTACAAGAAGTATTCAAGGCAAGCCGAGAAGAACTGGCATCCACAGCGTTGTTAGACACAGAGAAGCAGCAAGCTCAGACATAGAGGCAGCTGACAGCTTCATCGGCATATTCAAGAAGCTGTGAATTCTGAGGGTAACCTGCCGCAGCAGATTTTTAATTGTGATGAGAAGGGTCTCTTCTGGAAAAATAACTTATATTACATCATAGGAAAATGCATTGCCGGCCCACAAGCCATTGAAAGACCGTCTCACGCTGTTGTTTTGTGCAAGTGCCAGTGTTAATTTGAAAATTAAACTGCTGCTCGTTTACCATTCCGACAATCCACGATCCTTCAAGAAGTATAAAGTTCAGAAGAGCAAGTTAAATGTCATGTGGAGGTCCAACAACAAGGTTTGGGTGACAAGTTAACTTTTTACAGATTGGATCAATGAAGTGTTTGGTCTGTCTGTAAAAAAAATTCGTTTGAGATGAATTTGCCACTCCATGCCTTGCTTGTTATGGACAAGATCCTGCACATCCTCCTAGAAGACAATCTCCTTAAAGAATTTAAATTCATCAAGATCCAGTTCCTGCCTCCCAACACCACTCCTTTATTGCAGCCTATGGAACAGCAGGTCATTTCAAATTTTAGAAAGCTCTACACTAAAGCACTCTTTGAGCATTGTTCTGAGGTAACTGCAGGAACCAATCTCACTCTCAGGGAGTTTTGGAAAAACCAATTTCACATCATTGTCTGCCTCAAGATGATCAATAAGGCATAGGAGGGGGTTACCAAAATAACTCTTATTTCTGCTTGGAAAAAGCTTTGGCCAGACAGAGTTGTCAAATGTAACTCCGAGGGATTTCAGGAAGTGCCTATAGAGCTTGTAATCAATGAGTTCGTGTCTCTGGCCAAGATTATGGGGCTGGAGGTGGATAGCAACAACATTGATGAGCTAGTGGAAAAGCATAACCAGGAGCTGACCACCAAAGAGCTTATGGAGCTGCATTCTGTGTCACAAGTTGTGGAGAAGATTTCGTCAGGAGAGCAGGAGATAACAGCCTCAGCAGAACAACAACCTTCCAATGAAATAAGGGAGATGCTGAAAGCATGGGAAACTGTTGCATCATATATTGAGAGAGCATCACTCTAATAAGGTAGTAGCTATGCGTGCTGCAACTTTATTTGAAACTAATTATGTGTCTTATTTTCACCAGATTTTGAAGTGTAGGCAAAAAGAAATGTCTTTAGACAACTTTCTTGTAAAAAAGGATGTATTATAAATAATAAATTACATTATAAATTTGTTTTGAGTATTTTTTTGGAATGGAACACATTATCGTATTTCACATTGATTCCTATGGTAAAGATTGGTTTGATAAACGAGTGTTTCGCTTTATGAGTAAGATTTCAGAACAAATTACGCTCATTAAGTGAGGTTCCACTGAATTGAGTTAACAATAACAGTAGAAAAATCTGCACTTTATAAATGAACAGAATAATTTCACTTTCACTCTTGTTCACAGATATCTCACCAAACAGGTTTTTGTTTACAACCACTGTTCAAAATGAAATACTCATGAACCACTCTTCACTTGTCACCACTCTTCACTCTTCACCACCAAACACTTACTCTGAATGCTCCCATACACCGTAATTGCTTTTATCGCAAACTGAACTGAACTCAAACTGGTAGCAGTTCTTCTCTGGTCCCTGGCAGTATTTATATCTGCTGACCTGCAGTACCAGTACCTGACGCATCCTTTTAAATATTTGAACATAATAATTTTCATTGTTTGAACCTTCTATGCTTTTTCATAAATCCTTTTCTAGAATGAAACCATTTGTCTTTTCTTCTAGATTCTTCTTTCTGGAAACTTTCCTACCCGTTACAATATACATAATTGCATCTCCTACTACATTTTACTCCTCTATGAGTCATGAGACCTTGCCGTTGGTAAGGAGGCTTGAGTACTCAGTGATATAGAATAGCTGGACTGAAGGTGCATCCATATCGAAGAGGAATCTGTTGAGAGCCAGACTAAGGAAGATTCCTCAAATAGGGCAGCAGCTCTTTCAGTAGTTGTAAGGGTATAGGTCGGGACGTCTTAAACGGCCATATCAACATTACTCAATCCTCTGAGTATTGCGCAGCTAAGAGCAATGGAAAACTACAGTTGCTTTTTTTCCAAGAAAACGTAGCTCTCTGCATTTTCATTTAACAATGATATGGAGGCACCTTCCTTGGTAAAATATTCCGCAGATAAACTAATCCCCCATTCAGATCTCCAGATGGGGATTACTAAGGAAGGGGTCACCAGAAAATTAAAAAATAACATTCTTCGAGTTGGAGCATGGAATGTTTGAAGTCTAAAAAAGGTTGGTAGGTTAGAAAATTTAAAGATGGAAGTGGATAGGATAAATGTAGATGTAGTAGGAATTAACAAGGTTTGGTAGGAAGAGGAATACAACTTTTGGTCAGGTGATTTTAGAGTAATTAACTCAGCTTCAAATAATGGGCAGGCAGAAGTAGGTTTCTTAATGAACAAGAAGATAGAGAAGAGAGTAGAGTATTTAAAAATGCATTGTGATAGAATCTTTGTAATAAGGATAAAATCGAAATGTAAACTGACGATTGTTAACATCTATATCCCTACAAGCGCCCATGATGATGATATGAGATAGAATGTGTATACGAGGTAATTGACGAAGCAATTAAACACATAAAAGAAGATGAAAATTTAATAATAGTTGGAGATTGGAATGCAAGTATTGGAAAAGGCAAGGAAGGAAATGTAGTGGGTGAATACAGGCTGGGCACAAGAAATGAAAGAGGATACCAACTTATATAGAGTTTTGCATGAAGTATAATTTAGTAATTGCCAACACACAGTTTAAAAATCATAATAGAAGAATATACACATGGAAAAAGCCAGGCGATACTGCAAGGTATCAGATAGATTATATCATGGTTAAGCAAAGATTTAGAAATCAACTCGTCGACTGCAAAACTTACCCTGGAGCAGACATTGATAACGACCATAATTTAGAGATAATGAAATGTAGATTGAAATTTAATTAATAACCTGAAGAAAAGGTGTCAGATGAATCAGTGGAATCTAGAGAAGCTTGAGGAAGAGGAGGTAAAGAAGATTTTTGAGGAGGACATCGCAAGAGATCTGAGTAAATAAGATTAGGTAGAAAATGTAGAAGAAGAATGGTAGAATGATAAAAAGGAAATTCTTAAATCAGCAGAAGCAAACTTAGGCGGAATAAAGAGAACTGGTAGAAAACCTTGGATTTCAGACGATATATTGCAGCTGATGGATGAACATAGAAAATATAAGAATGCTAGTGATGAAGAAAGTAAAAGGAGCCATCAACAATTAAGAAATACTATAAACAGGAAGTGCAAACTAACGAAAGTAGAGTGGATTAAAGAAAAGTGTTCAGAAGTGTAAAGAGAAATGAACATTGGTAAAATAGATGGACCATACAGGAAAGTTAAGGAAAGTTCATAAATTAAAATCTAATAATGTGTTAAACAAAGACAGTACACTGATTTATAATACGAAAGGTAAAGTCGATAGGTGGGTGAAATATATTGAAGAGTTATACGGAGAATGAATTAAAAAATGGTGTTATAGAGGAAGTCGAAGAGGATGAAAGGGGAAAAACAACACTGAGATCTGAATTTAAGAGAGTATTAAAAGATTTGAATGGCAGAAAGGTTCCTGGAATAGACGGAATACCTTTAGAATAACTGTGCAGTGCAGGTGAGGAAGCAATCGATAGATTATACAAACTGGTGTGTAATATAAATGTAAAAGGGGAAGTTCCATCAGACTTCAAAAAGAGTGTTATAGTCATGATACCAAAGAAAGGAGGGGCAAATAAATGTGAAGAATACAGAACAATTAGCTTAAAATCTTAAGCTAAATAATTCAGAATAATTAGCTTAACAATCTCGCCATGCATCAAAAATCTTAACTAGAATTCTGTACAGAAGAATTTAGAAGAGAGTGGAAGAAGTGTTAGAAGAAGACCAATTAGGTTTCAGGAAAAGTATAGGGATAAGAGAAGCAATTTTAGGGCTCAGTTAAATAGTAGAAGGAAGATTAAAGAAAAACAAACCAAAATACTTGGCATTTATAGACTTAGAAAAGACATTCAACAACATAGACTGGAATAAAATGTTCAGCATTTTAAAAAAATTAGGGTTCAAATACAGAGATAGAAAAAAGATTGCTAACATTTACAGAAACCAAACTGCAACAATAATAATTGAAGAACATAAGAAAGAAGCCGTAATAAGAACTTTTCGGGAGTCCGACAAGGATGTTCCCTATCCCTGTTACTTTTCAATCTTTACATAGAACTAGCAGTTAATGATGTTAAAGAACAATTTAGATTCGGAGTAACAGTACAAGGTGAAAAGATAAAGATGCTACAACTTGCTGATGATATAGTAATTCTAGGTGAGAGTAAAAAGGATTTAGAAGGAACAATGAACGATATGGATGAAGTCCTACGCAAGAACTACCGCATGAAAATAAACAAAACTAAAACGAAAGTAATGAAATGTGGTAGAAATAACGAAGATAGACCACTGAATGTAAAAATAGGAAGAGAAAAGATTATGGAGGTAGAAGAATTTTGTTATTTGGGGACTAGAATTACTAAAGATGCACGAAGCAGGAGCGATAGAAAATGCCGAATACCACAGGTGAAATGATCCTTCAGTCAGCAATATAATTTCTTTACATCAAAAATTAATTTAAAAGTCAGGAAAAGATTTTTTGAAAGTATATGTTTGGAGCGTAGCTTTATATGGAAGTTAAACATGGATGATCAGAGTACCTGAGAAGAAAAGATTGGAAGCTTTTGAAATGTGGTGCTAAAGGAGAATGTTAAAAATCAGATGGGTGGATAAAGTGACAAATGAAGAGCTGTTGTGGCAAATCGATGAAGAAAGAAGCATTTGGAAAAATATAGTTAAAAAAGAGACAGATTTATAGGCCACATACTAAGGCATCCTGGAATAGTCGCTTTAATATTGGAGGGACAGGTTGAAAGAAAAGATTGTGCTGGCAGGCAACATTTGAAATATGTAAAATAAATTGTTAGGGATGTAGGATATATGGGGTATACCAAAATGACACGACTTGCTGTAGATAGTGAAACTTGGATAGCTGCATCAAACCAGTCAAATGACTGAAGACATTTTGATGAGTCTGGATTAGATTTTTCTACTGTGTTTTTCCAGTTGTAATCTAAGATCATTATTTCTTCTGGTTTTGATATCTGGTTGTGTGCTAGTAGGAGATGATAGTGTCAAGGCAGTAAACAGTATTAGTACATCTTTGCAACAACCACTATCTAAAGATATGGAACACAAATGAATTCAACGTAATAAATTGAAAGTTATGATGATCAGATTTTTTATCAATTTTTTCTAATATGTTCATATCAGAAATGAAGTATTAATGTTGCTTGATTCTTTTTAACTAGCCAGCTCTTATATATTCTAAGAATCATTTACTTTTACAGCCTTTTCCAATTGGTTAGTTAAGTCCAGCGTTCTAATTACTCTCTACCTGGAGTTGAGATGGAATTCCTCTCTTAGTTGAATTTAGAAGGAGAAATCTCCATGTGATTTATTCATTGACTTCAAGGAAATCAGTTTTGTATATATTTTTTTTATCAACAGAATCCCATTACCAACAATATATAAGGGTGTTTCTATTTACTGCATGTTATTTATTTGTTGCAGATAACTGCTACAGTCAATAACACTAAATATCTACATAAATCAAATCCTTTTATTTAAAAAAAATTGAATGTTTTATTTGGTAGAAAACTATATCACATTTTGGATCTGAAATCCTTAAAGTAACAGAATCCTTACATCATCATAGACATAAATAGATTCATAAAACAATAATAAATTGCAAGATTTTAGGGTTTTTTTACGTTGTCATAGAAATTAAATATTTTCAGCTAAAAACAGATTGGTACTGCTACATATTTCATGAAAATGCTTTATAGCACAATGTATGTGGCTTGGAAGTGGTTGTCCTTTCCATTTGAATTCATTTACATGATTGATTATTAAAAAAATGTTATTAAAATTTCATTTGAAATCTACACAGATTTTTGCAGTGGGGTTTTTAATGAAAATGTCACACTGTATTTGTATTTTCCTCTCTTTATGTTAATTTGATGCTATTATAAACTCTATCTTGCCTGACAGCTATATAAATAAAAAATGTTTTGTAACAAAATTATTATTTTCAAAAATTAGTATTTTTTATTGGCTTCTATTGAGAAATTAATTTTTTTTCATAATGTAAGATATTACAGATCCTATTGAATCAACTTCTGGAGAACGGGAAACCACTGAGATTTTTTTTTTCAAAAGGTTTATTTTTGTTATACAATTTCATCATGTTGATTTCTACCAAAATTTTACCTTTTTTTTTGTTTGACTAAGAATTGTAGTTATGATTTCCTATGTAACTTTATTTACTTCAAGTAAAATTTAAGATGTGGCAAGCTTTTTTATCCCAGGTGAACACAGTTATAATAATTTATATTAATGAGTCTAAGTAAGATGATCAGTCTGAATTTAAAAGTTCAGTTCTAATCAATGCAGTAAGTTTTAAATTACTGTATATGCCATAATTAAGACACTATATGCCCTAACCATCTGGAATTGGGTGAATGACTCTTCATTCACCCTATTCCAGATGGTTTCTACCACATTCTGGTTTGGTGTGATTCAGTAAGTGTGAGAGCTATCTGACACATTCACTATATAGTAATTGCTGATATTCACAAGCTTGCTTCTACTCTTATCAACCACATCTCGATTCCCCCCCGAGGGGAGAAGATCCCGCCTCGTAGAGTGTCCAGTCGCTACACCACCCCCTCCGTTCCTAGCCAGTAGTGGCTTTAACGGAGGACATCTTCTCGCCCTCAAACTGATCACATACCACAGCGTTCAGTTCAGGCTCTTATCAACCACAATACAGACACAGGTTTTCACTGGATTCCTAGCAATGTCAGAATTTCAGACAATGAAAGAGCCAATGTAGCATTAACCTTTACTCAGCCAACCTCTATCAAACATGTTACCTATTCTAATCATGTATGCCTTCCACAATAATGTTCCTTGAATGATGGTAGGCAGAATGAATAGATGAATGGTTGCAACCGATAAGACTCATCACCTTAAAGCCATAGTGCATTGCTATAGTTGTCACTAGTGTGAGTCAGACACTGTGAAGTGATCCTTGCCACTGCTGAGGGAGTGTCTTACTAGATTTTCATAGTACCTACCTAAGGTAGAAAGTCTGAAGGGTAAGAAAAGAGACCAGAGAAAGAGCACAGTCAATCCGCAAAGAGAAACTCCTTTAATCAGGGTATGAATCATCTGATTTTACATAAAGCATAATCAATTTATCATATTGATGACATTTATTTCTCACCTGTAAATCCTGATTATCTTAGAATTAGAAATTATTTCTATTGCTTGCTTATGACTAACATAATGAATACATAAATAAATAAACATCATTTTTTATGGCGCGTAAGCTGTTTAAATTTAAATATATTCTTTTGTCAAACCTTTTCAATTTATATTTATTCTTTACAACCCTGAATTCTTTGCAATTTTGTCAATTGAGGATCTTTTATAACCTTCTTAGGTTCTATTTTATTTTTAAACAAAATGATTTAAGTAGTCTGCAAGTAGTAATTTAATGTTGATCTCTTGTGATATTATTATTTATTGTTATTTTGTTTGCTTTTATTCATTGTTTTTTTGTTTAGATAGGAACTCTCTATACTCCCATCTTAATCTATTATTTTTTATTATGGTCTAACATACAGTATATTCAAAAAATACTATACAACTATATAAATACAATTATATGTTGAGGGATAATCAACATCCATATGCTGCAAGTAATATTTTCTTCAAAGGTTGGTAATCCTGTGTTGTTACAGTTTGCTTCTGCAAGTGAGTCAAGCTAGTGACTTGAAATGAAAAGGTGTATCTGGTTTTTTGTTCATTGTATGTTCATCACTTTTGAGTGATTGAGACTGTGTCTTTCCACATGCACTCAGAATGATGTTGACTTAGAACAATGAATATTTATCATTGAGTATATCTGCTGGGAGCATGATACTACCATAATTTTTGCTCACTGATAAAAACACGTCTCGCTCACAAATTAATTTTTGTTTATAAACCTAGTTGAATTTAGCAAAATATTTTACTGAAACTAACTTCTCTTAAATTACAGACTAATTTAAGAGCATAATAATACTTCAAATCACGACTTCCTTTCAAATTGCATGTAAATCTATTTTTTCAGAGTTAGTAGTGGTACCAGGAGTGCCGCCAATAACTTCACTCGTAGGTTCTTCAGAAAAAAATTTTCAAGTAATTTGAGAAAAAGTTGTTCACCCATCTCACAATATATATACATAAATTTTTATTTAATCTAATATATATAACAGTTTTATTCTACCTAATCTTCCCATGCAATTGTCCTTTCAGGAACACTAAATACTTAAAATTATGTACAGTTTCTAAATCAAACCAAATTTCATTCTGATTAATGGTCACTTGCTTTGTTTTTCTTTCTCTTGCTTTATTTAGTGGCAGTGATCTCTTGAAGTAATTATTTAGTCCAGTGTATGTTTAGTTTTCAGCATAATTTTAAACATTTTATCAAATTCTTGAACGATAATAAATTCACCAGAAATGTTTAGATTAACAATTTATTTAGCATAAAGCTTAATTATTTCGATGTGATTTGTTACAGACGTAATGCTAGTTACTTATCTACTTGTAGCAGAATTGGAAATCTTGCCGGTTATTTTATTGGTCATGTTTTATTTCTGTTGTTGGAGTCTCCCAACTTTTGCAATTCATACTTACGCTCTAAACATTCTTCAGCTGGCATTGTTTCACTAGAAGGTACATTTGTATGCCATATCTAAGAGAGTATGTGTTAAATTTAATAAATTTTAACATTATGTTTGCATGTTTTGGTAAAATAACTGAACTACTTTAAACAAACTGTTACTATTAAACAAACTGTAAGATGATAGGATGCAAAAATCAGATTTTTCATGCCGGAAAACTGTTACGATGAAAATTATAAAATTTAATATAAATGTGATGATTATATGTAGACACCTTACTATTTTTTTATTGGATATCTCAATCAATCCAAAATTTTCCTCACATGAAATTATAAAAATCATCTCGCTATCATTCCTTCAATGTATAAATTGCTACCATAGTAGTATGAACATATATTTAAACCTAAAAGTCAGGATTTTCTAATTGCCATAGTTTCTATTACTAGCTTTTTTGTTCCATACTGAATCTGAAATTATTACAGCAACTGATTTATGATTGAGCGCTCGTACGATGAGGTTGAAAAAAGAATGTTGCGTTGCAATCGGCAGCTGAAGACTGTTCAATTACGATGAAAGATATTGTGAAGTTACTGAACGAAATCCGCAGAGAGAATCGGGAAATGGAAAGAAATTTGGGGTATTCGGTCGAAACATGTCACAGGGAAATTGGGGCGCTATCAAAAAAAAAATCGAAGCTCAAGAAGAAAAAATACAATACGTTTAACTAAGGTTGACGATCGGTCAGGTGAGCTAAAAACGGAAAAGGATAACAATTTAATTTTGCTAAACAGAATTTGTGAACTGTAACAGTATTTTTGTACGAATAATTTAGAAATGGTATTCCCGAACAGAAAAATGAAAATTTAGATTTAGTAATTCAAAATTTTGCTAAAGCTTTTGACTATTCGATATCTGAAAGCGAGAAAAAGAACTAGCTACGATTATAGTTCGCTTTACCAGATGATCCGTAAAAGATAGGATCTTAAATAGAAGGCGTGTCAAAAGGGACTTCTCAACGAAGAACCTGGGGTTGCCAAACGATAATCCAGTGTATATAAATGAAAATCTTTCAGCTGTTCGTAGAAAGTATTTTCAGTGGCAAGAGAATTGAAAAAAATCGGTTTTAGACACCATATGACTTCCTAGTACGCCTATTAAATTACATATACACAATTTTACTTCCTTGTACGAAGCAAAGGAAATATTGTGATCGCAAAAAATTCCGGTTTTCTGATTTCAACGGAAATATCCACTTTGGTCATCCCTGAATCCATTTTGGCTAGTTTTAGTGTGACTTCTGTACGAAGGTACCTCGCATAACTAAAAAACGATTAGGCGTACTATGTTGAAATTTTGGATTTAGGACTGTTGTAACATCTAGTTGTGCACCTCCCTTTTAATTGAAATCGACTGAACCAAAAGTATCCAAAAAAGCCCAAAATCCAAAAGTATTTGAATTTTGAACTTTTTATTAACTGCAGTAATATGCTCTCATTGAGAGCTTTTCAACAAAATATCATAGTGGTACTTATTTTCATTGATTCCAGATTTATAGCCAGATGAAATTTTAATTAATTAAATATTTGGGTATTTAGGGAAAGGCACATCCGTTCGAATGAGACTTCATCTCCTTTTTTATTTTATTTTTAATTTAAATATATTGATTTATTAATAATTGTTAACCCGTGCTTGTAAAAAAATTTTTTCAATGAATAATTATTCAATAATAACAATAAAAAAAAAAATATGAGAAAAATAATCAGAAGTTATTAGTGAAATAAAATTTTATGTACTTTTAAAAGTGTATATATGTAATTTACTAGGCATTATTACATATGTGTATATGTAATAGATTTGGTGAAACATGTGATTATTTAATATTAATTGAATGAAATGAAATAATAATAATAAATGAAATAATTTAGAATCGTACTATTTTTGGATTTTCTAGTTTAATTTTATTTAATTATTCTGGGATTTCTTTTTTATCTACATTAAAGTTAACTACATTAAAAATAGACCCTCATAAATAAAACAGACCTGGTTGCAAAAAATTCTTGTCTCTTTTAGTTCATTACTTCTCTGATATTGTCGGACAATATTCTACCTAAGTCGGAGTTGATCATCATTTCGTTTATTTGTTTTTTGTTGCCAATCGTTTAATCGCTCTTTGGTTTGATATAATTCTTCTGATCTTAATTTGTGAGAACGTTCTCTAGTTTTCAAATTTTCTCTATCTTTATATTCATATCCTCTGTTAATCTTTCTTTTCTTTCCTTAGTCTTAACGTTTTCTTCCTCTTTATATTTATCATCTCGTTTTTTTTTACTCTTCCTTTGTTCTTAACATTTTTTTCCTCTTCGTATTTATCTTTTTGTTGTTTTTTTAAAATATATTTCTTCATGTTATCTTTCTTTTAACTGTATGATTGTTTCAATTTCATTATTCACCAAATAATCAATAATAAAAACGGAATATTTTACACCGATAGGTCGAAATTAACATTTGTAACCAGTATACAGGAGTTCATTAAACGGAATAGTTTAATTATTATTAACTTTTATTTATACGACACACCAGAAATCTAAAACCTTTGTTAATCAGCAACTCACGAAGATACGAATAATACTGATCTAGTAAGTAATACGAGTAATAAAGGGACTTTCTGTCCTAATATTTCATGTAAGATTGTTGAATTAATAATTGTATAAATATTTGATTTTAATAAAAACTAATATTTCAGCAATTGTGTAACTGTCCACTTTACTAAAGAACTGGAGGATCGTATCTCACTTTCAAATGAAATAAGTTTAAATAAAGTGCATAAAAAATGTGTATAATGTAATTTAATAGACATACAAGGAAGTCATGTGATGTCCACATCAGATTTTTTTTAAAAATGGATAGTACATAAATTTTTATTTCATTAATAACTTTGATATTTTTTTCTTTTTTTTATTGTTATTGAATTTTTATTTATCGTATTTTTTTTACAATCAGAGATTAATAATTATTAATAAATCAACATATTTAAATTGAAAAAAAGTAGATGAAGTCGAATTCGAACCGATGTGCCTTCCCTTGTAAGATCCAAGGTGTAATATCCTTATGATATATCGTTCAAAAGCTCACGATGGCCTTTTTGGACACTTTTGTTCCAGTCGATCGCAATCAAAAGGGGAAATAGACAACTAGATGTTACAACAGTACTAAATTCAAAATTTCAACATCCTACGGCAAATCGTTTTCGAATTATTCGAGACACAACGTACATACAGAGTCTGTACGTACATCCAGACGTCACGCCAAAACTAGTCAAAATGTCAGGGTTAGTAAAAATGGATATTTCCGTAGAAATCTGAAAACCGAAAGTTTTCGCAATCACAACACATCCTTTACTTCGTACAAGGAAGTAAAATGAGAAGGCTTTCATATACTTGTGGTTACGTAGCGGAAAAATTCCTTTGTGCAGAAATAATGGTGCTCCTGTAATGTCAATAAATTTAAATGGTGTTTTGTTAACATTTTTATCATTATTCTTTTTCTTTTACGGAAGATAAATCTTTACTTCTAATTCGTCAAAACATAAGGAGCATGCGTAAAATTTTTGATTTATTCTTAAGTGAAACTGTTTATTTAAAATTATTTCCTAAAATAGTAGGATTAACTGAGATATAGATTTATGATTGAGAACTAAATAATTACAAGATTGATATAATCTTTATGCCAGATGTAATAAAGTAACGAAACTTCTAGAACTGGAGGTGTAATAGTGTACGTGCAAAACGACGTTTCAGGGAAGGTCGATGAGGCCAGTTTCTTATCGGGTGACTGCATTTGTTTATCTTTGTTGGTAATTGTGTTTGTAATATTTTTGCTTTTTATTGCTATCATTGGTTGACAGTGGAGGTATTTATTAATGAGTAACGTAATTTCTTAGATATCCACAATAGCAATTCTATTAACGATGCTTGTAGGAGATATAAATTTGAATCTTTTAGAGGCTAAATGATATTGTTAACAAATATAAATTTTTGCTTTATTCAAATAGTACGCAGTTTTTGGTCAACACCCCAATACAAACAGGAATTTGAATACAAACAGGTGTATAGATCGTTTTTTCATTAAATGTAAACAATTCAAAGAAATGAAATGTCTTTAAATTTTTGAAGTTATACTTCTTTTGGCGCATTACGAGAAACTGATCAGAGTGTATTTTCAGCAAGTTACGGAAGTTACGCGCGCCGACGTAACACACCATGAAGATTTGCGCAGGCCCAAATGGATCAGTTTTTACGCACATGCGTGTAGTCTTCAGTTAGTCAGTCGTTCACTGCAATTAAGTGATTAGCACGTTTTGTAAACGTAACAGATGTGGAGTCGTAATAAATATATATTTATAAACACGGATTTCTGAAGACAAATATTTTAAATTGTGTATATTGTTGTTCATATTCGTAAATCTTTATTTATATTGCGGCGTAAATTGTTAAATTTTTTTAAAAATTGTGTATCAAAAGTTGAGATTACATTAATGTATTTTTTAATTTTTTAATAAAATTATATTTTTTAAATACAGAAAATAGCACACATCAGTTAAATTCTTGATTTTGCGTAAATCATTTTAAATTATCACACACAAAATTTTTGATAAAATACACTGCTTTAAAATAAAACTATTTGTGTCATATTTGTCATGCCATAAGCCGCTGATAACCCCAATGCCTATTCAATCGTCATCCGAAGAATTAATGGAACTAAACTAATCAAAATATATTCGACGAACTTTGTTTTATATGACGACGAATACTTCAATACTTTTTAAACTGTATAAAATAAATATTATTTAATTTTAAGTGTTATTTATTTAAACTTTTATGCATCGTATTTAATGTCGTCTATCGATCGTTTGACTCGGTTCAAATTTGAATGCGTAAAAAAAATTCTTTTTTATTCACGTCAGAGGATTATTATTTCTTACGTGCGTACATAAGTACACACGTGTTTTTTTTTTGTTTTTTTTTTTTGCTGATGTCACACATGCTGGCTTCATAGATTATTCCCTTATACTAGCCTGGAGTGATGTTATATATAAAGAAAATAAGTTTATATGTAAAGAAAACTGAGAATGTAACACTTTATATCAGTATAGTTTTATTAATTTAGTTAGGTTTAAACATGTCATGTTAAATGCTGATTGTAATAAAGTATTTAATGAAAAAGACGTAGACAGAGCTTTTGAGTTATTTTATGAACATTTAAAAGTTACTTTGAAAAGAGTTCTAAACAAAAACTAAAAATGTCATCAAAATTAAATACTGGGTATCGAATAATTTATGAAATAGACAAGAAAAAATTTATTTTTTGTCTTTTAATTTATTATTAAAAATCGACCATATAATTTAGATTTAAATAGATGCTGTAATAGGTACAGAAATAGTTATCTATGACTTAAAGAAGTCTAAAGAATTATATTTTAGAAATTTTTTTATTAAGACTAGTGATAATAGAAAACAATGGAAACTAATTGATCAGTTAATAGGTAAAAAAGATAAAAATATGAAACAGAACAACTAAAGCCCAGATAAATAGCCAGGTACTTAGTGAGATTAAAAAGGTTTCTTTTATTTTTAATAGCTATTTTTTTAAGAATCGCAAAGAAATTACAGTTTAAAATCAATATTTGTAAAACAATATTTTTACCTCAACCGAAGTTGGAGTCGCTATTTTCCTAGAACCTACACATTATCTCGAGATTGGAAATATGTCTTTGAAAAAGAAATTGTCATCTGATTTTGACAAAATTTTTCCGTATGCCCTAAATTTCGTGTGCGAACATATTTCTCATGATTTTGCGTATTTATGCAATTTAAGTTTGCGGTCGGGTAAATTTCCAGATAAACTTAAACTAGCAGTGATAGTTCCCATTTATAAAAAGGATATAGTAATTATGTCGAGAACTTTAGGCCCATAGCCCGCTTTCACAATTTTCAAAGATTCTGGAAACTGTGGTAAAGTCAAGACTGGTTAACGTTTTTAATAAATATAATTTTGTTAGTGTTAATTAATTTGGCTTTCAGAAACTTTAGGCTCTGTAAATGCCTTACTTAAATTTGTCTCGCAATTGGTAAACGGCATCAATAAAGATTCTAAAGTTATCCCTCTTTCTGGATATGTAGAAAAAGGCACAATTTTGTGTTTAATTTTTTTTTATTTAACGAAGATAGTATTATAATTTAATAGGGTATAATTTTTTTCTATTTTAATATAATAAATTCATTTATTTTATGTGATATTATTTTATTAATGTTCTCTTTATATGTATTTTAACCTTTTCAGTGGTATAAATTTAATACAATTAGATTCTTTAACTTAATATTATCTTCTGCAATTTTCATGCTCTATTAATTAGATCATAGTATACTGCTAGTTTTTTTATGACATGGATTACTGATTTATTATTAGTTATTGTTATTCGTAATACGATTTTTCAACATATATCCAATCATAATTTATTTTTATAATTTTATACATCCATTTTAACAGGTAATTTAGAAATTTTAATTATTCAAATTGTGATAATAAACAATAATTCTGTTATCCACCACAGGTTGTTAGCAATTGAATAGTTCATTATTAAACTAGCGCCGGAAACAGTATTTTAATTTTTCAAAATATGTTTTTAATTACACACACACACACACACACACACACACACACACACACACACACACATACATATGTCACCGGATTACTCCGATGGCATTTTATGAACAATTGGTAGGCCTAAAAAGGGGAGTTTGGGTTCTGTAGTGATTGCCTTGAAAAGGGCCGTTTGTGTATTTGATTAAGTAGCCCTGAAAAGAGCTGTTGAGTCCGGACCTGGTCCCTGGCGATTGTCGATTTGGCTCGACGAGTTGTAGTCGGTAAGTTGCGGCTTGTCCATTGGAATTATTCCGAGCATCCCCTTAGTGGCAGGGGGTTCCCATTACAGCGTGGCAGTGGTGGCTCCCACTGCTCCACAGTGTTGGGTCGGCGACTGACGCCTTCTGCTGGCGCAGCTGAGGCGGTTGTCCTCGAGCCGGCGCTCGTCCAGCTCTGTCTTCACACAGCTACGCCTACGGGCGCTACCGGCCAGACCTACTGCTCCAGTAGGAATGTGCCCCTCCCCCGGGTACGATGGATCCTCTGACTGGCATGTTCATTGATCGGACCTTCTCGTACGAGCTTCAAATCCTGTGTACCGACCAATACGAGCAGGGCCGTTGCCGCCTGACGAACACTTGGTCGTCTACCTTAGTGTCGGTTGTTCTCTGTTGTCGACGAACTTCTTTTGACAGTAGGCCTCCTGATTTGATGGAGGCTTCTCCTCTCTTTTCTAAATTGTTATAGCGGTTCCTCCGCTTTCGGCAGCTGCCAGTCTCCGGGTCTCAACTGTCTCCAATTGATGGCATCCCGGTCGGGGTGTTGGTCAGATTTCTTAATGCGAGCAACACTAGCGGCACACTTATCCCAGATCCCCCTTCTGCTCAAGTGCTACTCTTAGTGTCTTCTTCACCTCCTCATTACGGCGCTCCGTGGGATTTGCACGTGGATAGTCTACGGGTATAGTCCAGTGTCGTAGACGGCATAACTTCTTCCACTTCCGGCATGTTAGCGTAGTCCCGTTATCTGTAAGACTACAGGGTAGATCCAGCGGCAAAACACTTCCTCCTCCAAACAGCTGAAGATTGTATCCGTGTTAGATCAAGGAAAGAGCCTAGTCTCTTCCCAACGGGAAAACAGGTCAGTAGCTACCGCTAGGAACCTATTGTCTCGTTCTGTTTCTGGATAGGGACCCATTAAATTAATTACCACATGCCTTCAACAGGTTGTAGGCTTCCTAGGTCAATGATTGTCTGGTTGAGGGCTTAGCCCTATGTGCGCACTGCGTAAGGCCCTACTAATCGCAGTATTGACCGATCGCCCGCCAGGTCTCTTCTCCTTTGCGGTGACCGATTTCTGAAGAGTTGTGGTAGTGTCGCATGACAGCTGAACGGCTGCCAGATAGGACGTACACTCTCACTGGTCGAGGTCCTACTACTGTCCATATGATGCAGTCTTTGTCCGCTCTTAGGTGAGAGCCCGAGGCCGAATTTGAGTCTTGGTGTAATCGTTGGCACTATGATCGGCTCTTGTGCCTCGCGCACCTATTAAACAAAGAAGTGGGGATGATTTGTTGTAGTCGAGTTGTAACCGCTCCACTCTCGTTTTGACCGCGTTATTCGGGTGCAGCCTATCTTCCTCTCCCACCATTGCAGTATTTTCTTCTTCCGCAGGTTCTCTCGACAGCAAGTAATTCATTTTCCTGGCCAGGAGATAGTAGTCTAGTGTAAACTTGAAACTTTAAACCAATAAGGCCCAAGAAGCATATTTTTTCTGCCGGGTGGCCTGCCGTAGCCTTGTCAAAACCTTGTTGTTCGTTTTGAGGATGAAAGTTTGGCCTTTTACGTACAGACGATAGCGTTTTATGGCTGACACAAGGGCGAGACATTCAAGCTAATTGGAATGTTATTTCCTCTCTGCCTCTGTGAGCTTCGTTCTGGCGTACAAGATGACCATTCGTTCCCCATTCTTGCTGGAAAAAGCACAGCTCCCAGTCCTTGCTGGCTGGCGTCGGTTTGCATTGCGGCAGCCGACTGTTTCAACGTTCGGCTGAAGGTTTGTTGTACAGTTCTGTTCTTTTCCAGTGTTTCTTCCGAAGCAGGTAAATCAACAGCGCGGAAAGCTCTGAGAATCTTGGGATGTATTCTCGCAGCTAGTTACGCGTACCGAGGATCATCTTCTCCTCACTCAGGAGTCTTGTGTTTAATGATGGCCCGTAGGTGTTTCTGCTGCGGAATATTACCCGTGGGTCTGATTTCATGGCCCCAGATTGACACTACGTGTTGACCAAATTGGTAGTTCTCCAAGGAGTCGTCAGGTGGTGAAGTTTTAGGCGTTCCACCATCAAGCCTAGGGAACATAAATGCTCTTAGCATTTATGCTCTTGTGAAGTCGTCCAGATACACCGGGCAACACTGGCGAAAGAAGCCCGAGAAAACATCCGACATTAGATTGGATTGCGCTAGGTACATTTTTCAAGCCAAATGGCCTGAAAACTAGTATCGGCCGTCATCTGGAATTGTTTAGCTGATTCCTCCAGTCGTATCTGCCAATAGCCACTTTAAGTTCGATTGTTGAGAAAACCCGAGCGCTTCCCAGGTCTTTAATAGTTTGATAAGTGGCAATGGTAAATCCACATCTTCAGTTATGTCGTTCAGTCACCGGAAGTCAACATAAAAACGTGGTGAAGAGAATTTCTTCTTAACGATGATCACCGGAGAATTATAGAGCGATGTCGAATGGCTCTTATTATCTCTTCTACTTTTTCTCTCATAATCCGCTTCTTTTATTTTCTGTACCGATATATCGGTAAGCGAAACGGCTGGCTTCCTTTCTGAAATCGGATTTCATGCACTGCTGACCGTCTCTAGTCCTGCCTTCATCTCAGTGGGTTCTGAACTTTTCACTACCAGCCAGTCCAGTTCGATTTTCCCTGCCAAGTTGGAGGCAGCCAAAACTATAATCCAGCATGGCTCGTTGCTCCTTCAGCCACTCATGTTCTAAGATAACTTTTACCCGAAGTCCCGAAACTAGCAGAAGCGTGGTGGAAATTTTCGTGTCGCCGCAGAAGAGCTCTGTTGACACTACTCCCTTTGTATGACAGGAAGTAGAATTCAATTCCAGATCTCTCTGGTTTTGCAAATGGCTACCACGGTCGCAGCTCAGCTTTTCCAAAGTTGAATTTAGCAGCAGAATCTTTGGCTGCCTTCCTGAGTCGTCCTGTTACTTCGACGATGATTCTGGGGATATCCGATTCTAGTTGATAGAAGGCCCCTTTGGCTCCGCTGTTGGTATCCTTATTAGTTTTCCTGCTGTGACGTTTTAACTGGTTATTCCCTGTGAAAATGGCCTTCCAGGCAGTAGGGACACCACGGATCCAAGCTGCTTCTATGTCGAGTTGCCTTATATGTTTTAGCCACGGAAGCATCTGGTTGAAGCCCACCTACTCGATCCAGCGATCTCCGTCCAGAACTGCCGTAGCTTTCGCGAGTACTCTTCAATTTTAATGCAGCTTGAGTCTCTCCCACTCATTCGGTTCAACGATGATGTAGCAGATCGTTAATATCTTGGATGTTTGCCACCCGCAGCGAAAATCAAATCTGGAGTCTGAGCTGCTCCAGCTGTATTGGTTGGAAGACAACCTCGCTACCTGGAGCTAGTCGATGAATGAGTTTCCTCTTCTGCAACAGGAAAAGCACCACTGGTTTACTAGCCCCTTGTGTTTTTCTATGAGGTTTGTACCGTAGCTTGGCAGTAGTCCGTGGGCAGTTGTATTGGTGCTGAAATCGATCGATGAATTCGGGCCAATCAAGTTGTAGGCCCTTGTATTGCCTAACGCAGGACAGCGCATCTCCTTTCATCTGCCCTTCGGCGTATTCGACCCATTGCTCAACGGGTCATCTCCTCTCTTGTAGCTGAGCTTTTAAATTGGAGAGCAACAGCAGTTCTGGATCCTAATGTGGCAGGCCGCTGAAGGCTGCCGTTATCACCGGCGGAAATGGTGCACGGATGCCCGCAATCAGGCAGTTAATGTTGTTGGGCCTTGTGTGTTTATCAGCTAACATATGGTTGGTAGAGGCGTCACTAGGTCCAGTCTTCTTGACCAGACAGTATTCGCCCCACCTAGAGCATATATATATAATTCCATATGTTTTGATGAAGCAAAAATCTCTGCAAAAGCACTTAATATGTAGAAAAAAGGAAGTAATAAATTTTTATCATTAATTAAAAACATATGATATCATATTATCAACATATTAATCAAAATCCAAAGATGTTACCCGACTCAAATATTTTTGGTCAGTTCACCAAATGATGTCCTCAGTAATCTTTACACAACAGTTCCAGTGGGCTTATTAATTGCTATTTTAATATAATTGTACCTCCTTGAACCCTACTTCTGTGTTATGTGTATATATAAACCCATTTACAGATGGGAAAGTTGAAGAATTGATATAGATCACTAATTTACATTTTTTATTATTTCCTGTATTTTTAGAAACTGGAATTGTATTTTTAATTACTTTGAAAAAAATATTATGTTTCAAAGAGGTATAAATGAAATGAAACAATGGATTTGTCATTGAACAGATGGACAACAAAGGCCTTCTGTTGATGATTGTTTCATAAGATTTTACATCATATTTCACTATAACCAGATCCAGTGAGACATTTAAGATTATGCACTATTTAAAAATGTTTATAGCAATGAAGTGTGTATAGAGTATGTCTTGAAGCACTTTTAATACACTTTTAATGATAGCACTTTTTGCTATCATTACCAGGAGATATAAAAAATCAAAACCTACTTATGTTGCAATCACTGTTAAAATGTCCAATATAAATGGTAAAATAACATTACATAGGAAATGTATATGGTAAAACTTACAACAAATTCATTTCTCTATATAAAAAAAAAATTCTCTGTCAATTAAACGGCCAAATATTTTACAAAGAATATCATTACAATAAAATTGATAACCTTGTCTTTCCTAGATGTGTAATTTTATTTCACAATCTATATTGAATAATTTAATGAAGATAGACAATTGACGGTAAATACTGCAAAAATGTGATTTTTAACTCTTAATTTGTTGAATATCTGATAAAAGGTAAAAACTTGAAATATATTTTTATCTGTAGAGACTGTTTTTATTATTTATTTACATGAATTCTATCAACTGGATCATGGCTATGTTTGATAAAATAGGCACTGTCGCCTTATTCCATTCGGCTAAACCAGCTATATAATAAAATAGGCACTGTTTATTTTATTTATTTTTCATAGGTGGGATATAGATAATATATATTACTAGGAATACGATTAATCTCTCTTTTGAGCTGTTCCAATCATTTGGATATTATTTATTTATGATAATCTGGTTGTTTAAACTCACTGCTTAAACTTAGTATACTATTTTAATGCATGACAATAGATGTCTTTATTTTTATTTTCAGATCCTTTTCATGTACTATTGAATTAAACTTCTAATTTCATTTATAGAGGTACTAATTAGTTTACCTTCTAGCTTATCTAAAGGTAAACTTACCTAGTTTACCTTCTAGCTTAACTTTACACACATTTTATTTTTAACGTCTTTTATAATTGTCAAGGGTAATCTTCAGGATTACTGAACTGGTGTGGAAAATTCGTATATTATTTTAAAGCTAATTTCTTCTAGATTCTTATAGGCCACATAGTAATTTTACATAAACCTTATATATCCCTTAATTTCACCACCATTATTTTTCCTTTAAAGTATTAATAAGTAAAAAATAAAGTGTGATCATGAAAAAACCATTTTATTATACGAAACATGTTTTTTTAAGGAAGGTCAAGTTTGATATAAAAATTGATATAAGCGAAATAGAAAAAACTTTATAACAAAATAAACTTAGATATATATTCTACGTATTCACCATTCACTGCAATACATTTTTAATATCGGCTTACCATATTTTTTTGGGTCCAACCCAGGACTTATTTTTGAAATTACTTAAGTCTTAACAGTTTACTGAAACATTAAACG
This sequence comes from Lycorma delicatula, assembly GCF_047948215.1. Taxonomy (NCBI): domain Eukaryota; kingdom Metazoa; phylum Arthropoda; class Insecta; order Hemiptera; family Fulgoridae; genus Lycorma; species Lycorma delicatula. Next base: position 127,812,847 of record NC_134455.1, read on the forward strand.
TTAATTATTCAGTCGTATTTTTCACTAGATGTGACTTTTTCAGAAATGGTTTGTTTAATTACATCATAAAATTCACAAAAAGAAAGTTCCGAATTAATTTTAACATTTAGCAGATGTTTAATAGTAAATACTGAAAGTCTACCTGTTTCTGCAGACCAAATGTTCCCAATTTAAAAAACTCTTCTCAACTGGAGCAGATGTCCCAGGCAAAGACATCGCAAACTCAACCATTTTAGAAATACTGCACATGAAATATCAGTCTTTCAAAACACCTTAAAAATTGCTTTCCACTTCTCTTTAATAGTATCTGGTACTTTTTCAGAACTTTAACTACAACCTACCCTTTGGTTTTTACCTGGTTCAGCAATGTAAATTCGTCAAATAGGTCATCAATATTTATGGAATTTTATAATTTCTTTAAAAATTCCATTGCCTGGTCTAAATCAAACCAGGAAATTTCAGTTCGTAAATTTACCCACTGAAACTTATTAACTTTATCAAAACTGGTTCTCCACATTTCTAAGTACTGGTTACTAGAATTATAAAAATTATCTACACTTGAAAAGAATTTTTGTTCCTGAACATCATTATTTTCTTTTGTGGTTTTTTCCTGAAATTGACAAATTAATTCATAATATGTCTGAAATGCTTCTGTTGCTGTGATAGAATTAGCTTCCGTTTCAGAACTATATTATTAAACTGTAGAGTATCATAAAAAAATTCCAAAAACGGTTCACTTACTAGATTTTCAAAAAAATCAAATAATAATTTTGGGCATTTGTCATAATTTAAGAAGTATAGGCCATCAAAAATGGAAAGAATTCTTTCTATTGCAGATAACAAATTAAGGAACATAGTGCTGTTATGAGATAATAATTTTTGTTGTTTGTTTCCACAAATTCTTTAAGTTCTGTTCCTTTTAGTGCATATATATGAAAATATTTATAAATTTTTCTAACAATAACTTTTATGTCCAGGGGTAGAAAATCACATGCTGTTTGTAGTGAATTTTGTACAATGTGGAATTAACAACCAATACCTAAAATAGATCTATCTAAAATCACTCTCAATGTTGCTGAATACATTTTCATTACCCTTTCTCCTTACACCACAAAAGTTACTGTTAGTGTTATCAGCAGTATAACAAACCACCTTTTCTTCAAGTTTGTATTTTTTCACACACTGCAAAAGATACGGAGTCAAAATTTGAGAGCAGTTTCATCTGACACTTCATCAAAATTTAAAAGTTTAATTTGAATTTTCTCCTCCAGACTGGAAATATCTTACAATTGGAACAAGTTTTACTTCACTTCTGTTTGAGCTATCCATCGTTACTGTTACATAACACTGATAAACATAATTTTTGTTTCCTAGCATGCGATACATGATTTTAATCTGTTTTTTTGATGCTGAAAATGAATATTAACTCAGAATTTTTTTATCACACATCATTTTTGAAAAATATTTAAATTTTAATTAAAGGATATTTTTCATTTTTCAATGTATAGTTAGCATTTTATATATTGTATTTTGTAAACTCATTTTTTAGTGATTAACTTTGTTAACATAATTTGTAAGCCATAAATAAACAATACTAGATAAAGAATTAAATCATATCATAGTCACATATTATGACATCATATCTAATACTGAAGAGTGAGCCTTCATATGACAAGATTAATCATGAATGTGCAGGTCAAAACATGTAGCTGAAAACACAGCTGTGTTGTTTGTATTAAGCACTGGATTTAGGAATGAATTAATTTTGTTCAGTCTTACTGCTGTCTTAAGTTTGTTAACAGTGCAGTGTCATAATGCCTCGAAATTGTGTAAATGATGTGGATGCCTTTTGTTATGTATGTGGTGAGTATATTCTGTATATTTAAGAGAATGACTGAAAGGTATAGAGAAGGTTTTGCCATTTGGTGTACCTATGGTTTGGCATGAACCAAAGTATCATGTAACCAATAGTTACTTTTGTTTAACAAGTGTGTCATGAATTTCTAAAAATTCTAAACATACTGTAAAATATCCTTCATTGCAATCTGCAATCAGGCCTGTACATCACAGTGAAATTATTCCAGTTCCTAAGCCACCTGTGAATGTATGTTTCGAAAGCAGCGATGAAGAATCAGGCAGTACTGAAGAAGACAACAATGATTTTAATTTTGAATTATCTTTCAATAAGCCACATCTTATATCACAAGGTGAATTAAATGACTTGGTTAGCGATTTAAATATATCAAAAAATCAAGCTGAACTGTTAGGATCAAGACTGCAAGGTTGGAATTTACTTAAATACAAAAATTTAAACCTGAGGACTGACACTTTTTCATAGATTCGTCCAAGTATAGTTTAAAAGTGGTTCTATTACACAATGGTAACAAATATCCTTCAATACCAATCACTTACGGTATTAATTTGAAAGAGACATACGATGTGATGAAAGACGTTCTTGAAAAAAATAAATTATAAAAAATAGTTGAACATATGGAGTGATTTGAAAATTATAGCTATTTTGTTAGACACGCAGTTAGGCTATACTAAATACATGTGTTTTCTTTGCGAATGGGACAGCGAGCTAGGGTGTGTTACCAAAGAGTGGAAGAAACAAAAACAACTTAACTGCAAATGGGAAAGATATTGTTCATGAGCCCTAAGTTGAACCCAAAAAAATATTTTTACCCTCTCTCCGTATCAAGCTAGGACTAATGAAAAATTTTGCAAAAGCAATGAAGAAAGATAGTACCGAATTTTTTTACATAAGGCATAAATTTCCAAATGTAAACAATGGAAAAATTAAAGAAGCAATATTTGTTGGTCCTCAAAAAAGAGTTGGTCAAAAGTGATGTATTTAACTCGATGTTAAATAATGTAGAAAGTGCAGCTTGGGCTTCATTTAAAGACGTTTGCAAAAATTTCCTCGACAAACAAAAATACGACGTTACCACGATATTGTTAATTTTTTTATTTTTTACAAGAATATGGGGTGTAATATATCTTTGAAAATACATTTCCTCCATTCACATCTGTATTTTTCCTCAGACAACCTCGGAAACGTAAGTGACGAACACTGAGAACGTTTCCACAAAGACATTTCACTGATGGAAAACCACTATAAAGGGTAATGGAATACTAACATGCTAGCCGATTACTGTTTGACATTGATTCTGGATGTGAATGAGGCTATTAACAAAGAAAAGCATCAGCGAAATCATCCTAACACAGGTACGGTCATGCAAAATTATAAATTTTACAGATTTTAACTGTTTTTCCTTAATTTTTTTTTTGAAACGTAATTTATTTAAAACTAAGGGTGATAGGAAAATTGTATTTAAAGATATGTAATGTATGAAAAAAAGCAATTCAAGAAATGGTATCACACTTAGAGGAACATTAAACAATTTTTTTTGGTCCGTCAGTGTAATTAATGTTTTCCAATGAACGCAACACATTATCAAATATAAATTGCGAAATAACGTTAACAATAATTGCTTCGGATTTAATTCTAGCCGATGAAAATTATGGGTCATATAACTTTTTAACCAGTTTATAACTGATGTTTTGAAACTGAGTTCGTGTAACAGTGTGGTATGAAAACGTAGCTTCTTTAGCAGCACACTCCAGATCACAGTTATTACCATCTTTGGCTTTAAAAAAATCTCATATTTGCTGAAGCAATAGCATTAATAGCACTCTTATGTTTAGCTGTTTTCACGTGGTCTTCAATATCACACTTTCCTTTATCTGCAACAGAAAATTCTCCAGCATATAGTGTGCAATAAACACGTTCATTGTTACTGTCATTACACAATTTCAAAAGTTTGTATTCATGTTGCAGGTTAACATTAAACACACATTTTCTTTGCCCATTGCTAAACGATGATACAAAAAACGAATTGAGATAAAATTATCAAAAATGTGTACACGAGTTACTTAACACATGAAAACAACATAAACACATTATGATGATGGTACCCATCTGGAACACAACTTTCTGTAACAGTTTTTCATTTAAAATGTCGTAAACTACTGAACGCGAAACAAAAGAAAATTCAATTGGAAATTGAGAAACAAGCCTTCTGTTTTCCCAGTTTTATGCATTCACATTTTCAGTCAATTCATCAGTTGTAACAGTTGGCGACCAGCATTCTTCCTTCCTCCATAAAACAAACGACACCATTGGAAACTTTACCTTCGCACATAATACTAGGCCCGTAAGCATCAACAATTTCTCTATGAATATCAGCAGCAGATTTGTTTTTCGCCAGTAGATAACGAATTACTGAATCGCACTTCACAACTCGCGGGATTATTTATAGTAGGACTAATTTCAGCCAGGCTAAGAGGAATAACATTAAACTATTGCTGCAAACAGATTATCGTTGATATAAATAAACATTCTACACTCATGCCATCAATTTCCAACGCATGAAATGGTGGCAAATTGAAAACGGCCCTTACTTAAAAAAACATGCCTCGTACATTCACCAAACTTTGAATTCTGGTTCAATGAGAGCTGAATGTATATCACGACTAACTCCAGGATGAAAAGATTTAAGCAGAGAAAAATAAGAAAAATGGTCAGACGGGTACTATGAACTATTAGTAATTCATTATTTACTAATGAGTTTAGTAAACTCTTCACCAAGCATTGTTTAATTTTTATTACATTGGAACCAAATTTATTAAACTTCAGCTGATGTCATCTGGATGTTGTTACCCTCAGAGACTTTCTGGCTGTGTAAAATAATCAAGTTTTAAGAAGAGAAGTTTACTCTCATACCAAACCCATAAGTTTGTTGGTAGTATGAGTTACAATTAAAAATTAAGTCAATTTGGCTATACTGCACTGAACCATGTTTTGATCAATATTTGGCTGTTAAACTGATTCCTAAACTTAACTTAAAAGTATACTTTTAAGTTAATACTTGAATTTCTTTATGTGAACAAAGTTATTGGTAACAATGTAGTGTTTTTTTATTTTCAGAATAGAATATTAAATATAAGTTTTCTGCCAAATTTATTTTTAATGAGAATTTTTTTTTTTCTTTTTAAGCATATTTATTTACAACATCTTGGATTTTTATCTTCTGTACTACATTTTTTGCTATATTTAAAAAAGAAAACCATGTAATCTCACCAAATGAAGCATATTGCCTTAGTAGAAATTATTGTCCAGAAACTGTACAAGAGAATTATAATATTTTATTCTCAATTTTGAAACTGAAACCTGTCTATTCATTAATATTGATGCTTCTAATGTCAGCGGTTAGTCAAATCTTTGTTTATTATTATTATTTTTTTACAAGTGTTGAATGTTCTTTTTTGTGGTTTAGTTAAAAAGAAAAAATGTCTCATTTTTTTTTTCTTATAATGAAGTATTAGTTAAAAGCTATTGCATTCTAATTTTTGTAAAATTATTAATAGGAATTCGTATTAAATTAAATTCAATAAAAATTAAAAACCTCACTGAAAAAAAGAAAAGTAGATTGCCCATTAATAGGCATTACAAATTTGGTATAAGATTAATAATAATAGTTATATTTTTTCCATAGTTATTCACCTTGTTCCTTGGTGATGTTTCTGATTGAAATATATAAATTGTTTGGACTGTGTAATAATTAAAGTAAATAAACAGATAATCAATATTTGTCCATAAAACTCACATTGTAACTTGCCAGAAGAAGAGTATAGGTTCTACAGTGAAACTGGATTAATGCAATCACCTCATGTACTTTTTTAGTGTTTTAAATTTATTAATTTTCTATTTAATCGTAATACACAGATATTATGTGTTATATGCTTACTTTGGTAGAAAATAGTAAGAATGTTGGACAGTCCTGATGTACACCGTTAGGTACATATTGTACCTTGAAAACAGATGTTATCCAGAGAATGTTTTTATTTCAACAATAAAAAAAGTGTGAATGGGATTCATCAACATTAAAGAAGTTAACTATTTGAAAATTTAACTCAAGTTATTCCCATTATTCAAGCAATATCAAAAATCACTCCATGCAAGTATCACTCCATTTATGCAAGTATTTGACACTAAGTCAAACTTTAGAAAATGTTCACAATATCCCAGGCAATTTTTCAGTTCAATTGGAATGTGTTAAAAACACTGCCTCCCAATAACGAAATTAGCACTTTCTTGCCATCAATACAAAGTGAGTATTAGTAAAACCTCCAGCCTCTTCTTCCTGACTTAGTAATCCCCCTACAATCAAATAAGGACAGCCACAGTGAAAGTAGAAGCACGTATTAAAATCCATTAGAAGTTCGCTGTTCACAGATTGCATTGATTGAATGCTCATTATCATTTCTGTTTTTATTTAATTTCTAAAATGATTTAATTGAGTGATTTTTTTTCTTAGGTAGGGTTTGCAGTATGTGAAAGTATTACTCCAATAAAATTATTAGAAGCTGGTGTAACAATAGAAGATATAGCTGTTGTAAAGTCAATGAACATACTGGTACAATTATTTTTACCTTTATTATTTTCTAATTACACTACAGACAGAATTACAGTTCATTCATATTTCGTTGCATATTCATTCAGGTAATAAAGTGGTTAGTGATTAGTTACATCCACAAAATTCTTATTTATTATTTTAAGTTTTGCAAATAAACTACTTAGTTTAAATTGTTAAAGTTTTGGATTGTTGAAAATAAAAACAAGACAAATAAAAGCGTCTCATCTTAGAGTCAAATTTCATCATCATTTTTAAACATTTTCTTTTACTTCGACCCAAGTGGTTGGGAATTAATATGAAACTTTTTAAAAAGTGTTTGTTGAATATTGAATGATATGTAATGATTGCGTATTAATTTTGGTGTAGAATCCTGACTTCTCTTTATTTTTAAGTTGTCTTAAATCTTCATTTTCAATGAAAAAAAGATACTAACAAAATTATTCTTTTTTATTATGTTGTACCCACCATGTTAGTTAACAGATGCTAAACAAGTAGATGGTATATGGTATAATCAGATGATATGATGATGGTTGATATCAGTCTCATGTGTGCTGACTGCAGAGAATTTCAGATAAATCTCCTAAGTCACACCACAGGCAACCGAATGTTAAAATCATAAAATGTTAGTTTGTGATCATATTTGTGCCCTGAAAAAGAATATGAAGAACAAACAGAATGTAGAATGCTTAAAACATATTATATATATAATATTTCCCAACAATATTTAATGGCAAACACGCAGCCACTAAGATTATTCTTATCTGGAAAATATTTGGATTCATAGTCTCTTCAGTAGAAGGAAATATTAATGACTAAAAATGGCAATCCACAAATAAATTTTACATCTTTGAGAAATTTCCTAACAATACAATCAGTTGCTAATAGTATTCACCAATCATCACACTTGGTTTTAGAAATTAAATATATTGTATATATTCATATCCAAGTTTCCTACTTATAAATTCCTTTTGAAATCTGGAATGCCCAGTAATTTGATGAAAATTTTGAAAGCTCCCAAGAAAATAAATATAAATTGCAAATATGAAGACATATTGCAGAAAGTAACCAAAACAGTATTTTTATGGAAGTGGGTATGCCAGAAAATAACAAAACTTCCTTCAGATTGGACTAACCCTTTTCCATACATATATTGGAATAAACCTAATATTCATTGTTATACTATTTTTAATTAAAAAAACTAAGGCAACCACTGAAGGAAGGTTGCTATTGATAGAGATTTGTTTCTCTTATTGCCAGCTCTATGCAACTTATTCAGAGAAATTATACTTACCATTGAATGATTTAAATTTTTAAAGAATTTTATTGAAACAAATGTTCCCAGTAATTAAATTTATTCATGTACTCTTCCTTTTGCCTATAATCTCCATGTCATGATTAGACACTTATTTTATTTTTCTTTAGTTCCTTGAAATTTTTAGTTAACCCATGATCTATTCTATTCACCTTCATGCTGGTTAAAGTGTAGGATTTCATATTAAAGAAAATTATCTAAGTCCAGTGTGTTAAAAAAGCAAAATGATAAGCAATCAAGGCCATGGATTGGCATTGTCTATCATAATCTATATGCTACAATTAGAACCCAATCAAATTTAATTGAATAACAACAAATAACAATAACCAAATCAACCACTCTTTTAAGATTCAAGATGTTTAAGTCCAATGAAATCATTGTATGGTTCAGACCACTTTCTTGTAAAAGCAAAGTTTATTTAGATTTTAGCCATCAAAGGAATAGAAAGATATGAAAAATGTAGAAGATACTTAAATGACCTTATTATTATCTGAATAGTTTAAGGTATGAATCCATTTTGTTTCTATATAAGACTGGCAGAGAGGATGAAAAATCCAGTGAAGGTAATATTAAAGAACAGTACATTGAATATATACAGTTTACATGAATATAATCCTAAGAAACAGCCTTGGTAATTGAGTATCTGGATCCTAAGAGTATCTGGCAATTGAAAAGAAAAAAGCTTTTTCACCATTGTTTGTTACAGGATTTAGGGTATAGGAGTGCTTGCATAAGGTGTAATTACATGATGAAGTGCCATAAATGAATTTAGGAGAGAAAATTTGATAAGGTGGATGGACTCATTGCAAGCTAAAAGTCTAGACTAGCTTGTAAATTGTATAATTTGCAATTAATTGATATATCAGCTAGAAGATTAACAACTAAGCACTTAAGTGCATGAAAAATAACAAAACCTGGTGTATCTATAGAGTTGATAAAGCATACTCTCATTATGGTTGTAGAGACTGTTGTTAGTGAGTTAGTGATTATTTAAATGGAAGAAATTTCCTATGAAATAGAGCTTTACACAACAAGCTCCATATTTAATCGGTTTGCACATCAAAGTATGAAAATTACTGAGGTATTAGTGTAACCTCTTGATGTACTAAATGGACAGTTAATAAAAATGAGAAACAGGTTGTAGATTCCAAAGAGCAGTTTGATTTTAGGCCAGACAAAACCAATATTGATAACATTTTTACCTGAAACAGCAAGTAAATAGTCAATTTCTAGTGAAAAAGAGTTATACATTGTATTCTTTATCTTGAGGAAGGCATTTATAACAGTGTCACTGTGAAGCAATGAAGAAAGCTGGAGTTAGCTCCTTGAACATGAATGCTGTTAAACAATTATGTAGAAAGAGCATAATAAAAACAAGGTCAGAGGTAGTTGAAGGAATTGGTTATAAATAAAGAACTAGGACATAGATTCAAGAAGCCCAAATCACTTTTCAAATTTATGTGAATAAAATTCTGAGTAGAGAAGAAAGTGTGAGGAGATAGTAGTAGGTTTAGATTCCAGCAAGTATACAGTTTATTATAATAGGATTATAAAAGTACAAGGATAGTATCACTTGTATGTTTAGGAAGTTGAAAGAAGAATATATAAGAGATGGTGTTTGGAAATAAATATGCACCAGATACACAAGGTATGGTGATTGGAGGACAAAGTTATATATTTCAGTTCAGTAGAGCACGTCTACTGAATTGAAATATCAGAATATTCAGCTACTTTTTACATTCTTATTTAATAGAATATTACTCCTTCATCAAACATATATCTTTTTAATTCATATTGGTAATTCAGACACTTAGTTTTAGTTGATGCTATTTTGTGGCCTTAAGGAAAGTATAATTATATATATATATATATTTTTTTTTTTTTTTTAAATCCATGACTAATAAAAAAATGTTTTGTAGATTTTTTAAAAATAAAATAATTGGTAAATTGAGTATAATATTAGGAATAGGAAATGAATAAATAATAATAATGATAAATTGTGAGTTTTTAAATTATTTTTGTTAGGTTATTAGGGTTTTTTTATTGGTAGATTGGCTCATGCATAAGTGAAGCAGAGAAACTGCGTACTTCATTCCTTATCCATTCTGTACAGAATGGCCAGGTTAACTTTAAGTCAAAAAGCCAGTTAAGTTAAACTTCTAGAAACGAAGTACTTCAGTTAACTAACAGAGTCAAAGCCAGTTAACTTTGATTCAAAATACACCATCCAATTATGATGCATAATCTTATTTCTACGTTGTGAACATTATTCTACATACTATTTATTTATTATTTTTACATTGTTTTCACTTTATCATTAATATTTTTTTTTTACTGTTAGAACAATAACAAAACTCAGTTTATAATAAATGATTTTAAAGAACAAAATTCCTAACGAAAATGAGTAGATATTGAACGTTTTTATCCATATGACAGTGAGTTTGTGTCACAGCAAGCAAGTTACAAGTTATTAAAAACACATTTTGTAATCATTTTAAGTTTGTATATTATAACAAATCATGTAACATGATGAATCATTTTTTAAGCCTATACCAAGTGATAAAAATTACACTTAATTTTCTAAGCATTTGTCACCGTTGGTATTAGTATAATCTGTATAAAATAATATTTCCACTTACCAACAATTTTTAATTTAAGTATTCGAGCACTTTCAGAGTCACTTCTCCATCAGGGATTATTTGAAGTTATTAATTTAATATTCATGTATATAATTTTTTATGTATAATTAAATCGAAGTTAAAATTGTTATGTTTATAATAGTCAATTGTCAATTAATAAAATAAGTTATACATTAATAAAAATTAATGTCATGTCCGTAAGATGTTTATGACTAACTTATATGGTAGAATAGTCACAAACATCTTACAGACATGACATTATATTTTTATTAACATATAACTTATTTTTTTAATTGACTATTGAATTACTACATACATAACAATTTTAATTTCAGTTTAATTATATGTAAAAAATTATTATAATTTTAAACATGAATTAATAATTATACATGAATATTAAATTAATAACTTCAAATAATCCGTGATAGAGAAGTGACTACGAAAGCGCTCGGATACTTACATTAAAAATTGTTGGTAAGTGGAAATATTATTTTATACAAAATAAATGACATTGTTTGTCATATTAATTAGATTTCAAGTACTAAATCTGTCATTTTCATTTTAAATTCAATTCATAATTTTTGGTCATTTAAGAACATTGTCGATAGAAAGTGTTTCTTCTAAAACTTTATCATTCTTTTTTGTTTTATTAATGTTTTTAAATTAGGCAATCTGTATAAAAATCGATTTAAACAATTCATGGGTCTTTAAATTATATTAAAAATTTTAAATAGGTTATGTAAAATATTTAAAAAATTTAAAAAAACATGAAATGTAAATCAATAACTCCCCATTATCATTTATCATTATAAACCATGGTTTATTATCATTATAAACCATGAATTTTAACGAAACATATTTAATTTAATTAAAAATTTATGAACATTATATATTAACTCATTATGATAAATAATAAATATTTTATAGCACTTTGGTCATAGTGAGGAAACTTGTAAGTGATAAAAAGAATTTTGTCCTAAGATAGATAGGTAAGATTTTCTGATAACACTGATCCCTTATGATTTGAGATAAGCTAGTATCACTGTTTTGTCATCTTATCTTATATTAGAGTAACTACATCACTTAAAATTTTATGGAAATACTTGGGATGTCTCAGTAAGCAAAATCTTGGATGCTAACAATTGGGAATTGAAGAATAAGGATACAATGCCAGTGATCAGAGCCACATTTAATAAACCATTTTCACATTTTTGAGAAGAAAAACTGAGGTTAAACAATGCTGAGTACACTTCATTGCAATCTATATACGAGTATATTTATTAGCACAGTTTATATATCTAATTATCACAGTAGTTGATTCTATCAACTGCTTTTTCCCAGTGAAAAAAAATTTATATTAAAGATATTATTTTAATACAGTACCCATCTCACAGCAATTCCCAAATCCACACCACATGTCTCACATAATCTGATAGTCAAAATTATCTTTTTTGTGGTTCCATTGTCAACTATTGTTTACTGGGCCCACTGGGAATTAATGTTACAGGTAGTATATTTTTCTAATGATAAAATTAAAACCTACATTTTATCTCATGTAAACAGATTTATAAAACTGTGACATGAAGAATTATTTGAACTTAAAAAAATATTTTATTTTGATTAATTTTGTACATTAATTTTATTTCAGATTGCTTGTTTCAGTAATTATAACAAACTTTGTGTGGGTTTTCCCAAACTATCTAAACCAAGATATTTACATATCATATGTATTTCGTGGATTATTAATTTTTATCTATTTACTAAAATATGTAAGTTTTATAAAATATCCATATTGCATTACTGTAAATAAACATAGTTATAGCTTCATTATTGTGAAATCTTAAATGAATTTCTGATGATAAATTATATTAATATTATAAATGTTAAATGCTGAAGCAATAGTACCTTATCTAAACTTAACCACCAGTTATATAGAATGATTTAAAATTGTGCATTACTTTAGGAACTGATTTGAGGCATGTGAGAAAATAAATTTCAATAAAATATATCTAGAAATGCTTTGTATCATTTTGGGATACTTTTCTACTACCTTACTTTGTATCATACTTTGCTTTCGTATAGGATAAAGTATTGATATAAAAAGATTTATATCATTTTCCGGCCACATTTTTATTTTCTTTCAAATTAAAGTAAAATTTCTGAAATATTAACTCATTTTCAGTTAAGTTAATCAATTTTCTCAAAATAAAATTTTTTATCACGTTTTTCTTGTTTTATTACTTACTATATATTTAAAAAAGTTCATTTATGGAAAAACAAAAAAAAAACAATATTTTGACTCAAATTTTTTGAATTTTGCAACTTTCTTTGATACTACTCAAGATACGTTCAGAGACTTTTATGTTCAATTTTTTAGGTTGAAAACTCAAGACCACCAAATTTTTCCCTTTATGTGGGTATAAAAATTTCATTATGTCTTCATTTTACCCTTTAGCACAAAATGAGGAGAAAATATTTCGCAAGCCAAAATAAAAAAAAAAAAAACTATTTTGGGAGGTACACTTATGGGAAATATTTTGCTTATATTTTGTCTTAATTATTTTAAATTACTCTGTACAGGAAATCATGATCATTAATCGAGAAAATTCTATCAATTTTACTGACCATAATTATTATTAAATAAATGAACAAAAGTCATCAGTAAAAGAACGACAAAAATCTTTTGTAGCTCTTTTTTGACTACAATAGCCCCAACAACCCAGTTATTAACTTTGTAGATACCCAGTTTTTAACTCAGAGTACATACTTTTTTACAAGCTTCCTAGAACATCCTGCAAAGTTTTGTTGAAATCCAGTTAACTTGCTGAAGTATTCTTAGTATAAACAAAAAATAAGTGAAATCCTAAAATGAAATAGTAATCACAGACTTTGCTGTTCTGAGCAAATCAGATAGGATATAATAATAATATTAAATATTTTTAAAAAATCAAAGAAATTTGTACTTAAGAATGTTCAAAATGCCTTTGGGTTTAGATGATTTTGACAAAATGAAATAATTTCATTATTGATGGAAATCAAGAAAAAAGTTAAGTTACTGAATAAAAAAAAATCTCTGTACTTCTGACATGACACTAAGAAGAACATAACAGAAATGAAATAATCTAAATTGAGGCATTAACCATAAGGGTGTATACCTGAAAACTGCAATTTTGGTAAATGCAAAAAAATGTTACAAACTTATCAGAAGTGATATACTTTTTTTAAATTGAAATTTTTTAATAATACTTGGCAAAATTATTAATTATAAAGACTAATATCACAACAAAATAATATTTAAGTTTAATTTTTTGGGGGTAATGTTATGTGCCCTTTTTATAACAAGACTTATATACATCAATCTATGTGAAAGAATTGAACAAAGTTAATTGGTATATGGAACAGAAAAAGCATATTGTTAATAGAATAATAATATTGTTAATATTGCTTCTTTTGTTATTAATGCTACAATATTATTAAGAGAAGAAGCATAATATAATTAGTAGGATGGGAGTCTTCACCTGTTAAATAAAGGAAGTGAAGAATTGTAGGTGGCAATAAAAGAGATTACTTCTAATAAAATCACAGAATAAAGAGAATTAAAAATACATTCTGAGAAAGAAAAAAATTACCAGAATTAATAGTTTAATGAGAAATACCAAGTAGTCATGCAAGGTAAAGGTAGCTTATGGAAAGTTATCATACAAGACTCTGTAAATGGCATTGTGACAAAGAATTTTAATTTGTGATAGAAGGGAGATTGAAAAGCTAACTAAACAAAAGAGAACTCTACAACAAAATTAGGCAATTGATGTAGGATATTTGTATAGCGATCTGTTTATTTTGAAATTTTGAGATTTTCACCCTACCAAATTTTAGAATATTTAGCTATATTAAAGATGCAATTTGTACATCACCACTGCACCACTATTTGTTTGCTTTCTTTGTTAGACTTCCAGAATTTGATGTTTAGCCCCCATTCCATTTGCTTATCTGTTCAACATAGTCAAAGAATTAAGCATGTATTCTAATAGGAGTCATACATTTTTACTTTCTCATGTAAAGTATATATAACAGAAGTATTGAGATCTTGCCAAACTTACATTTCCAGATATCAAATCAGTGCAGATCAGTTTTCAGGTTCTCAAGAACCTGAAAACTGATCTGTACATCTGTTTTTATCCTTAAACTTAGCTTGATTTTAGAAACAATGTAAAACATTCATTTTATTTCATTATTGTATAAATAGTTACATTATAATCAAAACTTTAGTCTGAATAAGCACAAAATAAAAATTAACTTCCATTTGGTACATGCTGTATGTATAATTGAAAAAATTAATTACAGATAACGAGTAATCTCTGTTATTGAAACTTACCAGTTTCAATAAAGGATTTATTTAAAATGGATGAATTTTTAAAATTCATTATTAATATTCATCTTAAAATCTTAAAATGTTTGTATGAAAATGTAATATAGAATATTTTTAGTGGACAAAAAATGCAAATCTAATCTGAACCTTCCTCGTGAAAGGTGAAAAACTGCCATGGAGGTAGCCACTTGAAAATTTAATAACAAAATTCTGTTAATGAAGGAACAGAAATTTGACTGATTAATTTAAATTAATTTACTGATGTTATTAATTTTTATTTTTCCAGGTAACTACTTATATTATGATTGTGGCAACCTTGACATTTTTTACAAAAATTAGTGATCCATCACAACATTGTGCATATATAGCTATACTAAACACTTCATATAACTTTAGCACTTCTTGGATAATTTCAGCTGTTTTATGGCTTATGAATATGCTAACAGTTAAAACGTGTACTACAGGAAGTATTTCTTGTAATAATTCTGAAAGTACTCAGGTAATCAATTTATATTTAATTTTATGAAGGCCTTTACACGTATACTATTTTCAGAGTGATGTTTTACAGGTGAATTTCAAGTATCATTTTTCTAAGAACAATTTAAATGGAAATGTTGAAGAAATACGTTTTCACAAAATGATGTCTTAGCAATATAAACTTTATTTAACATGTTAGAAATTTACTAGGGAATGAGGTAATCCATCCTTAACCTATCTCATGTTGTTTTAAATAACATGCAAAATGAACCTGTGAGATGCATAATTCCACAGAAATTTCTAAAATCCAGGCCGGGTTTATCTAAATGACAATGTCATCACCCATCTCTCTGCTGGAAGTTCTGTACATTTGTATGTCTCTGTGTGTTTTCATGCAAAATCTTCAACTTGATTTATTCCAACTTTTAACCAGTAATTTAACATTTTCTATAGTATAAATAACTCCTATATGGAAATTAATAAAATAATGAACTAGTTATTTGTATAACAATTAAAAAAATAGACTTAATAATTCAGTCTCAAAAAAAGAAATTCTGGAATTCTAATAATTAAAAACAACCCAAACTTCCAACGCTTTTTCTTTTTTTAACCTCCAGAATCACCGTTAGATATAACTTCAGAGGATGAGATGGATGACATGAAGCGTGTGAAAATGCCATGCCTGACCAGGATTCGAACCTCCAGATATAAGGCTGAGATGCTACCACTTGCGCCACAGAGGCCGGCAAACTTCAATACTTAAATTGAAAAGTTAATAGTCAAGATAATTCTTACTTGTAAAAAACTATTTTATCACTAAAAGTTCTAAATATTTATAACAGTATTTAAAAAGTTACATTTTGTATAGCTTAAATTTTTTTTATTTTAATATAATTGTAAAAGGGCTGATTGCATTTTTTTATTGCTAAACCTTAATTTATATTAGTTATTACATAATTATTAAATTAAAATAAATTCACGTTAAAATCAAACGTTCTTTTGTTATACTGTTTGATGTCAATGGGATTAATATTTTCAACTGACAAAAAGAAGCATCAGTTTAATTAATTTTATATATATTATAATTAATTAGCATCAGTGTTATAAAAACAGCAAAATTCTACCAAAGCAAACTCCATTTTTCTGTAATTAAGTAATTAATCTTTCAAAATAAGGGAGTCATTTACTAAAGTAATTTTATTAGAAATGACATCTTTTAATAAGAAATTCACTTGAACTTTATTTTTGACCAAAATACTAATCTTTTTTTAACACAAACCAATAGAGGATGCATTAAGTAAATACTGTCTGATAAAGTTGTGAAATGTTTTGTTTTATTTTGTTCTCATCAGTGCCTTTCTTTAATTCCTTCTTTTTTTTCTTAAGATTTCAGTTTTGTAAGACTTAGCTAAGAAAGAAAATTAAAAATATTTTTGAAACTGCTGATTCTGACATATTGGGGCTTTCATTTTATTATGCCCATGGTAATTCTACTTTTACTCTAAAATTTTTTAGCAAAAATTAAATCACTTGAAATAAAATATTTCCTACATCCTATAAATGTTTCTGCTGTGCCCACTTATCACGATGGTTTCGTCTCTACGAAATTATAAAATTTAATATTGCTAATTATTTGGATTGTTTCAATAATTTTGGGCTATTTTTAAGCAAACACAGACATATTGATCTAATTTTGATGTTAGTATTAAAGAAATGCTCATCTTGTTTTAAAGTCTTAGAATACAACCAAAAAATATTACAGAAACAGCTAAGTATTTGCCAGTAGGCAAATACTGAAACATAATCCAAGAAATCTTTCAAATTTAAACATGTTATGACACACAACTATCTATTACTACTGATGATATATTATTAAAAACCCCTTCCAACAAACTTGTAAACAGACAAAATCATTAGAAGAAATATACATTTTTTTACATATATGAGATGTAATCAAAAAGTAAATGATCTTTGTTCATAAAAACAAAAATAAATAACCTATTTAGTTCAATGACTTGTTCCCTTTGAAGTAGGGCTCTTCTGATATAATATGCTTACACACTTAACCCAACAATATTTCCATTGGTGGAAACATTTTTCAAAGTCAGTGTTAGTGAACACCATAAGTCCTCTAGTCACATTTCTTTTAATTTCCTCTCCGTCTTTCAAATTCTAAGATAGGAAAGAATTCTAAGATAGGAAAATGCCAAAAATTGCAGGGAGTCATATCTGGTGAGTAAGGAGCC
Organism: Lycorma delicatula; assembly: GCF_047948215.1. Taxonomy (NCBI): domain Eukaryota; kingdom Metazoa; phylum Arthropoda; class Insecta; order Hemiptera; family Fulgoridae; genus Lycorma; species Lycorma delicatula. Next base: position 127,830,369 of record NC_134455.1, read on the forward strand.
TGCTAAAGTTGTTAATTTCTGTGTTTTGCCAAGAATCTCTGAATAAGTTATGATGCATGGACTGGAGTATTGTTGTGATGAATTTTTCAGTTACCATTTTCCCAAAGATTATAGTCTTTTGAATTGAACAGCACCTCTTAGCCGACAAAGAACATAGTACTAACAGTTTGTCCTTGAGGAGCATTCTCGTGATGAATAATGCCTTGATAATCAAAAAAGACAGTCAGCATGACCTATACATAGCTTTGTGATTGCTTAGCTCTTTCGCTGTGAACAATTTGCAGTTTTCCAATGGGATAACTGTACCTTTGTCTCAGGGTCATAACCATAGATCACGTTTCACCTCCGATTACTCTTTTTTCATAAAATCAAGATCACTATTAGCACAGTCCAGTATGCCTTGTGCAGCTTGTAGTCGGTTTTCCTTTCTTCATGAGTGAGATGTTTTGGGACAAATTTTCCCGCTACGCGCCGCTTCCCAAGATCTTTTTTTACAATCTCTCGCTGTATCACTAAATATATCTAACAAGATGTATCTGTACAACAGATCATACTAGATCTGTTATGAAAATCTATGAGCCAAATGATTTTCCTACTTCAACTTCAAGCTCTATGAATGTTATCGACGGACTTCTGCTCTATCCATCTGCCTAACCTGTTCAATTTTTTCGGGATTTTTGCTGATGAAGGTTTCCCATAACATTCGTCATTTTTTACAGACGTTCTGATGTCTTGAAAATGACGAATATGTAACACCAAAAGTTGTTTGGATTTTCCTTGTTGTGTACTTGTTTGTCACCAAGTCTGTGACAAAATTTAATACAGATTCTCTGTTCAACCTGTTCAATCACTTAGTACAGAAACAAAAATATGACATGCACTACTCACCCGTTTTACTTTCAAGGATGCTAAGCAATGGCAGCCAAACAGTGAATCATACACAATCAATACTAATCAAGATCACATTCCATGACAGTTTTCCTTTTGTGCTATAACTGGTCCGCAATAAAATTAAGGTTTGATTCTTTTAGATCACAACTCATACATGAAAAATAGCACTGTCCTTGCAGTTACGATCAAAGACTCACAAGGTATCAGTACCTCATAATATTTTTAAATATTAGCATCCTCAATATGATAAACCACTACATAAATATACAGATATTAAAATGTCTTAATCTCACCATCATTAAAAAGTCTGTCGCAGTAAGAAGGGCGGATTTCTGATTTTAGTTAACCTTGAAGATGTACCCAAAAACCCAGTTTTTGCCCCTAACTCTGATTCTCCTGAAAATCGATAGGATTTTGTTTCTATTAGGTCATCCTACCAAGTTTCATCAAAATCAATTAAAAATTGTGCCCAACAGAACGGAAAAAAAACTGTAAATGTATCCAAAAACCCCGTTTTTTCTCGTAACTCCAGTTCCTGTGAACTGATTTACTTGAAAATCAATAGGGCTGTATTCCGAATACGTTTACATAAACCTACCAAGTTTTGTCAAAATCGGTTTAGATATGTGTACGTTAGATCGAACGAAAAGATCTTATATATAACATTTGTATTTAAATCTGACCGGGGGCAGTAGTGATTTCCATCTCTTTGAAAATTCGCTAAAAAAAGCAATAAAAATATTTAAATTTACAGAAAAGCACGTAAATCACAACATACAGAACACATCTAAATACGATGTACACGCTTATTCACAGTATCTTAATTCACCCAACTTTACTTTAACTAACAACTTGTCAACAATAAACCAAAAATAAGAATCGAAAGTGTTACTAATGGAATATCTCCTGATATTCTTCGTGATGTGTGGCATGAAACTGAATATCGTCTAGAAATTTTCAGTTCAACGCGCCACAAAAGGTGCTCATGTGAGACTTGTTTGAAGTTAATAAGTGTTATAAACAAAACTGTTTGAAATGCTCTGTTCAAGCCATCAAAAAAGGTATGAAAAAAGAACAAACTCGTAACATTTAACATTTGTATATCAAGACATTAAATTAGCTAATTAATGTGAACTACGGCTAAATTCTATATCAAAATTTATAAATATGTAAAATATCTCTGTACATATGCTAAGGAAAGGCGATAAATGGTTTTGCACCATTTACAAGACGCCATAAATTTGGTTATGCTGGATAGGGAATTTCCCCCCCAGGTGTACAGCAAATAGATTTAAAATGAAAAAGTGAACAATGTTGAAAATGCAAAAAAATAGTCTTCTTCTTCTTCCATCACAGTATAGGCAATTCATCTATTCCTGTTTCAAAGGGTTACCAGCACTTTCTTGGCCGTCCCACACTTCTTTTGCCTTTCGGTCGATAGTGTATTATTCCCTTGGGGAACCTTCAATCTATCATCATATTAACAAGGTCCTTCCTCCTCTCCCTGTTTTCTACTGTTGTATCGCATAAGGGTAGATCATTTAACTCTCCCTGATATCCTCGTTCCTAAAATGATCTTGTGTAGTGCACGCCTTAACCAAACGCAGGTATCTCATTTCCACTGCCTGAATTTTACTGAGCTATCTCTTCGATAAGACCCAACCCTCAGAGCCATACAACAGAGTAGGAACAGCCATCACTTTATAAAACTTCATTTGAGTCTCATTCAGCACCTTCTTGTGCATTGTTCTCCTTACTATTCCACAAATGGTGGCTTCAAATCTAGAGATCTTCTTATCGTAATCTCTATCGTTCTTGTAAGTAATATCACAGCCTAGGTAATTAAAATGAGATACTTGTTCAAGAATCCTATCTCCTAGAATAATTTTTAATCTAACAGGAAACTTTCCCAGAAATGCCATGAATTTTGTCTTTGTCAAGGATATCTTCATATTATATTGATAGCTTAAACCATTCAGATAGAACACAGCCCTCTGCAAATCATCTTCTGTTCTTTGAAGGATTACTTGATCATCCACAAATAAGATGTTATTGACGGATACATCACAGTTTATATGTATCCCTTGGCTCACTGCACTCTTCCTTTCTCTACACGTTTCATCTATATATATATATATATATATATATTAAACAGAGAGGGAGAAAGAGGACAACCCTGCCATACACCTCTATTTATCACAACCTCCTCAGTCATCCTCCCATCGCAGACGATTACTACTGATGTCTTTGCATACATAATTTTAATAACAATTATTAAATATTGTGGAATCCCTCTTTTCATCATGATGTGCCTTAATTTTCCTCTGAGTACCCTATTGAAGGCCTTCTCATAGTCTACAAAGCAGAGATGTGTCTCCAAATTAAACTACTTTTTTGCAATGATCTATTGAAGAGAAAAAACACCGTCTACGCACGACTGGCCTCTCTGAAAACCCACCTGGTCACCCATTAAAACTACCTCCAAAATGCTTTGCAGTCTACGATTGACAATACTGCTGTATAACTTATAGCAGGTGCATAACAGACTTATCCCTCTGTAATTCTTCACCAAACTTCTATCCCCTCTCTTAAAAAGGGATATCACCTTGGCTATCTTCCACTCCTTAGGGATTTTTGAACTCATCCAACACATATTAAGTAAGTGTAAGAGGCGCAGCTTAAATAATGTGCCTCCACATTTCAAGAGCTCAGAGTTAATACCATCTACTCCTACTGCCTTTCTGTTTTTTATTGTTTTCAAAGCATTTTCCAATTCTTTCATTTCTATCAAATCTCTTTTCAGTAGGTTCTGAGTCTTCTATTATAGATCTCTCGTACCACAAGTCTTTGTAATGTTCTATCTATTCTTCCTTACCTACAATTTCCAGTGTCTTTTTATCTTTTGCTGAGCTATTTAAATGTTTCATGAGTTTATAGCCAATTGTTTGTCTGCCATGTAGATCCTTCTCCATCATAGATGTAAACCTGTCCCACGATTTCTGATGAGCTCTTCTCACTATGATTTTAGCATAATTCCTTTTAATTTCATACTGTTATCGTGTGCTGTCTTGAAGGATTCTGTATCATAGCCTTAAAGATAGTTAAAATTGTAATTTATTTCATTGGCCTATTGATGTGGCCAATAGCCACCAGCACACTGATACAACCAGATTCCGTTCTATGTTTTGTAGCAGCTGTATTTGTCATGTTTTCATATGTTCTGTACAGTTTCTTACTATAACATTCAAATCACTGTACTTACTTTTCCCCTGTTTAGAAATAAATTATTAAGACAGTAAAAAAAAAAAACCAGTGAACATGTTATTTGTTTTTATTTTTATAAAATATAAAATGCAAAATTTTTGTATGAGTATTCTTACTAAACTATAATGTAAAATATGTAATATGAAAACAAAATGTTTTTTTTCTGACTATCTTTACAATTCTTTTTACTTGTAAAAGTTCTCCTGAATTTTTTTTAATTTATTAATCATTCTGCACATCCAAAGTCAGATAGTATCACAGACACACACATCCAGAACTTATAATTAAGATTTTATAGAAAGGGAAATGAATGATATGCACATGTAAATATTGTTTGTTTAACATTCAAAATAATATAAATTACCATTAAAATAAAAAAGATCATTGTAACAATAAATTACAAATTATAACAAAAATGATGTACAACAATATTTTTAAATAATTAATGTTTTTATATTTACAGAAATGTATATTCTAAAATAATAAGTAGAAAATATTAACTTTTCTAGTGGTTAATGTTTTATAATATATGTTTCTCTATTGCTGTAATTGCTACATAATTGATCTTTTGAACATCTCAGCGTTTAATCAGTAAGGTCCTGAGTCCTGGTCAGGCATCACAATATTATTTATTCACTAATAATATTATTCATAAACTACAAAATTTTCATTTGATATTCGCAAGTACAAGCATCAACCCTGAGCAGTGAATTAATCACCTAAAAAAAGTATAATTGTTAATTTGAATTCAAATGGAAATTTACCTTTCAAATTGTATGAATAACATTGCTCATTGTTTCATTCTGTTGTTTTAAAATATGATTTATTTTATTAAGAAAGACAGAAATCCAAATGTATTTACAACATATACTTCATATGCATTTGTTTATTTTTGTATGCAAATAAATGAATTAAAAATTCTTTTTTTCTATTTTATTATTCCCAATTATAAATCTTCTCAAATTTAAATCTTTAATTTGTTTACTTTTATATTGTCTTCTCTAATGAGTATGTATTGAAGAGGGTTAGATGACTTTTATCTCTAGTATTCTTTATTATAGATTGTATTTTGAAAACTAAATTACACTGTTTTATTAACAGTATGTTTATACACATATTTATTAAGAACTTGCTTATATACCAGAGTGGGCTCCTTCATCTGATAGAGGCTAGAGAATATTCATCCATGAACCTGATTTTTCTGTCATATTTGAGAGATTAAAGCCAAAATATTATATTTATTTTGTGAAAAAGCTATTTCTAAAGGCACCTGTTATTATTGGGAATAGTTATTTTCAAAATCACCAATCAAGATGAGTATCACTATAAAAAGATTAATACAGTACAGATGAAGTTAGAGATGTTATTAGATTTGGTTGTCTTCCATTAGTGATGTTCTTCATAAGAATTCTGTATGAATAATTTTATTCTTTCGTTCCAGAAATCTTGAACATAAACTACAGAGAAGCTTATTTTTTTTTTTTTAATGTGCCTTAGATATATCACACCAATGAGACCACAATTAATACGATATACATGGAGTATTTCAGCAATTCTCCGCTCCTTTCCAGTATTTGCATAGTTGATTTGAAACAACTTCTAATACAAAGAGAAAACAGTATGATAATGACTTTCTTTCTCCCTTGTTCAATGGTAAAACTAGAAGTCTTAACTTCTCTTAACAAGACTGAAAATCTTTTCCAACTTCTCCCATACTTTCAATCCTACACCTCTGACTCTAAAGGATAGCTAAATTAATTTAATATATTTACATTTCCTTTTATCCACCCACACTCTTTTTTATCTACAATATTTAAGAAATTACTTTTGTTTAAAAGAAGCTGCATTTAAACCAGCAACAGATTCATGAGATTTTAATCTTAAATTTCGTTTATATTTTTACATTAACGGAATATGTCTAAAGAAGGCATATTGCCTTCCTTTTTTATGGAAGTTGACTAGTAAGGCATCTTGCTAGCTAAAACTGCATATTTAGAAGAAAAAACTTTATGTGGAATAAGAGGAAAGATATTTATTTTTTTAAATTGATAAAATTTTTTTATTTTAATCAAACACCATCAAAGGAGTAAAATATATTGTGAATAAGATAGTCATGAAAAAAATATTGATTGCTGAATTATTAGTCATCACTTTGTGTGAACGTATGGTTAACTGTTAAAAGAGTAACACTCAATGTTTTTTTTTAAAAACTGGGGAGTTCTATGGATAATGACTTAGTAGATGTACCATCAGTCAATGATATTTAATCTTTATTTCACTTTTTTTTTATTTTCATGGATGCTACTCTTGTAACATTCTAGTTATGTAGAACTATTAGATTAAAAAGCAATACAGGTTTTAATCTTTCTCAAGACCAGTAATTACTGTATAATTGGAAATAACAAAATCCATTCTCTGATTGTATCAATTTTTGAAGAAATTATTTTGATAAGAACCTCAGTTAATTCATTGAATTGAGATGACTAGCTGTTTGATCCACTTTTCCTTGGGTTTTTTAAATCTAACTTACTCTTACACTACTCTTTAACAGTAGTTTTATAGCACTCAGTTTTATTTCCAGTCCTTACTATATCATCTGGAAATCAGAGAGTAAAGTGATACAAATATATAAAATACTAAAACAAAAATTGCTCTCAAGTGGATTTCATCTTAATCAAAAGAGCTGAACAATACTTAGTTTACATACACACTTTTATTAGACTATTTCTGTTTACTTTTAAAATAAATGTAGTTTAAAAGACATATATGCAGTTGTTCTTGCTTTTTTTTTAGAGATGCATAAAAAGTGAAGGTCAATGTGTTATAACTGTGGATGGTTATTATATAGGAGCAATTATTTGTACATTACTTGGCACAATATGGTTGAAGTGGGTTCAGAAGCATATGATACTTTTAGATACGTATGGTGTCGGTTCATTAAGAAGAAATCGTCTTAGTTCTAGGTATTAATCTGACTGACAATTACCAGTATCTTATTTAAAATTGTTTAAAAGTAGAATTTCATGTTATTCCAAATTTGTTCTCCAGAAACAAAATAATAAGGAAAATTATTAACATTATTTGATCCTTAATAGAAGTACCCAAATTTCAACAATGACAAGTTGAAAGGCAATGTTAAAATAGTTAAACATAAACAATGCAAAACAGTACCTATTTTTTCTTCCTGACTTATAGCTTTAATTTACATTCCTACTTGAATCACTTTGCTTTGAATTTATTTCTAATATATTTCTTTTGAATAAATTTCTTTTGTAAATTTTTAAACTCAGAAGTTCATCATAGATAGATTATGATAATTTCAATAATAAAGGTAAAGCTACGTGAAATATTTCAAAAATGAAAGTCAAAATGGCGGTATATTTATTAAAACAATCCTATAAAAAATTCAAGAGACTATATTTGACGTCATATATCATAATCTTGTATTACGATTTAATGAATTCTTTTCTGGTATTTCTCACAATAATATTGACACATTTCAAGGTAATTAACCTTTAATAATTTTGTTGATTCAACACTTTTGTTTCTAATTAATATCCAAGAAAGTAAAAGTTTTATTTTGGATATCAAAGTAAACAATAATCAGTTATTTATTATTGATAAAATTCCTAGCTCTATTACAGGAATATGTAAATGCTTGTAAAATTAATTTACAAATCTTCATAGTCTTCTTCTTCTTCTTCTCCACTTCAGAGACTATGTAGCCAGTTCTAGCACTATTATCCAATCTTTTACTAATTAATTAACTTTATCAGAGTATTTCTTAGCTGCATTAAAAATCTATTGTTATTTCTCTTAATAAGAAACACTCTAGATTTGATTTACAAAATTATGAGACAGTTTCACTGTTATTTAGATTATTTGAAAAAATTCTGCAAAATAAGTTTTAAGTTTTATTGAAAAACGTAATATAATGATAAACATTCAGAATGGTTTAGAAAATACTTTTCCAAAGGCAATCTTCCCTGTTTTTGGAAAATATTTTACACAAATCATGAAGCAAAAAATCCTTTTTTCTTGTATTTAATGTATTTATTTTTTTTATTGCAATCTCAGTAATTCAATCTACAGTAGTGTGCAAATTAATCCAAACAAAGGGAATTTTTTGTTTATTTCTACGTTGTGGCTACACTGCGTGATAACAACCATTCTTTAAGTTGGCTGTGTAATGTGAAATTATTGTTCTTTGGTTATTTAGCAGATTTTCCTGTTATAAAATTTTATTTCATTTTTTATCACGAAATCATATTTTTGTTGTGTCTTAAATATATAATAATAGACATAACCCTAACCCCAAGAAAGCATTCGAAAACTGTTTCTCTTTCTGAGCATACCAGTATGACATAATGACAAATAGCTTCTGAGTGTGGTGTTGGACTTTTTCTTTTTTCTGTTTAGCCTCTGGTAATTACCTTTCAGATAATACGTCAGAGGATAATATGTATGAGTGTAAATGAAGTGTAGTTTTGTACAGTCTCAGTTCAACTATTCCTGAGATGTGTGGTTAATTGAAACCCAACCGCCAAAGAACACCGGTATCCACGATCTATTATTCAAATCCATGTAAAAATAGCAGACTTTACTAGGACTTGAACACTGGAACTCTCGACTTCCAAATCAGCTGATTTGGGAAGGCACACTCACCACTAGACCAAGCCGGTGGGTTGTGGTGTTGGACTAGGGACAGTGAATGCTATTTTAAAACAATTTAAATAAATTGATTCCTTTTCACCTCAAAGAAAAGGCAAATGTGGCCGTTAAAGAAAAACTACTCCAAACAGGATCAGTTATTAGAGAGAAAAAGTAAACTTGATGCAAAATTATCTGCTGTGGAGTTAAATAGAGAATTAGCAGCCAGTGGAAAAGATTTACATTCAAATCTTGTAAAAGATACCAACTTCTTGTAGCTAGACAGAAAGCACAATGGCCAACTAAAAGCAGCTTTTAACACCAACAATATGCAAAAAAAGGCTCTTGTGGGCTAAAGCCCAGATGCTATCTGGACCAAAGAAGATTGGATAAATATTATGTTTTCCAACAAGTCACATTTTTATGTTTAGAGGTAAAGGGTTCCATATGTTAGAAAAGCATCAGATGAAAATACATCACAAGCTCATATTCAAGAATCATTTAAATCCCCAGGAAAAAATATTTTGGAGTTGTTTCACATTTGAAGGACCTTGTTCATTATTTCCAGTAGATAGATGGTATGTTGAAAAGTGATGGGATATATCAAGATTCTGAAGGAAAGGGTTGTGACAGAACTTCAAAATAAATTCCAGCAAAGAAATGAAATGTTCTAACAAGATTTGGAGCCATGCCATATTGTCAAAAAAGTAGGAAACGTTTTTGAAGAATGAAATATTAATGTGCTCCTATGACCAGGGAACTCCCCAGATTTAAACCCAGAGGGATTGAAAATCTATGGCCTAGTCAAAAAAATGACTCTCAAAAGAAGTGAATTGTACCACAAAAATTGACCTCATTAAAGCAATAATATCAGTATAATTCAGGATGAAGAAATCAAATAAATTTTTAGTACACTTGTTGAATCAATGCCAAATCTTGTACATCATTAAGAATAAAGGACATGTTAATTACTAGATATTTACAAATTTTACAGGTGTGATTTATTTTCTAAATGAGGTTTCTATTTATTAAATATCATCTGTATTTGGATTAATTTGTATGATCCTGAATTTCTTCACTTTTTATTAATGAAAACATTTAGATGGTATGGTATCAAAAGCGCCATATAGCTCATTAAATCCCATCTCTCTAACCATAAAGAAACAGTATAAATTTAATTTTTTGATCACATACATACAAATTATAGATCTTTCCTCCAGTATGTAAAATGCAGGTTCAACCATTTTTGTTAGCATTTTTCCATACAATATTTATGCTTTATATTCATAAATAATTAATAGGATAAGATAATTCTACATTAGAAGTTCAGAAAAACTAATTAATTGGATGTAATATGTAACTTTAAATATGCATAAAACTGTGGCATTGTACTTCAGTTGGACATAAGACTGCTTTTGCTTATATAGTATTTCTTGACTGATAATATAATCATGTTTCTATATAATATAATAAAAGTCAGTTAGACAAAGAAGGAGTATAAGAAGCCAATCAAAGACAGGAATAAGTAAAATTACTTGAAAGAAGAATTGTGTTGTATAGTTTTCAACAATAATTTCAAAGTTGGTGTTTACAAGCGAAAAAAAAGTTGGCTGTTTGCCCAAAGTGGCCTTCTGCTGCAAATCCTAAGAACTGCTACCAGTATCATAGATTTCATGCATGGATGAAGTTTATGATACATAATCAAAGTTGTATATTTCAATATTAAACTCTACATTAATTACAAAATCTTGTACTCCACTAGATCATGTGAGAGTATGGTTCACAAAGAGGAAATGATCTCAGAGCAGACGATATCATTTTTTGCAGTCTTCGAGTAACTAAAATGCAGAAAATTATTTAACATGAGGAATCTTATGAAATCTGACATAAGCTTCTTGTAGCTAATTTGGTCCTTCACAAATAAAATGAAAATTAAATTACAGTGATTTCTGTAAGGATTTAAAAAATATGGTTCAGATCAAGTAGCATTCTTCACAAGCTCTCTGGCAACAATTTGATGTAAAGAAAGCAACCACTGCTTCTGACACCACAAGTAAATAGCATATTGACAGTATTATTACAACACCTAAATTAAAACCATGTACAGCTGCTCCTATATCACAAACACCTTCGAAGACTTCACATCAATTAATATCTTTTCCAAAGCCCCATACCATCCCTTTGAGGATGTGAACAATGAGGACCCACTCTCCTTTAAAAGTAATTGGGAAAAAAGTACAGTTAGTTAAGTCAATATTAATAGTGATCATTAACTTTTGTTGACAGAAATAGAAGTGATATAAAAGAAAGTAAAATAAATGGAATCTGGGGAGAAAATTGGAAAAGATATAGGTACAGAGAAATTAGTTCACGTATAGAAGAGAAGTGTCCAGTAAGCAAAAATCCAAATGAATTTTAGACAAATATAATAGATGCCATAAAACCACTATTAGAATAAAACAATTTTCTTCATTGTGCGAGGTTTATCTTTAGTCATCAATTTGAGTATGAAGTAAAAATGCTTATGTTCAATAAACTGCTGGCTAAAGCAAAGATATATATCAGGGACACAGATCAAGAATCAACTACTCAACAAGCTAACTTTGTAAATGGAACTTTTTACACCTAAACAGAAGGAAGTAGCCAATCAAATTTAATTCCAATATATAATATGGTATGATGTAAGTTAAATGGTATGATGCATGATGAAACAGATGGGCAAGTTCTGGACTCAGCGGAACCATATTAGTTGATTAGTTAACCTTTACTTGATTTATCTACTTGGTATTCTATGTAATTTCATTTGATTCTATATCCTAATGGTTAAAAAAAAAAAGTTTTTCTATTAGCTTCCTTACATATGTTTGATAACACTTAGTACAAAATCAGCTACAGAATTTGTATTAATCTGATGTAAGAAATGAGAAGGTCAGGAAGACAAATACTTGCGAGCTTCCCAAGATTAACCTCTTCTCAATGAAGGATTCTTTCCTTCACCTGTACATTGATATGGTGAAACCATACTGGTAATAATATTTGCAGCTGCAATTTTTGTAACGTGAAAATTATACTCAAAGGAATAAATGATTCTGCTACTGATAGTTACTTAGTTCATTGTATAACATGTATCTCTGAAATTCTTGACTGTAAGAGTCCTTTCCTTGTGAAAAACAGAATCAGATATATAGTGTTCAAAAAGGAGCAGAATTTTAAATATTTATTTCTAATGAATAATAGTAGATAAACACATGTGATACATCACTAAATAGAGGGGAAAGTTTTAAGTTTTATTTAATGCATTCAACATGAGCACTATTTGTTATGCAACAAACGCCGAATCGGTAGTCCATTTCTTGCCACACACAAATTAACTGGTCCCTGTTTATTAAATTCATTGCTATAACAATCTGACTACCCAGATCTTGAAGAGTAGCAGGCATAGGTGGTACATACACATCTTTTATGTACCCCCACATATAAAAATGGAAATGGGAGCAAGGGCCACTTAAGATGAACAAGATCATGTGCCCACCTCTTCCAACCCATCATCCTTGAATTGTGTCATTCAAATATTGCTGAACCTCAAGGTGGAAGTGAGGTGGAGTGCCATCATGCATGAAGATAAAACCATCCCAATTTTTTAAGCTCACACCATACATTAGTTGCAGAATTCAAAATTCTCTGCTTCCTGTTCTTGTAGATTTCCTAGGGCTATGTTCAAAAGCAGTTCGAATATGCTACATATTTTCATCTGACATGCAAGGACGACCAGTGCTTTCGTCTTTGTATATGCAACCATCTTCTACAAATTTCTTGTTTAACTGTAAATTTGTTTATGTTGAGGCAGCTGTTTGTTTAACTTAGAATGAAATACACACTGCAATGAAACAATGGATTCACTCTTTGCATACTGCAGCACACAAAATGACTTTTCCTGTAGCGTAGCCATTTTCTCATAAACAAACCACAGTGCTGCACGCATTGAATGGAACTAATATTTAAAACTTCAAACTTTCCTCTATTCAGTGATGTATCATATGTGTCTCTGTCTATTTTCATTCATTAGAAACAAATATTTAAAATCTGTTCATTCTTTTTTAATAACCTTATTGACAACATTATCTGGATACATGTAGATGATGCCATCGTTCAGCTGTCCTTAGAGAAAAAATGCTGGAACTGGGCCATGGTGGAGATCATTTTCTCCAGTGAAAAAGTCTTATTAATTGGTTGATAATTTTTTTTTAAATATCAATGGAAAAGGCCCTTTTTGATAAACCATGTTATGCTGGATTAAATGAAAATAGTTCTTTTATCATTGATAAATCATAGATATAATCATAGATAAAAGTAGCATTGTTATTTTTTATGGATAAATTATTAATTTGTAGCAAAAATAGCACATTTATAATAGATTTTTAATGAGTAAACTACTAAATAGATATAATTCATGTATATGAATTGCTGCGGTTAAAATATGAATGTGAAATGTGTATGGAGTATGTTAAAATTTATCTTTTTGAGAAGGAAATCTCCACTATGTCTTTTTTTTAGACAACCTAAATAGTGTAGGAATTAACAATTCTCTGAATAAATGCATTATGTTTTTTCTAAAAAAATATGTCTGTAAAACTCCTATAATTGTTTTTAACTCTTACTAAAAATTTGTCATTTTATCTTTTGCAGTGTATCAGTTACTAATATATTTACTGTTATACAAAATTAATAAGATGTATTTCATTTGGATAAAAGTTTCATTATTAACATAATATAAGGACAGAAAATGAAAATGTTATTACTTTTAGTCTGTATTTTTATTAGAATGTAAAAATGAAATTTGTGTATTAATAACAACAATATAAGTGTTAATAAAACTGTGTTTAAGAAAGATTAAAAATCATTATTTTTCTAATACGTCTTTTCTTCTTCTAATTTTACTCTCTTTTGACATGAAAAAACTTTATATGAAATGTTAATTACCAGTAATGTTTGTGTGAATATGATTAACTGAAAATATGTATGTTGCACATATATTTTTACAAAAAAACATAAGATAGATGAAATCCTGGAGAAAAAAAGTGCTAGCCCCTTGCTGGGAAACAAAATAAGACTACTTGATCTAGGCTTGAAGCATACTATGAATCACTACATCAATTGGTCAGTTTAGCTACATAAGAATATAAACTTTCAAAAATTCTCTTGATGATTGCGTCAGAATGTGATACAAAAAGCAAAAGAAAGGAGAAATAGAGAAAATTGCAAGACCCAAAATTTAACAAAAGAAATGAAGACTCACTCACTTCACAAATTGTTGTATTTTACAATACTCTTCAAAATTACTCAGTACATTATAAATTATTTTTAAGAAAATAACTAAATGGAATTATTATATTTAAATGTCATTAAAATTATTATTTATGTAATATATGAATATGCAAATTAATCGTTAAACTAGTATTTTGCGATAATCAATTTAAAAAAAATAAATACATATATACGAGGTCTGTTCAGAAAATACCCGAAATACTTTACGCGGCAACCGAAATATTTAGTGACGTGCAGTTCTCAGAACTGTCATAACTTCCTCTATAACCACATGTTCTTGTATTGTTGATATCTCGTTTAGTTTTCGTGTTACTGTTATATGAGTGCAACGTTTTTTAAGTGTTAGTAGCGATTTTTGTAACGTGCTATTTTCGGTAACTACTATACAAAGTAAAATTTTGCGTGAAACTAGGGAAAACTTTCACATAAACGTTTCAACTTTTGAAGAAAGCTTACAGAGATGATGCTCTGGGTCATTCGCAATGCTATGAATGGTTTTCACGATTTAAAAGTGGTCTTCAGTTGATTGAAGATGACCCTCGACCAGAAAGGCCTTCGACAAAACTGATGACACTGACGTTCAGAAAATCAACGATCTGGTGCGTGAACTTCAGAGAACTTACAGAAGAGGACCGATTGGATCATGTCCTAAGATTTTGACTGAAAAATTGGTCATGCATAAGTTGAAGCAAAGTTTGTTCCTAGTTTGGTGGCCGAACAGCAGAAAGAACATCCAGTGGACGATTGTCGGCAACTTCTTGAACAAGCCGATGACGATGAAACATTCATACAAAGAATGATAGTGAGAGACGAAAGCTGGTTTACTGCCACAACATCGAGACAAAAGTTCAATCATTACGATGGATTGGCAAAGGATCTCCACGCTCCAAGAAATCACGTCAATCTCGATCCAATGTCAAAGTGATGCTCTCTGTTTTTTTCGTTTCAATTTTGAATTCTTGCCTCAAGGTGGAACAGTGAACCGTGTCTACTATCAAGGCGTTTACAACGGTTACGTGAAAAAATCCGCAAAAAGAGATTACAGTTATGGTGAGACAACTCATACTTTCTTTGCTACGACAATGCGTCCGCACTCTCAGCTTTGTAAATTCGTCAGTTTTGTGCTAAAATTCAGACGACTCCCTTCCCTGAGCATCCCTACTCGTCAGACCTGGCTTCTTGCGATTTTTTTTTATTTCCAAAATTAATATCAGTGGTGAAAGGATGCCGTTTTGAGACTATTGATCACATTCGTCACGGACTTAAACGCAATTTCAATTGAGTTTCAGGACTGCTTCGCAAAGTGTAAACACCACTGGGAGTAGGAGTGAGAGTAGTTTGAAGGGGATAAGGACCAATGATCTGTAAAATTATTAATAACAATTCAGAAAATAACTGAACTTTATTTTTTTAACAGAACTCGTATATACATATATTTATTATTTTTTTATAATATTTTTATGCGAATTGACCAACGTAGGAACATAAAAATATCACTTCTTTCTAGCCTTTTTTTTCTTTTTTACACGCGTTTTTCATTTTTTCAGCATGGCTTCGCTTTTTCTCATCTGCCCACTTCCTTCCTGTTTTCCGTTTTGCTATCACAAGAGCCTTTGCATCGTAAATTATTCTTTGGAAGTTATTTTTATCGTAACAGCCCTCTTCTCTAAAGCCAATCCTTAGGAAGTCCTCTTCCATCTGTTTAAGGTAGTTCGACTTTTCATGTTCCACAGCTTGTCATAGATTTGTTTATTTAGTCTATTTGGATTCATCCTGATCATATGCGCAAAGAAATGTAACCTTCTCTTCCTTACCGTTCCTTCTAGGTCTTCTTGATTTTGGTAGATCTCCTCGTTGGATTTCAGTTTGTATTCTTTCTCTGATACTCTCAGTCCAAGGATGCGCCTTAATATGTTCTTTTTGATCCTGAGAAAATTCTCGAGATTGGTTGGGTCTAATGTTTCAGTCCCATACAGGGTTACTGGTCTTACTATAATTTTATAATGTCTCAGTTTCACGGCCTTGGAGAGATTCTTCTTACTGTAGATGTCTTTTGTAATAAATCTAAGCTTCTCCCGTTTTCAATTCAATTATTTTTTATCTATTCCTGTCTTGCTTATAATTTTTTCTAAGTGTGGTTGGTGACATTTATTTTTCCGTAATTAGTCTCTATTGTCTTTTGTGTGAATGATTTTATGTTTGTCGTGATTTCCGTTTTGATAAAGGATACCTGTAGGCCTGCTTTCTGGGTTATCTCTGTTAACTATTCTATTTGTGCTACTGTTTCTTCTTTCCCTTCAGCCAAAAAAGCTTGGTCATCGGCGAAAGCTAGGCATCTTATTTTGACGTTTTGATTTTCAGATCCAGTCTTCGCGCTCTTATTATTCATCTACCAAAAGGTTTTCATTATTTTATTCAAAACCAAGTTAAACAAGATTGGTGATAGTCCATCGCCTTATCTCAACCGTTTTGACTAGAAAAGGTTTGCTTATTTTTCTCATAAACTTAACTTTAGAGATTGTGTTTGCGAGTGAGTTTAATGAGGTTCAAAGTTTTCTGGTCAACTTCGTATTCACTCAAAGTTTGGAAAAATGTTTCTCTGCTAACAGAATCATAAGCTTTCTGGAAGTCCATGAAAGATACAAAGATGGGTTTGTTTCTGGACGTGTAATACTTTGAAATCAGTTTCAGACTTTGTATTTTTTCAGGACATGATCATCCATTTGAAAGCCTCCTTGGTATTCCCCTATTTTGCGTAGGCTAGATTTCGGGTTGGTAGCTCATCCTATTGAAACTCTAGTTTTACTGACGGTGTTTCACAGTTGAGGAGATTCTTGAAGTATTCCGCAACTCTCTTTATTATTCCAAGCTAAAGTTCTATCTTTCCACTTGAAGCATAGGCTAGGAGCTGAGTATGAATTGATTTTTGATTTCAAAGCTTTGTAAAAGCTATTTGTATTATTTCGTTTAAATTTCTCTTCCATTTCTGTGACCTGATTCCTAATAAATCCTTTTCTTTCCCTTCTCAAGATCTTATGCGCTTTTTTGCTTAAATTTTTGGAGTATGGTCAGTTTTTCAATAGATTTATTGGAGTTCCAGATTTTCCACGCGTCGTGTATTCTTTTATACCCTTCTTCACACTTTCCATTCCACCAAGCATGTTTCTTCTTGATGTTCAAGGGGGCTAATTCTTGTTGTACTATTTCTACCAAATTCTTTGTTGTTTCTTTCCAATTTTATGGCTCCTTTAATTTAAACCGAAATTCTTGTTTCTCTTTTAAAAATTGTACGTTAAGTTTCAGAATTTTGACTTTCATTCTTTGTTCTGTTTTGTTTGGTATGAAGTTTATTTTATCTGCGAAAGGTATATGATATCACATTTGTCCCTTTCTTAACTTTAATCTTTTGGATTTCTTTATAGTGTCTTCTTGATATTGCCATATGGTCCAATTGAAATTCACCTAACAATGGATTTGGGGATATCCAGGTTTTTCTTTGAAATTTGTGAACATTATCTTTAATTCAAATTGTTGGCATAGCTTCACCAGCCTTTGTCCATTCTTGTTCGTCCTTCTGTGTTTATCTCTCATTCTCTGGTACATTCCAAAACCCTCCACTTATTCAGAATTTAATGTTACCTACATTTATTGGAGCGTAACAGTTAATCAACGTGTACCTTTTATTAAGAGATGTTATAGTTAGAAGGTATAACCTCGGATTTGGACTTCTGTTACTGAATTCAAATATTTTTATTCACCCTAAAAGCCGTTGCCAAGTGTGAAATATTCTTCATAACTCGCTTCCCTACTTTACCTTTGAAGGTTCTAAATCCGTCCGAATCGAAACTGTCTTCGTCTAGAAACCTTGTTTCTTGCAAAGCTTGTACTGAAATTCTAAGTTTGTTCAGTTCAGTTGTTAGTTGTCTCAGTTTTCCAGCTTAAGTTCCAAAGAAATACATTTTCTTGTTTTTAAATTTTGAAAGTTTCTCGTGGTGCCTCGATTCACCATCTAGCTTCGAATGGTCAGATACCCTGGAATCCGATCGCCCAACTTTGTCTTCAAGGTAGTTATAAGAACCTTGTAGGTTCTTATATTCATAAGAAGTCATTTTCCATGATATTAATATTTTGGTGGTTTGACAAGAGTCCAGCGTTCTACAACTAGGGTTTTATTTTAAGTACATTGGTTTGCTTGGCATTTCTCCCGCCACCAACCCATTCGGTCGCCCTAAAGCATAAGACCAAATGTCTGCGCCACAAAGGTTACTGAGCCACGAAACACTTTAGCGACCACCAGTGTCCTAAATGGCTCCTACAGTTTAGCTAACAGCGTGAGCGGACTAGGCGCGGTGTCATACATCACCGGTTGCGTGTCCCAACCGCTCACTTAACATATATTTACTGAAATAGGTAGGCGCACCCCGTCAACTACTAAAAATATATGAGATCTATAAATTAAAATTTACTTCGTCTAGGTAGCAATTCACTGCCACACCTAGGTCGCTGAATGCCAGCAAGTACCTGTCCACCATATTAAAGCGCTTGGAGCCTTAATTGGCTGGTGGTCAGCCGTGTATCTCTAGGTTAGCTTCCACAGCAGTGCTGTAGGAGTCTTTCCCGTAAGTAAACTACTGATGTCGGTTGAACATGGCAACCGCATCAAGGAACTCCACACGGTCCGACAATGCGGTTCTCGCCACATTGACTCGCCGCTTGTGAGTGGCCAATTTTCCCCTTGACCTCTAAGTTCCAGGATGGCCCGGTCTTTGGCCCCCTCAAGAGCAGGGCAGTCATAGATGAGGTGTTCATTTGACTAGACCTCCCCGCAGACACACAGCTCATCAGCTGTCAGGCGGAACCGAAACAGATAATGGTTCAAATTAACATGGTTGGTAAGCACCTGGGCACCCGTTGCCCTTAAAAACGAATTCGAGGCATACCATCCCCCCAGATCCCGTATAAACTTGTATAGAGATCTTCCCTCAGTCATGGTGTTCCATTCCATCTGCCATGCTTCCATCGCGAGGTTTTGCAGCCTCTTCCGCAGGTGGGAGATGGACAACTGAACGAAATTAAGATCTGGTGCATTGTGATCACCGTTCCGCTCCGGTACTGGCCCGGCCCAAAACCGCATCCCCAATACCTCGACCTCGCAGCCTCTTCGCAATCTCCACATGGCTGCCAAAACTTTCACCACTAAATCGATTGGGAGAGCCTTTCCCAATACGGTGGTAGCCTCGTAGGAGGTTGCTTTAAAACACCAGTGCATACAATTAAGACTCTGCGCTGGGCAATCCTTAAATTTTGAACAAGTGCTTTATTCATATCCAACCTATGCGCCCAGACGGGCGCCGCGTATGCTTTCGAAGACACCTCTGTACACCATGTACATTTGGCGGCTAGACAACCCATAGCCTTCCGAGCAATCCTCCTAAGTTTGTTCATCACTGAGACGGCGTCCGCCGCTACTTGCCTAATGTGGTGCTAAACAGCAACTTCTCATCAAATAAAACAACTACGTACTTACGAGCTTTCACTCGGCTGATTACACAGCCTTTATACTTAATGTGGGGGTTTCGACTGTACGATAATTTGTCTGCACCCTTGAGAAGCAATAAACTTCGTCGTGGGCACAGAAATCTTTAAAGTCCATCCAGCCCTCCGCGGTTGAGAAGGCTGCTTGCGCTTGATCTTCCAGCTGCAGTCGTTAATTACCACGAACTAAGGAATCAGTCAAAGGCAAAAGTCTGGGCTGTGACCCTTTCTGGGAATGTCAATCCCAAAACCCGTCAAATACCAGGTTCCACAGCAGGAGACCGAGAACGGAACCCCACGGGCTTCCCCTGGTGACGGAGTTTTCCACAGCTAGGTGCGCATCTTTAAACAGAGCCGTACAATTAGACAAATAGTCACGTACTACAGCCTGCAGGGCTACGGGAACATTGCGGCGTTCCCAACTCATAGAGGACAGAACTCCAACACAACGAAGGAAATGCTGCCTCTGTGTCTATAAAACTACAACTGTTAGCCCTAGAGGGTTTCGTTTTAGTTCACTTAATCCTACCCTTTATCGGATCAAGCTAACCAACTGCACCATCGTGGAGGCACGCAACTTCAAGACATAATTTTAGAATCTAAAATAGGATATTAATAAAGAATGTTCCTAAAATTGCTGAAACTATAACGGCCATGTTATTTATTTTTTATACATATATATATATATATATATATATATATATATATATATATATATATATATTTTATAACAAGCGAAGTTATATTATATATTATGTAAAGATGAAGGGGTTATATTTGTTTGAGATAAACAAAATAACTACCCGATCAATCGCCAACAAATTTTTACCAATGTATTTTGGCATAACTGAGAAGGTTTATAGATATATTTCATCTCGAAAAAACATTATAAAAACCACGTTAAAAAGATAATGGTTCATTGTCTCCATACGTAGTATTTTGACTCTCCACCAAGCAGCGGATATGTTGTCCTTAGGCAACATCTTTTTACGTAGTATATTGTCTCTCCGCTAGGTGGCGAACATGTTGGGTTAAATTCAGTCCATTAATACGAGAGCGTAAGCAGTCGACAATTGTTAGTTATTAAATATCAGACAATTTTAATTTGTTTATTAGAACTAATGTGATACATTGGTTCTATGACACGATAATTAATTGATTATAAAAAATTTATAAAATTAAATAAGTAAAATTAATAAATAATAATACTAAATAATTACCAAATAATCTATGCGGAGAAATTAAATTAAAGTATTTGTAAATTAATTGACAAGGGGCTGCTTCTAGCGGGAGAGAATCGTGGAGGAGCCGTGTGCAACGGCTCTCTCACGCTAAATAAAGAATCCTTTTATTTTACTGCTTAATATTAACTAATAATCCCTTTATTTTATTAATAAAATTAAATAAATAATAAGTAAATAAAAATAATCTATGCTTTGAAAAAATTGAATATGTAAGTTAGTTGACAACTGCTGCTAACGGGAGAGATCGTATAGCAAAACTGTTTTTAGTGTGGAGGGAGCCGTGTGCAGCCGCACTGCACACCACCATGGTCCGCTCTGCGCCAATTGAAGCTAAAATAAAAATGTGAGCACATACGACAAAGAAACAAACCGACGCATATCATTTTTATAAAAAAATGATGGTATTTGTTCAGCGATAAGTATTTGATTACTCAAATTTATTTATTTATCTATATAATTTGGCGGTATTTGTTAAGTTCTTTTTCTAAAATTATGCCGAAACGGAACCAACGTAATATTGATAGAAAATTCACAGATGGAAGCTAAATGTCTACATTGCGTTTACATGAAACTATGGAAGATCGTGAGGATCTGTTTTACGATGCCATACAATATAGGAAAGCCACTTTAAAGTTCAGATCTGCTTTTGAATATGATCGTCATTTGGATTATATTAATAGTAAAGATTTACAAATTGGTGCAATGATTAAAATATGCTATCATTGTTTTACAAAGCAATGGAAAGATACAGTACCTGGCATATGTTCTGGTGGGAAAGTTTCACTTCCTACCCTTAATGAGTTATCAGGACCAATCAACGTTTAGTTTTAGGATCTCATCCTTTGTCAGAACATTTTCTCGATAATGTTGGAAAATACAACACTTTTTTCAGATGACTTCTTTGAGTGCTAAATAAATTGTAGCAAAGAATTTTACGCCTACGTTTAAAATTCAAGGTCAATTTTACCATCGCATAGAAATTATTGACAGCACCTTGTGTCGATCACCAATTTTTATAGATTTATTTCCTTTCTGATGCTGATCAAACTTCGCTTCGTACTAATATTGTTACAAACTTGAAGTTACTCAATAAGAATTAAGTTACATCTTTTATTTATATTGTAATTTAAACCGAACATTAGTTGGTTTTTTTCTAGAAGTGGCATTTTCGGCATCGAGCCAAATCAGTTCCGTCATAGATCGATATATAATTAAATTAATGAAACTTATGGTATTACATTTTACATGGGGTATTGTTTTATTACAGACGGGCCATTCGATTAGGCAGCAGTTGCTTTCTAGCCTCTTTTCAAACTATCCCTACTCAGCCTCCTGATTTATTGTAATATTTCAAGCTTTCTAGGATTATTAAGGCATGAACTTTCCTTGTACTGAGGTTGAAAGATGCCTAGAAGTCACGCCTTTTTTTAATTTAACATCTTTTGCAATAATGTATGTTAAAATTATTTTTAAAAAGCACATCGTAAATTTATCTGAAAAAAATTCCAGCTCTCGATTTGAACTTTACTTTCCTGTTTTTAGCCTCCGGAAATTACCGTTCAGGTATTACTTCAGAGAATTAATGAGTGTAAATGTAGTCTTGTACAATCTCAGTTCGACCATTCCTGAGATGTGTGGTTGAAACCCAACCACCAAAGAATACCGGTATCCAGAATCTAGTATTCAAATCCGTATAAACGTAACTGCCTTTACTAGTACTTGAACGCTGGAACTCTCGACTTCAAAATTTCGATCTGAACTAAATTTACTTATCTTAACGTAAAATGGATCGATTAAATTGTATCGCATCTCCGCAGAATTAGTAATTTCAATTAGTTGACTTCATAAAAATCATATCGATATTTGTGGATATCGATTAAAGTCTACAGGTTAAGTTTTTAAAACAAATTTTATGATAAAAGTAAGTTTGTTAGGATCGATATTTTTTGTATTGTTGTATGATCGATACTAATTGTTTGAAAGTTTATTGAGGTTAGGTGTAATTTATAATGTGAATTTATTGTAACCCTTAAATTTAGAGAGTGAAGTATATTTAAAAGAAAATAATATGGCTAGTTTGGATAAGTTAACTCTGAATAATCAGGTATAGCATATAATTTTAAAGTGCTGATTTGTATAATTACGTAATAGATAATGTGTACTGCCGGACTTTTCAGTTTGTGTAATGTATAAAAAAACATACAGCAGTTTATCGGTAATAATAAAAAAATGTTTAGTTAGTAGATTAACTCAGCATTTGGCGTGAATACCTTTCTAAGTTCACCTTTTTTTGTTCAGATATGTTAATGTAGAAATTTGTATGTAAAGCTTGAAACAGAAAAACAACACATGTGAACACATCTGGTAACTCTTAATAGAAACCATAAGAGTGTAAAACTATTTTGCTTACCATAGCAAATTACTATCTCCCGCATTAATTCATCCAGCCAGCTGTACTAGTGACCCATTTCTAGTCTGAAATATTCTTACACCTTAAAATTCATACTTAGAACAAAATGAAACACTTGACAATAAAATTATTCTGACATTGCTGTATTAACAATATCATGCTCTCCTACAAAAGCAGCATAAGCTAATGGCATACATTCCCGACACTAATTAACAAACTACACCTCAACTTAACTGCAGAGTATGAATACAACAAAACACACCTTTCTAGGCCTCACCACCCATACAGAGATCAAGCATTCATTCAATAAAATAATATATAGAAACAAGTACAAACATTATACATTTCACTTCATCATTTCAAATAAATAATATATTATTTGTTAACTATATTACAGAACTGTACATAATAAAATAATTAGTACATGTTATGCATTTTGTTGTAATAAAATATGTAATTAATTTCAGTGTATTTTATTAACTGAGAAAGAAACATAAAAAACATCAAATGATGAGAACATAGCAATAAAAAGCATTCACCTGAATAGATCATACATATTAAATTACTAATCGATAATGTTTAATGGCACTATAATTATATAACTGTGGTATTTTCTGTTATTCCCCCCAATTTTTTTTAATATTTTTCATTGTGAATTACTGGGAAAATGCTTAAAATATGATATTCACTTCACTTTGGGATGGAGAAACCATTTTTTTATATTTTGGGAAATCACAGAAAAGACCCTGGCATAGTTTTGAAATACAGATTACTGTATAGTTACGATTCAAAATATTACAACGTCGATTATTTATATCAGTGTTGTCAATTAGTCTACATCATTTTGTCTCAAGTGACATTCAAAACATTACTGTTAATTAATCAAGATTAGCGAGCGAAGTGAGCATAGGTTAACTTTGGTTAGATTATATTTATAAAATAATAACCCAATAATCTGATATAACCATTTTATTACCATTTTTATAACCATTTATTTATTTTATAAATATAATCTAACCAAACTTAACCTACACTCACTAATCTTGACTAATAAACATCTATGTTTTTTTAAATTTATATATTAAATAATTGAAATAGTTAATGAAAGGCCCAAAATCTCAAACAAAAGAAATAAGAAAACAAACATTACAAAAAATTGGAGGAGGGGAGTAACAGAAAAGTACCATAAATATTTATACACATCTATAAAACTCTCCAAAAATATTCACATGTAAATTTAATAACTACCATAAGATTATATAGTGATAATATCAATTTTTTCCTACAATTTAATTTATTTAAGTTTAGTGAAAATATCTGCTGTTTATACTTAAGTTGATATATATTCCACTGCTGTTTGTCTATCTACAACCAATTGTCGGATGTAGTGATAATGTGTCTATATGTTTTAAATGCTAATGGAAAATAGGGTTTCTGATGAATTTAATTGGTTATCACTCTGGTTGTCGCTATACATCACAGAAATACAATTTTGATCAATAATAGTTCTAACTTCTTTCAGTAATTTATTCAGTCGTACTAGAAATTTTGAAGTCTCACTAGCAGCCACATATTCTGTAAGATGACAGATAGAGTCACACATTTTTGTAATTTACTCTTCCATTTGATTGGTCCAACTTACCATTGGGGCTCATAAATGAAATAGATAAACAAGGTTTCCAATTTTGGCAGGTAAGGAGGACTGAATTGTTCACCCGACCTGTGAACAGTGAACAGTGAATGGTGATCTGTACACATATTTACAGAGTGTCTCAAATTTCATCCTGTGTTTGGAAGTGTTTATTGAATAAGTTTTGCTTAATAATATTATATTTGCATATTTTAAAATTGGTTAAATTTTTACATTATTTTCAAGTAATTTCACATAAAACAATGGAAGAACAATTCCATAGGAATTTATGTGAATGAAGAGTGTAATAAAACAGTTAATGGTACAATGCCAAAAGAACTCATTAAAATTTGTGAATTGTGTGAGAACAACCCATTCTCACACAATTTCAAGAGAATTATCAGAAAAAATAACACAGCTGTTGGTTAACCACACTAAATAATAAATTTTCA
This sequence comes from Lycorma delicatula, assembly GCF_047948215.1. Classification (NCBI taxonomy): domain Eukaryota; kingdom Metazoa; phylum Arthropoda; class Insecta; order Hemiptera; family Fulgoridae; genus Lycorma; species Lycorma delicatula. Next base: position 127,855,770 of record NC_134455.1, read on the forward strand.
TTGCTACAAAAACAGGCTATTTCATTGAAGAATAATTAAAATTTTGCTACAGTTTATTTTTTCTTCGATAGTGTTTACAAAAATAAACCAGTATAAAAATTAATTCTAGGATAAAGATGTAGGCTACTCATTGAAATCTCAGTTTGGGTAAGTTTTACAAGCATTTTTGAATCAAAATTTTATTAGGTTACTGATATTGGTTATGAAATGGTTAAGTTATCATTAAATTATGACCTATCATTAATAATTTAAAAAAATTATTTTTAAAATATTGAAAATGTCAACTTCAACAACATAGGGGCTAAATATAAAATATATAAAGTGCAAAGAAGACAAGAAAACCCTCTGGAGCACTTATTTAGTGAGTCGAAACGGTATTGCTTTTAGGAGGTTTTTCATCATTTTTGAGATACAATACACAAGAAACTTTTTTATTTGCCATAAACATCTACAAAAACACAAGTTGTGCAAATTTATCACCAGCCATGTCGGAGTTGTTGAAGCCTAAATTTGAATTTTTAAAAAAAATTAGTTTTCAAAAATTCATAAAAATTTAGGGTTAAGTATATCACCATTAATATTATTTATGGTAAAACTACTAATATATAGCTACATATAAAAAAATAATTCAAACTGTGTATGCCATCCCTGTCTTATGAAAAAAATTACCCAAAGTGAAATTTCACTATTTTTCATGCTACTTTATTGGTAATTTTCTCATAGAAACAAGAGAGATAGGTAAATAAACCACTGGACCAGTATTTTACTTTGAGAAAATGTGATTAAATTGCTTTTTGTTTCATCCTTCCAGGACCAATAGTTTTTTAGTTATATTTTTTCTGTAAACCCTTACAATCACAAAAATAGGTGTGTGCACTGTAACAAAAATGGCCACCACAGATAAATTGCTTAAATAAAAAGTGGAAAAAAAAATAGTTTTAAGTTCCTGAAACTTGTAGGAAACAAGTGGGTAAGTTTCAATTTTTTTTGAGTTGGTCAAGCAACCAGCTTATGTTTTTTTGGGACACTTCAAACAGATTGACCTTTATGTATTATCATCTTAACAAAAAGATGCAGACTGGTTTTTTATCTCAAATTCACTTTTTTAAATTTTAAACTTCTTTTGCTTATTTATATTTAGAAGCTACTGGGCCAAGAACAGTATACCAATATAATTTTATTATTTCTGTTGATTTTTATGAACATGTGAGATTTGAATTTTTGTTTTAAAATGTAATTTCTTCAGAAACCTGTGTATATATATTTTTTTTTATTACATCATCTGGAGCCATGCTTTTGCTCAGAAAGTCTCCTCCAATGTATGCACATCTGTTCTGAACTACCATCATATCTATCTGGTTATCTTATACAAATTTCCTCCTAAACCTCTACATCAGAAAACTCAATGTAGACTTCAAACTGCTTCTGGACCGTGCAGATCAATAAGTAAAATTATTTCTGAAAAATGAAATATCCACTGGAGTTCTTGATCATCAACATCTCTACTGCAGTAACTCATATAGGTTTAATGGTTCAAACTGAGTTAACCCAGATCATAATCCAGGTATTTGATCAAGTTATATCAGTGAATATATGATTTGAGAAGGATATTTAGATATATGTTGGCAGGATCCAATTCTATATTAGCAGCCTTCAAACTAGTTTAGTTGGTAGCACTGAACTGCAAAGTAATCAAAAACTGGAATTCACCCTATGATTGGGCAAAAGGGAAATAGATCACTGATTGACTAAAAGAAGAAGGGAAATTCTAGATGATTGCCAAAAGTCAAAGGCTACTATGACACTGAACCTACACCATGTATTATTTTTAACACATAAAGCTATTTTGATTCTTGTCATTCACATCTGATATGAAAATTTAACTCTTAAAATTCTTACTCATTTTTAATTTCATATTTTCAGCACCAAATGTTTTCCTGTATTTCAAATAATAAATTTATATATTTATTTATGTCTTAATAAATAAAAAAATTATTAAGACATTTAAAATTGAATGCAGTACGCGATGGCAAGTACAAATTTTGAATATCTAGCTTTAGAAAGAGAGTTTGTATAATTTAAGTATGGATACAGTTCATAATGCAGATTAAAATAGTGTTACTGAGGAGGTTGTGCATATTATGAAAATTTAATGATATAAGCATTTTATATGCCTATATCGGTAATATGTCTACAAAACTAAGCTATTCTTCTTTTATTTTTTAAAGTTTATCTTTTATTTATTTTTACCAATCATTCATTAAAACATGTACATTTTACATTTTTGAATTGTGGTACTAGAAAAAATTTTGCTGACTTTTCTGTTTTGCTATGTTAAACAAAATTCTGATATTTTTTTTTCTTTTAACTGCCTTTGTTTCATTTTGATAAAGAATGCAGAATTTTTGTGTTATAAATTTTGTATTGTTGTGGTAGTTTTATGATTGAGACAACTATTTCAATTTCTCATGTTATGTTGTTTGCAGATTGTTTTGATGAGACATGACATAAGACGAGCCAAGCTTCATACAATAAATAAGATGGTGAAACAATCAAGAAAGCTTAAGAATAAACATGGAACTGAAGAGCAAAGAAGTAAATATATGAGGAAATATGAACGATTAATTGAAGAAATCAAAATGATAAAGGTAATCATCAGATGGGGAAGAACTTAGTTTGTTGTCTTAAATTCCTGAACTTATTATAGTTTGTTTTAAATTTTCTAGAATTTAGGTTCAAGACAAAAATTTGTTAAAAGCAAATTTTAGAGACATGAATGTGTAATGTGCCACAGTGGAGGTAGAACTATAGTGAAGAATTATTTACACATCCAGAATATGTCTTAATTTATTCTATATATTTTGTAAAAAGAATTTCAGTTTATTTTGATATTCAGTACAAAAAGAGTTTGAGGTTTCCTGGAATGTTGGTTGCTGTTCATGAAGCATAAGATAGTGTCATCACTAATTTAATAATGAGTCCAAACCAACTCTGAGTAACTTTTTTCTGTTCTAAACAAAAACATCATAGCTCAGTGTTTCCTCAAAACAATAACATTCTCAAGTGTCTTCTATGAGTCATTTTCTTTTTAGGGTTTAGTATGTTATGTATATAAAATGATTACTTCCTTCTGTGATTGTACCATTTAATTTTTTTAAGAACATTCGACAAACTTCATAACAGATAGGAAGAATTAAGCTACTTAAGGTAGTGAAATATTCACATGAACAACTGCATCTTATTATCCAAATAAATAAGAAAATAAATTCATTAATTGAATAAAAGTTTCTAATGATTCTTAAAATCTTAAAGATGTTATCTAGTCAGAAGCTGACCTTTATGTGCTGTAATAGTGATTTATGCTGGATCTCTAGCCACGAGGGGATTCCGGGTAATGAACGTGCAGATTCTGCTGCTGAAGGCATATTTAATCAACCTTCTTTCACTACTCTCGTTACTACATCCGACTTTATTAACTGTATAAAACTCACATCGCACAAAATGGCAAGATGATTGGATTGCCACAGTAGATAACAAACTTTTGACGTATCAAAGATGCTGTGTTGCCATGGGATTCCTCCACAGGATAATTCACCAAGAGGAAGTGGTCATCTGCCGATTGTGGATAGGACATATGAGAACTACTCACACATACCTGTTGTCAGCAAAAAATGCACCACTATGCGTACTTTGCAACTGTTGCTTGACTGTGCACCACATCCTTGTGGATTACATCTATTATGCAGCCTTGCATCGTAAATTTAAATTGCCCAGAAATTTTTGTCATATCCTGGGCAATGAAAAGAAGTTTTGGACCGGGTGCTTTTATTTCTGTGAAGTCTTCATATTTTACATACTTTGTAATAGTGTCGTTAAATTTTTTTTCTGTTAGAAATTTCATTTTAAATTTTTTTGTAATTTTGCGTAATTAATACAAATTGGAAGACAAAATGTATTGAAGCTTACTATATCATCAGTTTAGTCATAGTCCGTGTCCATTGTTGTAGTGTAAACAGTATTAATATGACCTAAAATATTTGATTTATTTAAATAATTTATTTTTAACATGATGTAAGAAAACATGAGCACAGTATAAATATGCCTGCCCTGAAGTCAAGATATTTAGTGTTTGTTTATCGATTGCTAAGTGTTGGTGTAGTTACTTACAGATTTTTAAAGCTAGGTACCGTTTGAAGTATGACAACTTTTTACAATAATAAATGTTGTAATCCATTACATAATAATTTTACTAGGATTTTTTCCAGGTCATATTAATTTTACTAAGAATTTAAGAAAAGTGATACCATGGATGTCAGAAAAATCCAAGTTTAGAAAGTGATTGGAAGATTTGTTTTAAGTATCAGAAAAATTTTTCTTCAATTGGTAATATAGCTTCAGAAGAAGAAGAAGAAGAAGGAGAAGCAGCAGATGATAGTGAAGAAGCCCTTTACGATGTAAGAAATTATGCATTGGACAGGCTTAGTGAGAGTATAGTGAGTATTGGGGAATCACCTGTAAAATCTAAAAGATTGCTAGAGAAAACATATCTTGCCAAAAGTTTACAAAAATTGAGTTATCAGCGAGGAAAAAAATAGTCATTGTAACTAGTGAAATCATTAAGACTTCATCTCCTCAAGTTGAACCTTATATCGAAATCTTGGTACAGCTGAAAGAAAAATTTAATTGTACACCGATAGAAGTCTTAAAATAACAATTCTTACTCTTCTTCCATGAAGTTGGAGCATCAAAAAAGTGCAAGATGAATTCCCAGGAACTTCCAATTGCATGACACGACAGGCAAAACAACTAGTTTTGAGAACAAGGGATTCTATCATCACTGAACCCTCAACGTGGAAAGTGTCTGATTCAAAACATAGTTGGATGTATTTAGGCGTTTTATAATCAGATGATGTTAGTTGTGTAATGCCAGGCAAAAGAAAATATATCACAATGAAATCACCTTGTGGAAACATTCAAGTATAAAAAAAAAACTAGTACTGGCTTATCTTAAAGAGATACACCAACAGTTTAAAGAAACTCATATCATCAACTATCGGCATGTAAGTTGGCACAGAAAACTACTAGCATTCAGCAAACATTTGGCACTGTACTAGGCTGAATGAATACATTGTCAGTTTAATATAGATGATATTTATTACTATAAATACATAATACATAATACATTTAATTAAAATTAGTTCAGCATCCCAGTTAATATTATTATTTTAAAGTACTTTAAATGATTATTTTTTCTACTCACTTTATTGCTGTAGCTTGCAAATTCCGAAGTCGCTGTCATCTATAGATTTTAAAGAGCTCATGTCTGATTCTGAAGTCACACTTATCACAAAATTGTTGATGTGCTTATCATATAAATGCTCATCTTCAATGTATATTATTTCAACATTGACAGCATTCTCACAACACATTGCTTCACTCAGCTTCAGACAGTTTATGAAATTCCTCTTCATCTAACTTAAGAATATCCAACATGTTAAAAGTTCTATTTCTTTTAGCTATTGCCCTTTCTTTTGAGTCCAAATCATTTCAGTGGCATTCAAGTCACAGGGTGAGGTGGGACAGCTGTAGAACTGTATGACCATAATTTTCAAAAATGTCATCTATTAGAAATTTCTTTTGATTTTCTTTGCGTAATTTTATATCATATAATTCAGTCTTCATCATGCAGGAAAACCGTTGATTCATTGTTTGGCTAACCATTTTATCATATCGCTTTTTAATGAATTAGAATTTGGCTGCTTTTGTAGCAGAACATTGTTCTACAATGTATTATCTAGTACAGTAACCAACCGAGGTGGCAAGTTGGGAATACACTCCTCCTGTAGCCTTTTCATGTACTTTTCCATGATGTAGAATCCATCGGATTTGATAATCCCTTTTCTTATTTGACTCATAAATAAGTTAAGCATTGTTAATAAATCCTTTATTACAGCCATCATGAACAATTATTAATAATAAGTCCTTGGATACTGGTGTTTTCAGTCCCTCATGAAGTTTTGCTGTGTCTACCCGTGATTTTGGTGTCGCATGACTACTGTGAATGTAGGTTTCATCTGTGTATCCAATCGGTGTTCCTTCTTCACGAAACAGTGAAATCTATCATAGAAATATCATTCTTTGCATTCTAATGTCTTGCCGTTCTATCAGTATTTTTCAGTTGTTTTTTTTTTTTTAATCTAGATCCCATTTTACGTAATATTCTTCCTAAAGATCTTTCACTCCATTTGAAATTAATTTCACTTCTGCGAGCTTTCTGCATAATTCTCTTCACAGTAGGAATGCATTTTTCGGTTACATAAAATTTATTTATTAAACGCCTCAAAGCATCTGTATTAAACGAATTAAATTGCACACAACACTGGAGTGATTTATATGTTTTTTCAGTGAAATAGCTATTGGATGGCGTCTCATTTCATTTGATTTCCCTTCTGCTATAATTCTTTGGGTCGTTCATTTTGTCACTTGAACCACCATATTCAGCACTTCAGTTTTACTTACTGTTTCGGTTCTGGCAAAATTTTGTAAAAAGAAATTGTAAACATTGAATACAATTTCCCTCACCTCATTATAAACTTCTCTACCTTTTCCTCCTAACTTGGGCATTTAAAAAAAAAAATTAAGTATATTAAAATTTTAAAAATTTGCATGAGTAAATTTATGACAAAGCCTTAAATGAAATCAATAGAACAGATAGTAAAAATAAATCATTAACAGCTATTCACTTAATTAAGTAAAATATATATACAATAAGTGTTTCTACAAAAACCACTTCTAAAACATAATTAGAAGTGATGTGTGATATGTGATTCTTCACAGCGCAATAATTACGAGTAGATTAAAATAACTGAATTTCTTAGAATTGCGTGTTGTGTTTACAACAATTCATAAATAGCACATTAGTCATGTTATGATTAATGAATGAATCTATTATTAGTAGTTGCTATACAACAACTAAGTTGTGTAAGTAGGCCTAGATCACATCAATATATAATTTGGAATAAAACTCAACAACTACATACGCTACAGTAAATTTATGAAACCTGTTTTTTATGTATTACCATACCACAAAAGACATAGAAAATGACAATGTTTATAGTTTGCTTGTATCAGAGGCCAGTGCATGCAAAATGCTAGTACATAGGCTTTCAGTCCCTGCACCAACATATGTGCCGACGAGTTTACAGGTATTAAAAGATTGGGTTTTCTACCTTTGCTGCTTTAAATCCTAAAAATTGTGTTCTAACAGGTTGTAGTAGAACTCATTGTGTTGGTGTGTGTGTGGGGGGGGGGGTGTTGAAGAATATGAACAACATAAAATTTTGCATGAAACAGAAGTTGGTGTTCTTGAAATTTTTGATATAAAAAGTTATGTCACGTGCATTTATAATGGTGCTTGGTGGTTGTCTTGTGTCTTGTCTACAAATGAATCAACAGAAGAAGTGAAAGTAAGTTTTCTTCATCCTCACGGTCCATCTCCTTCTTATGTTTTTCCAGTACACAGTGGTATTTTAATATTAGCTCGAGAGGAAGTACTAACGACAGTTAATCTGAAAACTGCTACTGGACGTACATACACATTATCTGAAAAGGAAACTACTCAGGTAAATGAAAAACTGACAGCGAAATAATCAGGCGTTTCAAAAACATACATAAACACTCTTTTAAAATTTAACTTACTACTAATGTCATTTGTATAATTTTTAAGTAGAAATAATTGAAAGCCAATGAAATTATCAGATTACATTTATTAAATTATTTTTATTAAGAAACATTTGAAAAATTAATCAGTACATTAGCGTAAATCAAGTGCTGTTAATGTATTTTATCAGGCAATTGTTAAAAAATTGCCTGATAAAATTGTTAAAATTATCAGGCAATTAATAAAAATTAAGTATTTATTTAAAATAATAGCTACTAAAATGAAACAGTTAATTTAAGAATGTATAAAACTTTAATTTACACTTACATTACACTACATCTGCATCTATGTCAGGCCTGGTAAGCTGGTATACACATATACCCAGGCCTGGCCATAGCAGGTAAACTGGTTGGAGAAATATATGTAATAATAAATATGTTGATATGAATGTAGCTGACATAAATAGACTTGACGAAGGGATTTATTTTGTCTATAATAAATACAAATATAACTACAACAGCTGGGTGACGTATGTTTCACTAACACGACCCTTCACAATTTTCAATAGTTGTACAGGTGACATATGATACTCAGGTGTAGTCTTCTAAACAAAAACTTGTAAAAAATGAATAATAGATATCTGAATCGCTTGTAATTTTAGTCCAATTGAGGATTACATGAAATTTCACTGTAATTTGTTGAGCTTTTCAGTAATACATCTATATAAACTATGTAGGAGGTGACATATATCACTCACATGACTATCAGAGTGTTAAATGACCAGTATCACAAAATGCACATTTTTAATGTCATGTTGAAACATGTATCATTCATTGGTTTCTACTGGATTCTTAACTATGTATCAGTCAAATATAATTAACAAGCCAACGTAGTACCACCATGTAAAGTTTGTTTTCAAGTGACCTTCATGATACATTTGAACCATTCTGATTATACTCGTATGTGTATAATGAAATGTCTGTCACCATAAAGTCTGTTGAATGCCATGTAGTAGAGCGAGTGGTAGACTGTTTCAAGAATAAGCTTTATTACATTAAACTTATAGTATAGTATTGCCGCGTATGCTATCACTGTAAGGGCTATCTCAGTGACTATACTGTAAAGAGGTCATCCTTTGTCATCTGCATTTGGGACACAACTGAGATTGTAGCTCTGATTCCTCATGACATCCAGTATTTCTCCAAGTGATCAAGCCAGTTGTAATCTCAGTTGGTAATAGTGATTTGCCTCAGAGTCAGCCACACAGAGAGTGGTTCAGAAAGCAGACTGGATTGGTTACAAGGATTCCTTTGGCTAGTATGATGAGAGTGATGATGCGATCCACCAGCTTGCCAAGTTTACACATCAGATTCTTGTTAGAGCGAATGAATTCATCCCTTTACATCGTGAACGCCAAGGCGGCATGCTTTTCCTTGGTGGGATGAAGACATGCACTAAGAAATCGGATGTAGGGCTTTGTGTAATTTCAATCAAAGACCGATGAATGAATTGATCTGCATCTTCCACGAGGCAAGGGCTGTTTGCCATCAGATGTTTCAGTGTGCTAAAATGAAAATCTTGGCTGAATTACATTGAATCCATTTCTTGAACATCTTCATCTGAGAAAGGTTCAAACCATATGTGGATTAGTATATTCACCGCAGCCGATTGTACTACAAAACAGCCAATCGGCCTAACCTTGTTACCATGACAGTTGGTGTGTTGAACACATTAGGAAGGTCGTTCAGGGCAGTTTCACTTACATCATACTGTTCTGAGTTTGTAAGATATAAGTTGCAGGTAGAAAATGTCCCTTGATGATTGGAGATTCACAAAAAAATTTAACATACTATTTTTGTATAATGAGCTAACACCTTGAATAATTCTTGTGATACTTCTCCCAGAAATGATATCAGGCTCAGTATGTTATCACACCTTCCAGATAGTGTACTACAACATCTTTTGTGTATCTGTTATAGAATGTTCTCTTACCAGGTGTTTCCAGATTCTTGGTCAAAAGAGGCACTGGTGATCCCCATACTGAAACCTGGTAAAGATAAATCGTGCTGCACAAGTTATCATTCTATTTCCTTGACCAGTACCTTGTGCAAGGTAATGAAACAAGTGGTAAACCATCATCTAGTGTGGTACCTTGAGAGAAACGTCCTAATTACCCCAGAACAACGCGGTTTCCACTAGGGTAGATCTATTGATTACATAGTTGCCTTGGAAGCTGCTGTTCAAAACGCCTTTTTACTTTTCCAGTGCCTGATTGCTGTATTTTTAGATTTGCAAAAGGCATACCACATGGCATGAAGGAAAGGAATCCTAAGTACACTTCATGAATGGGGTATACAAGGTAATCTCATATTTATCAGGGGTTTCCTCAGTAGTCAGTCCTTGTAAGTTCAAGTTGGAATGATAGTATCTGAAAGTTTCACACTGGAAAACTGATAGTACCCCAGGGAAGTGTCCTTAGTGTTACCTGGTTTGTATGGCCATAAATAGTGTAAGGAATTGCATGCAAAAACCCGTTAAGTGTTCTTTATTTGTATTTGATTTTTCTGTTTACGTAGCGTGTAGAATGTTAGCTACAGGTGAGAGGCTGCTTCAAACACAATAACCTGTTTATAATTGTGATGTAAATCTATTGGATTCACATTTTCCCTGGAATAAACAAAGCCCATTTTCTTATCCTGGTTGAAGGAACATATTGACCCTCAATTATATTTACATGGTGAACCAGTTGAGGCATGGATGTAGTTTCTAGTTATATGGTTTGACCAACAGCTAATTTGGGCAACACATTTGAAGGAGCTGAAGGTAGTATCTTTAAAAATGTTAGACATGCTGAGAGTTCTGTTGAAAAATCTGTTGAGGAACCGAACGTATACGCATGTTGTGCCTCTACAGAGTTCTGGTCCATTCCCGCTTACATTATAGCTGTGTAGCTTATTGATTGGCATAGGCCACCGCTCTAAAGATGCTCAATGCAATCAATTATTCATTCATTCAACTTGCTGTGGGTGTGCTTTAGTCAAGCCCCATGGTAAGTCTGCTGGTGGACAGTGGTGAGCCATCTCTTCGTAATAGACAAAAGCAAATGATATGCTCATATTTGGCTAGGATTAAATTGCAACCAACTTGATGTGGTATTCTTGAATCAGCATGTTAATAGTTACCAGGAACAGCCTAGATCTACTGTTCCCACTAGGCACCAGAGCTCAGCTCTTTTTCTCAGCTCTAAATATACTATACCTTAACGTTGCTTCATACTTCCTTGCCAGCTTTCTCTCATTAATTACTGCTTTGGTATTTCCCAGTATGATAAAAAGAACACTAATCCAGTTATTTTGCAAAACAAATTTCATAATATTATAAATAGCCTAAACCCTGATGCCACAGTTTATATGGAAGGCTCTAAAAACGTTAATTCTGTGAGTTGATCTTTTGTTGGCAACAGAACATACATACACGTTTGGCTTCTCCAGCATTGCCAGTATTTTCTTCACTGAGCTCTTTGCTATTAATAAGGCCAACATTTCAACATGTACTTGTTTGCTTTAATTCCATGAGTGCTTTTCATGCAATTAGTGACGTGTACTCCAGACACCCTGTTGTTTGTGAGATTCAGTGTTATTTTGCAAATGAAACACCGCAATACAACTTTGAGCTTCTGCTGGATCCCCAGCCATATAGGGATTTTAGGTAATGAGCATGTCGATAATGCGGCAAAGGAAGTTTGTTTCCAGCCTCCTTTCACCAATTGTGTTGCTTCGAATGATCTGTCCATTTCCTAAAGAGGGTGGTTCATGATTAGTGGCAAAGTTAATGGAATGCTACCCTGAACAATAAACTTCACACAGTTAAGAACACTGTGTTACTGTGTAGCTTCTCATGCAGAAATAACCGTCAAGAGGAGGTTATTATCTGCTGCTAATGAATAGGGCACACTAGGCTCACTCCGTGGATATCTAATGACTCAAATAGATACACCAGTATGTGCTCATTGCGACTACCAACTAACAGTGCATCATATCCTTGTGGATTACATCTGTTATGTGGCACTACATCACAAGTTTAAACTAGGGGCTAACATGCAAACTATTGTAGGGGATAATGAAATGTTATCTGTCTAATATGTTTTACAATCTCTTAGGGCCGTCTGTTTATACTTAGATGTATAATACTACGTGTGTTTCAACTATTCATGCTGTTTGGCATGATTAAAACAGATGGTAATTTTATTATTTTAATTGAGATATAAAATGTGATATTATATCTTTGAGTTTTTATTTCACTTTCAGCATGTGTTTATAATTTTTTTCCTTAGAAGGTGTAGTTTTGCAATACTGGGTTTTTAGTTTTTAATTGTCCATTTTTTAACATTTGTTTTTTACAACAAATATATTGTGTCCAGATGATGATAACACAAATGGTTTCTTTCTATCAGGCATATTTTTTTTTTTGTAATTACCATTTTTTGTTATAAGAAAAAAGCATTGTGATGGTAGTATAACAATGTTATAATGCAATTTCTATATGCCTAAAATCTGCTTCTTTTGTATTTTCTGGTGTAGTTTGCTGTAGGCACATCAGTCTTGAGATTCCAGCAGTAGTCAGTGATCATTCTTGAGTTTCATTTTCCCTGGTAGTATGTTTCCATAGTGGGTATTCGCTGGTGAGCAGTTTCTATGTTTGTCACTCAACAGCTCCAAGATTGGTAGGGAAAAAATTCAGATGAGAATCTAAGAAGTAGATCTTTAGTAACCTACTATATCTAAGTACTGTATAGTTTTTATGAAGTTCAGTTATAAGTTCATTATACAAGAACTAATTGCACAAGAAGTGACAAAATTTAGTATACCAAAGCTGTAAACAAAATAACAGGTCTTTGCAGTTACATCACAAATATTTTTTTGTACGGAGTCATATATGACACAAGTTTCATATCTTCATATGACTCCTTCATGTGAACTGTGTGAGTTAATGGAACAGATGGGATATTATTTCCAACATAAAGAAGGATTTCTTTCAAAGTACGCCTTGAAGAGTCTAAAAAGACGTCATTCTTCAGCATGGTGCATATGTCCCAAAGCTTCTAGTAAAGATTCCACATTTTGATGGTAAACTAAGTCTTCATACTAGAAGAAGAAATGTTCAAATTCACTCTGTCATGAAATCACTTATTTTAATATTGTGTTCTAAAAGATTCCATCCTTTCAGTTGTAATGTAAGAATTTTTGCTTGATTCTTGGATAAATTTAGATCACAAACGAGATCATTTAATCCTGATTAATTAAGTATGGTTTTCAGTATTGGTATTTTCTAAAAAGTTTGGATCTCTCCTTTGTTATTTGATAAACCTGCATAACCTTCAACATCAACAGCTTCATCTTCCTCTAACTCCTATGTTTTTGGTGGTACTGGAATTGGAAACTGTGGTCTTTGTAGCACTGGTCTTGAACCAAAGGGAATTTCAGGATATTCCCTTAGGATAACAGGTCTTAGCTCTTATGTTACCCTTGATTTTTTGTTGTACAAAAATGGAAGTCCATTGCAAATGTCATCTTAGAATTTCATTCAGCCAACCAATTATTAGCATTACACATGAGTTGCAGTGTCATCACTGATTGACAATTTCACCGATTGCAATGAAACTTTGGTGAGTTGTGCGCACACATGTGAAGGTTTCTGAATTAGTTTGGATCCACTAAGTGACGCTGGGGTTGAAACATTTCAAAAAATGGTATTTATGGTCCGATTTGGCTCATATTCAGAATATATATTAGTTGTGTGAAATGAAATATTCTTGCAAAAAATGGTAGGTGCTGTAAGTGGAGTTACAAGTATCTCCAAAAATACTTCTCAAGTTACATTAGTTAAAATATTACTTATATTTACTGCGTTGTTATTTATTAAAAAATATTTGTATACTTTATTACATGTGAATGCATTATATTTTACTACATTTTTGTATTATTTTTATTTTTGAATAATGGATGTTTTACATTCATCTAGATTCATTTTTTCTTCTGTTTATCCTTGCAATGCTTTGTTTAGTTTTGTTTTAGTTAGAACATTTTACTTGTAGGCAGAATTTTATTTCTTTATTTTTTTTTTATTGATAATTACTTGCCCAGTTATACACAAAATAAAAATTCACAAAGAAACATATACAACAAGTACATTCAATCATTGTAGAGCATATTTATGGTGCTAAATTTGTGTGGCATTATGACATTATATTTGTATCACAAATTTGTATTCAAAACATTTGAAAAAATAAATAAATTCCTTACACATGTAAAGGTTGGATACAGCATATCAGTTATTTTTATAGATTAAATGTGTTTAAATCTTTTTGAGAAAAATTCTTGTATCTTATTTAAATGTTTTAACGTTGTCTTTTTGATGAAGTTAAAAACAATTGAAACTTTTTAGAAAGAATATTTGTTTAACCAAACTCTGCATGAATTAAAACCTGTTCGATTCACGCAGTTGAACAGATTTGATTTTTGTTTCAAAACTAATTATCAGAAAAATGTTACAGAAGTTTTTCACAGTGTTAAGGCTTTGATGATTTTAAAAAAAGGCTTTAGAATGATCAATGATATTTCTGCTAAAAAATAATTCAGTGAGCATGTTTCAATAAATGAATCATGAGACCTTGCCAATGGTGAGGGGACTTGAGTGCTCAGTGATACAGAGTAGCTGGACCGAAGCTGCAACCATATGAGAGCCAGACTAAGGAATGATTCCTGAAAGAGGGCTCTTTCAGTAGTTGTTAAGGGCGTAGGTCAGGACGACTTAAATGACCATATCAACATCACTCAATCCTCTTGAGTACTGCGCAGCTGAAAGCAATGGAAAACTACAGCTGCTTTTTTTCTCAAGAAAACGTAGCTCTCCCCATTTTCATATAACAAATATTCCGGAGGTCAGATCTCTGGGTGGAGACTACTAAGGAAGGGGTCACCAGAAAATTAAAAAATAACATTGTACGACTTGGAGCGTGGAATGTTATAAGTCTAAAAAAGGTTGGTAGGTTAGAAAATTTAAAAAGGGAAATGGATAGGATAAATGTAGATGTAGTAGGAATTAACGAGGTTGGGTGGGAAGAGGAAAACGACTTTTGGTCAGGTGATTTTAGAATAATTAACTCAGCTTCAAATAATGGGCAGGCAAGAGTAGGTTTTGTAATGAACAAGAAGATATGGAAGAGAGTAGAGTATTTCAAAATGCATATTGATAGAATCATCATAAAAGGATAAAATCAAAACCTAAACCGACAACGATTGTTAATGTCTACATGCCTACAAGCACACATCATGATGATGATGAGGTAAAGTGTGTATACGAAGAAATTGACGTAGCAATTAAACATATAAAAGGGGATGAAAATTTAATAATAGTTGGAGATTAAAATGCAACCACTGGAAAAGACAAGAAAGGAAATATAGTGGGAGAATATGGGCTGGGCAAAAGGAATGAAAGACTCATGGTTAAGCAAAGATTTAGAAATCAACTCGTTGACTGCAAAACTTACCCTGGAGCAGATATTGATAGCGACTGTAATTTAGTGATAATGAAATGTAGATTGTGGTTTAAAAACCTGAAGTAAAGGTATCAGATGAATTGGTGGAATTTAGAGAAGCTTGAGGATGAGAATGTAAAGAAGATTTTTGAGGAGGACATCACAAGAGGTTTGAGTAAAAAATATAAGGTAGAAAATGTAGAAGAAAAATGGGAGAATGTTAAAAAGGTTAAGCAAAAGGTTAAGGGTTAAGCAAACTTCACCAGAACAAAGAGAACTAGTTGAAAACCTTGGATTTCAGACGATATATTGCAGCTGATGGATGAACACAGAAAATATAAGAATACTAGTGATGAAGAAAGTAAAAGGAGCTATCAACAATTAAGAAATACTATAAACAGGAAGTGCAAACTAACGAAAGAAGAGTGGATTAAAGAAAAGTGTTCAGAAGTGGAAAGAGAAATGAACATTGGTAAAATAGATGGAGCATACAGGAAAGTTAAGGAAAGTACATAAATTAAAATCTAATAATGTGTTAAACAACGACGGTACATCGATTTATAATACGAAAGGTAAAGTCGATAGGTGGGTGAAATATATTGAAGAGTTATACGGAGGAAATGAATTAAAAAAATGGTGTTATAGAGGAAGAAGAGGAAGTTGAAGAGGATGAAAGGGGAAAAACAACACTGAGATCTGAATTTAAGAGAGTATTAAAAGATTTGAATGGCAGAAAGGTTCCTGGAATAGACGGAATACCTGTAGAATACTGTGCAGTACAGGTGAGGAAGCAATTGATAGATTATACAAACTGGTGTGTAATATTTATGAAAAAGGGGAAGTTCCATCAGACTTCAAATGAGTGTTATAGTCATGATACTAAAGAAAGCAGGGTCAGATAAATGTGAAGAATACAGAACAATTAGCTTAACTAGCCGTGCATCAAAAATCTTAACTAGAATTCTGTACAGAAGAATTTAGAGGAGAGTGGAAGAAGTGTTAGGAGAAGACCAATTTGGTTTCAGGAAAAGTATAGGGATAAGAGAAGCAATTTTAGGGCTCAGTTAAATAGTAGAAGGAAGATTAAAGAAAAACAAACCAAAATACTTGGCATTTATAGACCTAGAAAAGGCATTCGACAACATAGACTGGAATAAAATGTTCAGCATTTTAATAAAATTAGGGTTCAAATACAGAGATAGAAAAATGTTTGCTAACATTTACAGGAATCAAAGTGCAACAGTAATAACTGAAGAACATAAGAAAGAAACCGTAATAAGAAAAGGAGTCCAACAAGGATGTTCCCTATCCCTGTTACTTTTTATTCTTTACATAGAACTAGCAGTTAGTGGTGTTAAAGAACAATTTAGATGCGGAGTAACAGTACAAGATAAAAAGATAAAGATGCTGCAATTTGACGATGATATAGTAATTCTAGCTGAGCGTAAAATAGATTTAGAAGGAACACTGAACAGTATGGATGAAGTCCTACGCAAGAACTACCGCATAAAAATAAACAAAAACAAAACGAATGAAACGAAATGTAGTAGAAATAACAAAGATGGACTACTGAATGTAAAAATAGGAAGAGAAAAGATAATGGAGGTAGAAGAATTTTGTTATTTGGGAAGTAGAATTACTAAAGATGGACGAAGCAGGAGCGATAGAAAATGCCAAATAGCACAGACAAAACAAGCCTTCAATCAGAAATATAATTTGTTTACATCAAAAATTAATTTAAACATCAGAAAAAGATTTTTGAAAGTATATGTTTGAGTGTCGCTTTATATGGAAGTGAAACTTGTACGATCGGATTACCTGAGAAGAAAAGATTAGAACCTTTTGAAGTGTGGTGCTATAGGAGAATGTTAAAAATCAGATGTGTGGATAAAGTGACAAATGAAGAGGTGTTGCAGCAAATTGATGAAGAGAGAAGCATTTGGAAAAATATAATTAAAAGAAGAGGTAGACTTATGGGCCACATATTAAGGCATCCTGGAATAGTCTCTTTAATATTGGAAGGATAGGTAGAAGGAAAAATTGTGCGGACAGGCAACGTTTGGAATATGTAAAACAAATTGTTAGGGAAGTTGGATGTAGGGGGTATACTGAAATGTAACGACTAGCATTTGATAGGGAATCTTGGAGAGCTGCATCAAACCAGACAGATGACTGAAGACAAAAAAATAATTCAATAAATAGTTAATATTTTTTCCACAATATTTTATATTTTTGCTAGGATTATCATAATTGATTTGAGTGTTATTTTCAGTCTTTCCCAGCATTGTCACTCTAGCAGTATTTAGCACTAGGAAAAGGCAGAAAATAATACTCAAATCAAACAGTTAATATTAAACAAATTAATGCTATGTAATAAACCTAGTTATTTGTGTGACGTGTTAAAAGTAACACAGTGTTTAGGTTTGCTAATCTGCTTTATAAGCTCGTTATTTATCTTATCTTATAGGATATTATATATATAACAATTATATATTTATCTTACATTTTCAGTTCTGATGTCAGATTTAATTTGTTTTGTCCCTATCAATGTCCTCTTCTCTTACCTCTGAAATACCTAAGTAATCATCTTTTGATTGCATAAATATAAATATTTGACTGATAAATTTTTCCATTTTCCCACTTAGAAAAATTACTTAGATAAAAATTAAAAGTTAAATCAATTTTTTCCCACTTTTGATATTAGAAAACTTGTTTGATTCATATCATGTTTCATTATTGATATATTGTTTTATATTTGTTTTTTGTTTTCAGGAATTGAAAAATGATGAAATATCTAAATTCTTCTTGGCAACTGATCAGGATTCTTTATTTATTCTGAATGATGTAAGTGATTTGTAATAGTATTAATTTATTAATACTACTACTAGTTATAAAACTTATTATTTTGTTACTTTTAGCAATATTAGTTATATATTGTATTTGTTTAAATAGGTATCTTTTCAAGTCTTTTATAATGAGTAGGATTGGTATTATTACTAAATATTATGTGCTATTATGTTCAAAGTTTAATACAAAATATTGTGAAATTTTTTTTCTCATTTCTTTTGTTAAAAATTTCTTTCTTGTTTTTTCACTTTTCATTGCCTTCATGTGCAACCATACTGATTATTTTGATTGATTTGGTAGCCGAGTGAGCAAGTTGTACTTTTTTGGTGATTTTGAAGTACTTTGCTCTAATATGGTGAAAATTTTGCAAAAGATTTATGGCATATAGTGTGCAGTCCTTTATAAATATTATAAACACTACTGAGATGGTGATGTTATCAGCTGGCAATGATTAATTGGAAAAGCAAGCATAACAATGACTTAGATAAAAATATTTATAAATTACTTTACTCATACTAATATTCCCAAACTAGGAAGAAAGGACCTTCTTGTTTGTGATGAAGGTTTGTGTTCCATTGATCCTGAGAGCTGTACTGGTAGTAACTTAACTAGTAGCTTAATCTGTTTGGCTTCTAAGCCAAACAGATTGAAGGTTAGAAGCCAGACTCTGGTTGTTCTATATGTTAGAGGGATAGTTGATGTGTTAGGTGGAAAGCAGTGGAATACCAGCATTCAGTGATACTCCAAGAATTTAGCATTGTAGCAGCCTTCTTCTGTTAAATATTTTTGGAGCTAATCGCATCCAATTTAGATCTCCAGGGGAAGCAACAAGTAATATACAAAGTTTTGGTAACTAGCTGCTACAAAGGAGTCAATAGTTAGAAAGAAGATATGAAATTCGATAAATGAAATGAGATGGGAATAAAAAGATGAGGTTAATGAGATTGGGGTGATATTGATGTTACCATATATTATATATTATTCAGGAAAAAAGAAAGAAATTGTTTTGGAATGATTCTAAACAAGCAAATAGCATAATTATGCAAAGAATGATTTTACTATTCATAGGATGACGTTAGGATAGGAACGAATCTAAAGAATTTGGCTCTTAATATAAATGTCCATGCCCCACTAGTCTATATGAAGATGATTAATTGACATAATATATGAAACAAATAGAGAAAATTATGGAAAAAATAGAAATTGCAGGACAATAATGGAAATTGGAATACTGTGGTAGGAGATAAACAGGAAGAACAATTAGTGGGAAAATATGAACTGGGTACACAAAATTAATGCTTGCTTTAAAAATTATAAATTATTTGGCTTTACAAATGGAAATCAATAGAAGATGAAAACATTTATCAAATTGATTATGTAATTGCAGAAAAAAATTAGTATGACAAAAAACAAATTGATTGACAAGAAGTCAATATAAATAGTAATCATGTGCTTCTATTGTATAAATAAAAGCAATGTTGAAGAGAATTAAAAGATTGAATGAAGTAACTAAATGGAATCTGTAAAAATAACTGAAAAGGAGTTAGGATCAGAAAAGTTAGCTTAAGTATTGGAAAATGCTGAAGGTAATAATGCACATAAATTTTGGCATAAAACATGCTATAAAAACAACAGCAGAACAAACAGTTGGCTTCATGAAGGAAAGAACAAAAAAGAAGCCATGGGTTACCAGAGAAACAACTGAAAAAACTGAAATTGTCACAAGACAATTGAAAGTGAGATTTAAGACTGAAGAAAATACAAGAACAGGAAAAAATGAAGGTCTTGAAAAATAATGAAAAACAGAGTTCTTCAGAAATAATGAATTAAGAAGAATAATACAAAGAACAAATAGCTTGCAGACAAATGTTGAAGTATGATGGAAGCTTTGGAAATAAAAGGGCAGTACAAAACTATATATAAAAAAATGAAATTGGTAACGTGGGATAAGCAAGGAAGAATATAGGTACTAAAAGAATTCCGGTAGAAACAATGTGTTATTAAAAGAAGAAGGTGTAAGTAAGTAAAATATGGAAGGAGTATTTGAATGAACTGTACCAAACTAATAGCAAATCACATGATATTCTTCCAGAAGATTAGGTTGAAATGGAAGACAATGATGTGAAGCACTAAAATCTGAAGTTACACCAGCTATAAAAGACAAAGAATGAATGCTATAAAAGCATTAAACTATATCAAGATTGCAGAACAATTATTTAATTCACATTCAGAGGGCTTCTGTGAATTCTGAATAGAAGACTTAATTTTTAAAAAATGAGAAAATTGTTACAGAACAAAGTAATAAAATAGTGCAGATGCGTAAATACCTGTTAACAGAAGATTCCAAAAGTGAAAAAGAAATAAAAACAGGAATGCCAATGGCTAAAGAAGCATTTACCAGAAACAGTTATGTAGTAAGAGTTAGATGTGAGGTTAAACTAACCACACATCTCAGGAATGGTCGACCTGAGACTGTACAAGACTACACTTCATTTGCATTCATACATATCATCCTCATTCATCCTCTTAAGTAATTCCTTACAATGTTTCTGGAGGCTAAACAGAAAAAAGAGAAGATAAGTTAGAATTGAAGAAACATCATGTTAGGTATTACATTTGGAGTTTACTTCTGAACAGACGGACAATAAGAGAAAAAATGGCTGGAGGAATTTGAAATGTGGGCAAGAAGGAGATTGAAGAAGATTAAATGGACAGTCTAAGTGAAAAATGAAAAAATAATTAGAGTGAAGACTTAATCAGAACAATTCA
Source organism: Lycorma delicatula (assembly GCF_047948215.1). Lineage (NCBI taxonomy): Eukaryota > Metazoa > Arthropoda > Insecta > Hemiptera > Fulgoridae > Lycorma > Lycorma delicatula. Next base: position 127,876,583 of record NC_134455.1, read on the forward strand.
AAATAGAAAAGCTAATGATCCATCATGAGGAGAGTAGGATTGATTAAAACGTAGAAGAATTAATAGAAGGTGAATGAAAGAGAGATTAGAAAAGAGGAAATAAAATAAAAAGGAAGGGATAAAGTTGGGAACAGAAGAGAATGGTGACAGAAATGTTGCAAGGAACCTGTTTTCGGGAAAACAGTATTAGTCATCAACCAAATGATATTGATGGCTAGTAATATTAAATTGTCAGTAACATCACAATTTGTTGAATCCGCTTTTAATTGCGTGAGCCCAAATACATGACTAGTGTTGCCGCATAGAATTCTGCTGATGAAGAATCAGTCACCCAACATCCATAGATCATATTATTCATTCTCTATATGCTTTGTGAAATATCCAACTGAAAGCAGTTTTGCAGAATAAGACCTAAACACTAATTGACAGTAAGCTGTCCCATCAATATCAGAGTGTCTGAAAAATTTCTTTCCACCTTTCCAGTCTTTTTTTTTTTTTTTTTTGGAAAGAAATTCAAGCATTCAGATCCATATAAAGCTGCAGGTAAAATTACCTTATAGTGGTATTAAGCATTTCTCTATATTGATTCTTTATTATAAATTTGTGCTTTCCACACGATAAGCTTTTTCTTCTTTGCTTCCTACTTCTAGTACATTAGAAGTGATTACTTCTCCAAGATATTTAAATTTAGATGTTCTTTTAATCTTTTTATTAGGTAATTATTAGATATTTTAATTACACTCTTTGAGCTTTTTGTGTTGGAAATTAGTTTTATTTTTTGTTTGATATTAGTTTTACTTGCTTTTTTTTCTAATTCCGCTAGTCAAGTTTTTCCTTGTTCATTAACATATTTTCTTTTCTCATTTTGAATTATTTTAGGCATTTCTTTTGTTCCACCTTTCTGTGTTAATTTTGTTAGGCTTTGAGTTATTCTTTCTATATTCTTTTAATATTTCTTCACAGATTTCATTCCACGAAACATAATTCACTCTTTTCACTTTAGAAAGTTTCTCTTCGGATATTTAAAAAATTTTGTTTTATAAAATGCCCCTATAGTTTTTTGAAGCAATTTTGTTTTAAAATTCATTTAGAATGTCTACTGTGATCTTCAGTTCTATTTTATATTTCCTTGTATTATTCTTCTGTTTTTTAAGTTGAGAAAACAACTTCCTGTTTTGACAGAGATTTGAATTTAATTTGCATTAGATAATGATATGAATCAAAATCTGACTTTACATTAAGAATTTCTCGCATATTGTTTTCTGAAATTGCCACATGGACTATTTGAAACTCTCCTAACTATTGGTTGGGTGATTGCCATGTTTTTAATTTTCTTGGATGTTTTCATAAAGGTGTAAATATTAATTTTAATTAAAAAATGTTACATAAATGTATTAACCTTTTTCCATTTGCATTTGTCTATTTTGAGCTGGATATTTCCTCTTAATTTTAATATCTTTTTCTTTTCCACCTTGTGCATTAAGGTCACCCAGGAGGAATATGTTTAAGGTTTAATTTAGATTTCTTTTTCTAACTAATGCCAAAAGGTTTTTACTTTTCCCTTGCTTTTAATGTTATCATGGTTTATTGGTGCATAGCAGTTTAATTGTAAGGATTGAGATTCTTTTAAAGGGAGATTTAAATACTATAATGTTATTTCATAAGATTTTTCCATCAGAAAAGCTGTGCAAAACAGTAAAAAATTAGTGGTAGACTTAATTATTTCTGCAGGTTTTCCTTTTAGGATTTTGAATTTTTCAAAAACAAAATTATTTTCATCACTAAATTTAGTTTCTTGTATAGTGCAAATTTTAATTTGAAATTTATTTAGAAGTTTTGTTAATTTTCTTTTAAAAACAGGAAAATTAATGGAGCATTTAGGATGTCAAGGAAATATTTCTGTTTGAATTTAAGTTTTGAAGTCAAGCTTCCAGAATGCTCAGATTCATTCTTCTTTTAAATCCTGTCCTACAAAATCTGAGACAACAAGTTGTGTACTTTTAGAAGTACAGTGGGTGTTTGCTACTTGCAGATTTTTTCTTTGAAAAAGACTTTCCATTGCTTACCATTGAAGTAAATTTGTTGATGACTTCCATGCAAGACATAACTCTAAGACTAGAGTCTCAAAGCCATGTGTAACAGACAGTTTAAAAATATGTTTTTCCAAGTTTCCAGCTCATTTGTATTACAGACATTACTCAAATCACACTATATTATCAATATAATATGAATAATTATTACAAAAAATAAACAATTTTTAAGGATTTGGAAGTAGTAATTGCAAAAGCACTTTCAATTTAACAAAATCAATAGAATGTAAAGTACCTTTTACGAAAACCTAGACTAGAAGTATAATTTAATTTCCTGTTGCACACTAAATATGTTTGTATTGAACATATTTTTTGGCCAGTGCTCAGCAAGATTCTTAGAAACTCTTGAAGGCAACATCTGATTATCACCATACTCCTAACCTGTGACATCCGGTTTAAGTCCCAAGTAGTCAGAGTGTTTGGGGAGTGCTTATGAATGCTTTTCTGGTGTAAATATTCAATTCTACATCAAGTATCTGACATACTAGCAGTTTTTCCCACAATCCCAAATAAATTTTTAAATGTATTTTGCATTTAAATGCTACATGGAAACTGCTATCATTCTCCTTAAACTAAGTTCAGTTGTTATATAATAACCTGAAGAACAGTGTTTCAATAGTAATAAATTTTTGGAAAACTGTATCTGGATAGATTCAATTATTCAAGATTTAGTGTCCACATCTCACGCAAATAGAGGAGGAGGATGCCATCAACATCTGAAACATAGTATATATTGCCTACCAAGATCTGTGATGGATAGCTGAAATGTAATGCAAGTCTTCCAAATGAAAAAAATACACTGGCAATAAAAAATACTTCACGAATCTTATGATCTTACATCATGAAAATTTATACAACTACCTACCTACCTTCCTCTTCTTAGTTGTGCTCTAGAATTCTAAATTCAGGGAAGCCTAAACTTATGTGATCCTTAGATAATCCTTTATCTGAAATTCCAAATAAACTGTTTTCACAACTTAGTTACATCCTTTCTTATCTTCCTCACTATATATCTGTCAGACATTTGACTGATTATCTTTCTTTAACATGAGAATTGGTTTGCTTGGCATTTCTCCTGCCACCACCCCATTTGGTCGCCCTAAAGCACAAGACCGAATGTCTGTGCCACAAACGGCTATTGAGCCACGAAACAGTTAGCGACCAGTGTCCTAACTAGCTCCTAGAGCTAACCTAAAAGCATGAGCGTAAATAAGCATGCTACCATACACCACTGGCTTGCATATCCCACCGCCCATTTGTCATATATCACTAAAATGGGTAGGTGCCCTCCATCAACTACTAAAACATATATGACTATCAATAATTAATTTATCACGTCAAGTACAGCAATTTGCTGCCACGCCTAGGCCGCTGAATGCCAGCAAGTACCTGTCCACCATTAAAGTGCTTGGAGCCTTAATCTGGCTGGTAGCCAGCCATATCTCTTGATTAGCTTCCCACAGCAGCGCGATAGGAGTCTTTTCCCTTATCTTGATTAGCTTCCCACAGCAGCGCGATAGGAGTCTTTTCCCTTATATAAACTACTGATGTCAGTTGAACAAAGCAACGTATCAAGAAACTCCCACACAGCCCAACAATGCGGCTCTCACCGCTTGTAAGTGGCTAATTTTTCCCTTGACCTCTAATAAGTTCCAGGGTGACCTGAGTTCTGCCCCCCCCCCCCCCCACCAAAGTCAAACATCATGTGTTCATTTGACTGGACCTCCCCGCAAACGCACAGCTCATGAGCTGCTAGGTGGAACCAAAACAAATATTGGTTTAAATTTAGAGGGTTGGAGAGCACTTGGGCTCACATTTCCCTTAAAAGCGAAGGAGAGGCATACCATCCCCCCAGATCCTGTTTAAATCTATACAAGGACCTTCCCTTAGTCATGGTGTGCCATTCTTCCATCACGAGGCTGTAAAGCCTCCTTCGCAGGCGGGATGGGCAACTGTTCAAAATTAAGAACCAGTACATTGAGATCACCGTTCCACTATAGTACAGGACCGGCTTGAAACCGCATACCAAATACCGTGGCCTCCCTGCCTCTTAGCAATTTCTACATGGTCGCCCGAACTTTCACCACTAAATCGATTGGGAGAGCCTTTCCCAATATAGTGGTAGCCTCATAGGAGGTTGTTTAAAAAACACCGGTGCATACAATCAAGTTTCTGTGCTGGGCAATCCTTAAATTTTGAATAAGTGCTCAATGTCTTTCCAACTTATGCGCCCAAACGGACACTGTGTAAGAGGTCATACTTTCGAAGACACCTCGGTACACCATGTACAAATGACGACCCAACAGTCCATAATCCTTTAAAGCAATCCTCCTAAGCTTGTGTATCACAGAGATGGCGTCCATCGCTTCTTGCCTAATGTCGTTGCTAAACAGCAACTTCTCATGAACTCAAACCCTGCTGATTACACAGCCTTTATACTTAATACAGGGGTTACGACTGTATGATAATTTGTATGCACTCTTGAGAAACATGAACTTCGTCTTGGGCACAGAAATCCTTAAATTTTGAATGTCCATCCAGCCCTCTGTGGTTGACAAGCTGCCTGCACTCAATCTTCTAGCTGCGGTTGTGAATTACCACAAACTAACAGGAGACAGTCATAGACGAAACCCTAGGCCGTGACCCCTTCGGGAATATCAGTTCGTCTGTGGATCAGGTTCCACAGCAAGGGACCGAGCCCTGTGGGCTTCCCCTGGTGACTGACTTTTCCACAACTAGGTGCACATCCTTAAACAGAGCCGTGCGATCCGACAAGTAGTCATGTACTACGGCCTGCAGGGCTATGGGAACATTGCGGCGTTCCAACTCATAGAGGACAGAACTCCCACAAGGAAGGAAATGCTGCCTCTATGTCAATAAAAATTGCCAAAACATATTTACAGTCGGTGCTTTCCACCTCGGCAAGACCATTTAATATGCAATCCTCAGTGCCAATCGCTTTCATGAAGCCATACTGTCCTCAATATAAAAACGAGTTCATATCGATGCTTTCCCAGAGCCGTTCCACAACCAGCCTTTCAAGCAACTTGCCAATTACCGGCAAGAGGCTGATGGATCGATAAGTGCTGACCTCACTCAGATCCTTTTCTGATTTTAAGAGTACCCTCACCAAAGCCACCTTCCAAGAAGTCAGAAAGCAATCCCAGTTTAGGCACCCTGAGAACAGTCTGCCAAAACGGCTCTCTTATGATAGGCAGCAGATGGTAGAAAATATCCGAGTCAAGTTGGTCAATCCCTGGTGTCTTTCTCAGTGCCATTCAAGAAACCACTCTGTTTATATCTATGGGATCCACAGCCCTTACGCCAGGGAATGGTGTCTCACCAGCCCTAATGCCGACTTCTTCACCCTCCGGAGCATCTGGAGAGTATCCATTGAACATTGGACAGCACGTGCAATGGCTTTGGCTAGTAACATGACTTCATGAACTGCCAGAGATTGCGCTGCAACTCATGCGTCGAGTCTTGCCAAAACTTTAGTTTGACTTCCTTGATGGCATGAACATACTCATTACGGGCACACCGGTATATCTGCAGACCCTCATCAACGACATAAAAATTCACTGCAGCCAAAAAAAATGAAAACATTCCCACATGTTTGAAAGGTTATGCTGGCAGTTTTTTTCAGATCTGAGGGTGTTGTTTACAGTGAATTTATGTACAGAGGAGCAACAATCAATGCCGAATCTTAATGTGAGACTTTAAAAAAATTGCATAAAGCCATTAAAGATCTAAGACCTGGAACACTTAGTGATGGGATTGTTTTTCTTCATGACAACGCTAAATTCAAATGATAAGTGTGGTCTCATCCGCTTTACAGCCCTGACCTAGTACCCTGCAACTACCACCTGTTTGGTCGTCTCAAGTGAGACCTGGGAGGGGAGCGTTTCGCTAATGATGATGATGATGAACTTAAGTAAGCTGTCCTTAAATGATTGAGGGGAATTCTGAAAGAGAGTTTTTAAGAGAGTGGAACTGAAAAACTTGTCACAATGTATGAAAAGTGTTTAGATAAACTTTGTGATTATGTCAAAAAATAGATAAAAATTTGTAGTTTTTGTTCAATAAAAAAAAAATTGTTTTATAAATATATGTTTGTTTCATAAAGGGGGTGTAACTTACTTTCTGATCGTGTTTTCGTATTTATTTTTAAACCAAACATATGAACATCCAAAAATATGACTATCCATTCGTAATAAAGATTTGTTTTGTTGGAACGATCTAAAAATTTCAGTAGATAATTTGTCATGATACTTTATTTTAAATTTAAATTATATTTATTTATAAATTTAGATTTTTTTCACAGAATGAACCCTGTAACAGGACTCAACTTCTTTTCATCAAACATAAAAGAGTGATAATTATCTAACTTTTTTACATCCAGTACTTCATTATCACATTTATCCAATCTTAAAACAATTTTTTATGAATTATTACTATCATATTAATTGTCATTTAGACAGTTATAGATTTTATTACACTGGTTTATGGTATTCTGTTTACATCAAATCTTAGAGAGGTTAACAGTTGAATGGAATCTAGCAGATTCTGTCCTCCCAGTACTTTATCTTTTCTGCTTCTGATTACCTTTTTACTTTCTGATCCATTCCCAGTCTGATTAACTGACATGATTTATTTAATACCTTGAAATTATTTTTGATAAAATACTACGTTTGTTAGGTAAAATATTTTACAGTACTGGAAATTTATTCTAAAATATTTTTATCATATCATATCATACTTGAAGCAGATCAAGCATCAAGCATAGCTTGTTAAACGTGCTGTGCTGAAGAACAGCACTGCATATTCATGATATAGTAAGAAGATGAAGGATACAAGGTATTATATTGTTAAAATTGAAAGTAGAAAACTTTCTCGCATAATTCTTGACTTACTTATTGGTCATCTGCTTAATTTATACATTACACTTGTATATCCATGACAATATCTGTTTGATTATACTGTCTAATTTGTAATGAATATTTATTTACTTATGTATTAAATTTATTTACTTATAAGCTAATAGTTTATTTTCTTTTACCTTTTTTACAGCCAAATAGTAATGCCAAATTGAAAGCATTAGCTAAAGTAGGTACAAATGATGTTTTAAAGGCATCCTTATATGAATTTAAAAAGAAGTATCCTAATGCAAGCAATGAAGTGCCTTTATTGTTATCAGGATTGGGTAAACGAGTTAAAAAGCGAAAGAAAAATAAGTCCGAAAATTTAAAAGAAAGTAATATTAATACCAGTAATATAAGTCCCACTAAGAAGAAGTTTATTGGTAATGCCAATAGTTATAATGACCACAACCATACAATAAAAACGCAAGGAAATAATAGATTTTTAGTAAAACGTGTAAATAAAAGAAGTCGTGATAAAAAAGAAGAAACAGATCCTACAAAGAAAGAAGGGACACTAAATGTAAAGAAATTTAAAAGTAATTTAAGTAAAATAGATCAAATGGATCTCAGTATATTAAAAGAAAATAAATTACTGGAAGAAAAACCACAAAAACCCAGTTTCAAAAAAGAGGACAAGAAAGATGAAATAAAAATTGCTGATCCATTCTTCGTTACAGCTGATAACACGGAATACATGACTGTAGCGACTAGTGAAAAACAAATCGAAGTATTGAAAAATGTAAATGAAAATTTTAAAAGAAAATCTGAAAAATATACAAATTACAATAAATTTGAAAATAATAATAATAATAATAGAGGTAAATTTACTGGGAAGAAATTTAGTGATAAATTTAATTTTAAAGAAAGATTTAATGGTAGCAAACATATAAATGTGAAACAGGAAAATAGATTTACTAGACGAAATACAACAAATAATTCAAGCATAGTGGAAAGATTACATCCTTCATGGGAAGCCAAAAAGAAACAATCAGGTTTAATTATGACACAATTTGCTGGAAAGAAGATAGTATTTGAAGATTAACAATTGTTATTAAAAATGTAACTGTTATAAAATTTGATTAAATTGTAATTTAAATAAAAAGATGTAAAAAAAAGAAAATTTTTGTTTTTCATTAAAATGTTAACAATTTTCAGTTTATTTTTTATGAATGAATTGTTCACATTCTTTAAAAATCATTTAATTTTATTTCATTACAGTGAAGACCTTTATACTTTTACCATCTAAAGTGATTTCCAGCTAAATCTTGTTTGACCTTTAAATGATGCCTATAATAATATACTTAAAAAATTGTTAAAAATTTGAACTGCAAAAACTATGTTTAACATGCAGCCTAAACAGAGCTAGAAGTATTCTTCCTATTTGCTCTACCCAAACATATTACTCCAAGTTTTTCTTGCCCATAATTTTCTTTCATTCCAGGTAAATGAAATAATAAACTCATGAACATCTAAATAATAAGTGTTTATTGCTGTTAATTTTTTGCAATCAAATTTCATCTTTCATGTGATTCATTTCATCTTTCCAGTTCAGTTTGGAAATTAATGCATTCAAGTGTAGCACTGAATATTTGACATTTAAGGCAAATCAGCCCAACTTATTTATGAAGATGGAATTCAATCTCAAAATCAGGTATAACCATTGATGGAATTCAGTATTACATTGTTTTTTAAATATTTTATTGGAAATTTGATTAGTTAATAATAAGCTCATACTTTTCAAATAATCATTTTTTATATAATCTATACAACTTTGACAAATATTTGTTGATAAAACAAAGAATTTTTTATTTAGATTTTTGTGACTTGTACAATGCAATTCAGAAATTGAAAAGCTCTGAATGACAGTTATATCAAAATCAATTGCAGGATTGATGCTTGTAACCATCTGAAAAAATTTATTATGTATCTATATAGGTTTTCGCTCATGATATTTAATATAATAAAATCAAGTTGCATTTCTGCAGATTGGCAATTAGTGAAGCACTTCTTTATTTCTTTAACATTGGCTACAATTAAAGTGACTGTTAGTTCCATGAATAAGTCATAAAAGGCACTGAATGATGCCTGATGCCTTCTGCAAACAAAAATTATTTTCATTCTAGTTTTATCTTCATCCCCATGTGATCTACCTTATACACTTTTGACCTCATTTATCTATATTCTGTTTGTTTTTTGTTTACATTGCCACCTTAGTGGGAATGAACATATTCTTATTTATCAACAAAAAAAAAGCAACTACCATGCATACAACTAAATAACTGAATATAAACAATCAAATAAACAGCTTTTACCACAATAATGAATAAATAAAAGAGCATAAACTGTTCTGTAAGAAAGCACAACCACAGCTAGCTAGCTATAACAATCTCAATGTACAGTTACATGAATACATGTAACTACACACATAGGTAACTACAAAAGTCCATTACAACATCTCCATGGTTATTTGATAAGATAACTTATTAGTTATTACTTCCCATTTATTGATCGCCTGATTAATTGCAATAGATGGTTGTTAGACCACTTTTATAAATTTTCTTTTCAAGTTGGTCAATCCTTGACCTGTGTAAAGTAAATGAATAAGATATCTGCAAATGAATTAGAAACGTAAACTGGTTTAATCGTGAGGTTTAGTATACTTCAGAGAAAATGTAAAGATATCTTTTAAACCCTTCTAAAAAGAAATTATCCAAGGTAAAAAAAATTTATATTGGTTATTTATTCTTATATAATGGAAAAATTATTAACTTTAACCAATACCCAGTCCAGAGTGAAATTCAGAGCTGAACTCTCTCAACCCTTCTACATAAAAACTGGATTGAGGCAAGGAGACGGCCTCTCACCACTCCTTTTTAACTGCGCCCTCGAATTTGTCATGAGAAAATGGTATGAAATAAATCCCAAAAATATAAAAATGGGTACTAAGAAAAACTCCATCACACTAAATTGCCTAGGATTTGCAGATGACCTCGCTCTTTTAGCAAATAATATTCAAGAAGCCAAAACACAAATCATGAGCCTTCAAAAGATAGGGCTTCATATCTCTTTCGAAAAAACTGAACTAATGGCCAGAGATCCTCTGGTAATAGAGCACATTACGGTAAACAATCAGAAAATTAAAATAGTAAAGCAATTTAAATATCTAGGGGAAATAATAACTTATAATTTCAATGAAAAAGTGACATGGCAAAACAGGACAAATAAAATGATTAAATCCCAAAAATTAACTTGGTCAACATATAACAAAAAATGCCTTTCTGCTAAAACAAAACTTAAACATTATAAAACTGTAGTACAGCCAGAAGTCATCTACGGAAGCGAGACCCTTTGCAAAATCACTCAGAAAAACCGAATTGAAAAAATTCTGAAAATAGAGAGGAGAATTGTCAGAACGTGTATCAATAAAAAACACCAAAAAGAAGGCCAATGGTGGATTGTGCCAAATGAGGTGGTGTATCGAGAAATAGAGCCTGTTACTGATACTATCCGGAAAAAAGAATCTCTTTCTTTGGTCATCTCATAAGGACACTGGAAACAAGACTGTCAAGAAATATCATTGAAAAGCTCTGGTTCCAAAAGCTAGAAGTAGGATGGATCAAAGAAATTAGAGAAGATATGAAAGAATTGGGAATTTCCCTGACTGACCTACAGAATAAAACTGGAAAAATTACAAAGCTAAAAGATAAAAGCATTAGATTTAAACAAAAGACAGACAAACGACAAAATACAACGAAGAGGGTGTTTACGGATGAAGAAAAGAAAGCAAGATCTGAACAGATGAAGAAATACTGGGCAGCTCGGAAGAGTAAAATAACACGCTTTTCTCAGAAAAGATCCAACTAAAATTGACTTGAGTGGTCCCATGTTGACCATAAAAGCATAATAATAATAATGGAAAAATTATGAAACGTGAAAAAAGTTACAAAGATCATAGTCCACTTAACCATTAATTATAACAATACTCTTGGAAAATCCAAAAAAATATATATGTACACTATACAGTCAGGGCTTGCTTCGCTCACTCATTTTATCCCTCTTGCCATGATGACAGAAAAATAATGATGAAGTTAAGAATTCATTTTTTTTCTTTTAATTAATATCATAAACCCAAGAGAGCTAGGACCTCAATCTGACTTAAAACTTTCCTTGAGATCAAAACAAATCTATTATGAAAATTATGAGATTATGAGGTTTCTTGGAGGGTGATTTTGTGGGTAACCAAGAAAATATTAAAACTTTGTTGTCAGCTTCTTTTTCACATTCAAGGTCAAATAATGGTTTTTATGACCTTGAACTATTAATATCATAAAACCTTGGCAAGTGACATATCATATGAAAGCCCATTCTAAGAGCTTTAAAAGGACACTAAAATGAGCTATCTCTATCTGTCATAAGAGCTGAGAGATTTATTCTTTTGAAATTACCCAAACCTTGCTTTTTGCAATTTTTTTCACTTTTTATGGGGCCCTACATAAAAAAAACTAAGCGACTGAAAAAAAATTTTTTACATCACTTCATTGGTAGAGCCTGTAAATTTTATTTGAATTGCTGGACATGAAAGTGCATTTATTTTCATTGATTTAATATGGAATGACCCTCTTAGAGAAAAGAGTTCAGTGGCCGTAATACTAAAAATAGTATAAAGTAACAAATAAAATTATTACTTTACATAATTAAACAATGCTAGATTAGTTTATTTTCATTTCCATAATGTGTATGTTGCAATCTGTTTAACAATTGAAAAATAAGCAACCTCCCTCCCATGGCCCAATGAGATAAGGATGATATGTATAACATGTAAATGAGATGTAGTCTTGTACAGACTCAGGCTGACCATTCCTGAGACATTTATACTAGGATTTGAAATTCAAAACCTTCAACTTCGAAAATCAGCTGCTGTTTAACAACTGTTAATGATTTCACCACTACAGTAAGCTAAATTACTTTAAACTTAAAAATTATCATTTAGCATAATCAAAGGACAGTCTGTATACATATAAAAAAGAAATGGCATACTTAATAATAATAATTTATTATTAAAAATAAAATAATAACAAATACATTAATAAATAATGATGTACTTTTAAACAATAATAATGATAGTAAAATATAATACAGTATTCATTATATAGGAACAATTAATATAATTATTACTCATAAATATTTCTTAAATTTATATACTCATTTACTAATATAAAAGCTGTGGCTTCGTTTAATTCACATAATCCACTAGCACAATTATTTGCACAATTAAAAAAAGTATATTTCAATGACCATTTTTATGATTCACATTAATGTACAATTTCTCTTACACCTGTACGGAGAAGATTCAAGCTTCACCATTCCAACCGTTTTTTATATTTTTTGATCATAACAGGCTACTGAATTCTTTAGTGAACATTTTTGTTGGCTCAATGCACCAAACTCTGATAATGTGGGCTTCTGGGTATAGGAACTGGCTGCTATCCTGTAATTATTACCCAAGGATACCTCTTTAGTTTTGCCTAAAGTTTTAATGGCATCTGACAGTAGCAATATATATATTGTAAGCTGCACGTACATGTACACACACAGAGAACAAAAATTAGCTAACTATACTAACCGGAAATCTAACAGAAATTACCTTACTATTAAATTATGTTAACTGTAGATATAAATGTTTAAAATGTAATTTAAAAACAGAATACTTTAATCCTCGTAAACATTATAGTCTTATGAGAGTATAATTGTTATATAATTGTGATATTGTTATCACTAATAAAGCTAAATATCTGCTGCTACAATAAACCTCTACAATAAGAGAAGAAAAAAAGTAGTAAGAATGAAAACTGATCATCGCAGAAACAAAAAAAGGCACTTGAATAAGTTACAGCAAGCTAAAGCAGAAACCACATTATCACTTAGATTGTATGTATCCTTCTTCAAAACCGATACACCTATTGCATATCAGTTATAAATAGCAAATCGGTAATTATGTGTTACCTTAAAACCTCTTTGTTAGTGTATTTAAAACCTCTCATCCAGCATGTGTGCTGGATAAGCATAATGGAATTAATGAGGTTATATGGTGTGAAAAACTATTTTAAAAAGTTTACATGAAATTCTTAAATAATTTTAATACATGTATAGTTATAAAGTATTATTTTTCCTAATATAACTGAAAAAATAGCATTTCTGCTGAAACATAAAACAAAGATTACATTTATTTTTGTTTAACATAAATTATACTGTAAATTAATGAAACAAACATTTATTATTTAGCTTGATTTCTTTTTAATTTTATTGATACGATTCCATTTTTTTTTTTAACACAGATATTTACAGAGAAATTTGTACACAGGAATACTGGAAAGATGGAATTTTGTAGTGAATGAAAAATGCCATGCCCGACCGGAATCCAGGATCCCTGGATGAAAAGCCCAGATGCTACCACTCTGCCATGAAGATTGGCGACATGGTTTATTGATTTATTTTTTTAACAAAAAGGAAATTCGTAACATAAGTAAGCTAAGAACGTATTTTTTTAGGATTTCAAAATTTATCCCAAAAAATTTTGCACACAGTTTTGAAGTGGACAAATAGCTTTCTTTTGAATGCATAAATTTGATGATGTTGAAATATGCAATGAAAAAAGCAGACAAGAATACAAATTACTTTAGAGCTGAAAGGAGTATTATCACCTAAAATTAAAGAATTTTATTTTGAAATGTGTAGAGTAATGGCGAAGGTGTGTATTTGTTAAAGGATGTAGGATAAAATCCCAGAGTAACTGGAAAGAAACCAGAAAATAAAAATACACATGAAAAAATGATCACTATAACAAACTATTATACCATCCCAGTAATACATTTCTCTTTTTTTCTGTTTAGCCTCCAAAATCACCATAAGGTACACTTCAGAGGATGATATTTATGAGTGTAAATGAAGTGTAATCTTGTACAGTCCCGATATTCCTGAGATGTATCATTAATTGAAACCAAACCACCAAAGAATACCAGTATCCACAATCTAGTATTCAGATCCATATAAAAGTAACTGCCTTTACTAGGATTTGAACCTTAGAATACTCAACTTCGAAATCAGCTGATTTGCGATGACGAGTTCACCACTAGATCAACCCGGTTGGCTGGTAACACCTACAGTAACATCCCAATAACACTTACTTTTTATTTTAATGAAAATCTAATTAACAATCATTACTGTATCTTATTTGAAAAATAACTATTTTAGTAACATTTATCAGTCGCAATCGCATTTCTTTCATGTTTCTATTTACATTTATATTTCTTAAAATAATTTTTCATATCTAAATTAGTTAAAAGGTTCTTTATTAGCAGATGCCTAGATTCCTTCTACTCTATGATCTTTCCAAGTTTCAAATAATATGGCCTTCTCAAGGCCAGATAGTTCCTTTTTATTTGTTCCAGATATATTCTTCTCTGTTAAAGAGAAAGTTAAAAACAGTCAAGTGCTATTCTGGTCTCTTTGCTGACTACTGTATATCACTGTGGTAAAATGAAGCATTTAACAGCATTATCTTCCTACTCTCTTTGAAGCATAGCCTTTAGATAAAAAAAAAATACCCATTTTAGAAAAAAAAAAAATAAGTTTCGTTCATGTAATACTGTTTGTGTAATTTTGTTTTTATCAAAACTGGGTAAACTAAAGAAATTATGAAAGCATTAGTAAAGGTATTCTAAATTTTATTGTTTGATATATATATTGTCAATTGATATATATTGTAAGAAATAACTGTAGTCATATTGACCCAAGATCTTGTCCCCCATCTTAAAGTTCAATCAGATCTTGATGGTGGATATATTAAGAATTAGGAAGTATACAAAAAAAAATTACTTTTTCTTAAAAGTTCAATATTAAAAAATATTGTACATAATCACTTCTAAAGAGCGTTTCATAAAGGAACAGAAATAATTTTAAGATATGCTTTACGAATGAAAATAAAAGAAATAAACATAGTTAACCTAAAGGCTGTTTTTTTTTTTTTTTAATTTAAATAAAATATTTCATCCTAATTTCTATACAAACAGTTAAGTAAGACTATTTGGAATATAAATATAAGGAAAAATTCATGGTTTGATCTGTAAAAATCTCACAATTTCCAATGGTTACCAAGAAAATTGTTAAAAGTCAAAAATATTTGAGTAAAAAAGAACTATACCTCATTTAAAGTTTGGAATAAATTTACAAAAATAAATTGACTGTAAACAAATAAAATTTACAGAGAAAAAAAACTGGTTTAAAAATGGTAACTTGTTATAATGTTTAATGGTTAAAATTTGTTCTTAGAAGATTAATACAAGCTAAATAAGTCAACCAAAAATGAAAAAGGTGTAAGAAATTTGGATTTCAGTAATTTTTTTTAAGAAAAAATTTAATTTAGTACTTCAAAACAAACATTTTTTGAAATGTTTTTTTCCTTTTTCAACTGTAAATAAAATGTCCTCTATTACTTTCCCAAATTCTCTAATCTCTCCAAAATTCCCTGAGGGGGCTCTCTGTAATGTATTACAGTTTTGTATAACTTTAATGGCATTGTAAATTTCCATCACTCTTAAATGAATAAGCTATGCACACGCTTTACTTATGATAAAAAAAAAAGTATTTTTTGGTACAAACAAATAGATACATAATCTATAATGATTGTAATCTAAATCAGTGTTTCAACTGCTGTAATTATGGTCATTACTAAAATATGTACACACAGAATTGCTTGCAGGGACTTATGCTAGTAATCGTCATGGTAAAGAAAACAGTAATAGAAACATTAAAAATGTATTGTATCAGTTTCAATAATAAATATCTTGAGAAAAGATCGACTGATTACCTAGCTGATGATAAAGTCAAATGCAAGACTTATAACTGCATAGAAGCATACAAAACACTAATATATTTAGTCCATGTTCAACAATCAAGAATATAGTGTATATATATATATATAAGCAATGAAGAAGGAGATGAATTGATTTCAACAAATGAGCATGCTGTCGGTGAGGAAGTTTTTGAAAAATTATCCAATGTTATTTGTCTAACCAACGAAAATGGTATGTTTTTTTTTTTATTAACACAGGAGTTTGAAACAAAACGTTGTTAAATTAGAAGCACTTACTGTGTACTGATGTTTGATTAAGCAAAAAAAAATAATGTTATTTATATAAATGGTTATACTTTAAATACATACAAAACCAGACTAAATAAAGTAGTGTGGTGATTTATATTAATTGCAACAATGAACATATATAACCAATGAAAACTTAGGTAGAGTTATTTACTTACTATGCAATATTATTATATATAAAAATGTATTAACCATAAGTGCTTTATACAGATGTTGTGATTATAAAAAGGAAATCTTTATTACGGAAATGTGTAACTACTTGACAGATAATAAACACATAAAGAATCATATAATATTAGGTGATTTCAACATTAATATAAACAAAATTATTTTTTATTGAATTTTTAACTTTTATGAATTGGGATTTGAATCTTTATTTCCATAAGTACTGGAATCAGAAGTAATTTTTGAAGAATGATGCACAGACAATGCTTTTATTAAAAGCTCTTTTAACTTAGCTTAGGAAGATGTATTTTTTGTAGATGTTGTAAATGTAATATTGCATTATTAATTGAACTAAAAAATCCTGATTGTAAAATATTATCTTATGCTGATGACACAGTTACAATGTTATGGAAATAGCAACTACAAACTGAACAGTTACAGCACAGTTAGAAATTGTTAAAGCAACTTACTGAATTAAAAGACTAGTTAGACTCCAATAAATTAGCTCTAAATGTAAGCAAATCTTGTCATAAAATTGTTCATGAATTGAAAATTGATACTGCGTTACAACTTTACAACAATTGAAGGAGGCAGATAAACCAAAATGACTTGATTACTGCAACTGGCTTCTCAAAAACATTGTTAGTGGACAGACAACTCAATGTCGTATTTCATGTCAGACGAGGCATGATTTCATTTATCCAACCATGTTAATTCGCAAAACATGAACTGAAGGTGAACATTACATGAGAAATCAATGCAATTGACAACAACATTTTGCATCAGACTGCTCTCAATATGAACAGTCAAGCACAAAAGTGCATCAATGCTCAAAGTGGTCATTATGAACACCTTTTGTAACAATAAGGTAAATAAATACAACATATAAATTATGTTTTGTATTTTTCTTTTTTTATTTATCCATATCATTCATAAAATTTCATTCCAGCATTATGGGTTCGGTTTTATGTTGCTAACCTGTATATATGGTATGTAGTATGATTTGGTCAATACAAATCTAATGCGGGAAACAAGAGATCTGTGTGTATGACACTAATTGATCAGATATGTTTGGGCCTCAGTAATGAAAGGTTGTAGTTATATTGTTTATTTACTTTATATTAAATAAGTTGTTGATAATACTACGCCTGTGGGTCATCCTTAACTTAACCATTTTAAACTTACGATTCATTTTTCTTCCATTTTATAAAAAAGATTTTTTTTAAATAGTGCAATAAATATTTTGGATAGATATTAACAAGACTGTATAAAAGACAGTTTTAATATGGGTTACTCAATTGCATTTATAATTACATTTTTCTATGTAACAATACAATTTATTAATTTTTTCACTTATGAAAAAATAAGTTAGCATTTCCTGCAAATATTTAATTTGGAAGTACTAAAATTTATTAGAAATTTTTAATATTTTAATAAACACAACTTGTAACATTCTGCATATCATTCAATTGGCTACTGATAAAAAAAAGAGAATGAAGGCAATGTATGAAATACAAACAGCTGTAAAAAAGTACAATTTTTGTGGCATCCAGTAACATAGTAATATAGCAGAATGGTTTAGAGTGAAGTAGCTGAGCAAGTGAAAGCAGCCAATTACATGTTCTCTTAACTACTTAATTGCAAACATAAAAGAATTCTCCTCACTATTATTTTACACTGTTTTATCACTTGACCTTAATTCTTTTCAGAAAAATTAATTTGAACAGTTTTTAATCTACTTCAATCCTAACCTTTATGCATGTACAAGAAGTAAAATAAAAGAAAACCTGGTTTTTTCTTTATACACGAAGATAATGATCAATGAAACACACTTTTTTTTTATAATATACACAAAGAATTATAATGGACTAACATAATACACTATAGAAAAATAATAAGATTACTTACTATCATTCAATTTATTGCCTTTTATGTGAATGTGTAAATGCATAAAATACAAATGTATTCTTCTGATGATCAGGTCATGATCTAATAATATTGGTTTAAAAAAACTATAATTTGAGAAATTAATTACTAAGATGTGTTATTTAAACCCATTTGACACCAGACATTTTTTCAAAACCGTAAGTACCAAGCATCATAACAGTGCTTGCAAAAGGTGCTAACCTGGTTTTTTTTATAATTTTAAGATTTTTTAAAATCATAATTTTATTATTTATTCATCAATAATTTATTTTGTTCATAAAAGATATATGAAATAATCTAACATTGTGTGAAAGGCAATCTTATTCTTGACATGTACAAAACCGTTTCTAACTTTATTAACATAATATAAACTGTATGACTTTTTATCAAAAAATTATTCTCAAAAATTGATTATATTACTCAAGTCTCAGCTGAGAGGTTCCACTAAACATATTCAATGAAAGTATACTTTCTAATAACTGCTTAAGTGAAACATTCAGCGAAAATCTATGTTTATGCATTTAAACATAGATGAAAATAACTCCAAAAAATCTGATGTCAGCAGATTATGCATTACGTTTGATGTCCAGAAAAAAGGCATTGGCACCCTAAAGGTTAATATATTTTAAAAGCTAAAATTCTTAACAATAATAACATAAATTACAATAAGATTCCTGTATACATGAATGCCACAGTCTGAAACTTAAATACTGTCCAATAAGAGTAAATTTCATTTTTTTATAAGTATAATAAAAAAATTATTAAATATAGAATAACAAATGCTAACACATTATACATAATAAAATAAAATCCCTAGCTATTACTATCAAAATATTAAGTAACATAACATATGTAAATGCAATAACTGTTTAAAATGGACAGAACATAATACATTAAATAATATTAATCAGTAATAAAACCCACATCAATATAAGTTAACAAAATATACGTTGTTTACTTAACCTAACCAAGATCATTTATTAAATCCTAAAAAAGCCCCTAACATTCTGAATAAAGCTGCACCCTAAAAATTATGTAAAAAAAATTACTCATGAAATAATTTTATAAAGAAAGGTCTACACAAAAAACAAATGAACAGTTTATCAGTTACATGTCTTTCTCCGACCATCATTGTATAATCAAGATTTTTCAATATTATTACCTTGAAGAGAGAATAAATCTAACCAAAAGATGAGATTAAAAGTTTGCAAGCCTGCACTAGATTTAAAATAGTGGCTAGTATCTCTAACTGAACAGATGGATTACTCTACTGACTGAGATACAGAGCCAACTACAGGGAACTTTTTTGCATTAATTATTTTCTAAAGATTTATCGCCAACTATTGACGGTAATCAACAAATTAAAACAATAAAATCATGCATGGTACAACAACTGTGTAAAGTATAAGTTAAACAAAAGTGTACCAAATTCTGTTATGTCAAAAAGTTTGCTGTCATGGTTATGACACCAATGTGTGAACATAATTTTTATGTATAAGGTAAGGAAGTTCTTATTATTTTACCAACAAAATTTATCTGTATAAAGAAAGATTACACAATACTTTCTCAAGATTCATCTTCCTTTTCAACACCACTGATGTGAGTAATTGACATTTGTTAACATAACATTACTTCAGACATTATTTTAATTATGTTATAGCAATTTTTTTAATGCTGCTTATAATCAGAACAATGATAGTTTTAAAGAATATTGTTGACAGTTAATGCTTCAAATTACATCAAAAAATTAATGCGAGAAGAAAAAAATTAAATTAATTAATGATGTGGATTAACAGATGTTATAACTCTTTTAGTAAAGTTCTAAGTAATTAATTGACAAAATTATCATACCTCCAGTACAAAAAAGTAATCATACCAAGTTAAAACAAATGTTTTCTAACACTTCATAAAGAATTGTAAAATTAGAATTCATTTTACAATTTAAATTTATATACTGCAATAAGTTTATATGCTGCATAGTTAATTGCAATAAATAATGTTGTTAAAGATCTATTTGAAAGCAAAAAATAAATGATTATATTAATAAAAATATCTTTCTGAAACTAATTAAGTAATCTGTACTTGTAGTTATAAGTAGTAGCAGTCATACTTTGTATGCCAAAATCAGAGTTACAATTCTTTCTTGAGTATATTGTAAAGTCATTTTCAAGGTAATGACTTACACGTTATAGAACTACTCGCACAGGAATTGAACACTTGTTGGACAGAAGATCAAGCAGTTAACTGACTACATTATATATGCAACATGCCATAACTACATGTTTATTTTTTTCTGAATTAATGAAACCATCAATTTGTGAAATTCAGACAGTAACAAATTATAACACTCCAAAGAAGAAACTAATCAAGATTTATTCACAAAACAGAGATCTGGAATTGATCCTCTCACAGTTTTTTTTTACAAAAGTTGTTTACAAAATAATTTAGATTACAAAAAGACTACAGAATAGATTACTAAAAACACAAATGCAAATGAACTGCAATGAAAGGTTTAATCCAAAATTTAGGTGAGAAATTTTTCAATTTAACTGTTACTATCCATTACCCAAACTTACTAAGAAACTCTACAGAAATTGTGCCACACTACCCAAAACCAACAAGCAGGCTGACAAACAGTATTGGTACAAAATTACAAGAGTCCACATTTTACAACTGTTGCTTGTGTTTTTTGGGAGAAACTGGATGTACAGTACTAATAAGTAACTCCAGTCTGTTTAGAATGTTGATAGTGTTCTTGAGTATTTATTTACAAGTGATAATGAAATGAAAGAAGCTATCAAGAGTGATAATGTAGACTGGTGGCAAATGAATATAACAAAGGTATCTCTTAAGCTCATGAATCTTTGGGATTCACGCACTGCAGAAGACTAAGATTAAGTATGAGTAGTTTAGACCCACTGGGTTGTTCTAGTGGTGAATGCATCTTCCCAAATCAGCTGATTAGGAAGTCGAGAGTTCCAGCATTCAAGTCCTAGTAAAGGAAGTTGCCTTTATACAATTTGAAAACTAGATCAGATATCGGTGTTGTTTGGTGGTTGGGTTTCAATTAACCACACATCTCAGGAATAGTCGAACTGAGACTACACAAGCCTACACTTCATTTACACTCACACGTATCATCCTCTGAAGTAATACCTGAATGGTAATTCCCAGAGGCTAAACAGAAAAAGAAGAAGTACAAATAGTTTAAATATGAAAAACATTTTGCAATAACTTAAATATTAAACACTTTCATGATCAGACCCTTTTAAAATAAACTTCCTTGTCTTAAAAAAATCCTTGTTATCATAAAATGATTTTTTATTCATTTCAGCAACAAACAAATACAAAAAGATTGCCTACAGTGAATCAACTATGGTCACAATTCTATCAACTTTATGTGTAAATATACAACTTTCTGACTATGACAATTACATTATTAATAAATGATTGCAATCTTTACACCTATTTTATGGATTAGTACCTTCTTTTTATCAGCTTAATAACCAATAAAATGATGATACACAAACTTTTTTTCCTGTTTAGCCTTTGGGAATCACAGTCAGGTATTACTTCAGAGGATGATATGTATGGGTGTAAGTGTAAGTGAGTGCAGTCTTGTACAGTCTCGGATCAATCATTTCTAAGATATGTGGTTAATTGAAACCCAACCACCAAAGAATACCGATATCCACGATCAAGTATTTAAATCCATATAAAAGCAGGATTTTGAACAACAGGATTTTGATCAAACCAGGATTTGAACAACTCTTGACTTAGAAATCAGCTGATTTGCGAAGATGCATTCACCACTAGACTAACCCGATGGGTTGATGGTACACAAATTAAGTTTATTTTTCAGAACAATATAGGCCTAGTTAATTTCTATTACCACCACTAATCTCATTTCTTTCTACACAAAACAGCATTAAGAAATTG
This sequence comes from Lycorma delicatula, assembly GCF_047948215.1. Classification (NCBI taxonomy): domain Eukaryota; kingdom Metazoa; phylum Arthropoda; class Insecta; order Hemiptera; family Fulgoridae; genus Lycorma; species Lycorma delicatula. Next base: position 127,898,782 of record NC_134455.1, read on the forward strand.
CAGCTAATAACCAACCATCCTTCACTAACCACATCTATTCTACCTATACTATGGCAAAACTTTTATTTTTTAAAAATACTGTTGTATAAGATAAAAAATAGTACAATTTGATGTTTAGTATTCTATTCTGAATATTAGAGATTTTGAATAAATATATGATTTCTTTGGAGTGTTTTTATTTAGAGAGGGAGGGAGATTATTATTTTACTCACAATTAATCAATGGTATATAAAAGGACAACATTTAGGGATCACAAAGCCAAAGTTGAGCTGTATTTTTCTACAACAGTCAAGGACCAAGCAGAAGAACGTTAGTAATAACTCGATTATCAACTAGTTTGAACAAATTACATCAGTTAATAAAATGGTTCCAAAATCACTCATTCAGTTTTATCTTATTTAAATTTACGTTTAATTATTGTATTTTATTATGCAAATCCCAATTTATTTTCCAGTTTAAATGATTCCCTGTTAAGCAGAATGTGTTTACTTGATCTAAGTGTTTTCACATTTTGTGCTCCACAAATAAAGAGCTTTTGGAAATGCTTAATTCTGTGCAGCAATGAAAATTAAATATAAATGCGGGAAGGTATGGCTCATTTATCAAAACTTGAAATTTCAGAAAATCTAATAAAATTATGTAAGATCTTTATAAAAAGTACTAGCACTAACAACATTACATAATTTTATTTATTTATTTTGGGTGAGATAATACATGAAATATGCTAATTTCAAATGTGAACCACATCTACAACAATCAGTATACCAATCTGTAGTAAAATGACTGATTTTATGAATTACACATGATTTTATTGAATTCTTGTTTATTTATGATCCTGTTCCCAATTATTATTATAATCACAAATAATCCAGTTTTCCATTTCATAAAAATCTAGAGATGAAGACATGGTATAAAAATTAATAGTAATTAGCTTACAGCAAATTGGGCAATGCAAAATGTTTATAATTACATGTAATAAAAAATCTATCAGAAATCTTTATCAAACCTGTATGTATTCACTACAAGAAAGATCAATAGTGTTTAACATGAAGGACAGATACTTATCATGTGATAAAAAAACACCACCAAACATTAAAAATATCTTGAGTGAAACTGATGAGCAAGAAGTGATTTATAAACCGCTTTTAAAAAATAAATAATTTTCTACTAAAAACAAAATGGCACTTAGACCGTTTTACCATAACGGAATAGAATACAAAACTTCTTTATTTTTAAAATATTAAAAAATTTAATGGTCATATAGTCTTATAAGAGTTAATTACAACATACAGTGCAACTACTATTTAAAAATGATCACACAGTATCAAAGCTAAAACTTAACTAAACCGTTTTCTCTAATTATTTTCAAATAGAGAGATTAAAATAATTATGAAAAAATCAATAACAGTAACAATAAAAAGCAGAGCTTAATATTTAATTTTTATACAAAATAATAATTAAAGCTCTCAATCAATAAATAAATAAAAACACAACATACCTTTAAATGCTGAATAATTTTTTTAATATTTTCTTTTTTTTAAGAAAAAAAAATACTTTTTAACAACAAAAAACCCAAAATTGTATGTTTTCCACAATAGTATACCAGTAAAATATTTTTACATAACTAAATAATACATAAAGTTCATTACTTTAAAAAGAGTAATAAAAAAGAACAACTCAACTAGGTACATAACACAGATAAGGTATTTACAGAGAATAAGATTATAAAATTATAGTCACAAATAATTTAAAAAAAACACTTTAAATTTTAACGGCTTATTTTTTATTTTACTTCTTTTAAATTAAGTCCTTTTGTAGAACTAATTGCACTGTTTGAGACAGCATTAAGCCTAATGTCATTTACCATAAGAAAACAAGGTTTTAAAATGCAACAAGGGTAATTGAAATTACCTTTAATAAATCACTGCTACTTTCCTGTAATAATATTTAACAATGGATTGTAAAATCATTCATATGGTTATATCTTATCTAAATAAGAGTCCTTTACTCTTAGAAATATTGTCCGTGTTATACTTAACAAGCCATGATCTTAAAATCTACGTATATAGATAGAATATCCTTAAATAATACATAAATAGATAAAAAATAATTTCTACTCTGTTATACAGTTATATAACACAAAACATTGCATTAGTTGCAAGACCTAATAATGCTAATATTTTAACTTGTTGGCCGTTCAAAGGAAAGTATTACATCCATTTTAATCACAAGAATGAGAAATTTTTAGGTTTTTATTTTTCTACACGACTTGAAGAAAGAAACTTTGTTAAAGTATAACCGAACATAATAAAATGTTTCATTTTTCATACATATTATTCCAGTAAAAGTTAAAAGTAATACATAATAAATAATCTCTATCAAAATCATTATTAACTTGGCAATATATATGCATTTTAAATGCTATGTTATTAGAAATATAGGTACTTACGTATTAACGCCACCGCAGCTACAGCTTTATTTAAAAACAAAATAGTCAATCGGATTTTGGTGGAAAATGGGCCGAAACAGATTCAAAACAGAATATAAATGGTTATTTATATTTATTTATTTTATAAATATAATTTAACCAAGCTTAACCTATGCTCGCTTCACTCGCTAACCTTGACTAATTGGTTAAATTATATTTATAAAATAAATATTTATTTATTTATGTTAAACTCTATATCGGTCCACTTTCCACCGAAATCCGATTGACTACTTTGTTTTTAAATAAAGCTGTAGCTGCAGTGGCGTTAATACGTAAGTACCGAAATATATATCTAATTAAACAAAGACATGTTTAACAATCATAAAATCACAGTGGACTAGATATGTGGCTTTTAATTAAATTAATAATTAAAATGAAATAAAATTCAACTTAAGATGCTCTATTAAAAAAATATTTTTTTAGCAAATACCAGTCTTAAAATGTAGTGTTGCTATTTGTAGCTAAGGGTTTCTGACATATCGCACATCTCATGCAAGCGTCACAAATAAAAAAAAATTATTTTTCGTTTTACAACATAATAATGTACTAAGTAAGGTGTCCTATGACTGAGCTATATAGTATTAAGTTTAATTCTAGCATTCACCGGTAGTTGGCGTTAGTGTCTCTCTTTGTCAGGACATGTTTGATATTAATGCCCAGGCAAAACAGTCACATTTAGTACTTGTTACAGTGAAGTGTTACCAGTTTCCAAAGAAAACAGTTGTATTTCAAGTTACTACACTTTTCTTGGTAAGTAACCCTTACCACTTTTCTTGGTAACTTCCCTTTGAACAATGTTTAATTTATTAAACATTGAATATGAATTAAACATATTGAATATGTTTAATTTATTACAGAATTGTTTTGGGTTAATAATGTGTTCTTGGGAATGTTATCGTTGTAATTCATAATAACATCCAATGAACACAAAATAATTTTGTATTAATACTGTGTTTTTTGGAATTCTAATAATAAGTTTGTTATTATGCTCCATTATACACCGAATTATCTGAGTTAATACTATAATCTTGGGAAATTTATTATCTTATTTCATAAGAGGCCTTACTTAAACCAATTATGTTTGATTTAATACTGTATTCATCTGGCTATGGAAATTATAAAAGTATTATTAATGTACACTACTAAGTGTAACTGAGCTTTATTATCATAACAAAATGGTATATATGCTCTGTTTACATATCCATGCAACTGTTGTACAATGATGTTAAAATACAAGAAATGGAGTTCAATTCTATGCAAATTATTTAAAAAACAAAAACTAATAAACAACTAAACAATGCTTACTACTTCACAATTAATGATAATAGAACACGTGTTTGTAAATATTTTTTTAAAGTAACATTGGACATTAATGATAGAGTAATCAACACTGCAATAAAGAAGCGGCTACCAACAAGTACTGTTTCTGAGGATATGCATGGAAAACATCTAAATTATCTAAAAGTGGATGATGAAATTAAGAATGGCATTCAGGAACACATAAATTCCATACCAAAGATCAAGAGTCATTACCTTCATAAGCAGACAACTAAAGATTTCATTGAGGATGGAAAAACTATCACTGATGTGCATGATGATTATGAAAGTATGTTTAAAGAAAACTGAATACTTGCTGGTACAAATCACATGCATACAGATATATTTTATAATGAATTTAATATATATTTTTATATTCCATGAAAAGATCAATATAATCTTTAAAACAGCAGTGACAAGGAAAAAGAAAAAACTAAAAAACAATTTGAATATCATCAAAGAGAGAAGTTATCTAGAATAGAGAAACATAATGATAAAGAAAGACATAGTGGGAACCAGTTAGTTGTTTGCTATGACATACAAGCTGTTTTCCAAACGCCGAAAAGCAAAATTAAATACTATGAATTTTACTATAACAGATATTGGACATGATGAAACATTTTGCTACGTATGTCATGAAGACGTTGGCGATAAAGGAGTTATGGAAGTACACATATATATTTTAAAGTATTTACAATGTAAAGTAGAAAAATTTAATTCAGATGATTAATTTAATTCACACAGTTGTCACTGGAAATCTGTATGATTTCCAGTGACAACTGTATGGCTCAACAGAAAAATAGCTAAGTCCATCTAAACCTAAAATTAAAATAACTATAACTTTCCTGAACTAATGTCATGAAAACTACATTTCGTTTTGTGTTTTGTTCCACGTTATTAATAATACTCTTTTGTAAGCAGTACAAAAATATAAAATTAAAGTATTACTCAGAATTTCTTAATAGTTGGTCATAAACAAAGTGAAGGAGATACCACTCATACAGTAATAGAAAAACAGGTGGGATATTCTTCCTGAATGATTTTTTAACCATTATTATGATTTTCATTTTTCACTAAAAAGTTTGATTTTGTTTTGTTAGTTGTCTCGAGCAGTGAAGAATGGCCCCTCATTTACATACCCAACAAATTCATTACATAATTCGAATAGCAAAGAAAAAGAAATTACCTTATAATGTGACCGAATTTTTCCAAGTTATGTAAGGATTTCATGGATGTTAAACAACTAGCACTGATTTTTGGAAATAGGTTTAACAATACTAACAATGAAGAAGTATCGATAAATGAAATTTGAGTACTAAAAGTTGAAAAAAGTGAACCATTTAAAGTTTTATTACAAATATTCGTTTTTTGATGATAAGTTTAAGTCAATTATTTTTAGGAAAATCACAAAAATGTGAAAATGTTATTGTTTTACCAAATCTAAAAAAAATGTATACAAAATAAAAGTACTTCTCAATGAGAATAAAGGGTACTTACATATTAACGCCACCGCAGCTACAGTTTTATTTAAAAACATAGTAGTCAGTCGGATTTCGGTGGAAAATGGGCCGATATAGAGTGTAACATAGATTCAAAACAGTCTCTTTACTAATTTTAATAAATGGTTATTTATATTAATTTATTTTATAAATATAATTTAACCAAACTTAACCTTCGCTTGCTAACCTTGACTAATTAACAGGAGTGTTTTAAATATTTAAATAATAAATAATTGTAATAATTACTGAATTTATTAAATAAATACTCATAAAATTAACACTGTAATTTTTTGAGTATCTATTCATATTTAATAAGTATTAAATGTTACATATTAAATGTAACATATTAGATGTGGCCATGACTCCAACTGCTATCATCCCTTATATTTAGTGAAATCATTACAGCACAAAGTCATATTTAATACAAAATAAGCATTTTTTTTCTAGTGTTTCTTTCCAACACAATTAAATAAATTAAAACAGTAATTAACTAATTAAATTAGAAGTATAGGAGCATGTTTTTGCTGGCCTTCAAAACAGATTATCATCTTTAATCGTTCATCAATAAAGTTCCAGATTCAAATTCCAATCAGACAGGCCTGGCAGTTTTTCTCAAGCTACAAATTAGCTTATTTCATAACCTCTAGTACACTGGCGTCAGGAATGGCATTCAGCAATAAAAATCCTACCTAAATTCAGGACATAAAAAGAAGAAAAATTTAATATGTTTGCAGGAAAGTGTATAAATTACCAGTTTTCTTTTTAATTAGTTTATTCACCCAAAATGTAAGTTTATTTTCTTGCCATGGTCACTCTACTGTCGAGGTAATTTTCTGTTACAACAATCAAAAAAAGCATATGCAGTAAGTGCTCTTCTGCCTTTTTTCCATTATTATAATGAATATAATTCACTATATTTTTCATCAGTTCAAAATATACCATAGCTTAATGTAGTCTATTGAATAATATGGTCAAGATAAAGTTAATTAGACTAATGTAACACCCAGGTAAGGCAAAACTACTGACACAGATATTTTTATAAATCTTGATTTAATAATTGCAGGATTTACTAACAAACTCAGCAGAGAATTACTGAATCTACATTTTAACGTCAAAATAATCCTGATCAATTTACTTCATTCATTCTAGAAAATAAATTTGTGTATATATCCAGTTCCAAACCAGATCTAATTCAACTTACAACAGGCCCAGTTTTAATTTCAACTTCTTTAAAAGCTAATAGAATGCTTTTACTTAATGAAACTGTCTTAACACCTGCCAGTATTCAAAAATTCCACAAATAAAAGGACCTAACATGTTAACAAAATAAAACATAGCAGTACTATAATACTGACAAACAACTCAAATAATAACTCTTTACTAAAAATAACAGTCTCTACTAAACAACTAAAAAAACAAATGTGGATTTTATTCTGAAAAAAGGGAAGAAATAAAATTCCTTAAGCAAACAAATATCCAAAAACAGAAGAAACCCAAAGGAAAAAATTAAATAAAGGGGGTTTCTAAAAAAAAAAAAAAAGTTAGAAAATTTTTGATAAAAGTACATCAGTTCTGAAGACAATCTACACTGCATATTATGTCAAAATATATATTTACAGTCTACAGTTGGATATAGAAAGAAGGAGAGCAAGGATTCAAACTACAATATAAAGTAGTGAATTTCTTTAGTGTACTTTTTTAAATTTTCATAAAATCTCTTAATATAAATTTTCATGTAACTGGACAAGACAACAGAAACTTGATCATCTTTTAGTTTTTTAATTCAATCATCAAACAAGTTAATATAATTAAACACAAAAAATAGAAGAACAAATACCAGTCTTTCAAAGCCCACTATGTATTCTGTATACCTATGTTTTTTTTATTTTTTTATCTTGCCACACAGGCTTGATGCTTTGTGCGAGTGAAATGAAAATATAATTATTTGCGTTTGAAAATTTCCTGCCTAACCTTGTGGTTCAAAAAGCGGGACCTCTAGATGAAAGGCTGACACCTACCACTCCATCATGGAGCTCAGCAAATTCCCTTCTTATGATTCAGTCGTGGGCATAAGGGAATAATAAAAAAGACTACTAATACAGAACTGAAATATTCAGACATGACAAGGGACTAATTTTTTCTATCCTGACATCATGGAATTTGTGATTTGTAGAACTTTTTTTTTCCCCTCTATAAGTCAAAAATTATTAATAAAAAATAAACACTGTGGATACTTGAGAGAGTGTTACATCCAACTTCATTATTATAAAAGGCTTTGTTAATAAATAACAGACAAAAATCAGAAACAATTAACAAATGAATGATTACAGATTAATAACAAAAATATGTAAAGCGAAGACTTTGAAGTATAAATATTGGTAATGCTGTAAATGATTACTGTAATGTGATTTAGTTAATTAGAACAAATTAAGGAATGGATTATTATTGTGTAACAATGTAAAAACAAAGAAAAAATTAAAAGTTGAATAAAACATATCACACTGAAATAAAAACCCACAACACAGCATTTACTCCCAATTAAGTATAAAATAATAAACAAGGAATGTTTTCTACATTCTCTGTATTTTTACTAACAATTATATAACCTGAAGAAACAAAACCATTTACTCTTACTTAACTCACAGCATGGTATCAGAACCATGTTGACAATGAATTTATTAACATAACTAACATTTTTATTTACACCACTACTACAAACACAAATAATCTCATACACCTTACATACTAATGTACAATTTATGACAAAAATAAAATTGATAAAAAAATTAGCTTTTGTAGCAAACACAATAACAATAATAATACTATTACAAAAATAAATGGTTACATTGCAATGCAAAATAGTACAGTAATGAATTCAATATCTTTTGAATAGAATAAATACACATATATTAGCATATTTCTTTCACAAACATATTTAAATGGCAAAACTTCTTGCAGAGTAATATGTTTTGCAAGTCCATAAAATTTATATATTCTTCCAATTCACTTATGGCCAAAGTCTTGCAATGTAATAATTAAACAATTTAGCAACCAACTGGAAAGAAACCTTACGTTAAAAAAAAATAAATACAGGAAAAGCATGACTTTTACTTTCTTGCTGTAGACAGACAGAGTAAGTGAGAATATAAATCCTTTCTGAATAGGTTTTTTTTAGAACTTCTGAAACATCAATCAAAGAAAACCAATATGTTGCTGTCAATAAAAAAATAAGTGGACAGACTAATAACAAAAGATTCCTCCAGCAAATTTACTGTACATTTTTTTTTTTTTCATTTTTTCAAAAGCTTAAAATATTTTGGCTGCAAGAACGGTTATGTATGTCTTGTAAGAGCATTTACAGCGAAACGTCATATTCTTCACTCGATTTCTCTTCTGAATGATTCAATCCTTGGTAGTTTGTAAAAAATAGAGATAAATATACTATCACTATGGTGTGATATCAGACATGTAGGACTGGAAAATTAGAGCCTAAACAAAAAAAGACATTTGTACACCTCAGAATACTCCTAAGTAACATAAATAGTTTTATCATTGACTGACAGATAGCATAAGAAGAGGTGAAAGCTTGTAATTCACCTTGTAAACATGAATACCAGACAATGGGGACTTGTAACACATGAAAATTGCATGCGTTAAAAAAATACTGCAGCCAACATCTATAGCTTAATATAGTATAAACTTTCTTAATCAAGCTAAATAGGAAGCAGTCAGCTCAGATACCAAAATCTTTAGGTAATACTTTTAACATTAAGCAAATGCAAGTTAGAAGGAACTGAAATAGATAAAGCTAAATTACTGGGAGCTAAGTTAAGTTACTCCTTATTGAATGCTTTCTTATGTTCTTAATAATTAATTTCACAAAATTCTAAATTAATTTCAGTTACCTGTCATTATACCAGAAATTATATATATATATATATATATATAGACGTAAATAAACGTCGATTTTAAACAAATAAAGGTTAAGTTTAATAATCAATATATCTTCAATTCTCTCTAGAAATAGTTTATAACTAAAACATAAGATTCCTTAAATATCCACAAATAAAAATTTACAAAAATTCACTAACTACTTAAATATTCACAATTATAAGTCAATGTTTTATATTTATATAAATATGACATAATAATTAAAAATAATGGACTAATTATACATATTTTTCATTTATATAATAAATATATAACAATAAATAACAATTCTTATATAACTCTTTATAATGTGATAATTTGCTAAAATTCATATTTTTATAAAAAGTTAATATATATGTAATAAAAAAAAGCAACAAGAATATTACTTAGTGTACATAATAATAAATAGCATCATTTACAATACATATGAGACAAGAGTGTAGAATCATTAAAAGAAAATACTATAGTTTGTTAAATGTCAGAAAATATTTTAAATCACAAAAAAAAATTATTTATACATATCACCAGTACATGAGGTCAAATAATTAACAAACAAAAAAATAAAAGTAATTTCAAAAAAAAAATAAAGGTAATGTTATGTACTTACAAATTTCAGTGGGAAGTAGGGGGAGCACTATGTCTAATGTATAAAAAAAACAACAATGTAACTCAGTATCATAATTAATAACATACAATTTAAAATCTATCAACTGGATTTACTATACCATATGTACATTAAAATGAGCATAATGAGTTCATGTATACATAAACACGACTCACAACGCATGAGCACACCATGTGTCAAATAGATGATTATGATCTTACTCTAATGAAATATAAGTGATGTGCAAGGAAAAACCATCCATCTGGCATTTGATGTTGCATAATACATACTTGATAAAAACTTAATTTAAAATAAATAAAAAATAATTCAATTTAATTACATAACTTAGAATAAAGGTTAATTTATATTTACTTTAAACATTTATTTAAAATAAAAACTGATACTTATTTATAAATATAAATTTCTTTTCTTATTCTTATTCTTATTAAAAAAATTCTTTTAGACTACCAGTAATTAGTCATTTTTTACTAAAATTCTTTACTAATCAAATTCCAAACATTCTACAATACTCCAGTCAAATACATACCTTATTTCCGTACCCCTCCCCCAAAACAAAAATAAACATAAACAAAAACAAAAATAAAGGATTGTCCTAGAGAAATAAAAACCATAAATTCCAAATATGCATTATACTGAATTTAATTTATAAGCTAACAAGAAATTACAATTTAACACATAATTGAAATTACCATATGAGAATAGGACAAAATACAAATATATACCAGTACAACTAATGGACAAGTTTTCAGCAATGCACAAATAAAAATAATTTTAAAAATACAATTACACACACTAAAAAACATTTTCTCTAATGAAAAATGACATGGGGCCTAATCTCTACATAAATCTGAATTTAAAGTTATCTGGACATTTATAGAACTAGTTAACACAAAATATCACAAAAATGACGCAGTTTTAGTGATATACTCTTAAATTCACTTTGCATCATGCCATTTCTCACCTAGATTACTTTCATTTAACAAATCCACTTTCAAACAGTCAACATGCAGGAATTAGCACACATATCACACAGAAAACAACACCTACAAAATGAATGTTACAGAAATTTCACCTTATTTGAAAACCCTTTAAGCTACCGAGAAACAAGATCAATAGAAGAAAGCAATGTTGAATCAAGATGAAAATTCCTGTATTAAATCCTATTTCATGTCAATTTATATATTCATTTTGAATGAATTTTATACAGAAATAAAATTATATCTCTTTTAATTTATCTAACTCAAACATACATTTGAAAAAAAATTATATTTACATAAAAATACTTTAAATAATTGTTATTTTGCAGAGAAAAATTAATTTATATGTAATAATTACCATATTATATATTGTGCCAATATTGCAAGTAGACTCAGGTAATTAGGCTTAAAGAATCCATCAATAAAACGTAGTTCAATTTATCACAGAATATAATTTAATCTGCAGAAGATTAGAATAATAATTGCACTTATTTTAATGTAGACTAATGTTTAAATCAATAAATATTAAAATAAAAATTAAATTCCACAAATCCATTACACAAACATTACCTTTACAAATAGCTCTTATATTAATGTAAGTGCAGCTGTTGTATAACACTACGTTTTTCTACATAAAGATCAAGCCAACTGGGATCTAATGCTGTCCAAAAGTCACCATCAGCTGCCTCTAAACCCCATTTATTCTTAATTATTTCCATATAAATAGAATAACAGAATGATGTAACAGAATAAAACAAGAATGAACATAAACAGAATGATGTAACACTTTCTAACTGGTTCATCAAACAATAGCAAACGAGCAAGTACAATGCAGGTAGTAAACTCAAGTAAGGGACTAGTACTAGAGCCATCAAACTCACTGTATAAAAGGCATAACAAGGATGACCACTGCCTTAGTAGGAATGATTCATTACCAATATGATAAGATGTTTTCTAATTGAATTCAATCTGCTTAATTGAGGATAGAAATATGAAAAAAAAGAAAGGCATGTACTATCACTACATGATGAAGGAACACTGTTTTATGGTAAAAATTGAATTATAATTCACTAAAAATCCTGAAAACTACTAAAATACAAATCAATCAATCAACATAGTTAATAAAATATATATTACATATGTATTAAATTAAGTAATGGTAATATAATTTCCAAATGTAACAGCTTATATATAAGTATACTGCTGGTACAATTTTATCTTTTTATGAATGAAATAGATCAATAATTTTTTAGGCTAAAGAATTAATTTTACTGATAAAATAAGAAATTATATTATCACGAATCAGAACAAAAATTAATTGATTTTATTCTTTTACTAATGCTTAATAGAATAATGTATTTTATTACAGAATCTGACACTTTTAAAATTGTCAATGTACTTACAAATGACTTCAATGTCCACTAAATACACATGATAAAAAAAATATATATATGGGCTCAATTGATTCGTATTCCGGAACCGCTTTTGGACTTCGCGCCTCCACGTGATGAGTCTGGATAGCCAGCAGTATGGCAAAACGCAGCTGGTGAACTAAATCGAATCCCTCCCTGGATAACATCCAGGGTTGTAATCTGGAGTCTTCAGACTCCACATGAGTTGACAACTCTGACAGTCACTATGGAAGGTTTTTTGAGAAAGAATCCACCATCTGGCGATGACCAGACCAGCATTCGGATTTGGTGGGCAGCCGCTCAGAAGATAATAATGACGAATCGGAGCATTGGGATTCAGACCCTGGAGAAGTTTTGCAGAACAAATTATCACCTTAAAACTAATTATGGATATGTACAAGTTGCGACGCAAGGGCTTAATCATTACATTTGTGGATTTCAAGAAGGCATATGACAGTATCCATAGACCATCTACGCTTAGGATTCTGAGGAATTTTGGGCTGCACCCAAAACTGGTGAAAATGTTGGAGCTGACAATGACGGGCATCCGGTCGAAGGTGAAGTTCAGGGGGGAGATATTGTCGGAACCTTTTGACATAAAAACTGGTCTCAGGCAAGGAAACAGATTGTCACCATTGCTGTTTAATTGTGCATTAGACTACATATTGCAACATTGGTACTAACAAAATCCAGAGAAAGTAAAAATTGGAAGTAAATTTAACAACGTAAGCCTTAACTGCCTTGGCTTCGCAGACGATCTAGCGTTCCTTGCAGAAACAGAGGAAGAGGCTGAACACCAGATAGAATCATTGGCCTCTATCGCAGCGAAAATTGGACTTCAGATCTAATACGAGAAGACAGAAGCAATGTTCACTAGAAAGACACAGCGGAAACATTTGGAAATCAATGGTCGCTGAATTAAAATAGTATCAAAATTTAAATATTTGGGTGAATCCATCACATGGAATCTAAACGAGAAAATAGCCTGGCAGGAAAGAGCACACAGACTAGCAATGGCAGAAGTAGTCACACGAAACACCTATAACAAGAAATGCATCTCCAAACAAGCCAAGATAAGACACTATAATACGGTGATCAAACCGGTAGTAATGTATGGGAGTGAAACACTAGGTCAAATCAAGATAGCATCAAGAACTGAAAAATTAGCCAAAATAGAAAGAAGGATCGTAAGGACCTGTATTGGCGGGGTAAACTTGGTGTAAGGAAAGTGGAGATTACTCCCAAACCATAAAATCTATGAGGTTGTTACACCAATTACAGAAGAAATAAGAAAGAAGAGAATAAAATTCTTTGGCCACCTCTTGCGTTTGGAGGAATCAAGGAAAAGTAAACAACTCTTAGAAAGATTGCTAAAGCTAAAAACGCAACCAGTATGGCTCACTGAGGTGCTTCAGGACATCAAAGAAACAGGCATTGCACTGCAAGATTTCAGAAAAGAATCTGGATATTATAACAACTTGCCCGGTGTTAAATTTGCAGAAAAGCCTAAAAAGAAAACGGGAACGGTTTGGACAGAGGAACGGAATAGGGATTTTTCCAGGAAAATGAATTATTATTGGAAGATAAGAAAGACTAAACATAAATGACTAATTGGTCCTTCCGGGCCATAACAAAAAAAATATATATATATATATATATATATATCATTTATGCATGTTCACATCAGACATTTAATGACATTTAGCACAATATAAATCGATGAGCACATTTCAGCTTTGCATTTGTTTCACCAAATCATCCCAGCAGGTACAATGTTTTTTAATGTATAATGCATTTTAAGTTAAGTCAGTTTGATTTTAGAATTGGCGATAAAAATTACTGCATTAAATACCTAAAGTGAATAGCAACAGCCCAGAACTCATCTTATCCTTATGAAATTGAAATTTAGGTGGCAAGGTAGTCTTATTGTACTTTGACTGCTCTTTCTGAATATAATATCAGTTTGTTCAAAACTCATTATAAATAGCAAAAAAAGATGTTAAATTTTGTCATATGTTCCAAAACTCATCTTATTTCTTGTAGCTTCTGTTCCAATACTTTTCTATTTTCTTATCTTAGCCAATCAGAAGTATTCACTTCACTAGAAATCAACATGGTGATCATTGTTGTTTATTTTGTGAAGCAGAAAGATTATTATATTTTGTTGTTGAAGAATTAAAGTTGTAGTGATAATTAAATAAATTTTTAAGTTAAAATGAATGAAGAACCAAGTACAAGTAGTGAAAGTTGCAAAAATTTGTTTATGGACAAGGTAGACAGAAGGGTAACAAAGTGAAATGGAAAAAACACATACAAAATTATAATGCTGCAAAGCAGCAGATATGCATAGATACCCAATTTGGATCATCAAACATTCAGGATCATGGACTGTCCAAGTTAGATTGTCAACAGTTTCACAAAAACATTTATGAAAATAAAAATTAAATTATTCAGAATCATTTTATTTTAAAATATATAGATGTTTTAAAACCCTGTGTTCGAACTAGTAGCCAGAATAGTTGTAGAAAGGAAATTGTCATTTCATATGATGTTAAGATACCCAGTTGTAAAGTGTAGTAAAGAAGATAATATTTGAAGATTAAAAATTTTACTGTAATTCATATTTTTGAGCAGTTGGACTCTTCATCATACTATCTGTTTGAAAAAGCAGTGTAAATTGTTAATCTACTTCATTTCAAAGCTTTAATAAATAAACCAAACATAAACAATATTATAATTACATTTATTTCAATTTTATAAAAAATCGAACTGTTATACAATTTGATTAAATTGTAATTTAAATAAAAAGATGTCAAAAAAAGAAAATTTTTGTTTTTAATTAAAATGTTTAGTTGACAACTCTGACAGTCACTATGGAAGGTTTTTTGAGAAAGAATCCACCGTCTGGCGATGACCAGAGAAGTCTGCACTCGGATTCAGTGGGCAGCCACTCAGAAGATAATAATGATGAATCAGAGCGTCGGGAAAAACTGACCCGTAAAATCAAATATAAACACACACAATTTTTGGCAACACACAACATCAGCTCTTTACTGCAAACACGCAAACTCAAGGTTTTAACAGATATATTGGAACAACATAAAATTATAATAGCAGGGATACAGGAGATGCGAAATACAGACATAGAACATCTAGAATCCCAAGGATACAGGATGTTAAGAAAGAAGATATTGACAAGATAACATTAGACAATAAAATTTGGCTTTGTCCTCCATGCAAATCATCAACAGTAACGGTGACTGGCAAATCAATGAATGGCAAATCGTCTGATTATAGTACTGGTGATAAGGTGAATTTCACACTGGTCATACAGATGTTGGAGGAAGAGAAGTCTGACCGTAAACATATGGAAAAGGAGATGAACAAATCTTTTGAATTCATACATGCATTAGTCAATGAGCAGAAAGAGACTTTAGCTAGTCAAGATAAAAAACTGTCTGATTATCTCCAGTTGATTAATCAATTAAGAGAGGATAAAACAGACTTGATGAAAACGAGCAATACATGCGAAGCATTCACTTGAAATACATGGTGTTTCGGAAGATAAAACGGAGGATGTATACGAGGTGGTGAAAAATGTGGGCTCAGCTCTGAATATGAATATTTCTAGAGAAGACATAGATGTCTGCCATCGACTTGAAAGGAGACCTAACTCGAATACTCCGACTGGCATCATTGTAAAGTTTGTAAGAAGAGAGAAGAAACAAGAAATGCTTGGAAAAAGATGAATCAAATGAGATCTTACAAATCAACATCTAGGAATTCATCAAAACATGACTCCAATATACATCAACGAAAGCCTCAGTCCAGCGAAGAGGAAGCTGTTTGCTGCTGCCAGATGTTAAAGAAGGACAAGCAATACACTTATCTGTGGATCTGAAATGGCAAGATATTCATCAGGAAAAACCAAGGTGACTCGGCTCTTCCTATTAATTCAATGGATGATTATTGAAAAACTTAAGTAAATAGCTATTTACTATTACTATTATTATTTAAGTATTCATTGAGGGTTTTTTATTTTTTTTTTAAGTATTCCTTAGTTAAAATTTTTAATATTTTTCTTTACAAATTTAAATAATAAGAAATGGTTAACCATGACGATTCTTTTATAGAATTTAATAATTATTGTAAAGATATAGAAAATTTCCTTGTGTTTCACCAAAATATTCGTAGCATAAGAGAAGATTTAAATGCTTTTATAATGTATTTAAGTAGGTTAGATAAGCCACCAGACGTAATAGTGTTATCAAAAGTCTGGATAAACAATTCTGAGAAAGACTTGTTTTCTATCAATGGCTACAATCAGTTTGCTTACTGTAATGAATCATACAGATCTGGCGGAGTTATGATATATGTATCTGAACAGTACAAGGTCAATTCAAATGCAATGGATAATATGATTTCTGCTGACTCTATAAAAGTGACTGTTAATCTATCAAACACAGACTACAGCTTGTCTCTTGCTATAATTGCTATTTATAGACTGCACTCCCACTCTGTTAAGTATTTTATAGAAGAGTTAAACTCTGTCTTATCAGTTTCAAATAATGACAGAAACTTGCTAGTTATCGGTGATATGAATTTATGCTTGCTCAAACATTCAAATGATGTAGATAATTATCTAACTATTATGTCTAGTTATGGTCTACAGCAATTAATAAATTCTCCTACTAGAGGCAACAGCTGTCTCGATCATATTTTTTTTCGAACAAGGGATAACATAGACTGCAAATCAAAAGTCATATCCTCTGGTAGAGTTGACCATGACGTGATTCTACGTGAACTTTCTGTTTTTTGGTACAAGATATCTTCAAAAAATACATCACCAATTCTTTTATCTCGAATAGATTATTTGTGTTTACGTAAAGTCTTGAGAGATATGGACTGGTCATGCATTTATAAGCAGCGAGATGTATCAGTGGCTTCGACCATTTCATAACTATTTTAAAATCTGGCCTAGAAAAATCAACCTATGTTAATAAAAAAACTACTAAGTACAAACTCCTTAAACCGTGGATGACACTTGACCTTTGTAAATGACAAGCGTTTAGAAACACGTATAAAAAATCCAAAAGTAGATTAAATGACAGAAAATTTAAATGTTTTTATCATTCTTATTAGCTTAAGCTAAAGGTAGATATGCAGCAACAAAAGAGGAATTACTATTTTAGTATATTTAATGAAAGTAAAAGGGATGTTAGAAAACAATGGAAAATTATCAATGGAATTCTGGGAACTAGACAAAATAAGAATGAGGCTATAGGCATAAATTCGTTATCTAATCCTGGAGAGCAGATATATGATTCTCTTCAAATTGCGAATGAGTTTAATAAGTTTTTTGTTGCTGTTGTTGATAATTTAAGAAATTCTCTGGATTCATCTTGTGGTTTAAGTAAAGATAAATATAATCTGTGTTTTCCAGAAACACATATAAATAAATCCTTCTTTTGTTCTCCAACTAGTTCGGAGGAGGTTAGCAGATGTATTAATAGTCTAACCTCTAATAAAGCTCCCGGCATTGATGGGATTTCGGCTTTAACTTTGAAACACATTAGCAATATTATTTCCCCTATTCTCTCATTTTTATTTAATTTAAGTTTTGAGACAGGTTCTTTCCCTAACCCTTTAAAGTCAGCCATAGTAATTCCTCTTTTTAAGAAGGGCTCGGATACTGACGTTAATAACTATAGACCAATATCTCTTCTCTCTGTTTTCTCGAAAATATTAGAAAAAATAATGAAGAAACGTTTATTAGTTTTTTTAAATGCTAACACATTTTTAAGCGAAAATCAATTTGGTTTTGTTGCGGAGAAATCTACTGAAGATGCTCTACTTAATTTTTGTTCATCGTTGTTTGAAGGTTTAAATAAAAACTTATGTGTAATGGGAATTTTTGTGGATATAACCAAAGCATTTGATTGCGTTGATCATGATATTCTTTTGAATAGGTTATGGGAAGCGGGAGTTAGAGGTATCACTAATAATTGGTTCAAAAGTTATTTAACAGGTTGTACACAGTGTGTCCCTTTCAAAAATTCAGTTAGTGATTCAACCCCAATTTCCTGTGGTGTTCCTCAGAGTTTTGTGCTTGGGCCAATTCTATTTTTGGTTTACATCAATAACTTATGTACTGGTAAATTCACAGGTTCTCTGACTTGTTTTGCAGATGATACTGCGCTCTCTTACTCCTCAGAAAACGCATTTACTGTTAAAAATGATATACAAAATGACTTGAATATGCTGAAACTGTGGTTTACAATAAACAGAATGGCCCTGAGTATTAAAACTAAATTTGTTCATTTTACATTGAGTACCAGGTCTAAGCGTGTTAAAGTTGATGATATTTATTTTAAATGTAAATCTTGTCTTTTGGATAATAATTTTTGTGGTAACTGTATCCGAATAGAGTGGGTTGATCAACTAAAATATCTGGGTGTTATAATTGATGAGAGTATCAACTGGAAGGCTCATATAACTAATATGAAGGGTTACGTGAATTCAGCGCTTAGGAAATTCTATTATCTTAAATATATTTGTCCAATTACTGTTCTTAAAACAATATATTATTCAATTATTAATTCAAAATTGCAATACGGCATTTGCTGTTGGGGAGGAGGTACGCATATTTCTAATCTCAATCCTGTTATGATTGCTCAAAGAAGATTGTAACAATTATGACTAAAGTAAATAGATTTGAACCATCCTTCCCACTGATTCAAAGATTGCAAATCTTACCATTAAGATATATTTATGTTTATCGGGTTTTGCGGATATTCTATATTACAGGAGGTTATATGAGGGGTAATAATAGTGTTTATTCAGGCAGGCTACAAGCACAGAACCGTGTAGCTATTCCATTTCCGAAAAACGAGGCTTATAAACGCTTCTACATTTATTGTGCCCCAAAGTTGTTTAATAAACTTCCAGTTTCTATAACATCCGCAAATTCTCTACCAACTGCTCCAAAAGGCTGAGACTATGGCTTTTGACGTTGCAGGATATTTAATTTCTTTTTAATTAACAAACTAAATTTTTCATTTTTCATTGAATGACACTAATTTATTAGTCATTGAATAATCGTAATTAAGTTATGAGTAAGTAAGTGTTAAATAAGTCATTAAGTAATCGTGTAAACATTGAAGGTAAAGTTCTATTATGTGTAATTTTCTTAGGTTATAAATAATCATTAAATGAATCTTTGTGTTTTTATTAGAGAAACTTCTTAGCATCCGTCTCAACTGATTAATTTAAGAACTGATGGTGACCTCAACACAGCTACGTGCTGAGGAGGCACCTATCTTTAGTACATATACTTTTATTTTTTAAGTAATTAACGGTAATAAATAATAAAGCATTAATCTAAGTTTTTTGTTAGTCTCTTAAACTGTGTTTTTTTGTTTTTAAATTTTTTTTTTAGATCAAATCTAAGAATTTAATGTTAATTTTTAAGAATTTAAACTTTTTAATGAAAATTCATTTAACGCTACGTTTAATTAATTAAATTAGTTTAAATGTAGTAGTAATTAAAAACAAAATTAAGGATATTGTGATTTTAATTAACTTAAGAGAAATTTTGTAAATTAGTTTATTAATGTTAATTTTATATTTTTCAGTTATCATAGTTTATGTTACTGTATATTGTAAAAACATTCTTTTTTGTACATGTATTATGGAATAAAGAATTATTATTATTATGTTTGCATGGACAAAAGTTTCCATAGAGAAATCCAGAACGTTAAGGTACTTAGAGGGATAGATTCTGGTTCAGACCATAAAATAGTCAAAAGTAAAATAAATTTCAAACCGCTCAAAAGACAGAAAATTATACAAAATAAAAGCAGATTTGACCCAAGAAAATTAATAGCCAACGAAGGTTACATGCAAGAAAGCCAAACGTAGAAAACACATTAGAGCTTACACAAGCCGTCGAGAAATGACAACAAATAACGGAAATAATAGCCCCACCAAACCTCAAATTAAAAAATCGGTGGTGGACCGAAGTCATCGGTGGTGAATGTCCAGTCATTGCTAGACATGAAACTTGGGTGAGACATCAAGGAGTGAGGTCTGAAAAATCCTCTCAAGAACTAATCGAGCAAAGAAAACTTACACAGAAAATTCTTAGGCAGGCCAAACGACAATTCCACAATATCATCACTAGGAAGATCGAGGAAAATTTCCATGGAACTAATTCCAGGGAATACCACGAAACCTTCAAAAGACAATTGCTACGTTACCAGGCACCAACCTTAATGCTTAAGAACAAAGAAGGAAAGGTAGCACACAGCAATAGGGAAAATGCCCGAATCCTTGCCAAAGCGTTCAAAGAACTTTTAAATGCAGAAGAGCCTGAAGAACTCCTGAGAATTGACACCAACATACCAGTGAAAACAGAGCAGTCAAAATTAACTACGCCTGCTTTACAAGAGATCGAACAAGCCCTTAAGGAAATGAAAAACTATAAGGCGAGTGAAGAAGACCCAACAGTTGCCGAGCGTTGGAAATACGCTGCACCTAACATCTTAGAGATACCAGACCACTGGTCAACAGCAATCATCCACCCCTTATTCAAGAAAGGCGATAAGATGGATCCAAACAACTATAGAGGGATCTCCCTATTAGATTGTGCATACAAGATCTTCTCTAGAATACTTTATAACCATAGAAAGGATAAACTGGAGAAAGAATTAGGAGAATATCAGGGGGGATTCAGGCCCTGGAGAAGTTGTGCAGAACAAATTATCACCTTAAACCTAATTATGGATACGTACAAGTTGCATTTTATTTTAAAATATATCGATGTTTTAAAACCCCGTGTTCGAACTAGTAGCCAGAATAGTAGTAGAAAGGAAATTGTCATTTCATATGATGTTAAGATACCCAGTTGTAAAGTGTTCAAATTACCAATGTGTCAAAAAACATTTTTGAAAATTATTGCACACAATAATTTTTACACCACACAGTCTCTAAGAGAAAAACAAGGTGGTGATACCAGACTGCATGCTTTTGAACATAAAAGAATAGTGTATAAATTTCTTGATGTATTTAAATACAAAAGATAGTCATTATTGCAAAGAAACTGTTTCACAAAAATATCTTCCTAGTGAACTTACGAGTTATTAAATTTAAGAAACATGTGCAATAAAAAAAGTTGGGTAAGAATTAAAAGTAAAAAAAAGTTTCTTTGATAATATCTTTTCGTGATTCAATTTGGGTTTTTGATCCCCTATGGCAGATGTGTGCTGTTAATGCCTATCTTTACAAAATAAGATAACCATGAAGATGATAAAGAAAAAAGTATACCATGTTAAACCTGCTAATGCAATTTTTTTAATTAATTAGCGAAGCAATAGATGACTTGATACCTTCTCATAAAATTTTCAGAAGAATCTTGTTAACCCAAAACTACCAGATCAGGCTACTCTGTGCCAATGAATGTGGGGATCAGAATCGTAACTCTACAATTATTGCAGTGGTAACTTCATGGTTAGCTAATATGGCTTTATCTGACTTATTAGAGTTGAACGTATTTTTCAAAATCCTGACCACTCTTTCATTCCATCAGATAGTGTTTGGCAATATCAAAAGAGAGTTGCAAAAAAAACAATGTAGTACTTAAAAGTTTTGATAGCTAAAAGACTTTTACTAGTAAGAAAATGTTCTTCTGTTCAAGTTCAAGGAGAAGATAGATATTTCACTGAAGGTGGTGTTCTTACGTCAATACTTAAGTCTCAAACTGTTAAGAACTTGACTCCTTTCAAAAGGTGTACCCCTCTTCGCACAGAAAATACGAAAGATTTAAAGAATTTATTAGTGAAACAACTTCGATGAACAGTGGGAAAATGACAATGATTTAGAATATTTTTAAACAAATAACAGAGATTGACTATGTACAGATGGACATTCCAGCAGAAGAATGTCTTTTGTGAACCTATGACTGATGAATATGATAATTACGTTCTTCCATATGTTTGATAACGACAACAGAATGCTTTCAGATTGATTTAAGATTATTTTAATATATATGTTTGTTTTTATTCCTATTTTGTTTATTCATATTTTTCAATGTTTTCCTCAACGATTAATCAAGAATATTATGATAGTTTGCTGTTTTTTTAAGAAATATTTTGTCTGACTGATGTTTTACTATTTTATTACAATTTTATATTAAACTTCAGTTAATTTACAAATTGTAAATAATTTTGATAGATTATTTTCATACTATTAAAGTATTATTTTCAAATTACAATCTTGTATTATTTTCAAAAACTTTCCAAAACTTGCCTAATCTGTAATATTCTTTTCCAATACTGGCTATATCATAACTGCCAATCCAAAACTTGTGTTGGTTAATTTTAAACTGAAATTCCTTTAAACTGTGAACAATGTTAATACTAGACAATTTTTAATTAATATAAACAATTAATCTAAAGCAATATAAATAATTAAAAATAAAAAACAATGAAAATATGTTTTTATCTTCTGTAAAATTTAGAAACATGGATAAGGCAAGTTTTGGAATGTTGCTACTCGTAATATATATTCCATTAATACAAAATAATATTTACTTTTGTAATTTTAAGATATATACATATTTATAAAAACTCAAATTAAGATATATATATTTATATTTATAAAAACTGAAATTTATTGTTATATGCATCTTGACTGAAAGATCTTGTTTGCTTGTTTAAAAATTTCCTATTTCCTATCTATTTTATTTTTAAAATGTAGTTAATTCATCTTATTATTCATTTATAAAAGATTGTCATTTATAAAAGATTAATAAAATATTCATTGCATTTGTCTGTTCTTATAACTTTTATTTAATACAATAACATTTTTATTATGAAAAATACGTATGTGAATTTGCCAGGTAATTTTTTGAAAAAACAGATTGAAGCTCAAGAAAAAATACAAAAAAATGTTCCAAAGCAAAGCAGAACTAATTGTTGGAAAATTTCATTTTGCAATGCACAAAATTATCTAGAATATTTAGAAGACCATAAAAAAAATGATTTGCTAAAAAAGTAAGAACAGCTAATCAGTAATTTACTAAAACACATTTTTGATAATTCCAAAAAAAATAATGCCGTTGTTTCATTGAGTCAAAAACGCAGGAAGTCATTATCAGTACCTTTGAATCCAACCAAAAATACACAAAGCTGAAACATATATGTTTCTATTAATGTGCAAAAAATATTGGAACATCTTTCGATCTTTCAACAAATAAAATCCATGGAATTACATCAGCTTTTAGAGTTGCCACTAGAAATAAAAAAATGTTTGAGTCTAATTTGAAACAAAAGATGAAAAAATTAAATCATCCTTTGGATTTGTATTTTTATTTACAATAACTGTAGTTTACCAAGATCGGTTGATAACAAAAAATCTACAAGAAACAATAGGGACTGTTGTGTTCTACACAAATGTGAAAAAGCTCATCAAGCAGGTTAAAGAAGAACTGGTGAGAAACTATCATCTGAAATTTGGTATCGATGGTGGTAGTGGTTTCTTAAAAGTTTACTTTTTAATACAGTCGCTAAATATAATAACAGAAACTGTATCAAAATGTGAAGATTCTACAAAATATTTTGCTTGTTGCCAAAAATTTCATAGATGAAAAAAAAGAAAAATCGTGATCATTGCAATTGCTAATACTCAAGATAATTATATGACAACACAGCATTACTATGGTCTCTTTTCAATATTTGAGGTTTGAAGGGTACGAAAGCAACTAATTTAAAGCTTGCTAATGTGTTGACAAATATCATGTCGATTGCAAGTACTTATCCTTGTAAGTGGTTTACTTCTCCAAAAAATAAATTATTAGAATGTGGAGAATCGATCATCAGTTGCAAAGAAAATTATTTTGCTTGGCAGGAAAGCGGGAATGATAAGGCATCTGCAAAATGTTATATGAATTGCATGCACAATCTGATATTTTCATCAAAAAATTTCCACTGAAATCCTGGAGATAATACCACCACCCGAATTACTTCTGCTGATGGAAGTAATGAATACACTGTATAAAAGCATGCGGATAGAATTTGACAGTGTTAATTGGGCTAAGGCCAATATTATAATATTTCCAGCGAATTTGCACATGGAACTCCAGCATTCACAGGAACTTTATCTAAGATGCTTTCAGATATAATACATTTACTCGGCATGCAAGAGATGCATAGTACTGGTTACTTGAAGTATGTACAATGAATGCTTACCCAGAGTTATTGTTGATTCATGCTTTTCTGCAACACTGAAACCAAATTATAAAGTTATATCCAACTTTTTGCGATTTGAAAGTCCCAATTACACTTAAGGTGCATGCAGTATTCTTTCATTTAGTGCAATTTTGTGAAAACGTAGGTAAAGGCCTTGGATTTTTCAGTGAACAAGCATTTCTTGAGTCCATCCACTCAAAATTTTGAAACAAAATGCTCTAAATACAGTCAGTCTTTAATACACATCCTGATTACCCAAATAAAATTACTTAAGGCAGTTCAACAGTCCAATGCTAAAATGTGTAAACATGATTTTGGAAGTTCTGTATTCAACGAATAGATTTCGTTTTAAATTTTGCAAATAATATAATATTAATTTTACAGCAATTTGATTTTTTATATATATATTCATGATGATGTAAATAATTATTAAAAGTCATATTATATAATTTTAAAAAAAGTTATTTTATTAAATAAAAGTTATAAGAATGGACAAATGTAATGATTAAATGTTGACTTCTAATTAATACCAGATGAAACCATTATAGATTTCCTGGCGCAAATATTTTTATAAATTATTTATTGTGTAATCTTATGATTGCAAAAATAAAAATATTTTGTATTAACTTTACACATATATATTATATATGTAAATATTACATAAATTATATACATGTATGTATTATTATTATTATTATATATATATATATGTGTGTGTAAATATTACACATATACTAGTAAATATTACTTTACACATATGGTATAATAACTTTTATTGTCAATTCTAAAATCCAACAGACTGAATCAATGCAAAAAGCAAAATTATACATTAAAAAATCTCCAAAAATGAGTCTTTCAAAAATTATTTGTGTTATGGGCCAAAATGTTTTATACACTGTTTATAGTAAAATTAACCAAAATTCAAAAAAAATTTGATGTGCTATGACCTACCATTGAAAGTTAGTTCAGGCACACTGTTGTTTTTATTCAAATCTATGTAACAACTTTAAGAATCAAATGTTTTACACAGAACTAGTTAACATAAAGTTGCTAGAAAAAGCATAAGCATATTGTAAGGTAATTCAATGGAATGTCCAAAATCTTAAGTTGCAAACCAGAAAATTGAAGAAGTCAGCAGAAAGGATTAATCAAAAATGAAAAATATCTCCCCACCAAGCAAATAATTTCAAAAATTACTAAAGGAAATGAAAATAAGGAATGTTATATTTAAAAAAAAAGTTTAATGAGAAAAAGACTAGAAGAAGAACTTACAATTATATTAATAGTACTACACAAAAGAAAGACTCACATTCATTCCTATGATTCCCATAAAAGGTGTAATACAGCTCTAAGAATAATCTTATGCGACACATAATTTACTGCTATTATTAAACAGATAAATATAAAAATATTCTGCATTACAAGTACAAACCTACACAAGCCTTTGAAGGGATTTCAACACTTTTTCCATGGTAAAGTTTTATTAACCAAATACTCTTCATAATTTCAGTATAATAAAAAACATAAATATTAACCAGTAAATATTAACGCCAGTATTCAGTAGAGGTAGAGCAGAATTTGAAATAAGAAAAAATAAAATTACAAGAATGGGTTGAAAAGTAATGCACAAACTTTGTTAACTTAAGGATAAGTAATATTAAAGAAAAAATATGCAAACATAATTTAATAATTAAAAATGATATAATTCAACAGTGATCTTCAACCCACAGCGCCCTCCATGTCATTTTGCATGGCCCACGGCCTGACGTTGGATTAAATATTTGTTGCTTGACTTTTAACTCTAAACCCTATTTTTAAATGCTGAAAGATTTACCAAGAAGAGCTAAACTCTATGTTAACATCTTTAAAAAACTAGTAAAGTTAAACATGATGCTGGTTTCATTCTTACGACATGTTTACACTGTTTATATACAAACATATTCAATGATCATTTCGACACTTTGTCTTTAGTGTATGCACACTACAGTCCATGTGCCAGGAATTTTCATTGTGTACAATTTTAGTACCTCCACCAATGTAGACACTCTAATCCTATCGCCTACTTACAATCATTCTCCGTCTTTGTTTAGTTCTGAGTTTTGTTTATTTTGTGCGTCTGTGACTATTTCAGTATTGTTACTTTTCTGTATATACTGTTGTTTTGTGATTTATAATTTTTGCAATCGCCACAATCTCCAGCAAGAAACGAAAAGTTTCTGAAAAAAAAAGGTTATTTAATGATAAGTGGACAGATCTGTATTTCTTTTCTGAGGTAAACGAAAAACCTGTATGTTTGATATGCAATGTGTCCATATCTGTGATGAAGGAGTTTTGAAATTATGAAATTATTACGCCATTATGAAATTATGCATGGTTGCTAAATGGACTAATATCAGGGACAATCTCGTTTAGATAAAGTGACAGATTTAAAGAAGAGACTGCAGATTCAACAATTTTCATTTCAGCAGTGACTTTTCAAAATTTGTATTATCCAATTTTTTTTTTAAAATAAGTTAGGACTTTTTCTTACAGCAATTTTAGTGCTCTTTCAGAATATGAAATCTATTTGAATCAAAAGTGGCCATAAACAACATAAGTGATGTTTTTTACTGTTGATGTTTTTTGACTTTCGCTATATTTTTTGACTGTTCTGCTGCAAAACTGTCTAATTCATCCTAACCAATAAGAAAGCTTGTTCGTATTCTGAAAGTGAGGTTATAACAGGTGTAAGTGTTCTTTATGTGTTACTGTTTTATCCTAGTTTTAATATTTGAATATTATTAAGTTTTGACAAGATGAAAAAAATATTAAACAATCAGAGCTAGGAAAATCACGAAGTAAATGTCCTGGACTATCAAAACATGGAAAAGAAAAAAAAGAACATCATAAAGCTAATTTTTTACCTATACATCCTTTATGCCTTTACAATCATAAGACTTTTAGATGGACAAAACTTTCAATGTATGATACACGTGAATTTCACATTAATTTTTATTGTAATACAACTAAAATAATGCGACATGTTTATTTAAAAATATATTGCTGTTATACAACCAACAAGAAGTAAACAAAATATTGGTAGAATATTGGTGGCAGCACCTGTAGAGATATTTCAGTTCAATACATTGTAAAAGTGGCTAAGTGCAAAGTTTTTATGTTACACGTATAACAAATGAGTTTTCTTATTATACTCAGAATTAGCAAGACAGAGTGCAAAGAACAGCACAAAATAATTACATACAATAGGTGGGGTGATGACATGTTTGTAATGGGGGTAAAGATTGTATGGCTATAAGCGGATGGATACAGTGGCCATAATTCCATCATGATTGGCTAGTTAATGAAGCTCCTAAAAACATAGAGGAAGTGTAAAATATATTTCCAATATCAGGTATATATACCACGTTCATTCTTACCAGCCGACCAGGTATATTGAAAAACATTTACAAATAAAAGCAGTCATTGTAAGGTCTGAACTTAGCGAATTTGGAATGATAATCAGGGTTGGTGATGAATGTCAAGTATACAACTGGAAAAAATTAATTGGTCCAATGTAAACCCCCTTGCTCAGTAGCATTTCAATTTTAATATGGCAATTTAAACCATAGGCAATTTCAATCTTTTCTCAGTGAAATGGACGCAGAGTTTGGAGATGTACTCTACTACACAGAAGTTTATCAGCTCAATACGAGAAAATTTCTTAAGAGTGTTTGATCATAAAGATGAAATTTCTCAGCTCATGAAAAATAAAGGCAAATTGTTTCATCAGTTCAATAATCCTGAGTGGATGGCTGATTTTGATTTTCTCACTGACATTTCCATGCACCTTAATGATTTGAACTTGCATCTTCACGGCAGAAACAATTACATCCATAACCCATTTGACCAAACAAAAGCATTTGAAACAAAGCTACATTTATGGGAACTTCAGTTAAGACTTTTCACACTTACCTACAATGGCAATCTGTGAAAGTATCAGCAAAGAAAAATATGTGGATGCATATCTTTGAAATCTGACTTTAGTAACAGGTTCCAAAAATTCAAATCAAATGACATTTGTTCCTGATCTTTTCGACACCATTTACTTTTGAAGTTGAAAAAACTCCCACCAACATGTAATGGAACTAATTGAATTACAATTCAATATGGATTTGCAAGAGAAGTTTAGAAATACTTAACTGTTGTTGGATTTTTACTCACAGTATGTCAATGAAGACTAATTCCCAGTAATTCAAAACCTTGCTTTGTTTGTAGCTTCACTTCTTAGCACCACATACACCTGTGAACAGTCTTTTTCTAAGATGGAAGCATGGAAAATCAAAAGTGAGAAATCATTTGTTTGATAAACATTTACAGAACACCCTTAGAATTTCTTCCTCCAACATCAAAGCTGATCATTGAGAAATTAGTGAAAAGAAGTGTCAAATTTCTCACTGAACTCATGGAAACTATCACCGGTAATGAACTTAATTTAACTTTTAAAAGTTACTTTATAATCTTGTTTAGCTTATAAATGTTAATTACTTGTAATTTGTATGAATACTGAAATAAATTTAAAATGTAATATTTGATAATTGCTTCTTAATTGGTTTCCTTGAAAAATTCAATCAAAACCAAACATAAAACACATTACATATAACTTTCAATGTGGCAAACCCATAGCACGCTTATACAAACATACATAAAAACACATGTTTACTTTATGTAGTAGTACATTACCATATATGGCCAATATTTTCATAAAATAAATAATTTGCTGTGGAGCTCCCCCCTGTCAAGCTCAGTCATGGCCCTTTATTTCATAAAGGCTGAAGACCACTGCACTACAATCTCAGAAAACTAACATGAAACAGATAATTGGTTAATACAAATTAAAACTCAGATCCTAACTGATACTACATCAGATAACAAAAATGATTCACTAGAAAAACATTGGTTAATATAAAAAATGTATAACAAATAGTAGTTTTTATTCACTTTTACAACATAAATTGTGTAAAAAGGTTTGTGTACTTATTCCAAAACATGTTTAGATACCAAGAATTTATATTTTCTCAGAAAAAATACATCGAGTATGTTATGCCTGTACTGGCCATTACATTTAGGCAACCCTTTTATCAAATTATCTATCTACAAAAACTGTAATTTGTCTTTCCTTTATTACTAAGCTGGTCAATTTACCTCTCAAATAATATTTGTAGCATGTGCCTACTACAAATAACCCTACTTATTCCATACAGATCAATAAGATTGAGGCAAAAGAAAGGAACAGTGTTTTGACATATGTTACTTGTTACAGACAACCTGATATTCTTGATATTAGCAATCTGAAGTGGATTTACTCAAACCAAATATTTTGTTACAAGTTTAGAAATTGAAAAACCGAAATATAAAATTGCAAGCACATATTTTGAAGTTTTATAATAAAATTAATTACTTAACTACTAAGGATCAGCACACGACTATCAATGGCAATTTAATTATGGCAATTATATTAACAACTAACAATGTCCTGGATCAGTAAAAGTTGAAAAGAAGTTGACAAATTCAATATTAAAATAATGTTAGTGAATATTTACTGATTCTACTGCCACCTATATACTTCTGTTGCTCAGCAATATTCAACAGTATTAAGATGCTAACTTCTGAAATGTCTGATGTCAATGAATTAGAACAATTTCTTGAAAATAGAATGATGCTTTGTTGAGATGAAAAAATCTGCCAAAAGAGACCAACCAAATCATAAGGATAAATGGCTCAGATATAAGATTATGTATATTCTAAATGGATATTATACACTACTTTATAACATAGCACAACTTATTAATCGATAATTTCTTTCATATACTAATGCATCATTTTATTTTACTCTGTTATTTCCCCTCTATTTTTTTAAATAGAAATTTGGCTTAACACAAAATAGTAAATATCTGGTCTCCACTATTTCACATTAAACATTTTCCACTAGTAATCACTTAATCAGATATAATTTTCTTAATAAGTGAAAACGTTTTGCATCTGTTAATAAAAAATTCAGGTTATCTATTCTCAATCTACAATAGCACTTTCACTTAACATCTTCAGTGACTTGAGAACTTTGATGTCTCTTTCGCAGTTAGAAAATACTGCAGAACTCACTCAGCATTAAATTGGGGCTATATGACAGATACAGAAGGAAATAGAATTCAGAACACCTAGCACTTCTTTCACAGTATTTGGTCTAGCATTACATGCGGCATTATCAGCACTGTTGATCTCCAAACTTACAAGACAAGTTTATAAAGTAGAATTCACATTGAACTCCAATCTGTTTAATCAGTTAGGTAACATTAATTAATCCTTAAAGGGTCAAAAGAATCTCTAGACCAGAGGCTGCATTTTGCACCTTTTTGGTTGAAGTGATGTTCTATGCTTTGCATTTTATTTTCAGGGTTACAGTGGAGCATTCAACTATGAATTTTGTCCCTTTCTTCATAGCACCCCATTCAACTCTTCCTTTTTTTTTCCTAATTAATGTCACTCATAAAGTATAAATCTTTTAGTAACCAAGTCGATTAATAATAATGTGACAGACTTGTTCTTCCGATACTCTGATCTTATGCACAATATATTTTTTATTGATGAAACGCCCTCAATTAATAAACTCCTGGACTAAAATTCCGGGTTTTAAATCAATCACAGAACCAGTCTTCCTTCAAGAGGTGTATCAGTTATTTCCAGACAACCTGGTTCACATTTATAACATTTTTTTACCCAAAAATTCAATGTATTTCAGTCAGTAGCCTCCTTGCAGAAAATATCCTTTAAGCAATGATAAAATTCACATGTTTTAATTTTATTTACATATCACAAACCTTACTCCATTTTAATAAACTGACAGAACAGCAATACACTACTAGTGCTAAACAAAATATGATTCAGTAATAGATTTTACAAATTAAAGTTAAATCTATATAAATTTTCTGGTGAAGTAACAAATACCACAAAAAATGCTTCATAAATAATTCATATTCAATGAACAAAATCTATGCTACACACACTAAGAGCACTTTTAATAAGCAGAATGTAACTGAAAGTTTTGACAACTGATCAAAATAACATATAAAATTGTTTTGCTGTTAAGTTATTTACTTATTTATTAATTTATACTACTGTTTAAGATCTGTAATAGCTGATTGAAATGTTAATCACATGAGTAAAAATGCAAGAACTTTGGACCATACTACTACTTTGCAAGTATTATCGTGAAGCTGTTCTATTTTATTCATTAAAATACTGATCATGTTCACTATGGAATATGATCAGTAGTATTTAATAGTCATAATGTTTATATATATTCCATAGATGATGACACGTTCAATACTTATGTTTATAGTTAATATTTCATGATGTATAAAAAATCTTGAGATACCTCAATTCAAATAACCCCTAATGCTCATATCTCAAAAGGGATTGTTTCAATAAAAAAGAATGTAGCGGTTAATATCACGTAAGTCCACTGCTTTGTGTTCTCTACAAACTCCATTTCCTTGGCATCAATAAATATAATTACCACATTTATGTGTATTTTGTATATTTTATTTTATTACTACACAATTATTACATTTATTAACATCCAAGGATTTTTTCTTCAGGGATGCACAATAAGCATAACTAATGACTGATGTACTCACTGAATAAATCTAGGCTTTCTACTTCTTTTAAGTACATGTAAGTGAAAAAAAAAAAACACACACACACACATATATATATATATATATATTTGCACACATGCGCACATACACAAAACACAAAATTCTAAAAATGTATTATTTCATCAATATTACATTGAGTTTAGCAAAAGAAAATGATAAATGTAATTAATAATAACAAATTAATTCATTATTGTACTTTTGCTATGATGAACTGTGCTATTACAATAAAGGAATAAATCTCAATACTAACTAAATAACTAATAAGGGTTACATACATATATATATGACAAAAGTTTTTGCTGAATTTTCAACAAACAAACAAAAATTTAATACTGTCCAACATAAAATTCCTACAAAATAAATCCCTATTCTAACAAAATAACATAAAAGAAATAAATTATGACAGATGGTGGTTTGGAGATTGATGTGCAATGAAAGTGGGATGAGATAAAATTAGTAATACTAAAATATAGCCTAATATTATCACTTATATTTAAATTCATATGATAGAGATTTTAATACATTATCGAATCAAAATTACCATAACACATTTTAATTTATAGGTAGTTTTTGACTGCCTACTATTGCTGCTGCTGTGGTTGTTCTTGCTGCTTCAAACTGTTATATGAAGAAGGTCATTCATTATTGATATTATAACACTTCCTTTCCTCAGATATTCTTTCAAAACATTCCAACATGTATACATACTGAAAAACAAACACAACAAAACATAACTAATTGGGGAAAAATAAAAAAAATTCTAATTCAAAAACATGTATTCAAATGTTACGCGTAAAACAAAATTCAAGAAATAATTCAATTACCGAAGCAAAAATTATTTTAAAAAATAATACAGCAAATGACTAAAAATTAAAAATAATTTCACAGATAGTATCAAAAATAGAATAGTTAATATTTTAGTGGAAGGAAAATAAAGTCTCAAAAGAGACTTCACCCTCCCTCCCTATGGGTTTGTGGGTCCACTCACATGAGCGGTGAGAAGAATCTAGGCGCACAGTGACTACTGCTGATCATAAAAGGTGACTTAAGGGCAAGTGTGTGTTTACCTTATGTCCTCTGGGCACCTGGATGAACCAGTTGTATTTAGCTCTAGCCTCTGTACACATGGGCTCTGTAGAGGTATTCCTGTATTTCCCCAGTACTCATGGGACCAAAATTTCTAGTCCTCAAATAATCCCTATGAGGGTGAAGGTCCATCTGATAAATAAATCAACCAATATTAGTCCAGTGAAAAGGCCTTGCTCAGCGGCTCAGCGTTGTCTGCCAAGGATAACAGTCCTGTAGAAGATAATAGCTTAAATTGTATGCATTCCATCTACAATATAAAAATATTAGATAAGTTCTCCGAAATAATCAGGAAGGTAGTTCATAAGGTCTCGCCTTTCTTGATTAACAAAGTAGAAAAGGGTTCAAGTGGTTCCTCAAAGAACATCAGGAAATTAAGAGATGGATAGATACTGATCAAAATGTTTAGTGATGAACAGAGTAAATCACTCTTACATTTCACCAATATGGGTGGTATAAACATTAAGTGTAGTACCACACAAAAATTTCAGATGCCCCATTTTTCAAAGACTCAACCTTCATCACCTTGCATACTTGAAAATATGGTTGAGGAATCACCTGACCTGAGGGCATCAGATTTTATAAAAACAAAAATTCTAAAAAAATAAACCAAATCACCTACAATTAATAATATATGGTACAATTTACAATTACAATTTAATAATATGTGGTGATTATACATATAATCACCATATATTATTAAAGTACACCATATAGAGATGTTAGAATATTGATACACACACAAGAACCTATAATAATGTGAACGCACATCTTGCAGCAAGATGCAGTCACACTCAGAGGCTATTTCTCTAACAGATACAACTGTCTCATAAACAGTAGAAAGTGGTGGGGTTGCTATCTTCATGCAGGACAATATGTTGGCTACGAGGATACCACTAGCTACCCTCATCCCTGCTGTTATTATAAAAACCTATTCCCCTTAAAATTAATTATCTGTAATTTGTATCTCTCATTGAACTCAATGAGTTCAATTCTCTATATATAACAAATCTCTTCACGCAAATTTCATCCCTGTCATTAATAGAAGGAGACATTAATACCCACCACATTTCATGGGGCTCATCAGTCTGTTCCCCCAGAGGAAATATAACAAACAGAGTGAGACAAGACTTGGACCTCTGTCTACTGAATGATGAATCATGCACGTTTATGTTCTCAATGTTTGGTGCATTGTCCAACATTGACCTCTCCTTATACAGGGTTTTACTCCCTCGTCTTAATTGGTCTGTTTGTGATGACTTCTATGGCAGTGACCATAGGCCAATTATTATTGATTTTGGTGTTGACCACATGATGAACACAAGACCATAGAGATGGATTGTTGAAAGAGCAGATTGGAACAGTTGCCAAAGGGCCTTCACATCACAGTATGATGATGGTGCCGATGCCCTGGACCTACTTACCTCTTTTATCTCACTGGTAGTCGATAATACTAAAATACAAGGTGTGGCTATTAAATAATGAGACTAATGTTGTAAAATATTTTACTTTAAATTTATACATATTTAGTTAGTTTCCCCTTTAATATACACCCCTCTCTATCTTTACAACGCTCCATGCAAATTTTCCATTGTTCGAAACAGTGCTGGAAGTCTCTGTGAGCTCTTTCATGATGCGTGGTGCTTTTTCTTTCACAGCTTCCAGTCCAAAATCTTGCTCCTTTTAAAGTAGGTTTGACCTTAGGGAACAAATAAAAGTCACATGGTGCCAGGTAAGGCAAATAAGGCAGATGGTCTAACACTGGGAAGTTATACATGACTAGAAAAGTATTGGCAGATAATGCAGTGTGAGCCAGTGTGTTGTCCAGATGAAGAACCCATGACTTGTTCTTCTACAATTCAGGTCATTTTTTTTTCTTATTTTTTCACGGAGTTGAACAAGGACCTCAAGGTAGTAATGTTGATTAATAGTTTGACCTTCAGGAACCCAATGACGGTACATAATCCCACGAATATCGAAAAAACAATCAACACTTTGAATTTTGATTTGCTCATTCAAGCTTTTTTAGCTCTCTGTGAAGTTGTGGCCTTCTTGAACATGGATTGACGCTTAGTTTCTGGATCTTAAGTGTAAATCCAAAATACATCATATGTTATCACTCTTACCAAGAGGTTTGGGTCATTTTCAATGGCATTCAAAGTGTCAGAACAAATATTTTCACAAGCCTCATTTTGTTTGATTGCGAGAACCATTTAGGCACCATTTTCACGCACACTTTTTGCATGTTAAAATTGTTATGTAAAATTTGCCTTATGCATTCTTTGTCAATTCCTACAGTTTCAGCAATCACACGAATAGTTAACTGAAAGTCTGATCAGATCAGATTACCAATTTTTTCAATATTTTTATCCGTTTTTGACGTGGAAGGGCGACCCAGACGAACATCAACTTCAACATCTTCTCAGCCGTCTTGGAAATGCTTAAACCACTCAAAAACCCGCGTGCATGATAAACATTCATTGTCATATACTTTTTTTTTCAATAAAAGATAAGTTTCAGTAGCACTTTTTCCAAGTTGCAAATGAAATTTCACAAAAATTCTTTGCTCTAATAAAATTACTCATCATTTTTTAAGCAAAGCAAAAAACAGATGTTATCCAAATGACAGCCACAACAGACTAATATGTCTATAGAAACTGGAGTAGCAACAATCGAAAGGGAAGGCTTCACGCTACACAGCTGTCAGTCATATTAATTTGGCGCATGCACAATTCTTCAGAAGCAGCATTAGTCTAGTTAATAGCCACACCTCGTACATTCTACAAACATCTGGAAACCCTATGCGTCCCTCTGTTCCTTGATGGAACTGACTGCCAAAAAGCAATTAGGCAGGCACTGTGTAATTTTATCCATAGACCTACAAATGAACATCTGAATTTGTACTGTAAGGCTAGAGCAGTATATCATCAGGTATTCTTAGATGCTAAGAGAAAGTCATGGACAAAGTACATAAACACAATCTCATACACTACTCTCACGTCTACTGTGTAGAAGCTTCGTTCAATTTGCAGATCATAAACACAATTTAATCTCAGTTATTCATGGAAAACTTGGTAAATTGTTTTCATTCAGTGTCCCACACTTCATCATATACTAACGAATATCAGAGATATAAGATGCAGATGGAAATTCTACCGCTTACTGTTGGTGATTCAGTCTGCAAATTAATGCTCCCTTTACATAAAATGAGTGCACTAAAAAATTCACGTGACATCTCCTCTGGACCTGACAACATTTCTCTCAGTATGCTCTAACACTTTCCCAATTAGGCTCTACAACACCTATTGTGTATTTATAATGAGTTGTTCTCTGCACAAGTCTTTCCAACCATCTTGTTGAAAGTCATTGTCATACTAGTACCTAAACCTGGTAAAGACAAAGCATGCTCATCAGGCTACTGCCCTATCTTCTTGACAAGCATTTTATGTAAAGTGATGGAGAGAATGGTGAACCACAGGCTTACATAGTATTTACCCTTTGTGTGTTACATACCCATAGTATGTTACATAGAAACAAACCCTTTTATCTCCAGAACAGTGTGGTTTCCACCAAGGACGATCTTCCACTGACCCTCTAGCGTCATTAGAAACAGCTATTCAATACACTTGTCTACTCATCAGTGCCTCATCACTATCTTCTTTGACATCAAGAAGGCATACAACAGCCTGGCAATGTGGTATTCTAAACACCTTTAATGAATGGGGAGTTATTGGCAACATGCTTGCCTTTATTAACAGTTTCTTAAATAATTGATCTTTATGTGTTGGAGATTCTGTGTCGAGGAGAAACACCTTGGAGAACAGAATGCCTAAAGGAAGTGTATTAAGTGACACCTTGTTTCTGTAGTCATCAACAGTATCACTAAATGTATGCAGCTACCTGTCTCATGTTGTTTATCTGTTGATGATTTTGCTATGTATATATCACGTGCCATTCAAAAGTCACAGCTAAGAGACTACTACAGAATATTATTCTGCACCTTGAAGCTTGGTCCAAGGTACCGGCTTTACCTTCTCACCTAACAAAATCTGTAGTCTTTTGTTGCCTGAAAGACCCATTTATTCCACAATTTCTCAATAGAGAGCCAATTACTATTTCTCCTGATGTTAAGTTTTTAGGTTGGTTTTTGATAGCCATCTTCCATTGGTCAAACGAACAAAACAATTAAAAATGAAATGTTTCAAAATTCTAGATATGCTGCAAGTCCTTAGCAATACAAATTTGGGGGGCCAATCATGATTGGGGATCGATCATTTATGTTGCATTTTTAACATTCCTTAGTTAAGTCCCATTCTTGATTATGATTGCATCACCTATTTTTCAGCAAGTCATACCACGCTTAAAATGCTGGATGCAGTACATCACACTTTCCTCCACCTTGCTACAGGTGCCTTTAGATCAAGTCCTGTCGCAAACATACTTGTTGATTGCAGTTGCATCACTTTGAGATAGACTGAACCAGCTTCTAGCATCATACTCTGCTCATCTTAAAGTACAACTACATCACCCAGTTTTTAAAGCAGTCCTCGTGAACCTTCAATTACAGGATACAAAGATCATCCACATTACTCGGCATCAATGGGTGTTCATACCTGGCATCTACTCAACCTTTTAAATTTTAACACATATTCTATTTTCCCAACCTAGGGTGTTCATATCCTCTGTGGAGACTAGACCCCATAAACTTTTAATTTTCACCTTTCATATATAATAAAAAATGTACTACTATTCCTATTGTTTTTCTGCAAATGTTTTACGACAAGCCCAGACCTACTACTGTAAACAGATGGGTTAAAACAGAATGATACCATTGAATATAAATTTGTTGTTTTTTTGTTAATAAAAGAAACTATATATTCAGTTTACCTAGTATTACAAGTGTCTTTGCTGCTGAACTGTATGCAATCAATAAGGCTTTGAATATACTAACCCAAAATACTGTCATTCTTATTTGTAGCGACTTGCATAGTGCACGCCAAGGTTTGAAATAGTTTGTATTCTAGACATCCTATCATCATTGAAATCTATAATGCAATCACCAAGTTGAACCAACGCAAAACACAAGTGAGTTTCTGCTGGATCCCTAGCCACGTGGGAATTACAGGTAATGAAGTTGTGGATTCCGCTGTCAAAGACATATGCAGTCAACTGTCTTTCACCACTTGTTACTACAGCCGATTTTACTAATTGTGTAAAACACTCTCTTCAAGCAAAGTGGCAAGGTGACTGGACTGCTACAGTAGATAATACACTCAACAGTAGATAACATCAAGACTACTACACTGCCATGTGACTCATGTAGAAAAAAAATCACAGAGAAGAAGTGGTCCTTTGCTGATTGCAGTTTGGACAATATCCAAGCTACTCATAAGTGTCTGATGTCAATAGAAACACATCACTATGTGTATGATGTGACTGCTGCTTGTCAGGGCACCATATCCTTGTGAATAGCATGTTATGCAGCCTTACATCATAAATTTAAATGAAGAGAGAAATATTTGCTGCATCCTAGGCAATAAGAAGGTTTTAGACCAGGTATTCCTATAGATTATCAATATGTTTCATAAAAAAATTTAATAATTGCCATGTAACACAGATGATCATCAATTTTTAATTCAATTCTTGTATTTGTATTTTATATTTTATTCTAGAGCTAATTTTTATTATTTTAGTTTTAATTGTATATTATTATTATAGAAAAATTTTAGTTCTTAATTTTTTTTTATCTGAGAAGGAGCCCTTTACACTCCCTCTTGGACTTCAATAAATTCTATTTATGTTTGTATTTCTTTTTAAATAAAATTTTGTATTTTTAAGATCTGGGCTGTGATATTAGCTTTAAATTAGTTTTTAGCAATAGTTTAACAATATTAGTTATTTTTTTTTTAATAATTTAGTTTTGGTCGTTTTATTTTTTTTGTTCTAAGTTTGTTCCAGACGAAACGCAAAACCATTTTCACCCTCCAAAGAAAAAAAAAAAAAAGACTTCAACTTTGAACCTTAACCAGCAATTCAACCACGTACATACAACGTACCAAAGCTTTGACATGTTTTAAATAAATATATTCTACTTGCAACAAAGAAAAAAATATTTTACAAGACCAGAAATGCTAACCTTTGGAACGATCCATTAGCAAAGCATTTAGCAACAGTTAAGCAATGCATCCAAATTAAATTAATCCTTTCCACATTATACAAATGTCAATATATAACTAATAATAAATATGAAAATGAAAACTATAAAATAAAAAGTAGATGTAATTTAAAATATAAATAAATGAAATAATGGTAAGGTAAATAAATACATTAATGCATAGATGTTTTGGGTAATTGGATATAAAAAAATAACTACAAAATAATCCAAAATTCAGAAGTAATTATTGAAAATTATTTTTCTGCGCATATTTACACATACCAACAGAATGCAGAAAATTCAAAAATTGTTTAAAACATTTAAATTAGTGTTATTTAAATATTCATCTAAGGTAATACTTTTTCTGTAAAAGAAAATCTTTTTAATTATATTTTAAATAAATTGATGCAAAAATATCTTTCATATGGTTTGGTAATAAATCAAAAATGGCAATGGAAGCATAATAAGACCTCTTCTCGTAAACCAAATTATTGTGTTGAGTTATATGAAAATAGTTAAGTTGTCTGATTTGGTAGAGGAAAATAATGTTATTTTTTAAGAAAAGAATCAAGTGATTATTCTTTTTATCAAAGAATGCAATTCATAAATATAAACACAAGGACAAGTTAACATGTTTTATAACTAAATATTGGTCAACACAATTCGTACTTATAAGACGCCAATCAATGATTTGACAGCCCATTTTTATGTCATCTGACTTTTAGGGAACCCCTACAATGACATTATTCTTTAAATGTTAATATATGTAAGCATAATAAACATTTAATAATGATGACAAGCTTCACATTTTATTAAGCAAAAAAATATGGTTTATTTTGTTGCAAAAAAACCAATTCAATCATTTCAACAAAAAATGTCACCTAACATCTAATACAACATCAAAAAACATTGCTATATGAGCAAAAGTGATGCTGTCATTATTATTAATGGAAATTCTACCCATTCATCAGCAACATTACGTCTGCCTGAGAAGTATAACACATACAGCAATATTATCATAGAATTTTATTTATTTTGTTTTGAAAGACATAGATGCAGTAGTGTCCTAAAGAGTGTAACAACAATGATTCAAGATTCAGAGGCATATCATTAATAAAAAATAAGAAAAGTAAAGGACTGAGGACATTTACACTAAATTTTACACTATATTTTTATCAAAAGATGATGTTTTAAGTACCTGTTTATGGTTGATAAGGCGTAATAACAAACTAATTCTAAGCAGCTCTTCTGATACCACTGTTAATAAGTTTTATCAGAAGTAAAAAATGTGGATTTAAATGGAGTATTTCATCAGAGATGGCAAAAAATTGAAAATTGAATTTTTTTTGTTATATATATGGAATTTAAAATATTTTCCAAGAACTGGTAAATGTCTGTGTCAAGTAGATAAGTATACAGTTTTTCCTAGAACTATGCTGAAAGTTAATTAAACATGTTGTTTTTCTAGAAATGTTAAAGCGTATTTTTTTAAATTCTTAGAAAATTAAGAGGCAAACCTTTCTTATTCTTAAGAAGGGGGATAACAATGAAACTCTTACAGCAGCTGGGAAATATTATGTTGTTGAAACACTCATTAATTAAGAAGGTTAATAGTAGCATCTACGACTTCTTTTAAAATACTGGTAGGAATTTAC
Organism: Lycorma delicatula; assembly: GCF_047948215.1. Lineage (NCBI taxonomy): Eukaryota > Metazoa > Arthropoda > Insecta > Hemiptera > Fulgoridae > Lycorma > Lycorma delicatula. The sequence continues at coordinate 127,939,864 of NC_134455.1, forward strand.
CCATTAAATGTTTATTCTTTATATTATTTAAGATACAAGTTTTAACTTCCTGAGTATCAACAGGAAATAAAAATACTGACTTATCAACAAAACCATTCAAGATAATTAGCTCTGAAATGGATAAATATTAATGTTGTTCGAAATACTAAAAAAAGAAATTATTAATTCCCCTGCTACCTGAATAAGGGATGAGATAACAAAACTTGTCCTTTTGTATTTTTGGTAAAGTTATCTGACATGTTTCATTTTCAAATGTATACAATTTTAAATTTATTTCTTGAATTAGATGTTAAATTATCTTAACATAATTTTTTGGCATTACAAATAACTAACTTAGCATAAATTCATTTGTAATTTTTAAAATAATTCTAGAAGTGTTCAGACAGATTATATTACAGGGTTCCCACCGAATTTTAAGATTCGTTTTTCCTAACTTTTTCTGATCAATTTAGTAAAAATTTCCTGACTCTCATAAAGTTATGCTACGTCTGTTTACTCTGCAAAATATGAATACACACATTTTATTTTTTGCAGCCTCCACCGACCCATAGCTGCCAAACCCAAGCCTTCTTTTTATTATTAATTTTGGCGGCTATCTGTTCTTCTTCTGCCAAGATTGTAGCTCTCAACCTTTTCCTTTCTTCCTCCTACTTTTTTTTAATTTCTGTTTGCATTTTCCTTTTCAGAGCCAGATTCTGTTCTTCTTGAGAGAAGTTTTTTTCTTTTTTCTACAAAGACATTCTTCAAATTCAAAGAGCTTCCAACTGCAGAGAACATTTTTTTTCTAATGAAAACATTCTCCCTGCCCCCAGCATCTACAATTGCATAAACACTTTTCATTGATAGATTATTGTCTCTTTGTGCAAATTTTCCATAAGAGAGGTTTGTTAATAGAAAAGCCACCTCTGAAAATGCAATTCTCTGAAATTTATTGCAATTTTTCCTGACTTCCTGATTTTTTTTAATAAATATTCCTACTTATTTACTGACTTTTCCTGCCTGCAGGAACATGTATTTAGATATTTCACAGAGATTTCTGAGTGTAGAACTAGATTTTCAAGTTTTTAGAGATTCATGTATTTTTTTTCTATCATTATAATTTTGATTTTTTTTAAGGAAAGCTAGAAGGAAGGTCTTCTAAAAACCATTATGAAAACTGTTATCATAGTAGCATCTATGACTTCTTTTAAAATGCTGGAAGGAATTTACCCACTTAATGTTTATTCTTTATACTTAAAATACAAGTTTTAACTTCAATACTAATACTCAGTAATATCAATACTAATGAATATATTTATCTCTTCTTTGAATTAGGGTTTACACATCATGTGTTAACCAATTTAGCATATAGCAGCAGAATGTGCAACTTATTTTGACCGTATCATGCATTTGATTATTCTTAATGTGACGGCTATAATTATATAGATATCATCATTATAGTGTAGCGACAGACATTAATTTAAACATTATCACTCATTTTATCATTATCTCTTACTTAAACATTTTTTTATTAATCATTAAAAAAATGTATTTTCCAATATTATAGACTGGCAATGAAAATCAGTGACAACTTGTGGAATGGCAATAGAACTGCTAACTAATTTCAGGATATAATTAATAATGGCAGTAATGAATCCAGTAATCCTATAAAAGTTAAACAATGAATGATCACTGACTTGGTCCGATTAATTATAAAATGAATTATGTGAATAAAAAAATAATTTAATTTAATTTTAAGGAATCAATTCCATCCTCTCAGAAATAAAATAAGTAATTCTATCAAAGCTGCTAAAAAATTATACTGCAGAATAAGCAAACTATGAATGAGTTAGCTATGAATATAAAAATTCCTTCTCAATAGATAAGTATTAATCAAATAATAGTGAGATCACCAGAGATACCAGGATGTAGCTAATAGTAAATAATTTTCACACATTACTCAATTTTGAAAAAACTAGACCCACGAAACAATCCCAAAATAAGAAATATTTATTTCAGATTTGTAATTAATGATGAGTTTCATAAAATTATGTGAAGAGATTTGATAGGTTATGTATCTAGCTTGTGTGATGGTTCGTCTCCTGTCTAAGACAGTGTAAGCATATCTCTCTTAAAATATAATTTTATTCATTTGATGAAATCCTTAATATACAAGTAATTTCATATAGTACAATTGCTATAAGATAGTAAAGATCCTCTTAACAAAAGATTTTTTTTTCTGGGCGAAAAACATTTTCATGTTATCATCGCCTGGAAAACAAAAATATGAAATACAAAAATAAAATATAAAATCTAATAAGACAACAACAAAATTAAAATAAAACAGAAACTTAAAGTAAAAATTAAAACAAACTAAAATACTAAAAACAGATAAAATAAAAAATAAATAAAATGTTAAATACAAAAATTTACAATTACAGTACAAAAAAGAAAATTTTAAAAACACTTAAAAAGTATGTAAAACACTAATACTTCAGAGAAATAAAAATACCCAGTCCAAAACTTCTTTATTATTTCCCAGTATTTGGTGAAAATTGCTGGGCAATTTAAATTTAAAAAAAAAGATGACTTCATATTAATAATTAATTAGTATCCTTTGTCATTGTTAAATTGTTTCTGTAAAAGGTTGTTAAAAATCGAACTTCCTGTTTAAGGTGTCGGAGGGGCAAACGTATTTCAGATTCTTTATTTACCCTTACTGGTGATTAACACAAGAAAATTATCAATCATAAAAGATATAAACACTAACATTAAAAATGGCATTAGATTTTTAATATTTTATATGTATTAAATTAAATAAAAAATTTAACAACATCTAACATTTTATCTTTTAATGCTAAGACATACAACCACAGATTTTATGCTTACATAAGGGGTAAAAATTTTCACCCATCTTGGATTTTTATTAGCCCGTCTATACTGGAAACAGAATGCCATACTATCCTCATCTATCTCCCATTGTGTGACTGATGTCCAGGCAAATTCTACTACCTGTGCCTGTAACAATAACAAAAAAGGACAATTAAATCAATTGATATCATGATCACAAGAAGTAAAAAATAAAATAAAATATGAATTTAGTTTAGTGTATACATTGCTATCTTCTCAAAATAAAATGTTATACTCGCACAACAAAAGAACTAATTATAACTTTATGAATTAAAACAGGAATTATCAAATAAGGTAACTTAAGAGAAACTTAGCACATTCACCGATGAATTGTAACACAATAAAGGAACTTAAATAAATAAAAATGATTAAAAACTTTCATATTATACATGTTGGTGGTATCAAAGTGACTGAACTTAAATAAATAAAAATGATTAAAAACTTTCATATTATACATGTTGGTGGTATCAAAGTGACTGAACTTAAATAAATAAAAATGATTAAAAACTTTCATATTATATATGTTGGTGGTATCAAAGTGACCCCCCTCTAGACAGATTGGTGAGGTCATGTGGAATCCCACAGCTCCTCCAATCATGAATGAGTTTTGTAGTTAAATTTTCACACTGAAAGAGTGCATTTATTACAAAATATATAGTAAGACAATACTTTGATGATGCTTTTAATTTATCAGCACGCACGCACACACACACACACACACACACACACACACACACACACCCACACGGTCTGTTCAAAAAATACATAGACTTTGAACTGCGCAGGTCCAGTTGGTTCCAGTCAAATCCGCTTGCCGTTGCTATGTTCATACAGATCACCTGATTACAACGCAGTTTTTTGATTGCAAATATCATTATTGGTTGCTTAGCTACACGGTTATTTGTGAAGTGTGTTTTTCATTTAGCGGATTTTAGAATGACTAGAACAAGCAAAGAGTTGCTGTGAAATTTTGTGTTAAACTCGGAAAATCTGCTAGTGAAACTTTTGGTATGCTCAAGACGGCTTATGGTGACGTTGCTATAAAGCATGCGATGTGTTTTAAGTGGCATGGACGTTTTAAAGATGGTCGTCAGTCGATTGAAGACGATGAGTGTCCTGGACATCCTTCCACATCAACTGACAACTCGCATGTAGACAAAATCAACACCCTGGTTTGAACAAATCGACATCTGACCATCAGAGAAGTTCATTGTAGTTCTTAAACATCTGCGGGACACTATCTGGCAGAAAAGGCCAGAAATGTGGAAGAGTGGTTACTGGTTTTTTCATCATGATAATGCTCCAGCCCATTCAGCCCTCAGAACTCATGAGTTTTTGGCCAAACACTCGATCACTGTTCTTTCCCACCCACCCTACTCACCTGACCTCGCTCCTTGTGATTCTTGTTTCCCAAACTCAAAATTTGAGTTTGGGAAACAAACCTGGGGATCTTTGAAAGGAAGAAGATTTGAGATGATTCCCACGATTGAGGGAAATGCAACGAAGGAACTGAAGAGCATCACAAAGAAATGTTCCAGGACTGTTTCCAAAAGTGGAAACACCACTGGGATATGTGTGTGCATCGGGGAGGAAAGTACTTTGAAGGGGAGCCAGACAAGTAACTTCTAAATAAAGTACATTATGTTTTATGACATTAGTCCATGTATTTTTTGAACAGACCTCGTATATACAGTGTAACAGCAGTACAATCATAACTATTTTATAAAAATAAACATTATTAATCAGAGGAAAAAAAAATGAAATTCAAACGAGTTAAATTATCAAATGATTCTAACCTTTCAAGTCCTGATATAGTGTTTAAAAATCTATCTAATGAATATGATTTAATTTCATTTTTAGATAACATACAAACTGATGTTGAATGTTTATATAAGAAGTACTCTCTCAATGAAATTAATATTAAATTAAACGGTGAATATATAAAAACAATTATTTTCAAGACTTCTCAAAGAGAAATTTTTAAAGATTACAAGCTGGAAAAAATACTTTTCTTGATAATACTAACTTGATAACTTTAATGCTTTAATACTTTTTCTTGATAACCTTTTTTTGATACCGCTTTATATAAAGCGGTATCTGATACCTTTTCCGATACCTTTCTTATTGATACCGCTTTTGTCAGTTGAACTGAACAGTGTTTTGAATTAAAACACAAACTAAAAAGACATTTCTGTATCTGATTTGTTGTTGTATGTTGAAATTCCAAATAAAAAACAAGCATTAGGTGGTTCTTTATTAAAACAATCATGGAATGTTAGCGATAAAAATCATATAGATATTTATGAATTTTTAATGTCTATAAAAGTGAAGCTATTGCTATAATATCTCAAGCAGTAAGTATTGAGGAAATAATGTAAAATATTATATTGTGGTTGTTGATGAGATGAAGAAATGTGTAGATAACCATTGCCAATTCTATGAAGTTAATTTACATAGTAGCAGTCGCTATGCGCTTAATGTTTGAGAAAATCAAACCAATTTGAATGAACAGTATTTAGAAGCTTATGAAAAAATTAATGAATCTTTTGAAAGGTTTATTCAAATGATCAGCAGTTGAGTTATGAATAAAATATTAAGATTGAATCTTTCAATATCAGAATTTGATCCACTTTTCGGTGGTAACAATTCATATTTGCCATTATCAAAAAGCCTTGAGAAAGAAAATGCTGTAATAAATATAAAAAAATATGATAAAAAATGTTTCTGTGGTGTATTTTACACCATCCATTTCCTCAAAGTGGACGTAATTATTGAGTTTTGTTCTGTAAAAAATTTTAAAATCATTTAAACATGGAAGGAATGGACTATCCTGTTTGTGTAAAAGACATTGATAAATCTGAAGCTCAAAACCCAGAGATATTGGTGTAAATATGCTGTGCTACAATATTGAACACGATGTTGATGAACATTTACGTCTAATAATGTATATATATAAAACGTGTTAATAATAATCTAAGAATCGTTGTTTGGTTGTTATTATTAACTGATGTTATATTAAATCGCTATATATATATATATATATATATATGCTACATATTAAATTGTTATAAATACAAAAAACTGATATCTGGTTAATCATGGCTGATGGGTGGTATGAATAACAAAAGACATAAAAAATGAGAATACAGTCCCTATTGTTTGTATTTTTTTAAATCTTGGTCTAATAGTGTAATGGACGTGGAAAAAAGACTTGCGTGGAAAAAAGGGGGAGAAACGTAGACATGGTAATATTGTATCATATAGAGATTATTCTTCAACCTTACACGCACCATTTGTTATATACGCACATTTCGAATTGTTTATCATTCCAAATCATATAGTGAATCCTGAACCTGCCACCAGTAATATAACAAAAAAGACATTCATAAACCGTCTGGATATTGTTATGTTATAATAGATGAAAACTGTTGTGTTGCAGAGTCAAAATTATTCAGAGCTAGAACAAATGATAAGATAGTTGAAAAGTTTCTCATTAATTTATGTGAAAAACACAAATATTTCGAAAAGGAATTAACAACTAGAAAAGGGTTTACTATGACTGCAGAAGATCAAGAAAGATTTAAAAAAGACACTAAATGTGTTATACATGGTGATGAGTTTTACAGTGATGAGAATTGTGTAAGACATCATTCTCATACTGGTGGTAGATTCATTGGTCCCGCACATGAAAATTACAATTTAAATTGTAAACTCATAACATTTATTCCACTAGTATTTCGTAGTTTACGCAGTTACAATTCACATGACATCATATTGCCAATGAATGCGTTGAAAGATAAATTTGAAATTTCTTGTTTAGCAAAAAATAGTGAAAAGCTTATATATATATATATATATAAAACACTCAAAAATAAAATACATTGATTTATAGATTCATATCAATTTCTGTCTTATAGCCTTGATGAACTGGTGCACAGTCTATTTAATGCTAGTTGTAAACTGACATTTAAAGAAATAAAGACGTCATTGTTTAAAGCAACATACTCTCAGTTTCAAAATGATATACTAAATAATCGTGATGAAAAAAATAGAGATAAAGATGTGATGAACTTGTTAAATCAACGAAAAGGTCTTTATCCATATGCACATATTAAATCAGCATCTGTTTACGATGAAACATGACTACACTCATCAAAGCGTTTTATAATGATTTAAAGCGCCAACACATCTCCTAATCGGATTATATGCACACGCAAAACATTTGGAATCGATTTAAAATTAAGATGCTTGGTGAATACCATGATTTCTATACAAAATTCGATGTCATGCTCTTGGCTGATGAATTTGAGAGTTTTCGTAATAAAATGATTGAAATAAACAATCATTTTATATTTGCTCCACATTTATCGTGGTTTGCAGCCCTCAAGGCTATGAAAGTGCAATTAGAACTCATTACAGATCCCAATATGTATTTGTTTTTTGCAAAAGGCAATCGCGGTGGTGAATCAATGATTCCCAACTGTTATGCTGTGGCAAACGATCCCATTTACTAGGAAAGTTTGGATAAAAATAAACCAATAAAATTAATTAAATATTATGATGTTAGATGTCTTTATCGGAAATGTATGATGGAACATGATGCCTGGTATGATGCCTGTAGACAGATTCAGATGATGTGATGAAAAGAAATTGAATATTTGTTCATAAACCATCTAAACAATGTGAAAGATGATGCAGAAATTGGTTATATTTTAGAAGTCAATTTAGCATATTCTAAACACTTACACGAATTACATAAAGATTAACCACTCGCACCAGAGAAGAAATTTATTCCCAATAGTATGATTTCTCTGTCTCTTTCTGATGAAAAATGAGTAGCATGTAAAAAATTATTGTGTACTTTGGAAGATAAGCATAAATACATTCTACATTACAGAATTTTAAAACTGTATCTTCAACAGGGTATGGTGTTATTGAAAATACATGGGACCGTTAGTTTTTATCAATTTCCATGGTTGAAAGATTATATTGAGAAGTTTTTCATGCATGGTGTAAAACAAAAGATGAGATTGAAAAAAGTCTATAAGACATTAATTGTCAGTGTATACAGAAAAACTATTGAAAATGTAAGAAAGCGAATCAATATGCGTTTAATCAATGACAAATCCAAGATTAAAAAATAATACACTAGTCCAAGAGTTAAACATTACTATATTTATGGAAAGGATTTAGTTGGAATATCAATATTGAAGAAAAATATACTTAAATAAGCCCATATATGTGGGTTTTACAGTAATAGATTTGGCAAAATTAATCATGTATGATTATCATTACAATCATTTTTTACCTAGTTATGGTCATGAAAATATAGAACTTCTAATAACAGACAGATTCATTATTATACTCAATTATACCCAAAGATGAACATTTAGATCATTTCAGTAGAAGGAAATATTCGAATGAAAATAAACAAAATGTTTACGCATCGAATAAATATGATACAGGCTGTTTAAAAGATGAAATGAAGGGTAGACCTATCTATGAATTTGTTGGATTAAGAGCGAAAATGTATTCTTTACTTTCGGGAACCAGGGAATATCGTTTACAACAAAAAAAGACAGCAAAAGGAATTAAAAACAGTTCTTGTATATTTGATAAAGATCATAGTTTGATCATGTTAGATCACAATCTATATAAAAATTGTTTCATAGAAATGTTTCATATTCCACATCAAAATCATTACGTAGTTTTAATCAATAAATTTGCTAGATTGATCAATGCAAAAAAGCTCTCTCTCCATATGCTAAAAAAATTTGTGTTAAAAAACCTCATTGATACACTTCCATATGGTCATAAAGATATCAATGAATATATGGTGAAAAGAAAAAAAAATTACTCCAAATTCATTCTGTTAAAGAATTTCAAAAATTAATAGCATCATATGGTCACTAAAGTTCAAGCAACCAAAATAATTTATATTAGTCTAGTTTTTTTAATATAGCTTAGTTTTGTTTCCTTACAAATACTAAAATTAAATCGTATTTTATTTTTTTCAACTATGATGCAATTATGCCTTGGGGTTCCAAATTTACATTTATTACAAAAAGACAAATACATTATACATCTAAAGTGTATATGACTTAATATGTAACATCAATATCACATTTAAACTCTACATCACGATAACTATGACCATTCTTCAATTTTTTTTAACCCCTTATATGTTATATTAACTTCTTTAGAATTATTAATTTCATTCAAATCTTTGCGGTAAAAATATTTTTCCGAAACCTTCAACTGATGCAATAATTGAATCACCATTTTTGGTGTTTTTAAATTCCATTTTTTCAACTTTATATGGTTGATTCACCTTTTCATTTCACTAATATTTTCAATATTATTACTATGATTTAAACTATTCAATTTACAGAATATATTAGACATTTTTATGATTCTATATATAAATGTAACAATATTTAAAATCAACATTTTATTGCTGATAAAAATTATTGTTTTATTTATACAGATACAAATGAGTTTAATAGATATGTGTTATGAACAGATCAAAGACAACTATTCATATGGTATCTTTGGTGACTTTAAGCCAATTATTGATACAAATATGGGTTTTTTTAATGCAACAAAATTATGTCATGATGGTGGGAAACGATCTGATAATTGGTTTCATAATAAAGATTCAGAAGAATTAATTAAATTATATGATAATAAAGCGATACCTTAGATTCGAGGAATCGCTTATACAATTAAAGGTAGTAATAATGATGATGAAACAACTAAAATTATTACTGGTACATATGTTTATAAAAAATTATTACTTAATATTGTTTCATGATTATCCAAAGAGTTTTACGATAAATGTTATAATAGAAGATATAATAAGTATATCTTCTATACTATATTCTATATAAGTATTATATAGAAGTTATAAACAATATAATAGAAGATTATTTCATCAGTCTTTAAGTCATATCAAAACGATAATGCTCAACTGCAATTGAAAATACGAGAGCTTGAAAGTATCACTGAAAGATTACGAAATGAAAATGAGCGAGTTGTAAAAGAAAAAAATCATCTTGTCCATCAAAATCTAAATCATGTATTGCAAAACAATAAAATAAAGAAACTTAAAACTATGTCGACACCATATTTGTCTACACTTTCAGCATGCGATGAAAGAGATAACTGTCTTCTAATTTTCTATAAACATGACCCTGATTCTGAATATAAATATTATGCTACCCGTACTCAATATAAAAAGGTAAAATACATGATAAATAAAATAAAAGAAAATATCCCAATAGTGAACTCATACATAAAAAAGTAAAGATCCAAATTGTGTAAAGTTTCTCATCTTATTCATAAAGATTTTAAATTTAAAAGAAAGGCAATCATTTTGATACATCCATGGATACTGATGAATTAAATGAAAAGTTTCATAGTTAAAATAATGAGCACTTTAAGTATCTGTAATGACAACGCAATACATTATTTTAATACTTTTTTCTTCTATACATAGAACACAGTTAACACATTCTATACATAGAATGTCAATTAAAACCAATCTAGCGAAAAAATTATTCAAGGCAGCTAGACATAATTATCCTACTAAGACTGAATTAAAGGGTCTAAACGATCTTGTGCAAGCAGATTAGTCAAAATGATACTTTATTCTCAAACCAATAAAGGTTATAATTATTTGTTCATTTATTGATTGTTTTGCTAAATTCACATATGCTATACCATTGAAGAATAAGAAGGATAAAGAGGTCGCATCCGCTTTACAACCAATATTTGAAAAGCATAAGATGAAACATTTTCAAACAGACCAGAGAAAAGAATTTTATAATCCACAAGCAAAAGGTCTATTGAAACAAATTAACATAAATCATTATTCACATATCAGACAAAAAAGCTGCCATTATTGAACGCTTCAATTTAACCCTAAAAACTAAAATGTGGACTAAATTTACAGAACAGGAAAGCTACAAGTGGATTGATATACTACAAGCCATCATCGACAAGTATAATGCTTCAGTGCATTCAGCAAAAAAATTTAAACCGAAAGATGTAAATAAGACCAACGAATCGCAAGTGCTTGCAAATCTAAACAAAAAATACGATAGAAGAAGTGTTGTAAAAATTAAATTTATTGTTGGCGATTATATTCACATAAAAAAGTATTCAAAAAAGGTTATTTACCGAATTGGATGAATGAAATATTCAAAATACAATTGGTGCACACTAAATTTCAACCAGTTACATATGAACTAATAGATAGTAGAAATGAACTCATAAAAGAATATTTTTATCAACACGAACTACAAAAAACTAAACATGAAGATATATATCAAATTGGGAAAATACTCAAACGAAAAGGCAACAAGCTGTATGTAAAATGGCTATGATCCGATAAAATTTACAATTCATGGATAGATTTGAGTAATGTTATTTATTTAATACAAATTCTTTTAATTGTGAAAACAAATTAAAACAAATACATTATTGATAATACATCTTTTCTGTATATATCTAGATGATAATAATATGGAGCTTTGTAGTAATAGTATAGTATCTGAATTTAAAAATCAAAGAAATATGAATATTAAATATTCTTTTTTACATCTAACAAACTAATAAAATGGGAAATTAATGATTGTATTAAAAACTTTGCAAATGATATTTATAAATATTTTCATTGGGATATATTGCACATAAAAATAATTGTTCATAGTACTGTTTTTTTGCGATTTTGTTGTAACAGATGAAGTTTATATTGAGCCTGATGAATTTTATGATGATTTGTCAAAACATCCTTATCATTTACTTCCAATTAGTAAAGTTTATGTAATCATATCAACCTCAGGAAAAGATCAATAGTTTATTGAATATATTTTTCAGTCCTTCACATAACAGATTCCATCGTGTAATGTTGTTATTGATAGTGATAGTGATTGTGTTAATTTTACTGGGGAATTCATTGGTAGAGTAAAAGAGTAATAATATCAATAGTTTATTGCTAATTCCAGTTTACCATATAGTTATAGATATAATGAAGCTTCATAATAAAATTGTCAGTGAAGATTATTATTTTAAAAGTTATGATGAGTATACGGCTTATATATGTGATACGATTATATTCCTAGATCAAGATGAATATAGTCAAATGGAGGTAGAATCTAAAATTAAATCTGCAATTGATTCGTTGTATTACATTATCAATGATTTAGATAATGATTGCAAAACAATATATTTGAAGATAGCTTATCAGTCATCATTAAAGCATCACTGTTTTAGATAAATGTTACTTATATGATGTTAATGATATAATCATTTAGAAAAGTACTTCACGATGATTTATCAAAAATTAATCATAAACTTTATATAATAACTAGAATTGATATGAGTGTAACTGTTTAATAATTTATTAGTTTAAATATATATTTTTATAATTAGAGAGAAATGAAGGAAGTACAACAGAAAACAAAGTTTCCCATCGTGAATGCGATGATGAGTTATGAATTCAAAAAATGAAGTAGGCATGGATCCCTCTTACCAAACACTATTAGATGTATTGTATGCGGTCCACCAAATTGCGGTAAAACAAATATAAATTGTCTTTAATCTTTTAGTTCAACCAAACAGAGTACGTTTTCAGAACTTGTACATTTTTTTCAAAATCCCTTCAGCAACCTCTATATAGAACATTATCAAATTTGATGATGTTAAATCCAGAATAGGGTTACTATGAATATAGTGAAAACAATCAGGTTCCACAACCGGAAGCGATTGAACCACATTCAATAACAATTTTCAATGATGTAATCAAAGAAAAAAAAGGCAATACCAGTACTTATTTTCCAAGAGGTCATCAAAATAAAATTGATTGTTTTTATCTAGCACAAACATATTCTAAAAAACCAAAACAGCTTGTACGAGATAATTGTACATTTACGATGAACAGGTAAACGTTGACATGTCGTTTAATGATTTTAAATCTCTATGCGATCACGTTTGGAATGTGAATTGGTATCCTTTTCTAGTTATCGATAATGAGATTGAGAAAAGTAAAGGTTGTTATAGAAACACGGTATCCGTAAATTTTTTATTGTAGATTTAACGCTAAACAAGGGCTGCGTTCAATGCAACATTGCTATATTGAACGCAACGTTCAACGCTGTGATTGTTCAGCATTGAACGTTTTCACTAATAGACCAATAGTTTGAATTTTTTTACATTCTAAGACAACGTATAAGAAGAAGAAACAAATAACTGAAATTTATAAATTGAATAAAGATTTTTAACGTAAACATGCAGCTTTCATTATGAGTTTAGCTGAAGAGATGCTTTATCACAAAAACGCTTCTGACTGATAATAGCCTATAAAAAAAATTAAAGAAAAAATGGATAAACCAAAACCACCTCTTCCCCCTCCAAATAACGAGTCAGAGCGTGGAATGTTAGAAATCTAAAAAAGGTTGGTAGGTTAGAAAATTTAAAAAGGGAAATGGATAGGATAAATGTAGATGTAATAGGAATTAGCAAGGTTCAGTGGGAAGAGGAAAATGACTTTTGGTCAGGTGATTTTAGAATAATTAACTCAGCTTTAAAAAATGGGCAGGCAGGAGTAGGTTTTCAAATGAACAAGAAGATAGGGAAGAAAGTAGAGTATTTCAAAATGCAAAGCGATAGAATCACTGTAATAAGGATACAATTGAAACCTAAACCAAAGATTGTTAACGTCTATATGCCTACAAGCGCTCATCATGATGGTGAGGTAGTGTGCATACAAAGAAATTGATGAAACAATTAAACACATAAAAAGAGATGAAAATTTAATAATAGTTGGAGATTGGAATGCAAGCACTAGCAAAGGCAAGGAAGGAAATACAGTGGGTGAATATGGGCTGTGCAAAGGAATGAAAGAGGGGACTGACTTATAGAATTTTGCACAAAGTATAATTTAGATTTTGCCAACACCCAGTTCAAAAATCATAATAGAAAAATATACACATGGAAAAAGCCAGGTGATACTGCAAGGTATCAGATAGATTATATCATGGTTAAGCAAAGATTTAGAAATCAACACGCAGATTGCAAAACTTACCCTAAAGCAGACATTTAATAATAGTTGGAGATTAAAATGCAACCACTGGAAAAGGCAAGAAAGAAAATATAGTGGGAGAATATGGGCTGGGCAAAAGGAATGAAAGAATCATGGTTAAGCAAAGATTTAGAAATAAACTCGTTGACTGCAAAACTTACCCTGGAGCAGATATTGATAGCGACCGTAATTTAGTGATAATGAAATGTAGATTGGGGTTTAAAAACCTGAAGAAAAGGTGTCAGATGAATCGGTGGAATTTAGAGAAGCTTGCGGAAGAGGAGGTAGATGATTTTTGAGGAGGACATCGCAAGAGGTCTGAGTAAAAAAGATAAGGTAGAAAATGTAAAAGAAGAATGGGAGAATGTTAAAAAGGAAATTCTTAAATCAGCAGAAGTGAACTTAAGCAGAACAAAAAAAACTGGTAGAAAACCTTGGATTTCAGACGATATATTGCAGCTGATGGATGAATGTAGAAAATATAAGAATGCTAACGATGAAGAAAGTAAAAGGAATTATCGACAATTAAGAAATACTATAAACAGGAAGTGCAAACTAGCAAAAGAAGAACGGATTAAAGAAAAGTGTTCAGAATTGCATGTAAAATTGCATATAAAATTACACATGAATGGAAAGAGAAATGAACATTGGTAAAATAGACGGAGCATACAGGAAAGTTAAGGAAAATTTTGGGGTACATAAATTAAAATCTAGTAATGTGTTAAACAAAGATGGTATACCGATTTATAATACGAAAGGTAAAGTCGATAGGTGAGTGGAATATATTGAAGAGTTATATGGAGGAATGAATTAGAAAATGATGTTACAGAGGAAGAAGAGGAAGTCGAAATGGATGAAAGAGGAGAAACAATACTGAGATGTAATTTTAAGAGAACATTAAAGATTTGAATGGCAGAAAGGCTCCTGGAACAGACGGAATACCTGTAGAATTACTGCACAGTGTGCAGGTGAGGAAGCGATTGATACATACACAAACTTGAGTGTAATATTTATAAAAAGGGGGAAGTTCCGTCAGACTTAAAAAAGAGTGTTATAGTCATGATACCAAAGAAAGCAGGAGGAGATAAATGTGAAGAATACAGAACAATAAGCTTAACTAGCCATGCATCAAAAATCTTAATTAGAATTCTGTACAGAAGAATTGAGAGGAGACTGGAAGAAGTGTTAGGGGAAGACCAATTTGGTTTCAGGAAAAGTATAGGGACAAGGGAAGCAATTTTAGGGCTCAGATTAATAGTAGATGGAAAATTATAGAAAAACAAACATACTTGGCATTTATAGACCTAGAAAAGGCATTCGATAACGTAGACTGGAATAAAATATTCAGTATTTTAAAAAAATTAGGGTTCAAATACAGAGATAGAAGAACAATTGCTAACATTTACAGGAACCAAACAGGAAGAATAATAATTGAAGAACGTAAGAAAGAAGCCGTAATAAGAAAGGGAGTCCGACAAGGATGTTCCCTATCCCCGTTGCTTTTTAATCTTTACATGGAACTAGCAGTTAATGATGTTAAAGAACAATTTAGATTCGGAGTAACAGTACAAGGTGAAAAGATAAAGATGCTACGATTTGCTGATGATATAGTAATTCTAGCTGAGAGTAAAAAGGATTTATAAGGAACAATGATTGGCATGGATGAAGTCCTACGCAAGAACTACCGCATGAAAATAAACAAAAACAAAGTAATGAAATGTAGTAGAAATAACGAAGATGGACCACTGAATGTAAAAATAGGAAGAGAAAAAATTATGCAGGTAGAAGAATTTTGTTATTTGGGAAGTACAATTATTAAAGATGGACGAAGGAGGAGCAATATAAAATGCCGAATTGCACAGGCGAAACTAGCTTTCAGTTAGAAATATAATTTGCTTACATCAAAAATTATTTCAATGTCAGGAAAAGATTTTTGAAAGTATATGTTTGGAGCATAGCTTTATATGAAAGAGAAACATGGACAATCAGAGTACCTGAGAAGAAAAGATCAGAAGGTTTTGAAATGTGCAACAGGAGAAGATGCGTAGATAAAGTGACAAATGAAGAGGTGTTGCGGCAAATCGATAAAGAAAGAAGCATTTGGAAAAATATAGTTAAAAGAAGAGACAGACTTATAGGCCACATAGTAAGGCATCCTGGAATAGTCGCTGCTTTAATATTGGAGGGACAGGTAGAAGGAAAAAATTGTGCAGGTAGGCAATGTTTGGAAAATGTAAAACAAATTGTTAGGGATGTAGGGAGTATTTTGATCAAACAACTAGCACTAGATAGGGAATCTTGGAGAGCTGCTTCAAACCAGTCAAGTGACTGAAGACAGAAAAAATTATAAAAATTCAGACCTACAAAAAGTTCATACATCTGATATGAAAACTTATAAAGATATGTTAAATTATACTGGTGTGTACTTGACAAATGCCAGCACCGTAAAAACAAATAAATCTTTTAAATATAATGAGGTGATTAGAAAGCTTTTTCTTCCAAAAGGGATAGATCTGTTTCACCACAAAAAACAACATCCACATCTTTTAGCGGTAGCGGACTTCTGCATGCACAATTTTATTACAATCCAGTCTATTTACATTGGGACGATCCAAATGAATTGGTAGCCAGATTGTACACTCTTGTGGCTGAATGACACTGAAAACAAAAGTCTAATGAAATCATATCCATATTTAAAGATATGAAAGACGTTGAATTTGAATATATTTTTTCTTTTTAATTATATTTTTATATATAGAAATGTCACGATTAAGATTAGGTTATAAAGGTGATGAAGGAACAGGAAAGCACAGTCTTCCAAGAAAAGGTTTCTCGTTAACAGCCGATGGAATTATGATATAAATCAACAGATTGTGTAATATAACTGATCCTATCGACGACTTGGATGCAATGAATTTGACACGAGCTAAACATATGTTTAACCATCTCAATGAAAAATTTAAAGGTCCTAAAGGTGAAAGCTTCTTGTTGACAACCGAAGGCAATTATGATATGCAAAAACATAGATTGTGTAATGTATCTGATCCAACTGATGACAATGACGCGTTGAATTTTAAACGGGTTAAGCGAATATTTAACAAATACGCAAACGCTCTCTATGAAAGGTTTGTAGGTTTAGAAAGATTAAATCAAGCGATATTAGACTATGATGCCTCCATAAAAAATTATACAGAGAATGAAAAACAGAAGGTTGCATACAAACTTTACAGTTTATGAAAGATGCATTACAGCCACTTAATACACAAATTACAAAGTATGTAGACGATGAATTAAATGGTCGCATTACAGAAGATCTCATGACCGCTAACATCAAGGCACATGTAGAAAATTAAATTAAATCTATGGTTGCAGAAATGATTCATGAAAATGAAAAGACAAAATTAAACATACTTCATAAAACATAATAGTTAGATACATATGAATCATTTAGATTTTTATATTAATAATGATATGAATGAAAAATAAATGTTCATATATAAATAACGTAAAGAAAAATACTAAGAAAGGAGGTAGTATTATCAGTTCTGTAGTGAGTAAGGCTGTAGATTTATTACCATTTAAAGCACATATCCCAGGTTATAATTATTGCGGACCGAATATTAAATTAGATAAGTGAATGAAACATGATGATATAGGCGTTAATAAATTGGATGATGCATGTAAACTGCATGATATAGCTTATTCAAAATATTCAGATAACAAAACCAGATCTCAAGCTAAGGCGCTTGCTGAACAATCTTGGGAACTTGTAATCGCGCCAGATAGCAGTTTAACTGAAAGAGCAACTGTCTACGCAATAACTAACAAGATGAAACTTAAATCTAAATTTGGTGGAAGACTGAGACTTAAGAAAACTGGTGGATGATTACAACTAAAGAAAGGTGGAGGTGCTGCTAAGAAGATTGATTTTAAAAAAAAATAATCTATTCAATACCAAAACGCGCTTTATAAGATAACTAATTGACTGAGTATGCAAAACAATTGAAAATTCCATATTTCAGGTGTTTTTATGTTGGATGCTTTACCAAAAAAGATTAGGAAATATGAATGCAGTGTAATTAATTTAGACACTAAACGGTCACGGTATGCATTGAGTTTGTTTCTCCAAAATCAATAAAATTTTGATAGCATAGGTGATGGTCATCCTCTTCCAGAATTGATGAATTATTTTGGGAAATCTAATGTAACATACAATTATACTAGATATCAGGCCAATAATGATGTATTTTGTGGTCAATTATGTTTAGAGTTTTTATGTGAATAAATTATATGTTTCCGATTTTTTTCTTCTTCTAAATAGATATGTCGTGTTTATTATTGATTGATGGTAACAGTTCAACTATTAAGAAATCATTTTCTCCACCTGTCAACCTTTCAAAAGGCCAATAAGAATTACGCTTAAAATGGCTGATGACCGCCAACACTATTCTGAATGTGGAAGAGAATAAAAATAATAAACAGTTATGTGTTCGATAAGGATGTTAAAAAAGATGAAAATTATATTTACAAAGAAAAATAACAATACCGACATGTAGTATGAAATCGAAAATATCGGTGAATATATACAGAATAAGATGAAAAAAATAAAAAAATCCATTTCCTTGTGAGCAAACATCAATACGTTACACAATGTGAAATTAAAAGCACTGTATGAATAATTTTTTGGATGCAGATTGCAGCATCGACAGTCCGTTGGATTATGCTTCAAGAATTCTCAAACCGAATATAACAAATTTTTCAGATAAAATAATAAATGTCGCTCCTGTAAATGTAGTACATGTAAAATGCAATATTATTTTGGGTAGTTTTAGAAATGAAGATCAAGATCGTAATTTATGTGTTACACTGTTGACTGCAGACCCCGGTGAGATGATTGTAGAATATCAATTTTATATTGAATTTCTACCGACATAAGACATGAGAGAATTTTATGATTTAGTTACATCGTTGACCAACGAAAATGATAATTTATTATATCTTCGTGGCAAATGAGTAAACATGTTGGTACTGAAAGAATCTAAATAAACTATTGTAATTGAATTTTTATTTTTTTATAATATAGATATGCCACTCGAATTCGAAACTGAAGAAATTGAAACATTTCATGATCAGAAAAAACATTTCAGATTGACAAAAGAAAGTATACACAAATTAAAATTTCTAGGATTTGAAATCGGTAGGAAACTTAAAAGCACCAGTATATTATTGAAATAAAAAATTTAATATTTATGTATACAATGTATAAGACGAATTATTCATGTCAATAAATTAGCACGTTCAGATGATTCCCTAACATATAATCAACTCCACAATCATTATTCCTTAGCGAATAAAATTGAAAAGAAGATTAAAATTCCTATAAATCAACCAGATATGAATACTATTTTGGGTAAAAGTTATCTGATTTTTTTTTGGTAAACTAGTCGAGCAAACGGAATTAGTTAATTTTGCCATCGCCTTTTTATTACAGAAAAAACAGCATCTTATCAAAACACAAGAAACCGCATCGGTAAGAAATCTAGGCATAACGATGGTTATGAAAAACACGCTCCTTCAATGACAAACTCTATACTGCCATCAGTCGAAATAGCCAGATGGTTCAGTGGAAAAGATAAAGTTGATCTACATGAGAATGGTACTTTTAATTTATGCATACCGTTCGTTATCAATGTTGTTAGGTTTCGCAGAAGATTACAAAAACATAATTTTAAACAACAGATAGGAATTAGTGTTAAGGCATTTTGAAAGTGATGTAAATGCGATACATGCTACGGTTCCCGACCATAAATCTACGATAGAATTAATATAATCATATGGGTTGTACCATATTTAAAAGTCGTGCCTGAATATGAATTGGAATTAGCTAAGATGAAAGATCAAAATAAAGATGTACGTATGGCGTTCAGAGCATGGGATCTTCATGAAAATACAGCGGTTTCTCAAAGGAATTCTTTTATATGGAACATGACAACTTTATTGCAAATAGATAAACTGTGCTATGTTATTGTAGTTTTTCAAACCGATAGGAAAAATAGCATGCTATGAATGATGCGTCAGAATTTGATTCTTGTAATATGAAAAATATTAATGTAATGATAAAATCAAATAAATATCCATATGAAGATTTAGAAGGGAATCAAATATTAACGTACAGGATGTTTATTAATTTTCAAAAATCATACTATAAAAATATAGATTCACCATATACATTTTATGATTACAAAAGCAAATATCCTTTATATGCGATTGACTGCTCGCAACAAAATGAATCTGTAAAGACGGGTGTAATTGATTTAAAAATTAAGTTTAAGAAGAGAATTTTAAGCCTAATACAATTACGTATTGTTTATTAATTTATGATAATACAGTTACATACTCTCCATTGACGGGCACTGTTATAAAGCAACAGTAATAGGTTAAAAGTTGCAGATTATTTAATTTAATAATAATTAATAATTTTATTTTTTTTTTAGTTTTATTGATATAAAGCTAATAATTGACATTAAATAGAGATCAAAGATCAAATGCTATCATAATATCTATCTAAACCAATTAATGAATGATTAACAGCTGGGAATCCTCATAACGTCTAGAAAAGATAATAATATTATATATATATATATAACTCAGCATTTAGCTGCATTCTAAAAAAAAAAACAAATCGGCCTGAGTGCCATAATTTATTATTTTTTTGGTACTTCTCTTCCTGCAGGACAACTGGCCTTCCTGTGATCCATGCAACCACACCATGCACGGATTTGTTTTACACTTGCATGATCAAGCCACAAGGACACTCTTTCATTGCATATCGGGTCGAAATGCTGGAGGATGTATAGGATACTAAGGTTATTAACAAAAGCATCTAATATAATAACATTCACTTTTAAAAATCAATAAGGTATTGGTAATAACAGTCACTGTACATATATTCAGATATATTAAAAGCGTCATCATGAAACTAGTGTTTTACTATACATTTTGTAATAAATTACTCTTTCAGTGGTGAAAATTTAACTACAAACACTCAATCATGATTGGAGGAGCTGTGGGATTTCCCCAATCACCTCACCAATCAGTATAGGGGAATCCCCACGTCACCAATCAGTCTTATGTATAATATAAAATAAAATCATCATCAATGCAGTTAAATTTCACGATGAAAGAGTGGATTCACTGAGAATATAATAGTAAAACAGTGGGTTCCCTTTATAGTTGAGAAATCATTATTTAATGTAGTCATAAAACACATGTGAGATTTAAACTTCAATTTCTTTGTTGTAATTTTGAACTCATCTCAAACCCATGTTTGTTATGTATTTTACAGTAAATGCATTCTTTCAGTGTGAAAATATAACTACAATCTTGGAAAACATGACGTGAGGTTTAAACTTCACTTGACTAACAGATTCTGGCTGACCAGTTCTGAGAAAATGAAGTATGAACCTCATGTTTTATGCTACTTCAAAAATTAGAGAAAGAATGCTTTTAGAAGGAAAACATTATGCAAATTTTACCAATGTTTTCTTCAACTTTACTTGAAGTAAAGCTAAAGGTTGTTTTGCTGTACTCACTAAATTTTTTACTGATTTTCAGTGTTTTCAATGAAATTAAGGAAATTTATTTTTTTGTTTTTGAGCATATTTCTTGTTATCCAATTTATTTTAATCATTTAGAAAAGCACTTTCTTTGAAATTAATGTTATAGTACGAACATTATTATAATTATTTTTTTATTAAGAAATATAAGTAAAAAAATATATGCATATATATATATATATATATATATATATTTCTATCTTAACAGGAGAGGAAGAAGAGAAAAATATTTTTAATGATAAAAGAATTTTTGATGGAAAGGTTATAAAAAGTTTCACAAATACCAATTATAAAAATATTACTAAAATTAAAAAACTTTTAATGCTTGCTTTATTAATATGGAGGTTCTCCTTCTTGCTTTTTGGTTGTTTTACACTGCCAAGCAATTATCTAAAATCACCTTTACTCTTCCCAATCCAAAATTTTCATTTAAAATCTTCTATATATATATATATATATATATATATATATAAATGAATGTTTGTCCTGTATGCGTTCCTGTACCCTTTATCCAATTGCGATAAACGTTTGGCGAGTTGTTATATGCACACTCATGAAAGGTTTCTGAATTGATTTGGACCTGCTAGGTGGCACTGGGGTTGAGATATTTAGAAAAATTTAATCACATAATAACTTTCTGAGGAAGTCAATACTGACATAGATAATGATTGATATAGATATCTCTCGATATATACAATTACATTAAATTTAGTAAAAGAAGTTTTAGGCTATTTATTTTTACATTTTTTTAATGATTTTAATTTTTTGAGTTATGTTTTTTTTAATGAATTTAATGAATACAGAAGGGCCCAGTGTGTAGAGTCCCCTGGTTAGATGGGAAGGGCAAGTGAAACAAGCCTTGGCTGGCTAACATCCCTGATCATGACAGGAAACGTAAGTAACCATATAGTGCAGGCAAAGCCGGGACAGGTCTGCTAGTATTTGATAAAAAAATCATAAATTAAGATGGTTTTGATAATGTTGTTAAAAAAGTATTAAGATTGGTTGATTTTTTTTTAACAAAAACTGGTACCAGAATGACAATTTCTTATGCTTTTTTACATAAGTGTTCTTTTTTAACTTTATTGTTATATAATATTTATAAATAATATAAACAAATACAATTATTTAAAAATATAGTTGTAACAATAAACAGAGCCAAAACAAAATGTTTTTTAACTTACCTCAAAAAATTTTCAGTCATCTTTGCAAACATATTTACTGAGTGATACTGTTGTACCAGTCAGTTATTTTAATTGACAACCTGTATTTAATTAGGTAGACATGTGTTTTGTGATCAAAAGGTTTTGTTGATTATGAATGATGCTGTTATTTATTACATCTTTATTGCCTTATATACATATTAGTGTTCATATACTTCATACATCAAGTCTACTGAGATATAGACTATATGTTTCTGTATCAATAACATTTTATTATAAAATTTGATTTGGTTTATTCTTATCAAAGTTTCTATTTTTAGATAATTCTCATCATCATTCATCACAGACAAAACATAATATGAACAATTTTAAAAAACACATTTCACTGAGAAATTTGGTGTAAATTTAATAAACTTTTATAACATTTAAAAATGTAAAAAAAAAAGCTTTGACTGCTTATTAGTTGCTAAGAAAAAATCGGTTATATATAACAGTGTACATAAAATTATACTGCAACAGCTTTATCAACAACAAACATTTAAACAGGAGCAAGGAATTTTTCATCTATGTTCATATAAAGTTACTATATCTCAACAAAATATCATATCATGATCAATACAGTAGATATCTAAACTGGACCTTTTCAGAGACCATTCCTTCTGTTTGAAAAGTGATGGAGACAATGCAAAAACACTGTACACAATGTTTTTAAATCCTCTACCAGAAGTTAATTATTTTAAAAAACCTGGATATAATTTTTTTAATCTAAAGAACAAACAAATTCCTAGTAAACAACATACAATACCTCAAGCACACCATCATTACGACAGGCTAATAATTTAAATCCAGCACTACTGATACAAGCTATAACATGTCCTTCTTTGCGAGAATCACACGCACAATGAGGAAATACTACTTCACCATACCCTGGCAATTCTCTTGCTAGCCTCAAGTACTGTCAACAATAAATTATAAAATCAGGTGAATGAAAAAACATTAACAAAATAAAGTGAATATTTATTTATTTATTTATTAAATCCTACAATTATACTATCTTGGTTGAGGTTCTACAGAACACAGATTTTTTTTGTGATAATACAAATACATGCACATCAATTAATTTTAAGCATATTTTTTACATATGCTTTGGTTTTTATACATATTGTTTCTGTAAACCATGTAGTTAATTCTCAACAAAATTTGATCGTGTGGCAAATTCATTATAATGAATACTGTACTGTTATCCAAAATTAGTGCAAAATCCTTAACAGTTCCATATACAGCATGAAACAATTATGTAATACTGCATATTTTCAATGTAGTTTATTCAGCACTAAAAGCTTCCTTTTTTTTTACAAAGCTTTTTTCTTTTTATTTTCCTAATCTCTTTAAATCATATTATAAATAAACTGTTCCTGTAAGAACAATTTGTTTTACTTAGTTGTGATTTTGTAAATACCTTATAATTTTAGAAAATAGATTTACCACTGACCATATAGTACAATTTCAGCACTAATCTGTAAATAAATTACAGAGGGTTTTTCAATTGTTTAGTTCAATAAATATGTAATCACAACATTTTACTTCAGAATAAATAAAAATAAATGTCCCTCAGTTCTACTATATCTACTATCTTTGAATAACATAAACATAGTTTTATCAGTTTTATAAAACATTAGTTACAGGAATGTTTTTACAAGTTAAATTTTGTTTTATTTATTAATGTGTTATTAATGAATTAAAAAAAAAACCAATCTTCTGATGATGTCCAGCCTGGAGTTGTCATAGAAAAGGATGACATCTCTGACAGGCATACCCTGTCTTATGTTTTGGTAGGCAGCTTTTGTTGACTATAGCAGTTGGCAATAATATACCACATTCATCATACGTTGATAGCGGAGAAACTCAATGAGTAAAACTCTCCTAGAGTCAAAAAAAACCATTGTAAGAACTTTTCTGGCTGACAGACTGGTTTTGGCTTTTACTGGGCAGCCCTCATTCTTTCTTTATCACTCCTTACTCATCATTTTTGACTCCAGAGTGTAATGATGGACCCATGTCTAATCACATGTGATGATGCACCCCAAAAAAATCATCCCCTTCTTGCCAAAATCAATTCAGAAATCTCACAGATCTCCAACCTGACCTGTTTTAAATTTTTGGTAAACAACCCTAATTTTTCTAAAGTCAAGATGATCAGATGATAATGGATTGAGCACTCTCATAGCTGATACCCACTTCTGATACAATTTCTTCGCTGATACAACAGCGAACTGGCAGATCACCTTCGATAAGCTCTTGAACAGCACAGATGTTTTCAGCTGTGAGACTTGACCTTGGTGTTAAGACCAATGTTTCATCTCCTCCTTATTATTTTGTAAAAGTAAATAAATATATAATCTGTACAATTCTCTTACTCATTGTAAAATAAATGTATAATCTGTACAATTCTCTTACTCATTGTAAAATAAATGAATTTGTCTATATTCAGCTAGCCTTGTTAACAGCTGATATTTTATATTAATAATGTAACAATGTAACTATTTCTGTATTGTTCAGTCTAAATTCAACGCTCATTATCAACATATACACTTTCATTAAGTCATACATTCAGTAACAATGTAATAAAATTCATGGAACATTAAAGATTATATACATATATAAACGAATAAATGTTTCAATCTATTATTATTTGAACCGGCAAATTAACATTAGAATAATGGAACCAAGATGGTTTGTTATTTAATGAACATTTGTGCGTCGATCATGACTTTCATTTTCTACACTTCTCGCCCATCCTTAAATTGTCTGACCCATGTGTACATCGGTTCTGGGACAGTGTAGCATCCCCAAACTGTACCTTTAAACAAGTTAAAATTTTCACGGGTTTAACGCCTTCATTAGTTAATAACTTTATGATTATATGTTGCACAACAGAAGACGGAACCTCTTGATCACTCATGGCTGTACTGACAACAGAACAGAGCTAAGGAGCAAACCAAGCTGGTTCCCCTCTCTAACACACCAAACATTAACACCCCCACTGTGTCATCCAGCTCGAAACTGCTTTAGAATAACAAAATTACCATTTAAATTTGATTCACACATCATACATATGATGTTTGATATAGATGTTTGTGCAATCCACAAGTTATATAAACAAATACTGAAAGACTAATTTTTTTTAACACTGATAATTGTCCAAGTAAGGAAGAGAATAGTTAAATGATTAAGTCAGCGCTTCACAATAAAACATTAAAACAGTCAAAAGAAGTTTGCATAAAAGGTTATTGTAACAGACATCTACCAAAGATTATAAATATTGAAGCAGTCCAACAATCATAATTGTACAAAAGATACTGGAATCAGAAAAAAATAAATAGACCCAGTTACAGACAGCAAAATGTTTAATTTTCCATAAAGAGAAACAATTTATTTCAATTAAAGAAATTTAGAAACATTTTTAAAAGTACTGATGTTTACTTTTAAGTTTTCAATTTTGTTTTACATGATGAAAGTGGTAATTTATTTTGTTTTTACAAAACAGTATTACATTAAATAACCATTAAAAAATGGAAATGAACTGACTGAAAAATAAATATAATATACATGTATTATATACACATAAATAAAAAATTGATATTAAAAAACAAAATGCACAATAGAAAAACAAATATAAATTTTTTTAGTATCCATTTACAGACTTGAGTACAGTGAAACTGAAATTTACAGATCAAGACCTAAGAACCTTTTTCACACAAAAGTAAGCAAAGATACCATATTCAAGTAATCAAATTTGAAATTTATTCAGGAGCAAACATGGATATTGCTCCATAATTGAGTTACAATGAATTCACGATTATGTTTTAAGAAATTAAAAACCAAAGTGAAAACAAACAAAATGGAATAAACAAAATATTTAAAAAATTAAACTTAAAAAAGTAGATCATAATCTAACAAATTTTTGTACACATTTAATTTAATAGTTGTAGAGTAAAGAAATTTCCATATGATAATTTTTGTAAACATTGTTACAAATCAATCAGATAGAACTTGATTACAAATATTATTTTTAATTTGTATACAAGTAAAAAATTATCTACACCTTCACTATAACACATCTTCAACACTGTCATACTGTCTTCTGCATATACACGCTTAGAGCTGGTGTGACTGTAGTCACATCTGTGAAATTTGATCACATCGTTCGCCTTACAGCTACTACAGTGTAAACATGTCTAGACAAGACATTGGATAACTTTGCCGAATTTTTCCCTAAAATATTATGGATGTTAGTCCCTAATTTAAATTTCCGACGCAATGCTGCATAACAGATACAATCCACAAGTACATGAGTCTCCACAATATGGGGCAGTGCTACATTATGTAAAAGTGTTTTTTGTGGATGAAGTTTAAAAGTGGCCAGACAAATGTGACTCGTGAAGAAAGAGCAGGACGCCATCAACCTCCATCACAGACAAGATTCAAGAAACGGTTCTGGCAAATAGGAAAGTTATCATTGTGCCACAAGCTTGTGGATCACTGGACCAAGGGCAATGACAAGGGAGGTAACTACGCAGATAAATGATATGTAAATGATGAACTCCTATCTTTGAGAAATAAATCATAGTGTAGATAATTTTTGGCTAACCTTCATATAATATTTATAAATGGTTATATAAAAACAAAAAATTATATGACACACAACAAATTATAGATCATACACTACAAAATTATTGATAAAATCAATAATTCTTTACTTTAAAATGACTTCAGATAGTAGAATGCTGTCTGACAAAAAAAGAAAACATTTCTAATAAGTAGTTAATAAAAAAAATGCTTATTTATTTATTATAGCAAAACTCCTAGAAATATCTTAAAAGCATCTTAGTTGATTATATCTATGTACACGGAAGCATGCAAACACATCATGAGTACTGCCTTCACAATTTTCAAAATTTGGGTGAATAAGAAGTTTTTTTTTAATAAGTGCCTGTTTGTAGGTTTCTTTTCTAAACAACAAACATAATCTTGACATTAACTTAAAAATCTAAATAAAACTTCAAACAAAATACAAGAAATACTGATCTTCTTTCTCATTCATACAAATAAAAATTAACTCGTAAACCTAAATGTTTACTTAAAAAAATTTAACGTAATTTATTTTAGTATTAAATAGGTACAAATAAATTAATTTACATAATGATCTGTATTTAAAATCACAATATTTCACAAATTTATTATGATGTATTAGAATGATTATATAATTTAAAATAAATCTGCTTCTAATCAAAGGATTTCCTATATTTTTCACTTTTAATTAGTAATTTTAAAACTTTTTTTTAATATTACCTCATGTTTCCTTGATGAATCCTGTAAAGCTTTCAGCTGATAAAGTTGATCATCGGGTCTAACATGGCCTCTATCAACGGCATCAACAGCTGACCAAAAAAAAAACATTGTTGCTTGATCATCACTGGATAATGCTAGTTCAATAGATAATGAAAACAACCACTTACGAATACATAAACAAGTAGCACTGGCTGTACTGTAATTTTGTATGTAAATATGATGTGGTATTTCACAAGCTTGCAACTTCCGTTCTGAAAAAAAGTTTCAAGGAGGTAAAAAGATTTAGACTAATAAAAATAATCTTCCAGTAAAAAAAGGAAGAATTGACAAATAAACACACACTACAACACTTCTAAAAATTAAATATAATTAGTCAAATTTCAACTTACCAAAATTATACTCAACAATTTCAAACAGGTAAAAATACAATGCTGTATTATTTGACATTCTGATTTTATCAACTACAGCAGCATATACTTGATCTGCACTGGAGTTTTTACGTACAGTCACTGTCACTACCTCTCTATCCGGCAGTAAGACCTTCAAATCTACTGGAGACACATTACCCTAAAAAGAACAGAAAAACATTATTACACTTTTGAACATAATGGAAAATGTTTAACATATGATTTAAAATTCCAACAATATAGAATCCACCTCTTGCTCTTTCAAATAACTGATAAAAACATATTAACAGAAATTCCTGCACTTCCTTTTCCTGAGATTCCTTATCTTGTTCAAGACCGTACCCAGAAAATGCAATGTTCAAGATTTTTGAAGTAAAACATGCAATTTTTTTGTTTTTTTAAAGACACATACAAGTACATAATGATTTCTTTCTACAAAGAAATTGAACTCTCTACAAAAAAACCCTGATTATGATGTGGCTAGTGCCCATGCCTTGTAGCACTAACATAGTGGGGAGTTTCTTTAGCAGCTTTCTCTACTGCCATGTACCTTCTACATTCATCCATCAATTCTAATATATATTCTGTTATTCAGACTCTTCTACAAACTGTTCCTTTTCTACCTATGAAAAATTCTGAACTTGGACTTACAGCTTTTAGCAGACTTCTTTTTTAACGCATAATAACTTATGATGAAACTTGGATTCATCATTATGAGTCAGGATCCAAACATCAGTGCACGGAATAGAAACATCTGAATTCAACCATCAGGAAAAAATTCAAAGCCTACATGTCTGTTGGTAAAGTGATGCTAAACGTGTTTTTGGACTATAAAGTTCTAATTTATAGCACTTATTTAGAGGAACCATGTGCAATCAACAATGAGTACTGTTGTGACACGGTAGAAAATAGAGAATAAAATCTGCAGTAAGGAAGAAATGTCATGTTCTCTCTCCAAAGGCATAATTCTTCTGCATGAAATGCTCACCCCCATACTCAAATACAAGGGATGCTACTAAAAGATTGGGTCAGGAGGAGCTGCTACATCTGCCTCAGGAGCGCCTACATCAGTCCTGATCTCACACATCAGATTTTTTTGTCAGACCAAGCTTGGAAAAAATGAGCAGCTTAAGAATATAGTACAAGAATTGCTTAAGACACAAAAGTGAACAATTCTCTACTACTGGAATAAGAAAGCTCACAGAAAGATGAGACACGTGCCTAAGTATAGCTGAAAACTAGGTTGAAAGGTAGTGTTAAGTTGCACTGTCATTGAATAAACAATAATTTTTATAGTCGTCTGTCTCTATATATTGAACAACCCTTGTACACATATGAACATAATATTTTCATAATACGTTCAAAATTTAAAAACAACCCAAAATGGCTGACAACGAGAAATGATTAGTTACTGGGAATATTTTTAAAAATCAAAGGATGTAAAATATTTTTAATTTTAGGAGACAACCTGGCTGTATATAGCAATGCGTAACGTAGGAGGGGGCGGGTGCGACCGGAACGTACTAGTCGGGTTTCTTCCCCGACAGGATTGGGATGTATATAGCAATGCACTAAAATGATCTGCACATCACCGTAATACAATGATGACAAAGATTTTTCAAATTGTCTATATAAACCACAAAATTGTCAATTTCAAATTGTTTTTTATAATTAATACTTAGTTACAAAAGAATCATTAGAAAAATGTTCTCAAAACAGAAAAAGAATCACCAAAATTGACGCATTTAACAAAAAACCTAGAAATACATTTCCTTTAAATAAATAAAAAATATATTTACATATCAATCAGAAAATTCCTTTTTTTAAATCTACTAATAATATTTAGAAAAAATCATTAACCAATATCCCCCATAGCATCTAAATAGAAATAAGTATAATAATTTGATCAATTCCATAAAATAGTAAAATATTTTAAGTTTTAATAACTGCTAAATTGAATAAAAAATCTATTATTGTATTTTTTAAGTACAAACAGTATAAGAAGTCAGGTTAATAATCAGTATTTCCTCAAACTTTGAAGATAAAAAGTGGGAAAAATTCTTCTTTTATCACAGTCCTAAAAAAGCTTTCACAAAATGAATTCATGGCTAAATGTTACTTCAATTAGAGCTCAACTTTGAACAAAGTAATCTCAGTAGAATATTGATCTCATATTAAGTATAAAAGAATCTGATGATGAATCCGATAAAGAACTCAAATCAAATGATTTAATGAAAACCTCATCTGAACTGAAATACTTCAACTGAACTTTTACCTGTTGATCATCAGTATCTGTAAGGAACTCTTGCATGATGTCACTTTCAGCAATAACTCTAACTGCACACACCTTTTCTAGATATTGTTCTAAACCACGACGACGAGCATCCAACTGTTGTTCACTTAACCTGATTGAAATAAGCAAAACAACATTAATGTAATATCTTATTTTAATAAACATTATTTAACATAAGAACATGATTTATATTTGAATCTGAATATAGAAGAGATGGAGAAGATACTATTATTTAATGACTGATGAGTAGGTTAGTCTCTGCCACAGTGGAATTCCAATATTGCCTATATCAATTAGCAGTGCTAGCACAACTAAAACTATACACACTATTTCAGTGACCATCAAGTCTGTAACAGCTAGTGTATTTATTTATACAATTTTATTCAGTAATTTTTTTTATTTCATTACAATGCACATATTTTTTGCGTAGTGTGCATCACACCAGTGATTGCAATATTTACCATATAGGCTTAATTAAAATTTACCAAAGTTGCTAAGTCAAAAGATATAATACTTTGAATAACCATGAAAATAGTACACATATATATAAACTGAATACATGTTATAAATATGAATTGAGATACAAGCATCTATTGATGCCAGAACTGTTTGAAATAACATGAAGAAATGTGTAACACAATTCATGTTCAGGTAATACACATTTCTAACATAATATTGTGTATTTTAATTTAAATAAGATTATTTTTTATTATCATCCATATATTTCTCAATAAAATGCATATACTAACACAAATAGAAAAGAAATCAAATTGGATACATTGTGTAATTGTATTGTAATTCTATAACATGGAAAAATAATCCTTTCATGCATTATGCAAGTTACACATTGCACAATATAACAAAACAGACATGAAAATAATGAAAATTAAAATTATATTAAAACTGTACAGTACACAAAAAACCAATTTCAAGCAAAATACAAACAACCAGACATGAATACAAAAGACAACTAGGTTATTCCATGTAATAACCAAATGATAGAATACGATATAAATAATTCAACAACAAAAAAATTCAACAATGTAGAAATTTACATACAAATTTATATGTAGATTTCAGAAACATGTTTATAGACCACAATATTAAAATAAAAATAAAAATAAAAATTAATACCTTCAACAAACAAGATTACGTTATACTGTTATGATTAGTTTTTTCAGTGATAATCTTGAGTTATCCATATAATTTTTAAATAATAAAAGTTTATTACTTCACTAATATAGTCAGCCATATACATTTTAATTAAAAACCAATGAAATTAACTATTTTGAAAGTAAATTAAAAATCAAATGGGATTTATCACTAAACAATATTAAAATATCTAACACAATAAATATCAAATAACTACAATTTTAAAAATCTGTAATAACGCCAACACTTTTAATTAATTCAATTTTCCTGCAGCAACAAAGACAACTTCATGTTAAATTTAGAGCTAAGGTTATAAGTCTCGATCCAACTGAGAGAATAGGTGAAGATTTACTATTAACCCCACTCATGTCACTAGGTTCCATGGGCGAGATTCTTCTCAGTACAATTTCAAATTTTACCAAAATCTTATTATTCTTCACAAATGGAAAGACACAATCACTAGGATGCAAAAAATTAATGAAAAGCTCATTTTTGCTGTCACGTTATCTTTAATTACAACCAACCACCATTTATTGTTATTAACACGACACAAGAAGTCAATTCATTTTATTAAACCAAAGTGATTTTTTTTTTAAATATTTACTACTATAAATTCACCTGATCTTGAAATAATTCCCAATTGTTATAAATTTATTTTTGGGGATAAAGAGGAAATATTCTTTTATTTTTTTTTTTTTTTTGATTTCCAGCATTTTCAAACGAACAATTTTTTTGACTGTTTTTTAACTGTGAAACAAGTTTCTTTTTGTTTTTTTTTTTAACAGAAAAACAATGTACTGTGCTCTAAATAATCAACAGTTACACAAAATTATTGGAAATTATTTAATTTTTTTAATACACAATAATTAGGTAAAGGATTATGCAGCAATTCACCCAGTAGCGATGGAACTTTGTCTTGTACCAGTAAAGAATAATTTTCTGAGAAATCACTTAAAACAACTGCTTCTGTCTGTAATAGGTGGAATTTTAATCTTTTAAAAATTCAAACTTAAACTAAAATGAAGTGATGCTCTGCAACATTTATAACATTTAAATTTTCATTTTCTAACTTCTAAATTTTTTTTAGTCTGAAAGCTGCTCATAGTTAGCAAGTCAAATCAACCGAGATCAATTGCTTACATTTCATTGCATCACTGATAAAATAACATGCTTTTTAAAAAAATTTTCTATAGAAAATATTTAGGCAAAAAAATGTTCAAGAAATTTTTTTCTGCTGAAAAACCTGCATAGATCATTAATCTAATAAGCATGCTTCTTGTGTTAGTCATATGTCATCATTTTATGCAACTCCTATCCTAATGTTTGATCAAAAACACAGACTGTTAGCTTAAAATTCTGAAGAATGATATAAGCAGGTCAACTGTGGATGTTAGTTCCAGAGTTATGACCACTGTCAGTCAGGAGGACAGATCAGACTTACAACATATGAATTTGATTCTGGCTGTCATCATGATATTTATAAAACATACTTTCAACAGTGTACCACAATGTTTTACAATTTTCTAGCTGCTGAAAAGATGTGGCATCAATCCCATACATGAGGAAGATCATCCAGTGTTACCTCTTCAATGTCACCGATGGGTAGTTCCACCAAGGGAGAGGTGTGGATCATGATGAGTTGTGATGTTACACAGGATTCAGTGTCGGCCAACACTGGAACATCACTTGTGACAAAGTCCTGTCCATCATATCCCCTAAAGGGGCAGCCCTGACCGGGTTTGCTTACAACTTGACAGTGGTTGTGATGCCATGTCAGAACAGGTGGTATTGGGTACTGGGAATAAGGCGATAAATATTATTGTTTCGTACCTACAAGAGATCAGGCTTCAGCTTTTGCCAAGTTGGCCCGAGTGGTCAGGGTCTTTGTTAGACAGAAACTGATCCTGATTCTGTTCAGGGTCAGAACCACTGCCCCAGTGTAGGCTACTGGCTAGGAACGGAGGGGGTGGTGTAGCGACCGGACACGCTACGAGGTGGGATCTTCTCCCCTCGGGGGGGGAATTGAGATGTCCCAATGTAGCGAAATACCTTACGATATAATCTGATAAAAATACCACGTTCCAGACACATGACCAGTGTCAGAGAAGTTCAAAAAGATGGCAGCCTTCATCGGTTTGATTGATGTGGAGGGGTCCCTTCACATCAAAGCAGACAGTTTTGTCATGGGTAGTCCTCTCAAAAGTGTTGTACAGAACACCAGTCTGTCTGTCACATTGTAAAGGGGAAGAACCCAGGCAATTATTAATCGGGTACTCAGGGCTATCTCCCTTTGGGTATGCTGCAGTTACAGGACTGCCTCAAACAAAGCCGCCTGGATAGTGGCTGGACTTGCATCCCTGGACCTCCTAGTTTCAAAGAGGGAGATGTTACAAGGGGCAAATCCAGCAGATGTGGAGGCATTGCTTGTCCGCAATTGGCAAGAGAAATGGGATCAGTTGACAAAGGATAAATGGATTTACAGACTAATCCCAAACTTCAAGAAATGGCTGAACTGCAAGCATAGGGAACTGGGGTATGAGTTGACTCAGTTCCTAACCGATAATGGTTCCTTTAAAGCATACTGATACAAGCAGCCATTGAGACCTCCAAGGAGCATGACTATTGCTGAAAGGAGGATACCACAAAACACACTGAGTTTTGAGAATGATAGGATCCTGCAACACAGGGAAGCACACCTGAGAGATTTCAGCATGCTTTCTCCAGATTGCAATCATGGAAGCTATGCTGCAAACCAAATAGGTGTGGCAAGCACTGTTGAAGATGTTGGTCATGATTATCTGCACAAAGATAGGCAGAAGTATGATGGTGAATTCTCCCAGATTTTCCCTTGGGGTGGTGTTCGTATTTCAACTAAGTTCAACCCCAAGAACTAAACTAAAAGAAATTATTCAAAGATACTTATAATAATTTTAACTACGATTAAAACACATATAAATAGTAAGTATTTCTTTTAAAGAAATGGCACATTTATCACATTACTTTTTTTTTAAATGGCACAGTTTTCTTTTTAATTCAGATATGTCTGTTATTTCATTTATTTCTTAAATTTACTAGTAGTACCCTTAGCTTCAAACTTAGTAAACTAAAAAAAATATGCAAAAATCTTATATGGTTGTTATTTTAATAAATAAAAACTTAGGACTATTAAGGAATTAACTTCAGTAACACATACGTAAATGGCCACTTTCCAGGTAATTTTGGAAAATTAAATCCAACAAACTCCTTTTTTAAATTTAGATGTAAATTTGAAAACTCTCTATACCTTCTCGAACACAAATGCCGACCAGCCATATATATATTAAATACCTGGAAAAAAAATGTATTATATACAAGCTATTGGCCAAAGAACTAGTTTAAAATACACCAATGTTATCACCAGATACACAAACAACTTAATGGCAAGTTACACAGCCAGAGCCTTTTCTCATTCAAACATATGCATTTCCGGGCAAGTGAAATATATATAGCAAAAGTCAACATAACTCCAAATAATCACTATCAATCATCATTTGAGGTAAATATAGTTAAAACATAATTTCTTCACCTATCAATTCCTCTCTAACAATTTCTGGATGGTGTGTTTTTTAAACCATTAAAGGTTGCACTACAAAAGTCAAAAGGGAGAGAATCAATCCCAAAGGAGAATTAATTTGGCTAAAATTAACAGATGGATAATCACTGTCTACATGATTTTTTGTAGGCAATTATAAACAACTTTAAACATTTTACGATGTCAATAAATAGACTGGTTTTTTTTGGCAGCCAAAGTGACCATACTGTAAAGTTACTAGTAAAGATATGGTTATATGATTTATATTAGGTATTAATATTTTTAGTCTATTGTTGCCATATGAGACGTAAACAAACTTCATGAAACGAGGTTTTTTTGCGCCTTACAAAAATGAGTGATATTAATTATGAGCAACGTTGTGCAATCAATTTTTCTGTTAAAACTCTGTGAGAATGCTACTGAACTTTTTCAAAATTGAAAAGAGCATATGGAGATGACGCTTTGTCAGGGGCCCTAGTGCTTAGTGGTTTAAAGCATTTTCAGGTGGCTGGGTATCAGTTGTGGACAATCCACACTCTAGAAGACTGTTAACATCAAAAAGTGACAATGTTAAGCAAATCAGAGACTTGATATGGTACGACCGGCGATTAACTGTCAGAATGACTGCAGAATAATTGAATTTGAACTATACCACAGTTTATCAAATTTACACAAACGAATTTGACATGAAAAAAGTTTGTGCAAGATTAGTCCCAAAAAAACTCGCTGTTGAACAGAAAAACAACAGGGTGGAAGTGTGCCGCAATCTTCTAGGATGAAATGAAACTAAACCTGATTTTCTAAAAAAAAATGTTATTACTGGTGATGAATCTTGCATATTTGAATACAACCCAGAAATGAAACACCAGAGCAAGGAGTGGCACACTTCAAACTCACCACGTCCAAAAAAAGCAAAAATAAGCAAATCAAAACCATGCTAATTTGTTTCTTCAATAGTAATGGCATTATCCATAAGGAGTTATTGCCTACAGGACAGACTGTAAATCAATATGTTTACTGAGAATTCTTGAAAGACTGTGGAAAAGAGTTTCCTGCATGAAAACAGCCATCAAAAATAATTGCATGCTGCATCATGACAATGCCTTATCTCATTGCACTCTCAATTAATGAGTTTTTGGCAAAGATAAACATTCTGTAGTTCCTCAACCACCTTATTCACCTGACTTGAGTCCCTGCGACTTTTTCCTGTTCCCGACTTTAAAAAAACAGCTCAAAGCGCACCATTTTGCAACAATATAACCATAAAAAAAGTGACCGACCATCTGAAGGATATTCCAGTTTCTGAGTTCCAATACTGCTATGAAGAGTGTATCTATTTTAAATGTTACGTGGCTTCCCAAGGGAACTATTTCTGAGGTGATAGCATCCATGTACAACTGGATTGTAAATAAAATTTTTTTCTGAACCAGTTTCATTACTTTATTTACAGACCTCGTATAAGATTTCTCCTGAACAGTTAGTAATATAAAAAAATCAATTTCAACTGTGTAGAAGAGAAATTAATTCTATACAGTAATCTAAATGTACTTGGCATTCATCTTTTTTTTCTTGAACAATTAATGATCAATCACTGATAACTTACAACAAGTTTGTGTAAAAATCATCCATTTGACAACTTCACAAAGCATTCTACTTTTTCATTCTGGGGCAATTCAATTCTCATCAAAACAACCCAAATTTGTTATTAAAACATATACAGATACTAAATTGTTTTCATAACTAAGATTAGCCTTATTTTATACGCACAACTTAATTTTCCTATTACAGAGATTTGTGAAAAGCTGAACTCATATTGAAATCATAATTTAACAATGTTAAAATAGATGCATTTGACAAGAAAGAATTTTAGCCAGTTAATTTTTTCACATGTATACAGAGAACCATAACATTTAATAAATACTGCTATAATTTCCAAACTTCCACAATATCTTAAATCAATTAAAAATGAAAACAAAATGTAAAAAAAAAACATTAAACATTAACCTACCATGAAAATAAATTAAATTGTCTTAACATTCAATGAAATTATGAAATAGGATTAACTGTAATAAAAGCTGAAACAAATATGATTAATATCTTATACATAAGCCTCTTATAATCAAAAACTTAAGATTGTTTTTCTAAACCTACACCTCAGAGTCAGATTCTGCAGGATAGTTGACAGGACTGCTAAGAATATTACTCATAAACTAAAAGTAGTTAGTCATCTTCAACTGCAATGGTCAATGGAATGACAAATCTCACTATATTTACTCAACAGATAAACAAAGTTGTAATTCTTGTTTACAGCCTGTACCACTGTTTTCATTAAACGTGTTACACTTACCTACACAAAAACTTAGAAGGAAATAATAAAATGTTAGTTTTCTAAAACAAGAGATTCAGATCTAACCAAACCATGGTAAACTGTTTGATCCCTTCTTTTCAAATTAAAAATTTACATATACAGCAGGAATCAGACTACTGTGAGCAGACAAAAAATTAATCTATCAAGCAAAATATTAAACCTGTATTGGCCAATTTCATTTGGGCTGGACCAATGTTAAGAACTGATACAGTTTCCAGTATGTGAACCTGCTTGCCAAAACTATATAAAAGCTATGAACATGTAGAAGAATTGAAAAAAATATAAAAATAAGCCTGTAATTCCTGGACAAAGTTTGTGAAATATTATAACTGAAGAATTATTTAATAATATAGTACGATTCACTTACTAATATAATATTATGATGAACTTATCAGTTATCTATCTTCAGTCTATTTAGTTACCTTTAGTAAATAAAAAGGGCTAATTAACAAACAGAACATTCATTCAACACGGTCTACTCATAAAATAATTTTTAGGTAAGAATGTTACTGAGAATATTTTTCTTTTTTCTTTTTTGACAACTGGTTCAAATTTTTTTCATTAAAGTATACGACATTACAAAAATAGCAGCGATAACAATGGTTTAATATCAGATTTTAACAATCATTTTCAACACTCAGCAATACCAATTCAATACCCATGATAATAAGATTGTGGCTTTGAGTAATGGATTTAGTTAATAGCAATTTTGTCTAAGTACATATTTAAAGAATTTTGTTTTGAAGTAAATGAAACTTACCAAATAAATATAATTAATAAAAAATAATAGTATGTGTTCTAGGGGAAGTATATGACCTCCTACTTGAAATCAGATAAAAAAAATCAATCTTGAACAAATAAAATAAATTTCAAATGTCAATTTTAACTTGTACAAAAAAGTTAGACAATATATCTATTTAGCAATATCATAAATATAACTTATCATAAAAATAATGCTAATTTTTCCCCAGGTTAAATTTGCATTACTATGGTGCATAACACAATCATTTAGGATGTGAAAAAGCCCATGTCAGTTATCTGTAGGAAACGCCAGACCATCACCAAATGATCTGTAAAATAAATGCATTAATCTCACACTTCCAAAACAAAACAGTAATAATTTCTTTACACCCATCCACATTGATTGATTATTAGAATAGATTATTTTTAATCATTACAGGTTATGGTTAATAACCTGTAATGATTACAGGTTATTAACCATGTAAGTAAGTAGGTGAACTACTTACTTTACCAAAAAAAACTTCCACCCAACATTTCACAAAGAATGTGTAAACAAAATTAATCAATCAATCTGTAAAAGTTGCTGAACACAAATCTCTTTGGGATATTTGAATTATTTTATTAATGATAATGAACTAGCAACCTATATCACTGTATATAATGTTTATCAATTAAAAATTCAGTGTTTTAAAATGAAAAATAGTTTAAACAAACTGTTTCCTTAATGTAAGAAAGTCATACTAAATATTTAATGTATTTTTTTTAAATTATTTTCACTATCGTAAACAAATAAAAATCATTCAAATGTTTAAAATTCTCAAAAATAATTTTTGTCTCTTCACTATACAAAAAAAAATCCCAGAAAAAAAAAGATCCCATGAATTAGCAATTAAATAAATTATATGAAAATAATTAAGACTAAATGTTATACAATTTGTAATATTTAAATACTTTTTCTGGAACTTATTTTTGTCTACAGTACACCTTCTATTGTATTCATTATAAAACAAGAATACAAAAAACTTTTTAACACAGCAATAAGCAAAAATACCTATCACATACTATGAATTAACGCTATCAATGCAGTGAATTTATCTAACAATGTTAATGAATTAGCGTTTTGTTGATAATGCAATCAAATGCATAAAATGTTAAATCTGAACATTACCTAATGTAATATAAACTATAATTCACAATCTTTTTGAAGCAGAGAAGTACATAAAGTATACTATTTTCTTTATTTATGGCTTATTATTAATTTAACAAATTATAAGTCGGTTTGTAATGAGAAACAAATCTCTAAGTACCCATTTTCAGGAACCATTATGAGTTTTAAGCATGAAGTCCTGGGATATTAATATGAAATGCTTCATTTTATTTATTAATTTTTATTATTTTACTTTATTAACTAACAGTTTTAATTATTTAACCTGATAGTGTGCTGCATTTTCAGATGTTTATGAAAAATTGTTATTTACTATGCAAAAAAAGATTGCTCACTGCAAACACAACTACTGTAAGTAATACTGCATTATAATTTCAAACAAAGAGCGCAGACGTAAGATTTAACTGACAGATATAAGAAAGAGGTGATGATAATAATGACTTACAAATTGATCTTACTGAGGTCGTTTGAGACCTGAGTATTTTGATACATTATGAATAATATACAATTATTTGGCAGAACAAGAGGAAGTATATGCCTAAGAAACTAGCTACAGATAAAAAAAAAAACATTTTTGCAGCGAAAGATAAAAACCTTTCTCATATTAAAGATCTCAAAAGAAATAGACAAACAATCTGATGAATTCACTTTATCAATAAGAAGTCAATCACTGTTATGAAAAGTCTAATGGGCACTTT
Organism: Lycorma delicatula; assembly: GCF_047948215.1. Taxonomy (NCBI): domain Eukaryota; kingdom Metazoa; phylum Arthropoda; class Insecta; order Hemiptera; family Fulgoridae; genus Lycorma; species Lycorma delicatula. The sequence goes on from NC_134455.1 coordinate 127,980,362, forward strand.
CATGAGTACTAAAGTTGACACTTGTCTTCTGTTCAATGGAATTTTTCATAATCTTACAATTTTGCAGAAGAAATAAAAAATCCTACCTTATTCCTTAACAAGAAAATAAAAAAGTATAATCAATAAATAATCTCTTTCTGTTGGAGAATGTTGCATTTGGTTTCTATGTCTAGAGGAAGTATCAAAACATCATTATTTTATATATATATATATATATATATATATACATATTTATTTTTTAAATTCAATTCCTTTAAGAATCAAACTTCTCTGTACTATATATCAATATATTTATTTTATTAAATCAACCAAAGTACCAAACAAATAAAGTAGGATGACTTACCCTTATTTCACTACATTTGCAGTAGTGCTTTTGTGATTTACTCGCATCATCAGCTATATTACGTATTCATATATTCATCTCAAATTACATTAGAAACTTCATAAAATATAACTTATCAATCATTTATTTATTTTATTTAAAATTTAAAACCTTTAATCTTTTTATTTTAAGAATTTAAACTTTTATTCAGTTAAATCAAAAATTAAAATAAAATTTAAAAATATGAAAAATTAAATTAAAATTAAACTGTAAAAATGTTGCCTATGTAAAATTGTGATGTCAGGGCACAAAATCAAATTAAAATCAAATAAAAATAATTTTAAGTAAAGCAATTGTGCACCTTGTCCATTTAACTGAACCTACTTTACTACACTGATTATATATCATATATATTTACTACACTGATTAAATAGATTATATATCACTATCAAAATAGTTGGTGGTAACATTTACTGCAGCTTACAAAATATCATCCTCATATTAATAATGTCATCCTCATATTCTGTCTGAAAGTTGATCATGTTAAATTTATTTTTATGTTTACACATATAGTATCTTTCTAAAATGTCTAATCCCTTACTATTTGTATTCATATTATACTTTTTTTAATTTCCAGTATTTAAAAATTTTTCCTAACACCAGATATTGTACATATGTTTATTCTTAATCAGTTGATCAGATACATTAGAGAAACCCAGTTTACCTTTTTTATAATTTCTAAAATGTTTCAAAAATCTAGCCTTAAAAGGATCTAATGGTCTTTTCAATATAAATATGGTCACAATCATTACATTCAGTTTTATAAATACCACTCAAGTTATATAAATCAGAAGAATCATTATGTTTATTACTTATTAGGCGTTTTATTACGTTGTTATTTGTCTGGTAGGCGGGTTTAAATTTATTATCATAAACCTTTGTAATATGTTCAACTATTTTATCAGTATTTACATATTTTAAATATACAATGTCAACTTTTTGTGTGCTGTTTAATGTTATTAAATGTATAATTTTTTAGTTAATTTTAATTAATTTATTATTTTTTTAATTTTTAATTTATCTAAATAAAAGTTAAAATTTTTTAAATATAAAAATTAAAGGTTTTAAATTTTAAACAAAACAATTAAATGATTGATAAGTTATATTTTATAAAGTTTGTAATGTTATTTGAGATGAATATATGCATAAGTAATGCAGCTAATGATGCAAGTAAATCACAAAAGCAGTCTTGTAAATATAGTGGATTAAGTTAAATTCATCCTAGTTTATTTATTCTGAACTTTGGTTGACTTAATAAAATAAATAAATATGCATACATATATATATTGTATTTTTTTTTAATAATCAAAAACCAACTTGAACAACCGAAGTACAAAATTACAAAGTAAAAAATGAAATGACAGAAGTTTTTTTTTTCTCTTTATTCCAACAGCACTTTCTCGCATGATCCCGCATCATCATTTGTATATAAATTATATAAAATTACATATCAAACATAGCAAATTTGTTAGAATAAAAATTAAAAGATTAAAATATTAAAATTAGATAGTAATTTTAATTTTTTAATTTTTATTCTAAAACAAATTTGTTATATTTGATACGTAATTTTATATAATTTATATACAACTGATGATGCGGGATCCCGTGAAAGTGCTACTGGAATAAAAAACAGAGAAAAAATAAAAATAAATTAAGTCTCATTTCATTTACTTTGTAATTCTGTACTTTGGTTGTTCAAGTTGGTTTTTGATTATAAAAAAAAAAATACAATATATTGGTACACAGGAAAATGTTATAAATATTGACTTTAGAAAAAAAAAATACATATACATATATATATATATATAATATATATATATATATATATATATATATATATATATATATATATATATATATATATATATATATATATATATATATATATATATATATGAGTGAACTTCATTACATCTGAGATATGTACTATGAATCACATTAACGCAAATGTAGTCTGCCACTGCCACCGACACATAAAATCTTCTTCATAATTCCTGACATTAATACCAGCATTCATATAAAATTCATATAAAACAAAACTTAACCAAGTACTTGGTAATTCGAGCAAATGGCCTTATAAAGTCATTTAAATTAAGGAATTTTGATGACCAGTAAACACAATCATCTGACAATGGAAATACATAAATATTTCTTAATTTCATTTAATTATTCAACAAATATAAGCAGTTCTAACTTATCTTCATTGAATCAACTAAGCTATCTCCACTTCAAATTAAAAAAATGCTGCAGAGATACCTATAACTATATCAACTGGTATCACAACCATTTCAAATAAATTTAGAAACAAATATCTTCTGTCCTTAGCCCCAGCATCATAATGGAAATCTGTTGAGGAATGGAAAGCATTATTTAGTTAAGAAGACAAATTTATCAAACTTTCAATATAATAAATGCAATATTAATGACAAAACAATGAATTGTATCATAAAAAAATCAAATTATAATTTAAGTAATGCTGACTTTTTGAAAGTGTTGACAGCATTACTTTTGGAAAAAATAATCAGCTTAAATAACAAAAAAAAGAATGATAATTACAGATTGAAAGTTGTCTAGCTAGTATCCAGTTCAGTAAAATAAAGTTTAAAACCTATATAGTTCTATCTTCCCCCTGAATATTGTGGTCCTAGACAAGTGAGGCCAAATCACTATAGTCTCTAAACTGCTATCCATATTGAAAAACACAAGAATGAACTGCGAGTTATGGGGTCAAATCTTTTGAAAGGCATATTACAATTTTTTTCAAAATAAAACAGATAATCCAAATGACAAATTCTAGAACTAATCAGAAAATAGGTTTTTATCATGAGTTCAATACACTGTACTTACAACATATCGTTCACCACCTTTCTCAAGATAATGATAATCTGGTATGGATATTGGCAATGATCTCTTTTCACTGTAATCTATATAATTATAACTGGACTGATCCTCAACTGGTTCCAACCTCTGTGCCTCCTACAAAAAATAAATAAAATGATACTGATTTATATATAAAAACTGTGAGCACACACATCCTTGTGTGCATAAATAAAAACAGATACAATAATGTTAAATACAACACAACAGACCTGAGGAGTAACAGATATGACTGTGAGTGTGAGAACATCTCCTCCTGATTTAATTAGATCTACGACCTGCTTATGAGTTGCTCCCTCAACATTAACATTGTTACTGAAACAAAAATAAAATCAGTAAATAATTTTTCACATCCAAACAAGGATCAAAAGTCATATAAATAGTCAACTTATGATAATATTATGTAAATAAAACTTAAAAACTATTGCATACAGAAAATTTTATGAATTATTAATGAAAAGCTGAAGATAATTTCTACTTATTTCCAAACTATTCCAGGAAAAGTTGTAATGTTTAGATGTCATTTTATTTGACCTTATAAAACATCAGAACAGATAAATGATATACATCAAAATATTCATGAAATAAAAGACAATAAACAATTAGTATGTAAATCACAGAACAGGCATTAGGTATATGTATTGAGGAAGACAAAACAGCAAACATATTAATACTATAAATCTTAGAAATTTATCAAATTAAGTTATTAAATAGAAAGGCTTGAAAAGCAGATTTCTAACAAATGTATATTATTCACAAAATTCTATAACATAAGTGTACATAAAATGTTACAGTCATCAAAGAGCAAATAAAGTTTTCTCTAATTCATCAATTTTCTCTGGAGTTAATCAAACCATACCAGGTGTGAACTGTCAAGATGGAGTAATATTTCTCTAGTCAGTTACCAGGATGTTTTTGTCAGACTGCAACTGAAACATCAACAGAATTGTTAACATGATGCAAACTCACATTATCACCACACTTTAAGAAATGGGCTGGCAAATGAAATGAGCTGGGTTTTGGAAATCCCAAAACACAGTAAGTATAATCTTACCTAAGATAGACATAACCTTGAGTTTATTGCAAAGGTGAAAAAGGATGATGTTCCACAACAGTGAATCACACTGAGGTCGATTGTGAGGTCGGTATGATTTCCCCCCTCTAGCAACAAACTGTTAACCATGTCTTCTCCTTTACAGATATTCTGAGAGATGTTACGTTACAAGCACAGCCCATTTTGATTTACTTTCTGCCAGTTTAGTCAGTTGGGAGGACACCCAGAATGAGTACACTTTTCAGAAATTCTGATGATTGTGCACTGCACTACAGTGTACAATAAACCATGTTACCAATATCCTATTAAAGCATCCACACTACTATCATTATTCAACTGTCAACTTGAATTAATTCTACCTAAATTACTGGTTGTATCAATTTGAAATGAAAATGAAGTTGATCTTCTTCCACAATATTAGCGAATATATCAACACAAATGTGCACACAGCTTTACATGACAACTATCTTATTGTAAACAAGAAATATTCCAAGCATTCCCTGATGTAGTCCACTTTGCAGCAAGTCCTCTCGCCCAAAATAAATGCATAACAGCAACCTAGTCTTCACATTTGAACCCCTCAAGCATGATCCGTTTTAAACTTAACTGCAAATGCAAGACTGCTATAAACGACTAACTGAATGTCATTTAGGCAGATCATACTAGCACCTAATGATATAATTAAAAACCAAGTGATACTATTTTCAGCTTTCTATGTCAGTTTGTAACCTACTTCCTCTTGTAAATTAATAAATACAGTATGAATTTTGACATTAAAACATTAAGAAGGCTTCGTATTTTCAAGAAAAGAGTTTCAAACACTTCCTCTAGATCTGTAACATGAATAACAAAATAATAAAAAGTTTTTTAACTATTTTATTTATTTGTGAGAAATCCTTAAAAAAATTCCAATTCTTTCATAATAAAAATATTATTTATCTTTGTGTAGGCATGTCGAGATAATTTAGTAAATATAAACAGTAATATAGGTTTCTTCATTGTTAAGATTTTTCTTCATTTTTAACACCCTGCTTATTATAACATTTATAAATTTCATCATGTCAGTAAAATTACAAATCACTGTATTTTCCATTTCAAATGTCTAAGTGTTTAAAATTAAAATATATAACAAAATTACATTATAATGTATAAAATTAACAGAATAAATAGTGCAAAAAATTGCATTATAACAAATGGACACAATCCCTAACCTTTCTTTGACCTCTCTCAATACTTACCTCTACTACTCTGCATATAAAATTGCTTTCAGTAAAACAAAAAAGGCTAAAAGTAAATAAATAAGTACATATAAAGATTAATTCAATTTTGGCATTAAAAAAAGAAGTGTTTTTAATTTTAGAGTAGCGGTATAACTTAACAATATTTGGCAACTGAAATTTTGGCAAATATCAGATATATTCGCTGTTCATTATCCAATCTCTTCTTTTAACTTTTCACTGCCTGATAATACAACTTAGTGTTTTCATTATTTTATTCGGTCATAAGTGCAATAATCTAATATTCATAAATGCAAATTCTAAAAACGTTTGCTCCAACAGAAACTTGATTGTAAAACTGAAATTTTAATGGAAAAGAATAAAAAAAATTTTCATACTTTAGAAAAGAAGCTGAAGAAATCTTATTCTAGTTACTACCAAACATTTTAAGAAAAAAATATAAATAATACACAATAATATAATATAATAATAAATAATAATATATAATAATATAATATAAATAATACACGATAATGATATAACTACACTAACAGAATAAAATGAATTACACCAAATGCATTACATCAAAACACAAGTTAAACATTAAGGGACTCAATATAAACAAAATGGGGATATATCTATTCTCAAAACATTGATAACAGAAAGATATATAACTAAAAAAAGTAACTTTCTATGAAATGAAATACACTGTTAACCAAATGAAATATCAAAGATTATGTAAACATATTCATACATTACATTCAGTTCTTACAGTGAAGCTTTTCCGTAAACATACGCCCACTGCTATTAGCACAGATTATTCGGTTCAAGTATCTATCTGATAATTATCTGTTTATTCACAATATTATATTTCTAATACTAGTATTATTTATATTCACAAGTGTAATTATTACATAACATAAAGTAATTTGACAGTAGATTTCAAGAAGCCATACAGTTAATATATATTAGAAATAACTCTTAATATTTCAAAAGGTGGAAATAATAATTTTAAGGATAATAATAAGAGTTATACAGGATATATATACTGTGTAGGTAGTGAAATGTACGGTTCCATGAAAAATATGAGTAAACGTTACATACTTCAGAAAAAAAACAATACTTTTGTTGAGAGCATTTATCAAAACCATTCATGTAATATAGTTAAGGATGGTCCAGTCTAGGGAATAAATTATAAGTGTACTAAAATAAAAAAACATTAAACTCAATATAAAACGAGAAAATTTTCAAACTATAATCTCAAATATATTAATTTAAGTAATAAAAATAAAGAGTAAAGATTAATGTTTAAATTATAGTTGAATTATAACTATTGTAGAAGTGAACCTTTGGAAGTACAACAGTATTAATGGAAATAAGACAGCGTTATAGTCATTAGTAATGATGAAATGGTCAAATCAATGAATAATAATGACAACTGAGCTTAGTAAAGTGAGGTAGATTGCTTCCTTACAGCCTTAAAGCTTACAACCTTTGTAACAACTCAAGAAAATGATCCTGAGAACTGAAGTTGTGAAATAAAATATAACACAAACAGCCAATGATACATTTAACAGACCAGTTCCCATAGTTCATTGAAGTTACACAAAGGTGAAGGTTTACTGCATGCCGCAGAAATTTATTAGAAGTTAAAAAATCAAGCCCTAACAAAAAGGTTGATGAACATAGTAATAATGTAGAATGTTATTTTAATTAACTTCATTATTTCTAAAACAAGACTCAATAAAAATCTTCATTATACACATTTGATAATAATAGAAAGACACAGAAATGGGTCTACGAATATTATATACAGGTGAGAAAATAAAAAAAGTAAAAATTAAGCTTCAATTTTTAAAAACATAAGTATAATAATGTACATTATCAGGAATTTCCACACTTCTTCCTCTTACTACATTTCCCCAACTGCAATCAATCAGAATTGCTGCTGCTGCTTTCACATACCCATACACTGAAATACATATTCAAAGACTTTCTACAATTTTTTTTCTAATTCCATGTTAAAACATCCCACATTTTTAAAATTACCATTTACTGAAATTAATGTTCATGCTAAATAAAACAATAAAAAATAAATTTAGGACAACAAGCCAGAACGAGAAGTATGGCAAGTTAAAATTGTTACTTTTGGAAACAAGAAATGTAACATATATGAACAGACCATTAAAAAGAAATTAATAGACAAAAAGAAGAATTTACTTAACAAATCAGGTATAGTTTCTCATTGATTTTCATAAATAAAGATAGAAAAAAGATGAATGTATATGCCAGCTGTTACTACAAAGAAATAATGATCATATTAAAAGCTATTATTCACACACGCACACACACAATAACAAATACAATACAAAACAACAACAGATAAAATAACAAAAGAATTGTTTTTGCTAAGTTAATATATTTAAATGCTCGAGTTATTTCTTTTTATTGATAAAATAAATGTATGGTTGAATATTTCTCTTTTTGCTCACTAACTATTCTTTATTTATTCTGAATAAAAATGATAATACTACTGTCAAGTGTATATAGTTACAAAAAAAAAAACACAGTGATGGTAAAAAATGTAATTTGAAACTAACAATCATTATTATGTTGTATTTTGGTACAGTTGCCCGAACCAAAAGTTTAGTACAGAATCTCTGTGTATAACTTCTAATACTCTGCTTACTGGAGTTTTTATTTTGTAAAAATGGCTTTATAGATAATAATTTGGTTAAAGATAGTCTTGAAACAAGATATTTAAAAGCATTCAACATATACATAAATTATAATATTTCCTGTAAATTTTTCAAACAATAATATTGTTTACCAAATACATGGTTGAAATAGTCTTAAAAAATCAAACACAGTGGTCAGTGTGTAACAGCATTTGTTTGCATTAGTAAGAAATGTGACAGGATTGTTCAAGCAATGCCATTTTAATAACATTAATTCAGAACATATAAATAAGCTAGCTAAGGCATAGTTTATAAATAAAACAAACCAAATCAAAAAATAATTGTTCATTAATTAAATGTAATATCTTAAATACTATATACATGTACAGGCCTATGTAATAATTGGTATGACAATAATAATAATAAAGAAATTATTTAACTTATTCTTTAAATAATTACCTATTTATAAGACTGAAAAAAATAAGGTTGCAAATTGATTTATTGTAAAGAATTGCATAGGTTGTTGATACATTGCTTGTTAAAAAAACTTTCCCCAGTTTTTCAAAAGTGGGTTAAAGAATACAACAGCAAAATGAGAGCATCTTAAAATAATCTGTGCTGACAGAGTGAAGGAACTGCTGTACATGTGTTAATGATAAAGAAGGCAAGCCAGAGTACAAATTATCATGATCAAATGGACAATAACAATTACCTGAAGCAGTTCTTTGGTTACCAAATAACTGCTTCTTACCTTGAACCCAGTTCTGTAATTATTATCGACAATGCTTCACACACAATATCCGATCTGAAAAAGAGCCTAATTCAAACAATATAAAGGGAAGAAATGTTGCATTGGTGAAGTAAAAATGAAAGTTCAATAAAAAATTAGTGAAACCTCAGCTGAATTCTTTAATAAAACGTAATAAACCAAACTGTGTATGTCATTAACTGGATGATGTCATTAGAAAGGAGCATACTGTTATTTTACAGCTACCACCAAACCATCCTGATTTAAATGAAACGGAATTAATTTGTGCTGATAGAATATTACATCGCGATATAGAATGTATTGTTCATTATTTCAGAAATACAAATAACACCCATGAAGAAAATTAATTCAATAGAGCCAGAACATTTGATTTTCATAAGGAAAGTGTGACAGGAACTTCTGAGTCAGGAGCCAATAATAGATGAATATATACATAAAAAAATAAATATACATACATATATATATATATTTTTTTTTTTTTGGGTGAAAAATGCTCATTTGTCCATATTATCCTTTAGATGGCATGCTATAAAATTTCAAATGTGTATTTAGTTACTTAGTTGTGGCAATCAAGCAAAGCAAAAGGGTTTTGACATTTTCTAAAAAAATGGACAGAACTGACGAACACATAAAAAAAATTAGATTCTACTTTAAAGGATCCTTCCCCTTTGTTTTCAACTGAAAAACATTGGGCTGCTGAATTTAAACATGGTCATGCATTCCATTCAAGATTATGAACAATTCAGACACCCAAAAACTGCTATGACATGAAATCATCACAAAAATCCACAATGCCATATTAAATGAATTGCCTAAAGATACTTGCTGTCATAACAAACATCTTGATATTCTACAATTTACATAATGAATTGGGTATAAAATAGCTTCACACTTGATGGATGCCTCATTTATTAATAATCTACTAAAAATGCATTTGACTGAACACTTGTCAAGGATCTTTAGACTAATCTAAAAGCAATTCCACCTAGTTTCTTTGACATTTTATAACAGCAGATGAAACATCAATTCACTATTACATGCCAGAGACCAAACATCCAAAGAGTGGGAGAAGTCAGGCGAAAGTGCACCAAAGAAAGTGAAAACAGTCCCATCTGCAGGAAAAGTCATGACTATAGTTTTTTTTGGGATTCTCATGGTGTGGTGCTCATAAGTACCTGGAAAAAGGCAGGGCCATTACCAAGTAGTACTAAGCTTTATTACTGGATTAACTGAAGGTTGCTCTTCAGGTTAAACATCCACATTTAGCCAAAAAGAGTGTTCTTTCACCATGACAATGTCTTGCACATATATCTCAGATTCCTGTGGCAAAACTCCTATGACTTAAGCCTTGAACTACTTTGACATACACAATATTCACTGGATTTGGCTCCCAGCAACTCTTCCTCTTCCCAAACCTGAAATGGCTCACTGGAAAAAGAATCACTTCAAATGATGAAGTCAAAGCTGAGACAAAAGCACACTTTGCAGAGTTCCACAAATTGCAATATACTGACAGTATTAAAATGTTAGAAAGTCATTGGGCTAAATGTATCAAACTGAAAGGTGACTAAATTAAAGATTTTTTTAATTTCTAAAAAATTTGAGTTTTCATTGTCAGGCTGAGAATTTTCCTAAGAGCCTTAGTACATATGAAGATTTGCAGAATAGAGAATTTCTGTTAATTTGTATGCACTTCTAGTAAGTTTTAATTGCATTTCTATTATTACAGTTTGTTAAACCTCAAAAATTTCTTTTTTTTTTGTTACTATAAAAAATGAACTTACAAAGGAATTATTAGTTTTAGATTGAAATCAATTACCCTAAATTTAGTCATTTACACCAAAGTTTTAGTATATTTATTACTAAAATAATTAAATGAGACTTGCAACTAAATAAGATAAAAAATAAATGAAGTAAAGTCAACATATGAGCTGGCTACTATATTTACATGTAGCTAGATAATCTGCTGATTTTCTTAAATATCACAACAAATTAACATTTGATCTAACAGCATGTTTGGCAGGGGGTGTATTTAATTTTACAATGCACTTCTAAGCACCGTTGAATTTCTCAAATAAAGTTTTTAATATATAAAAACTTGACGTTGAATAATAAAGAATAAATACATTACAATTAATTAAATTACACTTTTTTGTTTGCATAATTACGTAATAACATTTGAAATATAGGTTGTGTAGATAAAATCAGAAATTTTCAATTCTACAAATTATATTGTTTGGGTAAAGAAATTTAAATAGAATCCAATTAAATGATGACAAGGAGAAAAATATCTAATTCACAATATTTCACAATTTATGATAACATATTATCACAAATTGGAAATGTTATATAATTTGGGACAATATCAGCATTTGGGTTAAATGTAAAAAAGCACCCTGAAAAAATCTAAACTGAAATAAAATATTTAATATTAAATGTTACATTAAACATGTACATATGTTAACATAGTTCTATAGGCAAGAACCTAATTATTTAACACTACTTCACACAGATATTTCAGTATGTTGTAAAAATTTGCATGAAATAAAATTATTAAAAAAATATATATATGTACGTGTAAACAATTTATACTAGATTAAAGTGGCCCTTTGATTAAAGATACCTATCTCTTTGAGATAGGTATTTGGCTCTCAATTTATATACAATTTCCAACTGTTATGTATATGACTTCAAAAAAAAATTGTTTTAGTAGTCAGTAATGATTTACATTGCTTAAGGATGTGTAAAATCTGAAAATCATTAATCAGTAATGTTATAAAGTTGAATGACTTTGTTCACAAGCAGTACAAAACACAAGCATTTGAATAATTCGTATTTTTCACAAAGGATACTGGTATTGGTACATTTAATAAGAATCATAAAGATAAACGCTTCAGTTAATTGCCCAAAACAAGTTCAAGAAGGGAACATGGCATCTGACAAATTATGAATCCAAACGAGAAGTTAATTCAGTAAATATAAATGGCATACAATTTTGTAAGTTTGTTACGTCTACTACAATACTGTTTAATATAATAAACTATTCTGTAAGAAGTGTTACATAAACTACATTTTAGCAGAACGAACTTTCTAACATACTTCATAATATTAATCTATCGCTTAAACATAAACGTTTAAAGGCCAAAAGAATACAGTGTACAGTAAAAATGTTTTACTTCATTAATTACAATAAATATTTAACTGTAACAACCAAAATTTTAGTTACTGATACGTTAACTATCAACAATTTATTGTTTACATACGTTCTGCTTCCAAAGAATTCCCCTAGTTCGATAGTACTACAATGCTCAAAATAAATCGTTATTTATTGTCACAATAAAATTATCACTAACCAATCAAAGGTTGTAAATAGTGTAATCTACAAAAACAAAAAATATACGACAAAAATTAAGCTGACATACACTTCCAAGATCCTATCCCCTTTACGGACACCAGCCTTCTCTGCAGCACCTCCTTCCAATACAGCGCTGACATGTTGCAGGGGTGCATATAATTCACCATTAATACTTCTCAATTGACCTCCTTCACTTACTTGGCCACGTACGTTAAATCCAAATCCTGTTTCAGTTTTGACAATGGTCACAGAACGTGGGCCTGCTGGTATAGATTTGTGTTTATCAACACTAGGAGGACTGGAATCAGACTCGCTGTCCGCCATATTAACTATAACTAAATCTGTGTAACTGTTGCCAACAAAACAATTTTAGTTATGTGTAGTAACCAGCTTAAAGTATAAACTACACGATAACATATAGATTGTTATTCCAACAAATTATAATATAGGTTAAAATATGGCAAATAGTTTAATCAACTGATTTAAATTAAATAGAATCAAAGAAAACAACAAATTACACTTTAAGGAAGAAACTATTTTGTTATTTCTCTGATTACTTTTTCGTTTTTCTACCGATAAATTACACATATGTAAAACGTAAAGATGAAAAATTCCAGCGTTGAAATTTTTTCATAAATTTAATGAGTAAATATGACTATGAATCTGGTTGAACATGGTTTTCCCAGGCACTTTGCGGAAAATGGTTAACCCCACCCTTGGCGATGATAAGAAATGAGAAAACTTTAGTACTAAATACTTACTTATTAATACAGTTTATGCTTAAAAGTAATTTGATCAACTCCCCCTTAATGTGCGCGTGTATCTAAACCCAAAATTTAGTTCATAAAGAATGGATGGATCAGTAGTGATTATCTTTTCATTTTTAATAATATAAATTTATTAAGCGTAAATTAATGTTGAAAGAAATTTTAAGATATAATATTTATTACGTTAAGAGTTGAGCATAAAATTCTTTCGGAGGTTTGTCAAAAAAATAGACCGCACTTTCAATTGTAATAACTCTACAATTATACTTTAATTAATAATCAGTGAGACACTCAATCTCTTATACAATCATTAGGAAAGAGATGTAATTTAAAAAAGTGTTGTACTCCACTCCAGGTCATTAAAAACAGTTGAGTTTTTCAATATGACTGTCGATAGAATACAGATAGTTGAAACACTTCTTAGTTATATGAAACCAAACAGTACACTCAAGAACATCCTCAAACTGCCCAGTTAATGAGTGTCAATAGGTTTTGTATACTTTATAATTTTGGTTTTTAATTTTAAGGTTTTGAATAAAACGTACAGTCATTAAGTTATGAAAGTATGGTATTCTTTATATTTAGACAACAAAATGGAATGAATTCAAAGATAATGAAAGTGATACTGTAACACTTTTTAAAATCTCCATATATGAATTTGCACACATTACCTAAAACCAGTTTAAGATATTCTGAAGCTCAATAGGTTATTTACCTTAAGATGTAATCATTTCATGAAAGATAAGTGCTTGGGAATTTATATGTTCATATTAAATCTTCCAATGTGGGACTGATATAGCAGTTAATATTCAATATTATTTGTAAGAACTACCAATTTATAAATTTAATATCTCATGTTTTTGAAAACTCTCACTAGGATTATTTACAAGTAAATATACATGTAATTTCATGTAGATATTATGAATATACATAAATAATTATTCATGTAAATATACATGAATGAACACCAGTTCAGTTTCATAAAGACTATAGGTATAATGGAGGCAGGCTATTGTAGGTCTCAGATTAATCTTAAAAGACAGAAAGAGTAAACATGACGTTTGTAGATCTAGAGAAGACATTTGATAATGTAGATTAGAACATAATATTGAAAATTAAAAAAAAAAATTTACTAAAATTCAGGTAAAATAAACTTTATGTGATCCATACATTAATAGAGTAGGATTTGTTACAAAAAATTATAGACAAATTTGCGAATTGAACAAATATGCTGGGGAAAAAATAAAAAATTAGAATTGAACGAATTATTAATGGCATTGTATTTTTGGTAGAAACAAAATAGTAAGTTAGAAGAAATAATGGATGGCATGGATTGCTTGGAGAGATATTTTCTTTGAAGAGTAATATACATAAAAGTTTAATAAAGCATTTAGAACATTTAATGAGTCATTAAATGTTAAAAAAGGAACATGAACTATACTAGATATTAAATGATTTTGCTTTTTAGGGAATAAAAAATAAAATTATAAATGAGATCATCTAAGAAAGTTCTAAAGCAGACTGGCACAAACAAGGAGAGCAGAAAGAAGCCTGCTAGTTCCACATTTGTATAACTAACTAATATTTACATTTTATTTAATATATATCTAATGATATTATGAATTATATTATATGAATTATAATGAATTGGGACTGATACACATGATGTGGCTCAGCAGAATTATGATGAACTCGCTCACACAAATGCAATGTTTGTTTATTCTTCACTCTATAAGCTAACTGAATACAGTATAGTTGTTATATTATTGGGTTCAGCAATGAATTCTCAATATCGTGAACTAAATTTAAAATTATACAAGATATTTAACTGATTAAGAGAATCTTCTTAATTAACAAATTGAGTTTAAAACTGTCGGATGTTCATTCAAATGAACTGAATGCAAGACTGAATAAAAATTACATAAAGAATAAAGACTTCAACATAATAACATTTCATTAATAACAGCTATTCCAGGAATACATGCCAATAATAGTGTTTACATATGTTAAATATTATACTCTAACTTCTTCCCCAAATGAAACATCCAAGGGGTGCTGATCAGCAAGCTCAGGTGGTCTTCGTTTAATATTTTTTTATACTGTTGCATGTTCGCGGATTGATCAGGATATTGAGAGATAAATTATTGAAAACGTTTATATAATTACAATTTATTAGTTTCATAACATAAGTAAAATAAGACAAATCAATAATAATAATAAATGGCAATAATAAACAAATAATAGTAATCACAACCACAATAATATAATAATAAACAATGATTACATACAAAATAGAATTTAAAGTTAGGTCAGGATTTATTTACAGGTAGTTGAATATTAGAACCAGAATTCAATTCCACTTACAAAAGACATTATCATGACTGCTAATATTTACACCTCTCACAACTGGTATTATATTACTATGAAGATAAGATTAGTCTAAAGTTCACAAATGTTCACAAATAAAACTACCCTATAGTGTATGAATGGAGTACCTCATCCCTTTCTCTACCTGGCTATCGGTAACTCATCAAACCACTTTCGAACACGTACGCTTATACTCGCTTCTTCAAATCTAAACTTAACTCATCTTTCCTGGAGTATTTATCTTCTTGACCTCCAGACCCAAGTTGAAGTGCGAGAATGATCGTTACAGTCCTTACATTTTCCCACGAATTTCTACTCTGGTCCAGCAATTCTTCTCATGAAACAACATCTGTTGTGGGTGTGTCATTGGCAGTATTACAAATAATGATTATTAAACGGATCTGTTAGCATTAGAAAAAGGATTCCTTACATTATTACATTTTCTACTACTTTCTTCTTAATTGGCAGAAATGAGTTTCTCAGTTCCGTTATACCAATCTAGTTACAATACATTACATAAATAATAATAATAATTACTAAAATTAAATACAATAAAATCTAAATAAATATTTGATTAGAAACAATACTTTGTTTTTATAACAAGTGACAAATTATTCAAATTAATTTTATCTACAGAAAATTTAAGTTTACAGAAAATTCTGGTTGTTGAACCATACCAAAATTTAATTCATTAATGTCTAACAATTTTGGATGCTTGCAACTTTGACTTGCATACTGTAGTGGAATATTTCTATACATATAATTTCACTAACATAGGATTAATAAGGTAAATTTCTTGAAGTGTTTTCATTATTGTTTCCTCATAACTTACAATTTTAATTTTTCCCTTTTACGGCAATATTGCCAACATGTATTGCATCTCTGCAATCCATAATTTCCATTAAATTTAATTAAATTTCCATTAATTTAAAACATATTTACAATTATTTATATTACTAGATTGCATAATGGATTTTTCACAATTTATCTTTTGATGCGCTATTTTAAATGAAAATAAATATTTGAGTACATTTTATCAGGACATTTATTATCTAAGCATATAATTTTTGATTTTCCTAATTATAATTTTTATTGTAACAAATATTTTACATTTTATATAATAGTAATAGTAGATTCTCAATTTCTTTTTTCGTCAGAACAGAAATCAATTTATACAAATTATAATGTAATTTATACAATTATAATCTAATTTTTCTAAAATTGACAACCTAAGAAAATACACAATATCCTTGGAACTAATCTAGACCTAAAACTTGTATTAGATTTTCGAATACTCTTATGTTTTCTAATTTTGGTTCTAATGGAAGTTGATTAACATGAATGTTTGGGAAAATTTTCTATTTCAGTAAATAACTCTCTATTTGATATAATGCTAGGGCAAAGGTGTTTCTAATTTACAAAATTTCAATAAATTTTCAATTTCTTTAAACTGAAAATAATGTTATATACAAAATATTAAACTGGTTATGAAAGAAAATCTCTTAATTTTTTTAATTCAATAAAATTATTCACATTTTTATTCATTATTAATAACTTATTACTTAATTCATTAAAATTGAATTCAATTATTATATTTACTGTTTATATTTGTATTAATAGAATACTGGTTATTAATGTGACTTACAATATTTTCATCTTGTTTATATCTTATTTTTTCTACAATTTTTCATACTTTTCATCATATGCATCTAAATTACCAGTAAATTATTTATTGACGGAACTGAGATCAGTAACAATTTCTCATTTATTTCTTACTTTACTACTTAACAAAACTACTTCTAATTTATCATTTATTAACATTTTCATATGGTTAATAAATTTTAAATAATTTATTACATCACTAAATGTATGATTATTGTCAGTTATAAAATGTTCCTTTTTTTCTTACATTACACAACTGATTATTATTAACAAAATTTAACACATTCCTAAATATTATTCAATTTTTTATAAATGAATAGATACTTAACCCAAACTGTAATAATGAATAAATGTATGGTAAGAGGCTTCTAATTTAGCTAAACATAATTATATGGGGACTATTCCCGAATTATTAGTTATATCTCTAATTTTGGCTGCTCTGGGATGAATTCCTTTTAGAAACAGGAAGTATCTACAGTAGGATTTAAATAAGAATTCGTTTTTTTATTGGAGGATGAACTTTTCTTTTGGTTTGTTTAATTCTTCGATGTCATTTGATTTTCAACAAATGAATTTCTTTGTTAATATTATTATTAACCTAGCAATAAGCAACATAAATTTATATTATAATTAAAGTAACAACAACTGGAATAAAACAGATACAACTTTATAGATAATTTTAATTAAAAAAAAGAAATAATCAATTTTGTAATAACTGCTTCTTAAGCAGATGGGAATGTTTTAACATGAGCAAATTTCAAAATACCAGCTGGCCACTATTTTTATACACATAGAGCTGGACAGGTTACTGACTTTCTTAGATATTATACTACAATTATCATTAATCTAAAAGCATGTTTAAAAAGGGGGTATTTAACTTTACAATGAACTTCTAAGCACCGTAAAAAATTTTAACTGAAATTAAAAAATAAAACTCAATACATTATAATTATTTACAGTGAAAATAATGTGTTAAATTACATTTTTTGTTTTTATAATTATATATTATTTGGTAATATTATTATGGTAGTTTGATAAAATCAGAAATTTACAAATTACACTTTTGGGTAAGAAATTTAAATGAAATCCATTAATAAAGATTGTAAGGAGAAAAAGTAAACATAACAATGATCCAATGTAATTCACAATCCTGGGTGTTCATTTGAAAAGTTACTACATTTATTATTCAACAACCATCAGTTCCATCATATTTTTGTTTGCAGTAACGTACATCATTCCCAGGGTGATCCTTTTTAAAATTATTTTCAAAGGTGTGGAACTCTGTGGAACCCTCTGCTACACCTACACCAACCCAAAAATCTTGTATGACAATGGTAACATTTTATTACATTAATTGATAACCCAGAAAAAATAATGAAACTTGGTGAAAAGAAAATTAAAATGCGCCCACCCCTTCACTTGGTAGGTGCAAAAAACAATTTGGGGTTGTACTCTTTTTTAAATTTCAATTCAACAAAAATAACTACAAAATTATCTAATAATATTACTTATTAAACTATTTGAAATATCATAATCTGTGGATTAAAACTGTGAAAATTATTTTTTAAATCACCAACACAAAATTTTACCTTAAACCTTTTCTAAATCTTCAAGGGTTGAAAAATGATTTTTTTTAAATGAGACGATGTAGCTTGTGACACTTCATTGGAAGGACATTTGAATGACAAGTAATTTGATCCAAATAAAATTAAAATTCGTTCTCTGGTATTGAAGTTATAATTAAAAATGTGATTTTTTTAGGTTATGTTGGATACAGACCCAAAGCATTAGGTCTGAAATCGCCCGTTTTTGTTAAAAATATGGGTTTTAAGTTTCTCCAGCATTGAAAAAACGTACCAATAAACATAGAATTATAACATCAGTTAAACATAATTATGCTATATCATAATCAGTATATTTTATAAATTTACAGGAAACAGAATGTTTTAAAGATATGTATATGTAAAATGTTTATACTAGATCAAAGTGGTCCGTCCTTTGACTTAGGTATCTAAAGTCAAAGGTACATTTCAAAGATACATCTGCATATGCATGGGCTTTGTGAATCTATGTACAATGATTTCCAAATGTGATGTAAAGGACTTAAAAAAAATCTGTTTTATTCTTCAGTAACAATTTATATTGCTTAAAAATGTTTAATAAGACAAAAAAAATGTATAATTAGACGAGGTTAAATATTAATTAGATGATGTATAATTAGACGAGGTTGGTGAGCATAGGTTATGTTGATATACCCACTGGGTTGGTCTAGTGGTGAATGCGTCTTTGCAAATCAGCTGATTTCAAAGTCAAGAGTTCCAATGTTCAAATCCTAGTAAAGGCAGTTACTTTTATATGGATTTGAATACTACGTAGTAGATACCAGTGTTCTTTGGTAGTTAGGTTTCAACTAAACACATGTCTCAGAAATGGTCGACCTGAGACTATACAAGACTACACTTCACTTACACTCATAAATATCATCCTCATTCATCCTCTGAAGTAATTCCCAGAAGCTAAACAGAAAAAAGGAAGGGTTGGTATGATCAAAGACATTATTCAATGGACTATGAAGAGAATAGAGCTAAAAGATATTGATTTTATAGAGCTGTGTGCTTTTTTTTAGTTTTCTGATGTATTCAGCAGTATTCAAATCAAACCACGAGGATATTCACTGTATATTTGCAAGTGACGGAACGGATTGTGAGATATTTAGAAACACAATGTCGAAATAAAGGTTCTCTGTTGTTTTGAGTTGTCTGAGATTTGATAACCCTCTAGAGAGATAAATAAGGAAAAACCCGAACCCTCCGCTGCCACTGGAGATTTACTGGTGAATTTTATATCTAATTCACAAAGAGAGTATTATTTCTACCTTGGGAAAAATGTTATAATGGATGAGATGATAGTTGCATTTCGTGGACACTGTAAATAAAAATGTATATTTCAAATAAACTTGCAAAATATGGGTTGAAAGTCCAATGTTTAGCCAAAGCATGAACAAATTATATTTACAATACATACTTGCAAAGGAAGCGATTCAACTGGACTAACAATGGAGAAAAAAAATTTAGCACCCAACCCAAGTAGTTATGAAACTTTGCAAGTCAACTTTTAGGAGCAATAGAAATGTTACCACTGATAATTGGTACACATCAATTGAGTTGACCTCTTTCTTAATAAAAAAATGGTCTCACACTAGTAGGCACTCTGAAAACTGAAAAAAGAATAAAAAAAGGTATCCCTCAAGAATTTTTACCATCTAGGAAGAGAACTGTGAGCTCATCAATATATGGTTTCACGAAAGCTCTTACAGTACTTTCATTTGTGCCTAAAGTTATGTTCAGCATAATTAAGTTACCACAGTCGTAGATGGCCAATGGAACTGGTTTTTAGAATCCTTGACATGAGTACCATCGATGCCTTTATCCTCAACCAATTGGAGAAAGAAGTATGTTTATGAAGACATGGACATGGAAGGCAATGGACGCCAACTTGTTAAGCCGCTTTTGAAAACTAGAACGTGTAATACCCATATTCCTAGGGCTATCTGGGTGAACATTGCAGATTTATTAGGAGTCAAAGAAATTACTCCTCCCAATGAAGTGGATAAGCTTCTGAGAGGCAAAAGGAAACTATGTTACATCTGTCCTTCGAAATAAATGAGAAAATATTCTTATTTCTGTTACAAGTGCAAGAAATGTATTTGCTTACAGTGCACTAAGAAAGTGAGTGTTGATTGCATGTAGGAAAAATATTTCAGTTGTGAATACTTTTTTCTTTTAAATTACAGTTTTTAATTCATTCTGTATGATAATCAATGTAATTTTTATTAATTACAAGTAAATATAGGCATTTTAAAAATATGTTTTTTTTTTTTTAAATCTGCTTTATACAATTATTTTTTATTTTGGAAATTAAATTAAAAAGGTTTTATGAAATTACTGATGCAGGAAAATTCAAGAGGGTCCACGTAAGCAATAAAAAATAATATTTATTCAAAAAGATTTATTCTGTAATTATTTTTACTATTATCTTTTATGACAGCATAGGATCACTTTAGTTAGGCCATTATCCAAGTCTCTTCGATGGGGACTGTTTGGGCCTTGCAGTCCTCCCACTACTTTTTCATATGTTCTGATCTTTGTGCCCTTTCTGCTGTTGAAAATGTTTGTGTTGTGAGTGTGAAGAGAGTGTTTTTGTTCTTGATTTTCTTGTTTAATTTTTTTCTTATCTGTGGTGTCTTCTGGTGTACGGTCAATTTCCTTCAGATTCTCTCTTATTTCTCTGATCCATCTGCACCCTGTCTTGGTTTTTGTGAGTCGAGATTGGACTCTACTAGCTGTTTCAAAAGTCTTGAATCTTGCACCCTATGATATGTCCAAAGAATCCCAGTCTCCTCTTACGCATAGTATCACTGGTGGGTTCTAACTCTTTGTGCATGACTTTGCTGGGAATAATCCATCACTGCCCATCTTTCTAGTACTTTTCATTGATGCAGGTTCTTCCAATTCTTCTTTTGATTTTCTGGAATCTGTGTTTGATTGTTCATTCAGGTGGAAGAGTGTTTCTGCTGCATAAGTGGCTTCTGGAAATGATTCTTGAAAGAATTGTGTATGTTGTGTCTAAGAATGAAATTCTCCTGTAATTGTTAGGGTCTGTTTTGTTCCCTTCTTTGTATAACGGATGGATGAGGACTATCATCCAGTGTTCTGGTAGTTGTTCTTTGTTCCAGATGTTGACAAGCTGTTGATGAAGGGAAATTTTTGCTGATCTTCCTACATGTTTCCAGATCTCTAAAAAAAGTCTGATCTTCTCCTGCTGTTTTGTAATTCTTCATCTTAAAAAAATAAGTAATATCTCATTTTCTCGTGTAAATTAGATTATTAAAAGCAATTTCTTTCAAAAATTATTTTGTGATAATATTTTTAATTAAACTAAAAAATCATCATTTCCGAAGATTGACCAAAATAAATAATATCAGATCTTTAGTTATAAAATTTTGAAATAAGTTATCTCCCATTTAGTTGATTTTTCATTTTAACAGCATTAAATAGTTTCCATAATAAATGGAAAATAATATTAGTAAAAAAAATATTTTGAGCATAAAAAAAAAAAAATTGTCGGTGATTCGATACCGAACCCCACGAATAGCAAAAGGAGTTGTTATCATAGAGCCACACATGCTACACAAATACTTTGTGTCAGTTGCACTTCATAAGATGTGTCCCCTGTTTGTTTGTTTAGGTTTTCATTCATTATTTTGAATTTTATCTTAATTAACAATCAATTTCAATACTCTTAAGAATCAATAGACTTGTATAAAATATTTATTTTTATTAAGGATTATTAAAAAAAAATTGTTATTATTTTTAATAAATATTACAACTTTATCAGTACCAAATAATACTAATTCATATTGAAAGTAAATAATCATTCATAAATATTCGATTGTTAGCTCGTTTAATCATTATCATGTATTTAAAATTTTGTAAAATTTTTGTACAACTAAAAACTTTTGTCCCAAAATCCCTTACTTATATGTTCAAATAACCCGGTAGAAAATGAGATTTTGGGACGAGCGTATACGCATGCGCGCCGAATACTGTGCGCAATGCTACAACTTGTTACTTTCATCAGATGTTAACCATAATATTACTATTTTCGTGCGCAGATATATATCAGCTGATTCATTGAGGTTATATTTACAAATTTTAGGGGTGTTAAATTGTGTTTATTATTTATTCTTGTAAAATTTAATTTTGTATTTTGTGGAATGTTTCCAAATAATATTCAGTTATAATAGACACATTAGACTGTTAAGAAAAATTTGGCGATGTTGTAATTGAGTGATAAATTTAGTAAAACATGCAGTATTCAGTAGAGACTAGATTAAGTGCTTTGTCTCAAATCTCCGAAAAGAAATTAACAGATATTCTTGACAAAATACCTGGTCAAAAGGATTTAATTATTGATTGGGACTTAATAAAACCTTTGGAAAAGGTTGTCGGTATTACAAAGTTAAGGTAGTTTTATTAACATTAAATCAGCATTTCATTCATTTTTTTTTTGTTGTGTTTTAGTTAAGATTTTAATTGTCTAAAGTTTATTTCAGACATTCTAGTTCTAGTTAATCTAAATTAATGGGTGAATTGCGAGATTTAACAGTAAGCTGTTAAATCAAATAATAGTGTTAAGACACTATTATCATATCAGCTTTATTTATTTATGTTTTTATAAATTTAGATTTTTTTGTGCTGCAAGTGATAAAAAACTTTATTCTACTTGATAATCCAACCCAGAGCTGACTGATGAGATTTCCTTTATACCTATTAGTAGTTAAATACAAAATCATGGAAATAAGTTTTAATTTTTATAAATCTATAGAATTATAATCGTTGATAAGTATTGTTCTCAGTTTTTTCACAAACTGAAAAAAAACTTTTCCAGAACATTTTAACATTTTCCAGAAAAACTATCTGGAAAATGTTAAATCCTGTAACGTTTGTAATGTCATCAGAAATATTAATTAAAATTTTTATAAAGGGTATTTCAACCTGTGTTCCTAGGCTGCAGCATTGGTATTCCAGGAATGAATATAGTGAATTTGTACTATTTATGATGGAAAAAAGATTATGCATTAAGGTAGATGTGCACAACAGTTAAACTCTGTAACTGTGTATTACTTGTGCTAATTGCCTTTCTTTCTCACTTTTATAATACATTGTAGCGATATAAATCTGACACTTTTTTAATTGTGTAGTTACCTTGAAAATAAAATACAAAGTAAATTCATTTTAAAATCGAACATAATATTAGTTTATTCTGCAATCAGTGTCTTGACTAGTTTGATGCACTTTACCATTCCTTTCTTTTCTGCACTAATATTTGTTTTCAGCTTATTGTTACGTGCCATATATTTTTATTTACTATATGTGTCCTAATTTTGTTTTCCCCTACATTTTTTACCTTCTGTACATCCATTGCCAAATTAATTAACACTTTGTGGTAAATATGTAATACAACCTAGTAATTAGTTTAAGAACTTACCGCAAGGATTCTTAAATAAATTAATTCGGATTTGTATTCACATTTTTGTTTTTCAGTATTCACACAGTGTATGTACAGATCCACAATAGATTAAATGGATATAACTGCGTCCTAATAGACAAACTCCCTAACAAAATAAAAGCAATTAAAAATAGATTTCATTAACATGTATTAAGAAATACTCAACAGAAAACAAGTAGCCAACAAATTTAAAAACCAAGGGTATAATGTAGCCTTCAGAGCAAGCAAAAAAAATCACTACATGTAGGACACAATCACCAAACCCACCAGGTTAGTCTAGTGGTGAATACATCTTCCTAAATCAGCTGATTTGGAAGTCGAGAGTTCCAGCGTTCAAGCCCTAGTAAAGTCAGTTATTTTTACACGGATTTGATTACTAGATTGTGGATACTGGTGTTCTTTGTTGGTTGGGTTTCAGTTAACCACACATCTCTGGAATGGTCGAACTGAGACTGTACAAGACTACACTTCATTTACACTCATACATAACCTCCTCATTCATCCTCTGAAGTATTGTCTGAAAGGTAATTACCAGAGGTTAAAGAGGAAAAAGAAAGAGAACACAATCACAAACAAGTACAGTTCCCTTGGTATATATCTACTAAAATTTCCAAATTGTATAATGTTCTACATTGGTGAAACACCATGCAATTTTAAACAGAAGTTAGTCTTCCACAGCAACATAGAGTTAATGTTTGCTAACCTCCAGGACACAAATCACGAATTCACCTCATTTATGACAAACATGATATACACTCACAAGAAAAGACCATATTTAGAAACTTAAACATAACATTTTAAATTACTTAAATATACAAAAACATTGCAGTGACATTCTAAATGAATATACACAATTCAAACACATGCAGTTTGTAACCGTATTCTTAATATGTATGTAATTAAAAAAAAGCATGATTAGAATCATCAGCACCAGTTTGAAAACAGCAGTGCCAGACACTGAGGATGATAACTAACATTCTCAGGTAGAAAATGATTTAGAATATTATATAGTTTTTCTAACAGAAATTAAAAAATTCAGTAAATAGATCATGTAAGAAATGATAGATTCATTAGGATAACAAAACATAACTGCTAACAAGATAACAAAACAAGACATAAAACCATCAGTTATGTTTAATTATAATAGTAATGAATTATTGAAAGAACTTACAAAAAAATTAGTTTGCAATAAAGTACATTTTGAAGGCTGTAGTTAAAAAATATTTATCCACTTGTTAAATCTGATTGGGGAGAATTAGATCTAAAATTTTGTTGTTAAGATAATAATTACTATTTTCTTTTCTGCTAAATCACTATAATTTTTGTGTTTAATACTGCTTACCTTTCTTAGCTTCATTCTTTATTTCATGTTGACGCGTTTTTGAACCACTCCATTGCCAAAACTTATTGTACTGAAAATAAATTGTGTGAGTACTCATACTTATTTGTACTCATATAATTTATTGTCAGGTCAATAAGTTTTGACACTGGAGTGGTTCCAAAACATGTCAACAAGAGATAAAAAAATGAAGCTAAGAAAGGTAAGGAGGTACTAAACATAGAAATTATATTGAACTTAGCAGAAAAGATAATAATCATTAATATCTTAATAACAACAATTTTAATGAGGTTAACCAGACCAGAATTGTTGTAAAGAAGAGTACAATAAGTTTTAATGATGGAGTGGTTCCAAAATGCATCAACAAGAGATAAAAGAATGAAGCTAAGAAAGGTAAGCAGTAGTACTAGACATAGAAAAAAGAATCAGATTTATTTGCTCAATGTTTAAAAATTTATCAAAAGTGTAATGTGCTTTAAAAAAATCATTTAATTTAAAATAAAACTGTGAAGGATCTTTTTAGATCATTGTATAATTTATTAAAAAGGTAAGTGAAACATAATAAGGTCTTCTCTTAATAGACTTCTTTCTCAAAAAATTATAGATAGTTTAAATAGTTTTTTGAATAATTTTGGTGCACGTATACATTGTTAATTGTTAGAAACAAATGTTTTTGTTCTTTTTTTTATTTATTGAAAGTAGCATATTCATTAAAATAATAATATGAAAATGGTAGAGTTTTTTAAAATTCATTAAATATCAGTTAATAGATTTTTATTTATCAGTACCAAACTATCATTTTCTCATAGTGTATTTATATAATTTAGGTGTGGATAAATATTGGTGTAGTAAACTATAATAATAGTTGATATTGAGTATATTTTAGATATTGTCAGAATAAGATAATTTAATTTATACCCTCATTGTAAGATTTCCTGTACAGATTATCATCGAGCAGTATTTCCAAAAACTACTGTGTTTAATTCATTTGGTAATTGTTTAAAAAAAGCAACTTGAGGTTACTTGTCAGATTTGCTGAAACCATCATAATTTGTATGATATTTCAGATTCTTTATAAGTACATGTAATAACTGATTAAGCAAATAATATTTAAAAAATTTAGATCGAATCATTTTCATTTTATGTACCGTGATTAAAGAAACAGCAAAGGTCTTAGAGTTACTCAGTACAATCCATTTTCTTTCAACCATTACTCCAGCCTTTTTCCTTCCATTTCTTGATTGAAGATAATAAAGTTAGAATTATCAAGCTAACTTAAGTTAAAAATATATGATGACACATCATTTATAATAAATTAAAAAAATTAATGTTCCAGGATTGAATGGCATTTTCTATGGTGTAACATTTTCATATGTAGAATCTGCTTTTGGATATTTTGTATGATTTATTACAGTTTTCTGCAAACAGTTTCTGAAGCATGAATATAGCTAATTATATGTCTTGCCAAATCCATACAAAATATCCGAAAGCAGATTTTACTTATGAAATTCTAATAGTAATATTTAGCATTCCATATGTTAATCATTTTTGCTTGCAGACTCTCATAGTTGATAAAATTCCTGCGATAGATCAAAATATGCATCAGTGGAATGCATATACCTTATCAATATTAATTTGTTTTAATCAAAGATTGTTTAGGTTGGTATCTTTGGGTTTTCAAAAACCAATTTGATCATCAGCTAAACTCTTAATATCTTTGATATAATTTATTTATTTATTTATTAAGCATTGATTTTATAATTATTTTTTTGAAATGATTGTAACAGGTTGATGATTTTATATATATTCTTTTTTTTAGATGAACAACAAATGGAGTATATGCATATGTTGAGTAAAAACAGTGATTCCCAAACTGTTTACTGCAGCACCCTGGGGAGTTGCAGCCTCTTCCCAGGGTTGCTGCAAAATATTGTAAAAGCTTCATAGTTGATTGAATCAAGACATTTATAATTATTAATTTAATGTTAATAATGAATATACACCAGTTTTATTTATTTTTATCTCTTACTTACTAGTAGTCATACTTTTACTTAGGGTAGGACTCTATGGAAAAATTTTAATTGAGATATGACGCCATGACTCAGAAAGGATCCCGTGACTCGGAAAAGTTAGGGAACCACTGTGCTAAGATATTCTTAGCATAATATTTCAGTACAGATGTTAGAAAATAATTCCAGATTGATATTTTTTGAATTTTTTAGGCCACTAATTATTTTATTTGTATTATTTTTCATTGCACATTTTAGATTAAGAGGGTTAGAGAGAGTGTAATTATTTTTTACTTTTAATCAGAAACTCTATAAAAGCAACTAATAGTATTCAGATTTTTACTACTTTCTCAGTAACACTTATTGAATGTTGGATAGTTTAATTAGGATTTATTATATTAATGTTAATTAACAGCAATCTTATCAACTGCATTTGAAGATATGCTTTACTACTTCCTATGATACTCTCATACCCTTCTCCCAGTCTCTAATATGTTTACAGATATTTATTACCTCTGCTAACTGTGCATTCTTCTTTTTTAGGAAAGAATAAGTACTTTTTTACATGTTTCAGAAACTTCTTTTTATTAGATATTTCTTAAATTTTAAAGCTCCTTTTTCAGATTGAAATTCTTATTCCCTTTGTTACTTGATCAACCAATTTATTATACTGATTTTTTTTTGTTTCCCACAAGTTAGAGGAATTCTATTGCCAGTTTTGACATTTAAGTGCAAAAATTGCAGAACATATGTGTAATTCCATTTGATTGAGTGGTAGCTGAATAATGAATATTACTGTGTAGTGTTTTACACAAATTCCTGTGAACTCAAATTGGTTTAAAATGTATTATGTTACAATAGTGGATTTATTTTGAAAAAAAAAAAACAGTAAAATCAGCATGTACTGTAAAATTGAAATTATTCAGAATTCTAAAAAAAAACTGCAATTTTTTGCTTAGAAAGCTGTCATTCATAACAGTGATGGAAGCTATAAATTACTATCAAAAACAAGTTTAAATTTGGTTATTGAATAACATAATGTTATTAATATTAATTACTTTAATAGTACTGAGAAATCTTAACGTTCATAAAGTCAGTATGTTAAGAAGACTGTCATAATTTTGGCTATAATTGTGTGAATATTCATATCACTACTCATTTTTCTCGGACTGAATCTTTTTTCCTTTCAGATTTTTCTTAAATTCTCTACATTTCAAATTTTGTCAGTTGACTTAATTTTCAATAGTCGTCTGCAACAACACATTTCAAAAACTTTCCAATTGCCTGTAATTCAGTGTTGAATGAAGCTGTACTGTATACAAATATTTTTAAAGTGCTTTTCTTATTTACTAAGTAACTAATTTATGAGTTTGATACTGTTTAATGTACCAACATAGCCAATTTTTATTCTTAATGCCAATTTGAAATTGAAGCATTTTATAACAAATGTTATAAAAAGGTATTCTTGATAAATAAAACAAAATGCAGATTTATTATGATTTTTTTTAAGCATGTGTATTGTGCTGTTTATCTATGTACAAGACCATATGAGCTGATTTTTTTTTTTTAGCTTTGTGGTATTAGTTTGTAATATTATTATGTGAACCAAGGTGAGGAATTAAATTGTTTTTTTAAATATTTAATTTTGTTTCCAAATGTTATTATTTGTACCTTTAATTTATGCTTATTTTATCTGTTTAAGATCCCATGGAATCGATAAAATTTATAAAATGGATAAATCTGGAGTACAGACAGTGAATAAACAACGCATATATCTTATTAAATCAGATTTAATCACGGCAAAATATATTAGTGATCAAATAAATTCAGAGATGTCGCCACATTCTACAAATCAGAAAACTTCACAGTCTTCAAATGTTATGTCAACATGTACTTATCATATTATATTAGTACCCAGAAGACTATTATCAATCTTAAATTTGTTTGAAGAAGAAGGAATTATTGGTTGCGTTAAAGTTTATGAATTTCGAATGGAAATGGTATTATTAGACTCAAAAGTTCTTTCTGATGAACTTCATAATTTTTATAAAATGTTGTTTGTTAATGGTGATCAGTCATATTTACCGAGTGTTGCAAAATCAATATGGACTTTACAGATGCTTTTAGGTAAGCCTCAGCTTACAGTAGTTCAAGGTAAATATTCCAGTATTGTATATAATATGATTGTTAATTATTTTGATAATATTGGTACACCTGATAAGGTAGAATCAGATATCGGATGTTTAGTTATTGTTGATCGCGATATCGATTATGCTAGTGTCCTTTTAACTCCAGGTACTTATACTAGTTTATTAGATGAAGTATTTGGTGTAAATTGTGGGACAGTTGAAATAAAAATGGATGATGATAAAGTATATAAAACACACTTAAATGCTGCTGATGAAATTTATATGCAAATAAAAAACCGTCATTTTTCTGATGTATTCACTTTCTTAAAATCAAGAGCTGAAGTTTTACGGCATGAATTTAATAAAAGCCAAAACATGACATTGCAACAAATGAAGCAATATGTTTCAAAGGAACTGAAAAATATAGCAGTTTTAAAAAAATTATTAACTTATCATATAGGTGCCTGTGAAGCAATTATTTGTAAAATTGGACAAAGATTTGAAGAGTTACAAGCAGTGGAACATAATATGCTTAATTGTAAGAATCACCGTGATAATTTTACTTACATTGAGAACTGTATTGCAACAGATTTAGGTAGTAAATTTGATATTTTACGTTTAATATCATTATTCTCATTAACAAATAATGGTCTGACAATAGATGAAATGAATACAGTTAAAACTCAATTCTTACATAAATTTGGTTATCGCTATTTAAGTGCATTCCATTACTTACAGAATATTGGTCTAGTTAATGAGCAACAGGGCATTATGACTGGAGAGGCACCTGCTGGAATTTTAGCAAATAAAGTGGTTCAAGCTTTGCCATCATTACCCATGAAACGTAGTGCATTCTATTTACTATCGCAAAAATTAAAATTATTTCCTGATATTCCTGATGATTATGACTTAAAAAATCCTAAGGATATGGGTTATGTTTTTGGTGGTGCATATATTCCATTAATATGTCAGTTATTATCAATTTTAATTAAAAAAGAAATTCCACCAGAGGAGTTAGAAAAAATAATACCAAATTTAAATTTTAAGATTAATAATAATGGTAGTAAAGATATTAACAAACAGTCATATTTTGTTTATATTATTGGTGGTATGACTTATGCTGAAATAGCTGCATTTCAACTATTAGAAAAATTAACAGGTTCTAATATATTTGTCGCTGCTACATCCGTAATCAATGGTTCTTCATTGATGAAATCAGTATCATAACAGTTACATCAATTTATTTATATAGTTTTATATGTTACATTAATATTCTGCTTTGTTAGGCTAAATAATTTCCTCTAAACAAACATAATTCTGTTGACTTTTTTTAACGATAATAAAATGCATTTTATAATGGTACAAAATTAATTATTTATAATGTATTCTGAAATAAGCTAAAATTTCATTTACATGTGTGTGCTTCAATTTTTTTGTGGTAATTGTGTAAGTATGTATAAACATTAACTTTCTTTTGAATATCTTCTTACTCTATAAAAATCACTGAAAAGAGAATCTAGTTCACTAGTTTCTGATTTTGATGATAAAAATATTCTTTGTTACTATTATATATGTTTTCCCCTCACTTCTAAATTTTATTTCTACATAAAGTGTTTATGACTTCCCATTTTATAGAACTCATTAACTTCATAACCAAATTTTATCTTAATTTTGCTATTATAGGATATTGTAACAACTCAGTTCAAAGCGACAATGGTCTGAAGTGGTATAAACAACCATGACATATATACCCAACAAACAGGTTACAGCTTAGAGATAGCATGCATACATGGAGACAATTTTTTTTATTACTTATGATTAGAATTTCATCATCATATAGATATACTTTCATACATATATGTGTATAATATTTAATATAAACCACCTAATTCAGAATATAGAAATAAGACATCTTACCTTAATTTTACCATGAAATTACTTTTGTGGGATCCCGCATTTTCAGTTATGATTGAAATATTTTATTAACCTACACATTAAAAATACTGAAATAATGTAAATTGTATATTAATTTATTATATGATTGCTGCTGTCTGTTGCAGTTTTATCAGATAGTGTTTGAGGGATACAGATTAATTAAATATTTCTATCATGACTGAGGATTTGGGATCCATGAAAGTATTTTCATGGTAAAATTAAGGTAAGATATGTCTTATTTCAGCATTCTGTACTAGGTGGTTTATATTAATATAATTTAACAATACAGAAGAATAATAGGAATCTTGAAAAGATTAATTTCAGTAAAATAATATATACACACGCACATGCACACACACACACTTAGGTACAAAGTGTACTTTGCATAAAAACTATGATTATATGATAAGGTTCTCATAGTTCTGTGAGAAAATAAAATGGAATATGATAATTTTAATTAATTAATTAATTAGCTTTATTAAACCAAATGTTAATTATAAAGGCATAATTCAGTAAAAGCTCTTCAAAAATATCTTCTCTGACGTGCTTTATGTTTTGAAGAGATTTGTTCAGACTTTGATTTTTTAAATATTTTTGTTAGTAAGCCATCCTCAAATGTAAGCCTATGTTGCAATATAGGTTTGATAAAATTTTTCCTGCAAGAAACAAAAATATTCTTGACTTGACTCAAATATTTTCTTCTAAATCTTCCCTTTTGAAATCATTGAGCTTTTATGTGGAAAAGCAAGGCTCTTTGCTCTGTATTCATATGTTCATAAATAACCAAGATCTCAGTGGCTGAACTTTTATAAAATTTACTGTTTTGGTTTTCTCAACTGTCCATAAGACTTCATTGTAAGCGTGATTTAAGCCTTAAGATACCAGTGCTTTTCAATGAATAATGTAATGTGATCACTTGGCTTCAGCTACTTTTGTTTTAAGCAACCCTTGAAGCCTAGTATAGATTCATTGCTCAGCTTCTATCTTTATATGTACTGATGCATTTAATTCATGATGTGCTGTTCTCTTTCGAAAAGAAATCAGTAAAATTAAAAATGCATTCTCCAGTTACATTTATACTGGTGAAAATGAAGGTAGTAAGTCACATAAAGTATATTATGAGTAAAATTAGATTTTGTGAAAATGTTCATAGAAAACTAAAAACACAAATAATGGTAAACGTATCTTTCTTCAGTATCACCCCAAAGGCCTAAAGTTGAAGTAATAAATTCAATCTCAAAGTAATGTAGCATAAAAACTGAAAAATTATATAATTAAATGGTACTTACGTGACTTACTCATTGTCACTTTTAAAATTAATAATTTACATTAAATAAAAATGACCTCCTCATGATAATTTTGAAATTATTTTTTCAATTTTAGATATTGAATGTTTTCTAAATAAATTGAAAAAAAAATGTTTTTAACAATACTCTTGGGTTAGTTAAAATAAAATTGTCTAAATAAAATTAACTATGTGTAAAAATAAAATTGTTCACTTAAGTAAACTAGAAACATAAAAATAGAAATTTAACAAAAACGTTTTGTAGCAAGGTAATTATTGTTTATTCGTTTCCACTATTGTCACCATCACTGAAAATAATCATCTCATCAACATCATCATTGTTTCCTTCAGCATTGGTTTTCAAATTATGAAAAATTGATGGTACACTAGTGGAATGAAGCATAAAAAAATTCATTAAAAAATAATAAATCCAGTAAAGTGTCATCTCTGTTATGTTAGTGAGGAATAATGGTCTTCCTATTATAGATGATGTTATATTCAAAAAACTGAATTCTACCATGTCTTGTAATATCTTCTTGTAAAAAATTTTAAAACTGTGATTCTTTTAATATCTCAACCAGTCAACTTTCTGAGAATCTTTATTTTTCTTCCATTTAGTGATCGATTTTTCAAGTTGTTAGGTTGAAATGAAAACATGAGGCTGTATTTTGCAAACAATGAATTTCTTCTTGTGGCGACGAGCCTTTCCCATTAGTGTGTACCAGTCTTCCACACAGTAAATTATTTTACCTTTAGTAGCATTCTCCACAGATGCAAAGTCTGAATCATTCAGGAGGAACATATGTTCTGGTGTTAGAAATTTTTGTTCAATTGTCTCTAAATTTGTTTCATTGCTCTGAAAAAATTTCATTAGAGCCAATTTTAATATTTCTATTTTGCTCCCCACATGTATTACTAAAAATAGTTACTCTTTTTAATTTTTAGTGTGAATGTATAATATTCATGATGTGTTTCTCTAAAAGCAACAGATTCATCCCAGACATGGAAAGTTTTGACCTGTAGAGAGATCGTGAACACATAAGTTATAACATATTCCGCTTATAATAAGCATCAGAAACTGTTAGAACTGGCAAAGGCAAAGCCTTTTGTAAGTCCACTGTGCATGCATAATGTTCTTGATTAAAATTGGATTCTTCTCTGTCATCATCCAATATTTTTCTTGCGAATTCTGGTTTTCGTAGGTAAATTTCATATTCACATTCCAACTTTCTCTTTGCATCCTCTGTAATATCTGGAGTATTGATTTTTATTTTATATAAGTCACATATCTTACACATATCTTTTCTATTTGGGTGAAAACTAAATTATATTTTGAATTGAAAATTTGTTTATGGTAATGTTCTTTTACCGCTTTTTTATTTTCTTTCTGACAGTATTCTAAATTCACGTATATTTTTCTAAGGTTCAGTGATTCATTTAAGTACTTGCGGCTTGTTAAATATTCTGATCTTGCACAGTGACTTTCATTAACTGGGAATGATTCAGTATGAGTGCAAACAATATCTATATCTTCTTTGGGAAAGTTTATGCGATGGACAACCATCCTCTTAGGGTTTCTTCTCCTTTCTTACATTAGTAATTTTTTATAATGCACTTGTCATTTGACTATCAGAAATTACAAATGTATGTAGGAAATATTGTTTGCAAACTTGAACAGATATTCCGTCACTCAATTTCAAGAAATATTTATATGAACCATAATGTAAATTAGGGTTATCGTTACATGGTCATCGTTGTTTAACTACTTGTCATTGAATCAGTACACAGAGAAAAGGATTTTGGTGCTTGAAATCTGCTAAAGCATAAAAATTTTTACACTTTTTTTTCCTTTCAATAGTCAACTTTCTTAAAACCAATTTTCTTTACATTTACACAGCTTATCATCAAAATTTTGCTGTTATCACTTGCCTGGCCCTGAAATGTAACATTTAACAGAATTCCAGAATAATTTTTCTAAATTAGCCATCCATTTTTCTAGGCACCTCTATTTCCTATTGTTTTCCCTGTTTTTTGGTCCAAAACTAGACACAGTAATTATTTCAGTAACTCTTTTATTAACCCCAAGTGTGAAAGTTTCATCATTTAGGTTGTATTCAGTGCTTATAAATACAGTTATTGTATTATTATTTTCACAGTGTGAAGGTTCTCCCATTACTATTACAGTATCATTTTCTTACCTATCTGATGTAATATTTTCTTTTGTTATATCAAACAGTAGGTCCTGATCTGATTCACTCAATTGTTCTGAACTGACACTATTCATTTTTCATTGAACAAAGTTTTTACTGTTAACTACCACAATATTATTATGGGGTTTCCAGTAAAAATAATGTTTTATAGCTTTTATCTTGATTTAAAACAGAGGAAGGTTTTAAAATACTTTGTAATTATCAAAATATCACAAGAAACGTAATGTAAACAAACAAATTAACCACAACTATAACTTGCACCACTTCCATTCCAAACAGCTGACCATTCTCAATTAGTTTGATAATGAAGTGTTGCTCTCTGTGGTAGAATAAAGTACTCATCACTTACTTCACTCTCATACTACTTCACTCTCATCACTTCTTCACTCTTATACTGATTGAATTCTTTGTTAGATTAATGCTGGACTTACTTCATTTTCTGAAATTTTTGACTTTTGACACCACTTTCATTCTCACCAGTTCATTTGTAAGGAAAGGTTCATAGAAAAGTATTTTCTCCTACAGCTTAGTATCAAGAAAAAATTAATATATTCAGTCTGATACACATATAAGAATACAAGTTGCTTCAACTTGAAGTTCAAAGTAATTATTCTTTACCTTGCCCATTAACTTTTATATTAATCTTCAAAATGTATGCTATTTATCTGGTGTCATTTGATGTGGGGATAGCTTTTAACTGTTGTGTAGTGGATTGCTCAAACGCTGTCAAAATGTTATCGGTTGCTGATGTAAAACAAGAGTTTCACCTTGAGTAATTTGTTTTATTCGTAGTATTCATAAAAAACTTGAAAAATATCAACAAGGCACACTTAATTTTACTTCCTTGTATGAAGTAAAGGAAGTATTGTGATTGCAAAAAATTTCGGTTTTCAGATCTCAACAGAAATAACCATTTTGACTACTTTCAGTGTGATATCTGTATGTACGTATGTGTCTTGCATAACTCAAAAACAATTAACCATAGGATGTTGAAATTTTGGATTTCGGACTATTGTAATATCTAGTTGTGCACCTTCCCTTTTGATTGCAATCGACTGGACCAATAGTATCCAAAAAAGGCCTAAAATCCAAAAAATGTAGATTTTGGACTTTTTATAACTGCAGTAATAAGCCCTCATTGAGAGCTTTTTAATGATGTATCTTAAGTGGTACTTATTTTCATTGGTTCTAGAGTTATAGCCAAATAAAAGTTAATGAAATATTATTAATGAAATATTTGGATCTTACAAGGGGAAGGTACATTGGTTTGAATCAGACTACATACACACATATTCTTTTTTAATTTTTTTTTTTTTTTTATTTAAATATATTGATTTATTAATAATTATTAACCTCAAATTGTAAAAAAAATTTGAAAAAGTCAGAAGTTTTTAGTGAAATAGAATTTTATGTACTTTTAATTTTAATTAAAAATTTTTACTGAGGTTAATAATTAATAAATCAATGTATTTAAATTAAAAAAAGTTAAAAAAATATATGTATATGAAGTCGGATTCGAACCGATGTGTGTATGGTTATGGATCCAACATGTTCTCATTTACACCACATAACTTCTTGAGCAACATGAAACAAAATTAATATATGAACTAATATAAAATGCTCATATGGACACCACAAAAAATTTTGATGCAATGTGGTATCCACCACAATGCAGTTGTGTAACTGTTCACTTTATTAAAGAATTGGGGAATCGTATCTCACTTTCAAATGAAATAAGTTTAAATAAAGTGCATCAAAAAATGTGTCTATGTAATTTAATAGGCATACAAAGAAGTCATGTGATACCCAGATTTTTTTTAGTAAAAATTTGTTTTGTGGTCTTGAAATTATCCAGTTTTTGCACATGAAGAACTCTGGGCTTTTTGTTAGGTGTTTTATTTCTACATGTCTTTAGCAGGTTTTATCCTAAATATTCAATTCTAAACACTATACTATTTAAATAAATTACACATTGAGGCTATTCTTTCCAGTTAACAAGTTTTAGTAATACCCAGGAACAAATAATTCTCATTGTAAATTGTTTTTGCACTCTGTGCACTGATATAAATAACTGGCTCATCACGTACGCTCTCATAATTGTTAGACTGATTAAACAATCACAATCATCCTAGTGTGTATCTATTAACAATCTTTTTATTTTACATTTCAAAAAAGGCTTTATACTTGCTAAAAACAAAAGTAAACATAAAGTCAAAATAATATTGTTACTATTATTTTTTCTGCTAAGATCACTATAGTTTCTATGTTAGTACTGCTTATTTCATAGCTTCATTCTTTTATCTTGTTGACACATTTCGGAACCAACCCATTGTCAAAACATGTTTTACTCTCTATGAATACAATAAATTTTGACTATGGAATGGTTCACAACAAGAGATAAAGGAATGAAGCTAAGAAAGGTAAGCAATACTAAACATAGAAAATAAAGTCAAAACATAATTTTTGTTTTAAAAAGTTCTTAACCACAATAGACAACTAATAAATAGACGTCAACACTGTTAGTTTGATATGTTTTCAGGCTCAGTAACCCTGCCACAAAATTGGTCTCGTCCATTATCATCAACGAAATTCAGTAGCAGTGTGGTATAACAAAACTAATACATCATTAAGTGATTGTTGTAAACTAAACATCCTTGACAGGTAAAACCAAAAATTGGTATTAACTGTTTGAAGTAGTCACAATAACTAAAAACTGTTTTCTAGAAGAAATGTCGTTCAAAGTATTGTTTTTTGCAGCCATCATAAATGAGACTAATTTAAATTAATTTCTTAGATTATATTAATTCTAGTTAAAAAAATCTAATAAACTCTCCTCATGTTTTTCTCCCTTCTAGGCATTGCATCCCTATGTTTAGAACAGTAGAGGTATTCTTTTATTTCAACATTTGTAATTAGAATATTTTGTAAACCTGTCCATTAGGATTGAAAAAAAATTACTCTTTTATAAAATATTTTTGGCAATTAATGATCACCTTTATCATAAACATTAAATCACATTGTGATTTAAAACAAGATCTTTTAAATAAACCAACACATGTAAAGTGTTTTGTATGTCCAAGTATGGTTTATCTTTCTGGGAATTGTTAATATTATTTGATGTAAGATTTCTTTAAACACTCATCTCGATATTGATTCACAAGGATGAAAAGTCATTTTCATTTATCTATCAGTTAAATTTCTTAGATACACAGCACTATTGATAATATATTGATGAAAATTGACCATTTAAAATTAAAACATGAACCATAACACTTGATATAACTGAAATGTATTTTTAATAAATTAAAAATTCTTAGAAATAAAAAACCCACACAAAACAATCCATAATATTAATATTTCAAAAGTTTAATTTCAATTTGCTCTTGGCAAAGTGGGTTGACAATGCTTTTCTTTTATTTAATCAGTCTCTCTAAATCGCCCCTTTCATTGCAGGATTCCATACCCTGGTTAGAATATTTATGTAAGTACGTCTTGGTAAAGTCACTCACTCTGTTTATGACTAATAGCTCCCAAAAAGTTGGAAAAAGTTAAGTTAGATGTGTAAAAGGTAATCTTTTGGTGACACTCTGGCCCACAAACAGACGCAGAGTGACAGAAGCAGAAGCAGAATGATTCAGGTTGACTTTGTACAACCTGTATTTTTCTCATTATCTTTTTTCAACAAGAAATGATCTTTTTCTTCTAGGTAATCTCTTGACTTCATATATATT
Source organism: Lycorma delicatula (assembly GCF_047948215.1). Lineage (NCBI taxonomy): Eukaryota > Metazoa > Arthropoda > Insecta > Hemiptera > Fulgoridae > Lycorma > Lycorma delicatula. The sequence goes on from NC_134455.1 coordinate 128,019,199, forward strand.
TTTTTATATCTAAATCATTTCATAAGCAGAAAAAGGTAGCATTGTTTTGTGAAAGCACCTGTAAATCTAACAATAATGACAATGTGTAGAAAACTATAAGTGTGATGTGACAAATTTTAACTCACCCCTCCATTAAAGAAGTTAATGTGCCTTTGTAATTAGTCCAGTAATGGTTTAATTTTTGTTTTAGAATAAACTTATCAAATATATTATTTTATTTATTTATTCCAAAATATTCAAATGGCATTATATACAATAATACAACCATAATAATTAGAGTGTACTTACTACTTGACTTATATAAAACTTATGTTAAGAATATATTATTTTACACATTATTTAATCAATGAAATACTATTCCCGGAACTTAGTTTATGTGTAACTGTGGGGTTAGTTTTAATTTTCAAGAGCACACCCACAACAGGACTAGTAAGAACATAAGAGCATACAATAAACAAAATTATAATCTTGCTTGCTACAACACAAATCAAAAAATGTACCTTCCCAAAAATGAAACTTATAAAATTAAAAAAAAAAAACCATTCACTCTTAGTTCAAAGCAGAGATTAAAATGGAAAGATAAAACTTACTTAATAAAAATTTGCATTTTAAAGAATATTTTAGTAAATTGCTTTATAAAAAGCTACTGAGATTTACATTTAATGCATCAGTAATTATAACCTTTGAAAATTAAATTCTAAATGCTCTCTTGTAAGATGAACCTATGAGGGATACTGCTTATGTGCCATGCAGGTAAACCCCACTATACGACCTATTTTCTATAAGTTCAGAAGTGCAGAGAAATTGGAGCCCAGAGTAATCTGGCAACACATTACCCATAAGGAAAGCTCTGCATTACCCATGTGTAATATAGCATGTATATGTTACAGATAGGTGAAGTCTTGATATTTGAACATTACTATTCAATCTATGTATAGCATTACATTTGTGTTATATTATAAAAGTTAAAGGACTAATAAAAAAGAAATGTAATCTTGATTTAAACATTACTTTGCTAACAAAAAGGAGAGAGGAAATGATAGAAAATTATATTAAAAATTAAAAATATTTTCAAAATCTTGCATGTTACACATTATTTCTAAAGGCAAATTCAGGTAGTATGTATAAAACTACATAAAAATTATGTATTGCAAACCAAATGCAAAATATTTGTCAACTAGTGTAATTAATAAAACATATAATATATCGATGTATTTACCTAAAAAGTAACATATCACAATATCTACATAAAAAAAGTGTGATTTATTCAGGATTTATAAATGTAATGTGATGATTGTAATGATTAGATGTATGTGTAGGAAATCCAATACATCATTTGAGAGTTTTAGAAGATTTTAATGTTTATAAAAATAGAAATAAATTTCCTCAAATACTGAACATTTATTTATAAACAAACCCCTAAATTTCATACATAGTGACTAATATGTATCGGTATATAATAATTGTTATTAGTAATAAAGAATTTTTAGGAAATAAAGTTTTTTAGGAAAAATACTGTTCATTAAGTAAGAAGTTACAAAATGATAGATCACCAATCAGGTAGAGTGTAAAATTAATGATTTATATGAACTGACAGAGTGATGTAAGAATTACTTTTATAATTTTACATTTAGTCTGTATTTGACTACAGTTTGACATATTTTAATAGAATGAGAAATTCAAATAGATTTTTTTAAATCTCACAATTGTAGTATTTTTTTAAACATATGGTCTGTTTATGTTGTTGAACACAATAAAGATCCTCCTAAATGATGAGGTACTTTCTTACAACTTTTTATAAAATAAATGGTTTTTTCTTTTAAACTGTATATGTATATATATTGTGTAGTATGGATTAATTCAGACTGAACTCCTAAAATCAATTAATTTTTTAATTTCTAAATCATAATTTATATTCGATAAGAAATCTAGCTGTACTTAGATAATTATTCTTCTCACAGTTTGGATTGTCAGGACTGTTAAATATTTTATTATAATTTATAACAAACTAATATTTCTATTACAGGCTTGATTAGCTCTTAGAATGTGAAGTACAAATTAGAAAGAAAGTCCATTCTAAGAATATAAAGAAATACTTGTGACAGAATGTTACACAATATAAACAAGATAAAAGTAAAGATTATTGGTGTCAAATTATATTTAAATAAAGCCCAAAATCATGTACTCTTCAAATTGTTAGATAATTATCACAAAATATTAAAATGATTATCATGCATTAATACATTACATGGATCTAGAAAGAGCCTACTCTTTTGTACTATTTATACAGAAAGAAAATTTTTGTGTAAAGTTTAATTAGTGATACTAATTTATGTCAAAACTAAGAAATCTAAATAAAAATTGTGGGAAATTCAGATAAGGTGATCAATTTTTAAAAAATTCTAATTAATTTTTTTTTAGAAAGATACTTTAAAAGGAGTTTTTGTGTTATTTTAGTAATAAATAAAACATTTAAATTTCCTACCAGGTGATGTAAATAAAAAGAATAAACTGTATTAAATTGTAAAGAATTTAATTTTTATGTGAAACAAAAAAGATGTCAAAAGAAACAAATAAAGGCAAGATTACTAACTTTTTTTTTGATGTACATGAAAGTTTCTGTACAGTATCTAGAATTAAGTGGTTTTAAGGATGGAAATGAATTGGTCTTTGTTTTTCATAATTCTACAAACTCTAGATCTAGAACATTTTATTAGTACGCATAGTCTTTGTTTAATAATTGATGATAATAATCAAATCAGCCTTCAAACTGGTGTCACATATTTACTAAAAAGTTTGGGAAAAATCATTTGGAAACATGAAAATAAAGCTGTGTACATATTAACGTGACTTCTTTTCCATCTTTGGAACCTGCTTGTATTCACATTACTTCATGATACATGTATAATTATGCACCATGTTTATTAATATTATTAAATTAAAATATGTACCTAATAAAGACAATTTTTCTAATTGGATTCAACATGTTTTATTTATATTTTTCATTATTATTGATAATGTATGACTTATCATTGCATTTCTTTATTGACTAATATGTGAACAAAATTATTTTACTGGAATTTGGTATTTCTCAACACTTTCAGTACCTAGAAGTTCAAAAATATTAAAATCTTGGGTATATAATTATTGTACAGAAGGATCTTTAAATTTATTTTGAGCATTGAATTAATCTTGCATAATACATAAGGATCCAGGAAGAATGTATACCTTTTAGGATTTTATGAATTTGTGATAAAATTTTATCCTTTTGGATTTTTAAATTCATTTTAGAAAAATAATTATAACCCTTTTCATATTTTATACTGGTAAAAATAGGAACGTTAGCCCCTCAAGCAGGATGAGCATAATTCATGTAGTTTAAATAGGATCTGTATAAAATATACATTGTTTTAATCACTTTTGTGAGACAAAAATATTGGTAAAAGAATCATTTTTTTAATTAATATTTATAAGAAATAGGCGAATGTAAATTGGAAATTTAAAATTCCTTTACTATTAAAGATTCCAAAAAAGAAAATGCCAAAAATATTGTTAAATTTACATCTTATATTATTAATGATAAAATGAGTTACTAGTATTCTTTTGTTTATATTCAGGAAAAATATTCTGTAACTAAAGTTAAAACAACAAAAGATTATGTTAAATAATTGTTGAAACAGTTTTCATTTGTACTGTATTACATTTTTTTTTTTAAGTTTAAAAAAGTAGTTTTTTTTGTAAAAAAAAATGACACTTATCCTACTTAAGAGTATATAATACTACTATTTCATGGAAATAGGCTGTTACTACATAATAGTTTTGTATGAAGAAAATTGTTATTAGGACTTTAAAACCACATAGATATACCTTAGCCATCATATGAAACTGGACAAAATACATACAGTTGACCACTTCTTTCAGATTGAGACAGCAGAAGAAAGAAATGCGGTGACAGATCAAAAAGTGGGATATCAGTTACAAAAAAAAGTAGATGACATTGTAAGCATGTAAGCATATCCTTAGTTAACATGTCAGTAGGGAACTATTTGGGAAGGACTCTCAAACACATTGTACTATTACAAGAGTAAGAAATGTACTCCTTGATAAGCTAGAATTTATGCAGAACCTTCAACCAGGAGATCCATACATAGACTGGTGTTTTGTAAGTAGGCTGTGAGACAATTTGTAGAAGCAGTCTCTGATGACTTCTATTAAACATGAGCAAATGAGCTGAAACTGGAGATTTCATTAGAGTCATGTTAATCCTCAAGAAATAATTAAAAATCATTATCATATTGAAAAACCAGATATGATATTAAATGTTTGGTGTACTGAGACGATATTGTAAATCCACTTTTTATTGCCTAGTTGCTCATTTTTTGGAGCAGTATTGACTGGAACAGTAGCTGAAAAGTTGCAGAGGTTTTTTGCTTCTTCAAGAACAACTTTCCAACACAGATTTCAGTGTTGTCTGACCTGGAAAATTTTTATTGTAGTAGAATGAACAGTGCCGATATTGTGACATCATTCTAAATTAGGTAGCATTCCATAACATAAAATATAGTAATACAGTTTACTGCATTGGAACAGAAGCTGATTATACCAGTTACTGCTTCACATTTGTATGTTGCATTAATGGAATTGGTAAAAATGCAGTATTTGTATGTGGAGTAGAGAGCAATATAGTATAAAATACTGTTGCAATTCACTTCTGCTCAGAGCATTGATAAATAGCAGTACTGCTCTTTTTATGTAATCATTATTTAGATAAAATTACTGGTTATTTGAGTGTGTTTTTGTTTGGATTTTATAACATTTCTATTTATTGCCATGTTAGCAAAAATTTAAAATCCTTTCAGCTGTTAGAACAGGTTCTATATACTGTGTTGCACTAATCAGTAATTACTGGAGCCAATCTTGAGATAAAAATTTATGTTAAAAAAATATATACTAGAAAGAAAATAAAGGAAGAATCATTAAATTTTCATAGAAGATCTTGTTACGAGGAATACAAAAATGAATAGCCAGGTACATTTTTTTGTTATGAGTGTATAACAAAACAACCATAATGCCAGAAAAATATTCTTACATGATTAATATAGACTTATCAGATTATATAATTATTTTGAACAGTAAAATACTGAGCCACTTGAACGTAGATTGTGTGTAGCTGATAAATTTAGTGTGGCTGAAAATTAAGTTTTAATTTTCAAGACAACACCCACAACAGAACTGTAAAATAAAAAATAATAGAAAGAGCATAATTGCTTATAGTAAACAATATTACAATCTTTGCTTGCTAAAACACAAATCAAAAGTTACGTTTTTCCACTAATGAAATTTATAAAAATTAAATAAACATTCACTCTTTAGTTCAAAGCAGATAATAAAATAAAAAAGGTAAAACTTATTAAATTTTTTTTACATTTTAAAGAATATTTCAGTAAATGGCTACTACTAGCATTTATGTCTAATGCATCAGTACTATAAGTTTTGAAAATGGATTTTATATACTTTCATTAATTGGTATAAAAATAAAAACCATACTTGTACATTACAATATAGGAAGATAAACCAATGATGAGGGATGTTGCTTAGGTACCATGCAGCAAGAACCACTCTACAATCTATTTTCTATAAGTTCAGAAGTGCACAGAGACATGTCCAGAATGGTCTGGCAGCACGTATTCATAAGGAAAACTCTGTATTACCTGTTTGTAATACAGTGTGTGCGAGCTAGGTGAAGTTGTATTTGAATCTTACTATTCAGTCCATGTAAAATTGATAAATATTTTTCCTAATAAATAACACAAGGTTCTTTACGTGTAGATTTCAATAAAACTGTACAAGCTCAAGAATCTTATTTGAAATGGGTCACTATTGTATAATTTATATTTGAGTTATTTGAAGTGTTATCACATTTCAGCCAAGCTGTTCCACGAATATATAGGTAAATTTGATTATTATCATTTACAAATGATAATGTGTTATTATTACAAAATAACACATATACAATATATTGTAACATGACAGTATGGCATGCTATAATATAACATTATGTGTATATTATTACATGATAAGCAGGATTTCAACCATAGCAACTTTTCCAAAATTATGTAGTTATAAAAATAAATACACAAAATGAAGTGCATATAAAATTTGTGTAGTACTTGAATATCAGCCAGTGTACTAGAATAACAGCTGCAATAACATGTCTGATTTCTTCTTTAAGTTCAGAAATGGTTGGTATAAGTTTGCTGTAAACCTTGGACTTTACAAGTCCCCAGAGATAAAAGTAACATGGTGTAAGATCACATGTCTTTGGTGGCCAATTGCGATCACTGTTGCATAAAAAAAGTCGCCCATAAAATTTTCACTGTAACAATAAATGATTTTAGAGTAATTAACTCAGCGTCAAATAATGGGCAGGCAGGAGTAGGTTTCGTGATGAACAAGAAGATAGGGAGGAGAGTGGAGTATTTCAAGATGCATAGCGTTAGAATCATTGGAATAAGGATAAAATCAAAACCTAAACCGACAACGATTGTTAACGTCTATATGCCTACAAGCGCCCATGATGATGATGAGGTAGAGTGTGTATACGAAGAGATTGATGAAGCAATTAAACACGTAATTAAAATTTAATAATAGTTGGAGATTGGAATGCAAGCATTGGAAAAGGCAAGGAAGGAAATATAGTGGGTGAATACGGGCTGGGCAAAAGGAATGAAAGAGGGGACCGACTTATAGAGTTTTGCACGAAGTATAATTTAGCAATTGCCAACACCCAATTTAAAAATCATAATAGAAGAATATACACTTGGAAAAACCCAGGCGATACTGCAAGGTATCAGATAGATTATATCATGGTTAAGCAAAGATTTAGAAATAAACTCGTTGACTGCAAAACTTACCCTGGAGCAGACATTGATAGCAACCATAATTTGGTGATAATGAAATGTAGATTGGGGTTTAAAAACCTGAAGAAAAGGTGTCAGATGAATCGGTGGAATTTAGAGAAGCTTGAGGAAGAGGAGGTAAAGAAGATTTTTGAGGAGGACATCGCAAGAGGTCTGAGTAAAAAAGATAAGGTAGAAAATGAAGAAGAAGAATGGGAGAATGTTAAAAAGGAAATTCTTAAATCAGCAGAAGCAAACTTAGGCGGAATAAAGAGAACTGGTAGAAAACCTTGGGTTTCAGACGATATATTGCAGCTGATGGATGAACGTAGAATATAAGTGCTAGTGATGAAGAAAGTAAAAGGAACTATCGGCAATTAAGAAATGCTATAAACAGGAAGTGCAAACTGGCGAAAGAAGAGTGGATTAAAGAAAAGTGTTCAGAAGTGGAAAGAGAAATGAACATTGGTAAAATAGACGGAGCATACAGGAAAGTTAAGGAAAATTTTGGGGTACATAAATTAAAATCTAATAATGTGTTAAACAAAGACGGTACACCAATATATAATGCGAAAGGTAAAGTCGATAGATGGGTGGAATATATTGAAGAGTTATACAGAGGAAATGAATTAGAAAATGGTGTTATAGAGGAAGTTGAGGAGGATGAAATGGGAGAAACAATACTGAGATCTGAATTTAAGAGAGCATTAAAAGGTTTAAATGGCAGAAAGGCTCCTGGAATAGACAGAATACCTGCAGAATTACTGCGCAGTGCAGGTGAGGAAGCGATTGATAGATTATACAAACTGGTGTGTAATATTTATGAAAAAGGGGAATTTCCGTCAGACTTCAAAAAAAGTGTTATAGTCATGATACCAAAAAAAACAGCGGCAGATAAATGTGAAGAATACAGAACAATTAGTTTAACTAGTCATGCATAAAAAATCTTAACTAGAATTCTATACAGAAGAATTGAGAGGAGAGTGGAAGAAGTGTTAGGAGAAGACCAATTTGGTTTCAGGAAAAGTATAGAGACAAGGGAAGCAATTTTAGGCCTCAGATTAATAGTAGAAGGAAGATTAAAGAAAAACAAACCAACATACTTGGCGTTTATAGACCTAGAAAAGGCATTCGATAACGTAGACTGGAATAAAATGTTCAGCATTTTAAAAAAATTAGGGTTCAAATACAGAGATAGAAGAACAATTGCTAACATGTACAGGAACCAAACAGCAACAGTAACAATTGAAGAACATAAGAAAGAAGCCGTAATAAGAAAGGGAGTCCGACAAGGATGTTCCCTATCTCCGTTACTTTTTAATCTTTACATAGAACTAGCAGTTAATGATGTTAAAGAACAATTTAGATTAGGAGTAACAGTACAAGGTCAAAAGATAAAGATGCTACGATTTGCTGATGATATAGTAATTCTAGCCGAGAGTAAAAAGGATTTAGAAGAAACAATGAACGGCATAGATGAAGTCCTACGCAAGAACTATCGCATGAAAATAAACAAGAACAAAACAAAAGTAATAAAATGTAGTAGAAATAACAAAGATGGACCACTGAATGAAAATAGGAGGAGAAAAGATTATGGAGGTAGAAGAATTTTGTTATTTGGGAGGTAGAAATTCTAAAGATGGACGAAGCAGGAGCGATATAAAATGCCGAATAGCACAAGCTAAACGAGCCTTCAGTAAGAAATATAATTTGTTTACATCAAAAATTAATTTAAATGTCAGGAAATGATTTTTGAAAGTGTATATTTGGAGTGTTATATGGAAGTGAAACTTGGACAATCGGAGTATCTGAAAAGAAAAGATTAGAAGCTTTTGTGTGTGAAATGTGGTGCTATAGGAGAATGTTAAAAATCAGATGGGTGGATAAAGTGACAAATGAAGAGGTATTGCGGCAAATAGATGAAGAAAGAAGCATTTGGAAAAATATAGTTAAAAGAAGAGACAGACTTATAGGCCACATACTAAGGCATCCTGGAATAGTCGCTTTAATATTGGAAGGACAGGTAGAAGGGAAAAATTGTGTAGGCAGGCCACGTTTGGAATATGTAAAACAAATTGTTAGGATTGTAGGATGTAGAGGGTATACTGAAATGAAACGACTAGCACTAGATAGGGAATCTTGGAGAGCTGCATCAAACCAGTCAAATGACTGAAGACAAAAAAAAAAAAAACAATAAATAAACTTCATAGCCAAAGTACATGGCTTTCAACTGAGGCCACAAAATGCTGCTATTGTCTCACCATAATGTACACCAATGAGTAGACTTATATTTTTTTGAGTCCAACCGAGGACATATTTTTGAAATTACTTAAAAGTCTTTAACAGTCTACTGAATCATTAAACTGTATTTATTCAGTTGTATTTTTCATTAAACATGACTTTTTTCAGATATGGTTTGTTTTAATTACATCATAAAATTCACAACAAGAAAGTTTTGAATTAATTTTAACATTTATCAGATGTTTAACAGTAGATACTGAAAGTCTACCTCTTTGTGCAGGCCAAATTTTTCCTATAATTGAAAAAACTCTGCCAACTGGAGCAGATGTCCCAGGCAAAGACATCTCCAACTCAACCATTTTAGAAATATTGCAGCATGAAATATCAGTCTTTTGAAATACCTTAAAAATTGCTTTCCACTTCTTTTCAATAGTATCTGGTATTTTTTCAGAACTTGAACCACAACCTACCCTTTGGTTTTGAATTACCTGTTTTAACAATGTTCATCAAATAGGTCATCAATATTTGTGGAATCTTTTATATTTTCATTAACAACTTGTGCACTCTCTTCTAAATTAGACCAGGCAATTTCAGTTTGTAAATTTATCCATTGAAACTTATTAACTTTATCAAAGCTGGTTCTCCACAACTCTAAGCATTGGATACTAAAATTATAAAAATTGTCTATGCTTGAGAAGAATTTTTGTCCCTGAACATTGTTATTTTCTTTTAGAGTGCATTGTGTTTTAAAATCAATGAATTTTCGTTTCATGTCCAGAAAAAATAATTCTTTGTTGATTGAACGCGAATATATTATTTCGTGGCGTAGTAAATATTTAAGAGAAATTAAGCATTTCGTGAACAGAGTAAGACAATTTATTATCTAGATGAAACTTTGGTCATTGCGGGACATGCATACGAAAAAGTATGGGTGGATAAAGAAAAAAAGAGCGCAAAAGACGCTTTTATGAAAGGTTTGTCAACTATGTTGAAAACCCCAGTTGGAAAAGTTAAATGATTAGTAGTAATGCACGTAGGAAGTGAAAATGCATTTTTGAATAGTGATTTATTGGTATTTCAGATCTTCCCAAGAGTATCACGATGAAATGAATGGTGACAATTTTATGCAATGGTTTAAAAATTTTGTTGAAATTGTTGCTGAAGAATCTGTCATAGTAATTGATAATGTGCCGTTCCATTGCCTGAAAAATGAAAAAATTCCAATTGCTTCGACCCGAAAGAGCTAGAAAAGGGGAAGAGACCCCTTTTTAAACACATTGTGTTTAAAAACCTTATTTGATTTAACCAAATAAATAATAAAATCTTAATACAGATAATATCTTTTAATATTATTAGATAGATAACTTAATAAAATGTCCACTTAAAAGCACTATAGTCCAATGGTGCTTAATTAAAATTTTTATGTACACAGAAATAAATACATAATTGCTTTTTACTAATTACCACCTCTTTCGCCCTTCCAGCATGGTTTTAGACAGATTTGGCAATCAAAGAGCCCTTACTTTCTGTTATCTTCTGATCGCTATTGAAAAAACAACTAAACTGCTTTCATATTCCTTCCACCGACTAAAATTGAAAAGGAAACGAACAAGGAACGTTCCTTACACATGTGGAGTAAAAAAAAACCTACCCTCCACAACCACACCAGGGTCAGCACTGCAGGAGCGACAGTTCTCTCTCACGCAGCCTCGCATGCGCACAATAGCCAAATACCATGCCGCTGGAACTGTGAAGCGGACAGTTACATACAAAGATTTTTGTACCTTTTTCATAAACTGGGCGATGGCTACTGACATTAAGCTTAAGGAATATATGTTGTACAATTATAAAGAAAGAATTAAAGAAAAAGGGATTTATTATATTAAATGTTATTGATAATATCAAGTGGAAATAGGAGGTGTTGCAGTTCCACAGTGCCTATATGCGAGCTGCTACTGATCCTGTGGCTGCATTGTGCTACCTGTTCTAGATTAGCCAGAATACAGTATCACGAACTGATAAGAAAATATGGAATGTTTTACCACACACATTAGCAATTTCTAGAAGAGAAATACCACCGTTGCTTTAACCAGCAGTAAGCACAAGACTGGATCTTCCTTATGGAGAATTAAAAGAGAAACAGTAGTGATCAGCTAACAGGAATTCTCGTCAACCATCAGTAGCTATGAGCTAAAACACTAGCTATAACTATACACTACAATATAACTATAACTATACTAGCTATAAGTAGCTATACACTAAAATTTATAGTGATGGTTCTAAAACCAGACATGGTGTTAGATGCTCCATTTATATAAATGGAGAAGCCCATTCATGGAAAATGTCAGATATGGCAAGTGTTTCTACAGCAGATCTTATTGTTATACAGCAAACTCTTCGCTAGACAGAACATTTCTGCGAAGAGAGATTGTTCATATGCATGTTAAGCGCACTAACTCCTATTCGGAAGAAGAACATTAAGGAGATCCTTATTACATACATCCTGTCCATTCTATATGTTTTAAATTGAAGAGGACTGCCCTGTGTATTTATATGGACTCCAGGGCATGCTGGTATCCCAGGAAACGAAAGCGCAGATGAAGCTGCTAGAATGGTGGTAGTATGTGATAATATAGATATAATTCCTGCTTGAGGTCCTGGTGATAAAAATTGTCTAACCACCACTGTAAGAAATACGTACAGTAATGAATGAAGAAGGTTAAATATGAAATTAAATGCGATTAAAATTTCATCATATAAATGGAAGAATGATGTGAAACTGACTCGCCAAGAACCAGAGTGGCAGTGACCAGACCACGAATAACAAATTCATATTTGTTAACCGGTGAAAATAGACCAAGATGTGGTGTAACAAAAGCTTACAGTCAAACATCCACTCTACGAGGACCTTTCTGAGGTACAAACTAATAAATAATATCACTGCTGACTTGAAAAATGGTAAAAAAGAAAAGTAGTTGCTTATTTCTATACCAGTGAACTATTAACAAGTCTATAAGTCAGTACAACGTTTTTATTTAAGAATGCTCCATATGAATTATTTTTTTGTATGAAAATGGACTTTATTTAATCATATGATATTCTCAAGTTTTCTGATTTTTTATCTACTTACTTTCAATGTGTTTAATTTTGTGTTTTACTTAAGTGTCAGATTTCTTAACACCCTGAAAGTGTTATTAGTGTTTTGATAAGTGTGTTTAATTGTTTGATTTTTGTGTTTTTAAATAAAATGTAAGGGCTCTTTACACCCTTAAATTTGACGTACCTGGTGATTTAAACCCATCTTAAAGAATGTGGCGAAGGCTAATGACCGTAGATGTGGATGCCCTCATAAACCAAAAAAAGAAGAAGAAAAATGATAATAATAATGATGTCCCTTTTTCCTGTTTAGCCTCCGGTAATCAGTGTAGATATTACTTCAAAGGATGAATGAGAATGATATCTATGAATGTAAGTGAAGTGTAGTCTTGTACAGTCTCAGATCGACCATTTCTGAGATGTGTGGTTAATTGAAGCCCAACCACCAAAGAACACGGGTATCCACAATCTAGTATTTTAATCCGTATAAAAGTAACTGCCTTTACTTGGACTTGAACGCTGGAACTATTGACTTCGAAATCAGCTGATTTGCGAAGACGCGTTCACTACTAGATACGTGCGAGCCCTGGGATGTCGGTATTGTGGGTCAGGCAGTATATGATTCCACGACCCGGGTTAAATTTGTGGAAGGCAACTGACTGGGGAACCCAGGTAGGATCATTGATCCGGGGCACGCCCAACTATCTCTTTGCCCGCACCTATGACATATTGACTGACAAAAACATAGATTATGGAAGCATTAACATCCACATCTTCTGTGGCAGAGGGTCCACGAAAAAACCCTCGTCCAGGAAATCCCTCGTATTCAGATGCGAAGATAATGAAGAGCGTCGAGTACAGTGAACTGGAGAAGAACATCCGTACTAAGTTTCGACCTAAGAGCTTTAGACCAATTCCAAAGTATCTAGTGATAAACAAGAGAGAATGGGATTTTTTCCAAAGTTAGTCCTTTTGTGATTGCTCGTGTAATCACGGAAGTTGCAGGAGGACCTGTACAAGAGACCAGGAAGACAGCTATGGGCTTGTTTATGAAGACCGTCAATGACGTGCAGTCATCACGGCTATTTAGAGCTACGAAGATTGGATCATCGACGTTGAAGTTGTACCGCATGGTACACTAAATAATTAGGGAGTTGTGTGCAGAGACCTTCTAAATTGCACAGAAGAAGAGATCAACGAGAAGCTTAAGGATCAAGGAGTTGTTGCATGTCGACGTTTGAACACCCGACATAACGGAGAAGTTGTACCCTCCGCGTCGCATGTTTTAACATTTAACAAACCTAAGTGTCCTGAGAAAGTCAAGGCTGGCTTTCACAGACTGGATATCTGTGCTTTCATCCCGACTCCAATGCAGTGTTTTTGATGTCAGAAATTCGGACGTATTGTGGCGAGATGTACTAGGAAACAGATCTGTCCATGTGGTGATCCATTATATCCGGACGATTATATCCCTGCTAGGATCCGCCGGTTCGTGTTCAACTGTACGGACATCATTCTGCTAGATCGCGAAATTGTTTGATCAATAAGGAGGAAGTAGGAGGTAAAGATCATTCAAAAGGTCAAATACTTCGAAGCCAGAAAAATTGTGCTCAGTAGATCACCGAACACCGAAGCTTACGACCAATGCTGAGGTTGCTGCCGTTCTTGCAGGCTCTTTTAGACCAAAGGATGTAATTCCTGAATTGTCATCAGCATGGCCAAACGTATCATCGATTACAAATTGAAAAGTCAACCATTTAGAGAAAATAATCTAAAGTTGATGAAGAAAGAAACTCATGTCTCCACACAAACTATTGTAAACAACCGAAGAATGAACCTTCGACCAGTCAAAAGGCGAAGGAAATCGAAACAAAAATGAAGAAGACTGAGGCTAAAATACAGATCGAAAAAATACCCGTTCAGGGACCTGCGAGACCAGTAGTAAAGATTTTTAAAAACCAATAAAGGAGCCTCCGAAATCACGGAGACCTTTAAACGAGATAGCGAGCATTTTGACCGCCCCACATGTTCTAGCGATGAGTGCATCGAGTCTTCACTGTGTTGTACTTCTGACCGCACCATAGGAACCGATGCCATAAGGAGGAGATCCTCAGTGATTTACTGCGGTGGATCAGAAGACTTCATCTCCGAGGCCTAAGATACCTCGGAATTCGACATCGAGGCCTTCAGGAAGATAGAGAAACAGAAGAAGATGGCCTAAGGGAAAATGTAGGCGATAGAAATAATGATTGAGGTAGTTTTTTAAAGAAATTTTAAAGAATTTAATTAAAGAAGAGTTTTAATCTCTTTTGTTTGACCCTGAATTTAGTTTTACAGTATCGACATTTCGTTAGAAATGGTTTCAGTTTTTTTAAAGTTTTTTAATGTATTTCTGAAGTTTTTTAAAGTGTCAGTTTCATATGTATTTTTAAGTGCCAAGGGCCCTTTACACCCTTGTCATGTTGTGTTACTTTAGGGGTTTTAATACCCCTTGACAAGACTATTTCTGGATGATCTTTTTTTGACAGGCTTCTGACTATGTAGCTAGTGTTTTTGATCCCGGTATGAAAGAAATATTTTGTTTTTTATTTTTTATTTTTATTTGATTGGAAAGGGGCTAATAACCACAGCAATCGATGCCCCTAAAACTTTTAAAAAAAAAATAACAAAAATAATATCCCGGACAACCCCGTAGATGTTTTTGCACGTCCGTACAATAACATCTACGCACACATCCGAGGCGGGCAATGACATAGAACTTCGGTACCTTTACTTACTCGGCCAACGGGGCAATGATTTTGCTCAGTAGCTCCTCTGTGAAGTACGGAATTGGTGGTCTAGAGCTGTCTAAGCTGGATACGGTTGTATTTCACGGCTTTGCTGTTTGCAGCGGTGGCGGGAGGCGTGACTGTTATCTGTTTTACCGACGCTGAGCGGAGTGCGGACGGGGATTGCTCATCTTTTTCCCCGGTTGTGGAGCCGGATTGAAGGTGGGCTGCTGTGAACTTGCTCTACTGAAGTCTTGCGCCGCCCAATATGAGCCAGTCACTTCGGCCCTATGGAAAAGATCGGCATACAGAAATCCAGTTTTGAAAATGAACAACAGTATTATTGGTTATAAAGAAACAGTTTGTTTCTTAGATCTCACTTCGGACAGATACCTTTCATGAAGGGTGAATATAATAGAACTAATAATAAATTTTCAGAAAGCCCTAAATCTTATCAAGTATCTGTCAAACTTGAATTGGAGCTCTGATAAAGAAGTATTGTTGAGACTTTACCAAGCATTGGTCCAGTCTGGAATAGATTATGGATCAATAGCGTATGGCTCTGCAAAATGTCTCATCTAAAGAAACTCTATATGTTCCATATTATAAGAATTAGGCTTACTACAGAAGCCTTCTGCACACACCATTTTGTCAGAAGTAGGAGTTATGCCGCTAAATTACAGAAGGGAAATTATTCTACTAAGATATGCAGCTTATGTCTTAGCTTCTCCAAGGCACAAAAATTTCGTTTCTTTTTATAAACACAGTTTGGCTGAACAGTATCGGTAAAGACTCACTTTTTCCAGACCGGCTGGAAAAAGAATGAAAATCTGTGGAAACTGTGGTATAGACATGCCAAAAGTTGTGCCAGTTTCCAAAAGAAAAGCCCCACCGTGGTTAATGTCAATGGTGGAGGGCCGCATCGATTTGAAGAAGAATATAGAATAGGGATTACCCGACGTTTATATTCAACATCCTTTTCGATGACTGATTTCTGAATATAAAAATTACACCCATGTATTCACCGATTTGTCGAAGACGGAAAACGGCGTCGGTAGCTCTTAGACGTATATGGCGAATCCCACTTTTGGGGTCTTTCCACAATAGTCAGTGTCTACAAAACAAAGTTATACGCAATTCAGCAAGCTCTTCGTTTTGTGTCACATTACAACGAGGAGAGAGTGTCAGAGAGAGACTGCTCTGATACCTGCAATCATTGCTTTAAGGGATGGGTTCACGCAAGATGCACTTGTTCAAGATATATTAACAAGAATTAAAAATCTTAAAGATAACGGTAAACAATGCATCTTGATATGGACACGTGACCACGCCGTTATTCCTGATAATGAAGCAGCTGATAAAGCAGCCAAACAGCAAAGAAGTTGACATTACTTTAGTTCGACTAGATGACCTTAAAAATTATGGCACACAGGTCATAAGAAAGGAATGGCTAAGAAGGTGGGATGCGCTTACAACGAAGTTTAATTGCATTAAGAATATCCCGCTTTCCATTAAAACAACAAATGCTCTAACCCGTCGAGAATAAGTAGACTTCGAATAGGCCATACTAGACTTACTTCATGTTAGCAGGAGAATAGAGATCAATATTTAAAAACAGTGACATATATCTTACAGTGAAACATATAATAGAAGAGTGCACGTTGTATAGAGACCTCAAAGTGAGGCTTAAACTAATCGGTAATTTGGCTTTCTTTTTACCGTATAATGATAAAAGTGAAAAGAAAATAATCACATTTCTTAGGATAAGCTGTTTGTGGAAGCGACTATGATTCATTATCATGAATACTTATTGTAGATACTTTTATTTGTGTTTTTGTGTTTTTTCTTGTTCTGTTTTAGTGTAGATGTCGAATTTCTTTAAGGATGTGTTTCTAGTAACTGCGGTCCTTTTACACCCGCTTTGATAGTTTTGACGACATTTCTATAGAAATGAATTGCATATATTAAGTGACAAGGGCCTTATACACTCTTGTCATCTAGTGTTTTTTCCTGAGGTTTTGTTGTTTTACAAGTCTGTTTGTTTCTAGGTGATCTTCTTGACAAGACTGGCCTTTTGACCTAGTCGCTTTCACGAGGGTGGGAAAGTTTTTAGTTTGTGACAAGGGTTAATGACCTAATGACCATAGTAGTCGATGCCCACTATACGAGTATTTAAAAAAAAAAATATTTACATTTGTAATTGTATTTACAAAAATTATAATTTATAATATTAATGAAGTATAAAGCACTCTGATAAAACTTTGAAAGGCAATATTAAATCATGCCCGGGTGTCAGAGGACAAGCGGGATGCACGCTCAACAGAATGTTCAAAAAGTGACGCAACCTTATGGGAAAATGAGTAAGTTACAATAGTTGTTGAAAGTGGCCTCCAGTATGCCATTCACATAATTTAATACAACGTTGTATGGACTTAATCACGTGTTGTAAGGTTTTTGAGGATTGCAGCGACTGATCGTTCAATTTCGCTCTGCAATTCGGGTATGGTGTGAGGATGAGTTTTGTAAGCAACATCCTTAAGGTATCTCCACAAGAAAAGGTTAGTAGGGGATAAATCAGGAAATGAAGGGGGCCACAACCCTTTCGAAATCACTTGCCCATGAAAATACTGATGCAAGAAAGTCATAGTATTGTTGGCTGTATGAGCCGTAGCACTGAGCTGCTGAAATCACGTGTACTCTAGCTGGTCTGAGGTATATGTTTACAAATTGTTGCACCATCTGTATATAGCGCTCACTGTTAATTGTGCCATTAAAGAATGTCATGAAAATTCGCCTACATGACACTGCACACCAAACAACCACTTTTTGTCCGTGCCGAGGGAACTCATGCAATTGAAGTAGATTTTCCGTACACTAAATGCGTGAATTCTGTGCATTCACATATCCATCACGATGAAACCATGCCTCGATAGATTAAAACCAATCATCGAATTACCCATCTGGCGTTACAGAAGACATGAACTACTGACAGAAAGCTACATGTGTTCCAGTGTTTGCAGGTAATAACAACTCGTGAGCAATACGAATGCATCTTTAAATATTTATGCAATGCCGTGTGGACACTGCCAATAGAGAGACCAGACTTCTTGGAACTCATATGCAGCTTGCACGTCGATCAACTTTTCTGATGTTAGCATTTTCGGTCGATAACTTTTGACTGCATTTACCACATTCCCTGTCTCTTGGAACTTGTCGTACAGCCGCTTTATGGAGGACTCGTTTGATGCATCTACACCGTAATTTTCTGTGAAGGCATGTTGTTCTGGGCATAACTAACACATGTGATGTATTGGGAGACAATAAATATTCTCTGCTGCATTGCGTAACCCATTTTTCTTCAATTAAACCTACAGCAAAATAAAGGAAACCTTCTTCCGTAAGGTTGCGTCACTTTTTGAACACTAGTTGCGACTGTATTTTTGAATGATCGTTTCATACATTTCCCACCTCAATTAAAAACATAATATTAAATACTTTATTTTCAAAACACCGTCATCTTACTCAAACTGTTTGAAGGATTACAACGATGTTTTTTCTGTAAAATATTCATGGAATGTAAAGATAATGTTGTCTCTTAAAAAACGCTCTGCACGTTTAAATAATTGTAGTTTTGAGCTAAATCTTGATTATAATTATTGAGAAACAATCGTTTAATCTACTTCCAAAAGTACAAAATTTTTATCTCATTAGGTTTTGATTTTATAGTTGTTCAAAGTTGACGATCTCAAAAAAAAATTTTTTAAATCGTGAGTTTTCCGGTTTTCACGCCCCTAATTTTTAAACAAATGACAGTAACTAATATCGGCCGAATCCTGTTAGCGCAAAAACAATTGCAGTTTCCGACGACACCTTCATTTTTATTGTGCGATTTTTTTTAACTGAGACACAATAGTTTAAACACAAGCGCCATCTTTCATGGCGACTACTATGGTGGTTCACTATGGTATTGTGAACGTTGATTGATGATTTGACAATCATAACCTTAAAGTTCCGAATTTTGAATCAAAACTGAAGAGTACTGTGTAGAAGTACGTGTAACATAAATTCTACTTTATCCAGTATACATAATGGGTTGAATGGGTTTTTGAACTCTGGATTTTGTATAAAAATTGAGTTGATAGTATTTTGTTGTCAATATTAAACATGATAAGTGACATTGAAAAGAGATTTCTGACTGAATTTCTTTTAGATTTAAAAGAAGCAGATTTGTTTGCCCTTGCTGGGACTACAACGGGTGGGAAGATCGCTCCTAAAGACAAGCGAGGTAAGTTATATTTAAAATATAAAAGAAATTTTATAAAAGAAATAATTTATAAAAGAAATGATCATTAGAATTGGCTTTATATATATTATCAGTATTATTGGTGGTTTCACCTTAGAAAATGTACTGATTGATTGTATTTGTGCTGTTCGTTTTAACTGTTCTACTCGGATCAGCATTAGCTGCAAAACGAATTTAGTTATTAGATGGGAATGTCTTAATTAAATGAGTTAAGTGAACATTTTTGTATACAACCCTGATTAGCTGGTTAATATCATTTGACATAGTGTATATTAATCTGTTACAATAAATATAACATTGAACCATCACTTAATAATTCCAAGACCATTCTTGTTACAGTGATAGCAGTAGATTGATGAATTAAATGTATAACTTTACAATAACATTGTGGATTTTAACATTTCAAAAACCAGCCTTTAAAAGTCTTAATTTTGTTGCACTTACTATTTTATTGGTATTTCTGAGCAGTTACTTGATCAACTTCAATTTTGTTCATACTTTAGTATACCATGGTAAACATGTTTATGATCAGGAAAACACAAGATCTAATGTCAGAAAGCTGGTATGGACAGCAGGTGATCAGTGTAAGGTTCATTTCACCTAATTATCTAGTGTCCATGTTTGTTTCCTAGTTAATATTCCCTTGAAATGTATTTGAAAACATGAGTGAGAGTAATCTTGATTGTAAACCATGTAATATACAATTTACTGAAGGTCAAATGCTGTTCGAATCTAACATTCTCTGAAGTGACTGGTTTCCTGGTAGTGTTGAATTACAGAAAATTCTGATTATTGATCAGAGACTAATCTCAATCAAATCCTTACAATCACTACGACTAACCAAAAGAAAGTGCTAGTCTCTGTGGCGAAGTGGTCGCTTCTCAGGCTTTCATTTGAAGGTCTCAGATTCAAGGCCTAGTCAGACATTAGGCATGGCATTTTTCATATGCTATAATTTTCCGCTAGGCTAATGACCATAGCAATCAATGCCTGTAATCTCAATAAAAAAAATAATAAATAGAGTAAGCAGCTTTTATGAAACACAAACCTTCTTGTCAGAAAGAACAGTCCTTGCAAGAGCTTCACATTCGGTAAGACAAAATAGTGATAAAAGAACTTTACTTATTATTACTTCCAGTTTGTGTAATTATACATTCCATCTGTCATAAATGTTAATTTTAATTTAGTTGTTACTTGATTTTTGGAAAAAAACAAAAGAATTACTTTTATTAGTAAAACTAATCAAAAAAAAGAATTAGTTTTATTAACACAGCTTTTATGCATAATATCCAACTGAAGGTATGATTCAGTTTTACTTTAATTTTTAATTATACAATAAAACTTGTTTTTCGGTGGTAATGGTTTTTGATTACCACCTTTGTCAATTATTAAATTTAATGTTTTTAAGCTTTAAGACATACTTTATCTCAAAAACAATAAATTTAAGTAAATAATAAAAGGGAAACTTATTGTACATTGAAATTCATGTTTGTGTTTTACAATTACAGTCTATTTAAAGATTTTATTTATGTCTCTGTTTCAGATGCCATTGAATGTATATTATTACATTCTAATTGTGCTGAAACTATTTTAAAAAGGAAAAAGATTACAAAAGATTTCCTTTTTAATTATCTTCATGCTAAAAAAGTGAATGTTCTTGTGTCAGATGAAAAACCAAGATTAATACAGTATATTTTAGAATTGTGGAACAGGAATGCTGGTGGACCATGTCAACAGTATTTGCCAATGCGTGTAAGTTTACAACTTTTTTTAATTTTGGTATAATGCGATTTCATTTACTCTATTTTTATTCTGGTTGTGCTTCATTGTGGTAATTGGTAGTCTGAATTATAAATGTTGGTACTTAAAAGAAGAATTTAAAAATGTTATATTTTTTATAAGGTTTTTTATTGATTTCTCAGATATTCTTTAGATTTTCCTATCTAAAAAAAAACTTCCTCCTAAGTATTGATGTTATAATTGTGATATTTTGTATTTATAAATTTTAGAATACTACTTATACTCTAATAATTATAATGCTTTAATCTTTTGATAACTATATTCATGAGAAACAAAATCATTAAGGACGAGTTAGTTTCTTTTTTTCTATGGTTGGTTTTTTTTTGGATGGCTATTTTTTGTATTTTTAAAGATTATTTGTGAATAATGTCACATTTATATTTATTAATTACAAATAATCTTATTCCGTCATTTTTCACTGTTACTTATTCATTGAATAACAAAGTGATTCATAATTATTGTAGTAAGTTGCATAAAATTAGAATCTTTATTCCAGAATCCTGTGGTAAAAGAAGAAATAAATGTTTAGTAATGACTATATAGAGTTTTAATTATGTGTGTATAATAATAATTTAATAGTTTAATAATTTAACACTGATAATTAAAAGAAATTTTCTTAATGGCACACCTAGAAATAAAATGAATGGAATGTCATGTACAATTTAAATATTGTCTACACATTATATTCAATTTTACAAAACTAGCAGTACTCAGTTTCGTCAGGATGTTGCTTATTTACTCCTGTTACTCATCGAAGTAATAATTATTGTTCTCAGAAAAAATTTATAATACCGTCACCAATAACATGGCTCAAACATTTGTTGTCAAAAAATTTTCCTGGCCCCCACGAAACATACTGTTAAAAAAATATATTTTGTGTTAAAATTTGAATTAAAGTTAGCTGCTGGTCTTTGGGGGCTAGGAGGATCAGACCTCTTGAACAGTATTATGTTTTTTTTCTGTTTTCAGAAGGTACAACACATTTTACAAAAGAGCTGTTCCAATATTGCAGTACTTAAATTTTTATGAAGGTACTATCTTTGTTTGAGGCATATATATATCATGAGGCATTAGTCCTTTATGATTTATTATTTTACTTTAAGGTAGAACATAGTTTGAAAATTAAAAGTTCAAATAATGTAATACTTATGTTTTTTATTTTTTTTTAAATTATGGGGCCAGCAGGTTGGCCACAAGGAACCTGGAGTGTATAATCTATGTTTCTGAAATGGATTTTGACATCCATTCAAGTAATTATCTAGTTAGTGGAAATCCCTTTATTACTCCCATTTTTTTAATAGAGTAGTTCATGGATTGTACTGTATAAAGGCATTTGAACCTACTGTCATCATTATTTCTTTTATAATTAAAAATTATGTTATTTGTTTGCACTGTAATTTGAAAATTTATTGTTATATCACAAAACCTAAAATAACAAAGAATCTAATTTCAAGTTCTTTGTTCTATTTAAATTTCATCATTTTCAGATATTTTAATTGAGGGGAACTAAGAAGCGAGAGGGTCCTTGACATTATAACCTCTTCTACATCATTTGCTTTTTTCTGAAAATATAGCCTTTAAAAATACCCAATATTTTTTTGCAATGTTTTAGTTTTTGTTAATTGAGTCAGCAAGAGGGCATTGTAGCTCTTTGGGATCAAGTAAAATATCAAATTACTTTGATTTCTTTTAGTTTAGGTTGCTCAGGGGGTTTCTTTTCACTTCTTTGTATGAAGTAAAAAAAATGTTGTGATCACAAAACAAATTTCAATGGAAATATCCATTTTGTCCATCCCCGAATCCATTTTGATTAGTTTCGGCATGACATGTGTACAAATGTATGTATCTTGCATAACTCAAAAACAATTAGGATGTTGAAATTTTGGATTAGGACTGTTGTAACATCTAGTTCTGCACCTCCCCTTTTGATTGCAATCGACTGGACCGAAAGTGTCCAGAAAAGCCCAAATCCAAAACATTTGGATTTTTTACTTTTTCTTAATTGCAGTAATAAGCCCTCATTGAGAGCTTTTCAACAAAATATCATAAGTGGTACTTATTTTTATTGGTTCCAGAGTTATAGCAAAATAAAATTTTAATTATGTAATATTTGGATCTTATTAGGGGAAGGCACATTGGTTCGAATCAGATTTCATCTCTTTTTTTTAATTTAAATATATTGATTTATTAATAATTAACCTCTATTTGAAAACTCTTTTTTATATTATAAAAAAGAATTTAATTTATTTTATATTATAAACAAAATTTTCAATAAATAATAATTCAATAATAACAATAAAAAAAATGAAAAAATATCAAAAGTTATTAGTGAAATAAAATTTTATGTACTTTTCATTTAAAAAAAAAAAAAATGTGTATATATAATATAATAGGCGTACAAGGAAGTCATGTGGTGTCCACATCAGATATTTTATTTTTTCTGAAAATAGAATGTACTTTAACAAAAAATTCTGAATATCATCACTCTTTTGGATTTTTTTTTTTCAGGAATAATTCAGGCAGTTAACATTTTTTATGCTAGTGATTATTATCATGTAGAATTATTACAAACTGTGGTGGATATGTGCTAAACGGTTTCTCAGAATTTGATTTTATTTTTGTTTTGTACTATATTAATCTAATTTTCATGAAAGCACACTAACGGGATGAATTGGCAGGGTATTTGGGGAGTTATATAGTTGTAAATATTCACTTCTGACAATTTGAGGACTGTCCACCCTCACCCTAATTTGCTTCCCAATAGTCAGTGTGTCCATGACAAGACTTCAAGTTTCTCTTCGAAGTTAGTCGCTGTGAAAAGGATTACCAACCTGAATCACAAGTAGGCACAAATTTTATGTATTACAATTATTTATAGTACATTTTATTCATTTATTTTTGACAGTATATGTAATTAGGGCTGTTAATCCCTGGATGGATGTGGTAAGAGCCTACCAGGCACAATTTACTTGAGGTCACTAACTCATAAAAAATTAGGTTGCCCTCACTTGCTTTTGCAAATAAGTTCGCCCATCATTATTATTGTTCAATTTTATACTCAAAAGCAGATCCCATTTTCATTTTTCATATATGTTTTTTTTTTATATAATTACAATAATTATTTAAATTAAAAAAATTCAGTATTCCAGATATGTTTTCTACTTGGTTTTGTTCTGTATACATATTCTTACTAAACATTAGATCATCCTGTCAGTTAGTATTTTGATAGAGGAGTTACTAACAAATACGTTAGACAATTTTCTCCAGTAGATCATGTGTTCATTTATTTTAAAAAAGGAAAATTATTATAATTTTTGTTACAGTTTTTACAATCGTAGATGTATCTTTCTTAAAATAAAATTCAAGGCAAATTAAAATTAGCATTGTTAATTTTTTTTCAGACTGGCGAAATTGGAGGTAGCAGCTCTGTACCAACATTTGTTCATAACAACATAATACTAAATGTTACACCTGAACAGCTTGCTTCCTGTGCTAGTGCCAACATTTCCTCTCCGCTTCAACAAAGTAGTACTTCATCATCTGTTTGTGCTACTCCTCTATCCAGTAATCAGAAAAGTTTGGAGTTGGATGAAAACACTGTTAATGCATTAGCTTTTAAGTTTACTGAATGGTACTATAATTTATTAAATAAAAATTTTAAAGGAGGTCTTATTGCAATAAATTCAGAACATTTTTGGAATGATGCAGAATTTATATTGAGATTAAAATCGAGATCAAGCTTTAGCAGAAATGTTCCTATAAGTAAAGATAACAATTCTCTTGAAGAGGAACATGTGACAGGTGTCAATAATATTATAATATTGTTAAATAAAATTAAAGATAAATATCAATTATATTTTTCACCTAACTTATGTTCTGATGGTGTTAGAGGCAAGTGTGATATTCATGGTGGTGTTTTAGTGCTTGCATGTGGTACTTTGCATAAAGATATTGGACAAATGTGTGGTGCTTTTGAACAAGTGTTTTTAATATTTCGTGATCCATTGACTGTAGATAATTGGAAAATTAAAAAAACAGAATTACATTTAATATCTGTTGACCATAATAATATGTTGATGGCTCCAACAATAAATGAAAGTTCTCTCAAAATGTGCCTAATGTAATGCTTTTATTTTTTAATTTTAATGTGTTAATATTTATGAAGTATAATTAATTTATTAAAAAAACTTAAATCACTCATTGATATTCTCCTGTTTTTTGGTTGTAATATAAACTCCCCTTGTGTCAAGTGTTTTAAAACTTTTGAAATTAAATTAATTGTGGTGTCAGACCTTTTAAAATTTGAAATGTTGTTACTGACATTTACAAAAGCAGGCCATTCCAAATTTTATTTTATCTAAATAAAATGTAAATCACATTTAATTTTTGTTTAAATGTGTTAAATTTTTTACCTTTTTTCCTTGTAAAAATTTTAAGTACTGTACACAGAAGTTATTTTTTTCTTGAGTGTATAAATTAATTAAAAGATTATAAATAAATTTATTTTAGGGGTACTGTAGTAGTATCGTTTTTGTTATAGAGAGAAAATAACGTTCTGTTAAAAAAAGTATTTATGGTCTTATTAGATAAACTTTTGTAAATCACTTCTTACAAAAAGCAAAGGTATATATTGTATATTTACTGATATTTATGTAAATTATTACTATTTCATTGAAAATGTAACTTTTATTTTGAAGTTAATTGGGCTGCAGTAGAATATTCATTACTTTATATCACATTTATTTTTCATTATACTTACGTGCATAATATTCATAACACAAATTTTGGTATTACCCATATATATATATATATATATATATATATATATATTTTGTTAAATAAAGGTATATAAAAATTGTTATATATTTATTAAATTTACATTTATTTTATATTTTTATTTATTTTATATATATATTTATTTATATATATATATATATATGTATATACATTTTTTTTATAGAATGAGTGCATATGTGTTTTTGTATACAATAAATTATTAAAAAAAAAGCAGAATAAAAGCTTTTTTATTTTAACAAGATATTATACTTTGTTTTTTCAGGAAACCATTTACTTTGTAACAAATTACCTTATTTCTCTAAAACAAAACTGTTGTAGGTTACCGTGCCCATTATAAGAACATTAAGCATCCCATAATCAGGCTTGCACAGGAAATGTAGAGGAATTGACACAATGGTATCCCATTGTCTTCTTCGCTGAACCGTTTTTTTTTTTTTAAGTAGATGAATCAGGTTTTTTTTATCGCCAAAAACCTCATAGAATAAAAGATATATACCACTATTTATGGTGCAGCATTTGCTTACTTGTACAGGTATGATTTGTTCTGAAGTTTCACAATCCTCTACTGTCTGACAATTGTTTATAAATATCCATTGATTAGTTATAAAAAAAATTCTTGGAAACAAAATTAGAGAATATTCAAAAAAAATAATGTAGGAGGAAAGCTAAAAGAGTTCCCATCAAAAATGAAAATCAAATATAAAGATGCATTAAAATTCAACAGATTTAAAAAATTTTAATTCCATCTACACACCTAGAATGTCACTGATTCTGTATAAGTTTAAATTTCCAATACAGAGTGCGTAATATATACTATTGAGAAAAATAAATGCACTATTATGTGGTTGTTATCTAAGAGAGGATATTGGAGTATAACCTAAAGATGTGAGGAATCCATTTTAACCTGGTGTGCCACAAATGTAAACTGATGACTTCACACTGTCTGCCTTACACTGAAAAATTTCACTGCAAGGTTTGCCTTTAATATGATGTGGCTTATTGTCAGTAACCTAAGTGTACTGTTGTGAACTATATTAACCTTAAGCCCACCAAAAGTTATTAATATACTTGCTATGTATCGGGTGTTTGATAAGTTGTACAAAATCAATAGATAGCTCTCACAGTGCATTTTTTAGGTCATTCTTACTTTACTTCATCCCATTAGGATCATACAAACAGTTTCAGTTAGATATATTCATAATTATGTTGTTGACAGTAGTTGAGTCAGTCAGTATTGTGATTCTGAAAAATTGGCGAAAGAGAATTTCATATGGTTATCAAACATTACTTTTTGATTAATAAAGCTCCACAGGAAATTAAAACGAAGCTGGATAAATATATCAAGTCAGTTCCATAGATTAGAACAGTTAACAAGTGATTGGTTATTTTGAGAGTGGTTATATGAGCAAAAATGTTGCTCAATAGTAGGACAGCCAGTTGAGGTTACAATATTGAAAAAATTTATGATATGGTAATGGAGGATGGAAATTTAAAAGTATGTGAAATTACTCAAATAATAGGCATCTCAAATGGACAGTGCATCATATTTTTTATGAGTACTTTGAACATGAAAATAAAATCTGTAAGTCGGGTGTTGAATTTACTCACAATTGTTGAAAACCATGTACGAGTAAACATTTCTGATCATGGTTTGAGACTATTTCAATGTAATTGAGAGGAATTTTTGCGTCATTTCATAACAGTTGATGAAATTTATATGCGTTACTACCATACTGAAACATAGGAACAGTCAAAAACGATGGATTGCAGTTGAAAAACTTGCTTCAAAGGCAAAGAATCATTTCATCAGAGGAAACATAATTGCCACTGATTTTTGGGATGCTTTGGCGTAATATTCATCAACTTTCTGGAGGAGAGTAAAACAATAATTTTGTTCTGCTGTCGCTACAACGAAATTGATCAAATTACGCTATGAAATTTTTTGGCATCTCTCTGCTAAGCAGACCTTGTACCTTCTGTCTGTCATCTATTTAAAAATATGAAGAATTGGTTCACTGGAAAGTGGCTTATGCAAAATGATGAAGTTATTGCTGAAATATCTGCTTTTGAAAATTCAGATAATAAGGATGGGATTGAAAAATTTGAGCATCACACTAAGTGTATAGACTTGAAAGATTATGCTGAAAAATAAAAAAATTTCTTAGAAAATTGTCTTTTTTTGCATGGACTTATTGAGCACCCTTGTATGTTTACTAAGTGTTGTACCAGGGATAATAACAGTAATTCAGAAATTGTGGACTGATGAAAATAAGATACTGACACATCTACCAGACATGTATTGATAGTCTTCATTCACACTTATAAATTTATCTTTGTGTTTTACCTGTGCAGCTGGTGAAACAGGAATCCTAGTGAGAAAAGTTTTGTATACTCTACTTGAAAGTCGAACTCTTTAAGAAAGCATTTTTAGAGAACTTAATTTCAGCATTTGTTAGTATCAAAATGTTTTTCCTAAATCAAAATTGTTCACTGTTCTAGGATATTTGTATTTGATAATGTAATCATCTTTCTTTTTATTATTATTATTATCTTTGCTTGTTAGTTAATGGCATAATAAAGAACTTAAGTGACTTAAATATGGAGTTACAAAAGTCATTAATCAAATATTAATATTTTATTAACTTGCTTACCTTAGAAAATGTAACTAATATGCATATATTCTGTGAAACACTTTTTTGTTTTGGTATTTATTAACGTTACTGTTAAATAAATGTTACATTTCACTGATATGAGCTGATTATTTCATGTAATGTTTATATTTTTAACACATGTTTGTATAGATAAATATATCTAAATGATGTATATGCTTTTGTGTAAATATGTTTTGCTGTAACATTTGTTTACAGGTATGTAAACATGAATTTATCCTATTATAAAATATAATGCTCTAAATGTATTTAATTTTGTGTTTCCATTGAAACCCATCAATCTGTTTGGATCATACCTTAAAATGCCTTTTTGACTAAATAAATAGGCTGCTAACAAGAACGATTGTTTAAGACAATAGCATTAATGTTACTATGGATGACTCCCAGAATAACATATATTTTGTTTTGTGAAAACTAAAATGTATTTGACTGGAAGTATTATTAGTAATTTTGTATTTAAATTACTTTCCTAAACTGTAACAAATGTTATGGGCATTAAAACTTTATTTTTATTCTACTTTATTTTATATAAGTTTTTGATTTTTTAAATTATTGCTTACCTGCATGATAATTGCTAAAACCAGTTACTTATCCAAATTAAGAATATCTATTAATTACATTGTATATCTGTAGTTTAATTTTGAAAATTGTAACACTTTAGGCATCATGAAATAAGTCAGTTCTGAAAATAGGTGTTCGCATCTGAATAGCCATTCAGATGTCAGTGGGAGTACAGTAAACCTATGCGCCTGCACAAGTACCAACATTCCTGCCGAGGGAGCTGCTGGGCATAGATGCTACCTTCTTGTCCCAACTTGCTGGGCTTCAATTGTCCTGGCCGGCAGGCCGATCAACGGGCCCATCAGCAGGAGCTAGCCCAGTTTGGGATCGCTCAGAGAGAACCCCCTCGGCGAAAGATGATCGACTCTGTGGGCCACACTGTAGTGGGGAGACCCAACCCAAGCATCTCAGAGAAGCTCGTTCTGGTTTCAACAGACGAGCTGCTACTCCCCGAATACAGCTGAGCCGACATCGCCAGAGACCAGCTTCCAGACCCAACAGCCCTTCTTAGGGCTACCTCACAAACAGCCCTTTTCAGGGCCATCAACCCAAAAACACCATCAAACAGCCCTTTTCAGAACTGCCATGAGATTTTAAGGTGCCATGTACCATTGAAGCCATTTGACAACCGTACATGTATCTTTTACAGTACTGTTTGTTTGTAGAGTTAATTTCTGTTTAAACATTTTTTTAAGTTTTTTAATTTGTTTGTTATATTTTTCATTATTGCATGTGCAGTATATACTGGAAAAATATGAATGCAAATCAGTAATATAAATTTTCTTATAGCTGTCTTAACAGTATATGAGGTGCGACAATAAAGTAATGAGACTGATTTTTCTTTGCAAGATGTGGCAACCCTGCAGCTTGCGTAGGCACACCATCTTTGACCTTGTCTATAAGCTACTTCTAGTCCAAGCGGCACATTGATGCAACTGCTCAGTCGTGAGTTGTGCTGTAATAAGTGAACACGTGTTTGTGTCTCTCGTCACAGAAATGAAACCGCAAAATATTGCGCAACGGTATGCCATTTCTTTTTGCATTAAATTGGGTGAAAATGCGACGACAACTTATGGTAAACTTCAGAAGGCTTTTGGAGAGGAGGTTATGTCAAGAGCTCAAGTTTTTCGGTGGCATAAAATTTTTAGCGAAGGCAGAATGAATGTTGACCAATGGTCGCAATGGACAACCATCAACCTCAGGGAAAGATGTCAACTTGACCAGGGTGCGTGAAATCGTACGTTCTGATCGAAGATTATCTGTGAAAATGATTGCAGAAGAACTCAACATCAATCGAGAAACGGTTCGTCTAATATTAACTGAAAATCTTGGTATGAGAAAGATTTGTGCAAAAATTATCCCCAAAAATCTCACACAACAGCGAGAAACACGGAAAAATGTGGCAGCCGATCTGTTAGAGCAAACGGAAATCAATCCAGATTTGTTGAGCCGTGTTATCACTGGTGATGAAGGTTGGTTTTTTTCAATACGATCCAGAGACAAAACGCCAAAGTTTGCAATGGTGCTCAAAGAGATCACCCAGACCAAAAAAAACTCGCATGTCAAAGTCAAAAGTGAAATGCATGCTTGTGTGTTTCTTCGATTCCAAGAGAATTGTTCATAAAGAGTGGGTGCCTCCTGGACAAACAGTTAATCAATATTTCTACAAAGAAATTTTAGAAAGAATTCGTAAACGAGTTCTTCGTGTCCGTGCCAACATTGCTGATAATTAGATTCTGCATCACGATAATGCGCCATCCCATACTGCTCTGTCAGTACAGCAATTTTTAACCTCAAAACAAATTTCAGTACTACTACAGCCACCTTATTCACCAGATATCGCTCCGTGCCACTTTTTTCTATTTCCAAGAGTCAAAATGGCGGTCAAGGGACACCATTTTCAAACAACACAAGATGTCCAAAAAGCTGTGACGAGAGTCTTGGAGGATATTACAGAAGATGAGTTCCAGAAATGTTACCATCAATAGCAGAAGTGCTGGAATAAGTGTGTGCAATGAGAGGGGAACTACTTTGAAGGAGACAACACTAAACATGACTAAAACGGTAAGCAACATTTTTTTTCACATCATTCTTATTACTTTATTGTCGCACCTCGTATTTAAAAATTTTTATTATGGATAAAACAATTCAAGAAGGGGAAAAATAAATACACCACATCAACTTTCACAATTTTATTTTCTTCTAATATCAATTTTCAACCACTGACATAAGTGGAAAGAATTGAAACCATTCCTTGTCCACCCATTAGCATCCACACATACATACTTACAATGAACATCATGTTTATTTTCATTAACTTTGCTTTAACAATTAAAAAAAATAATAATTTACATTATTAATTTTAATATTTTCCTTTAAAAACTAAAAGTAAATAATATATCTATTTTGAGGCATACTTAAAGGAACTGAAAAGACAAACCATTTAAAGAAAGTATAAAAAATAATATTAAACTATGTTATTTCTAAATATAATTATAATACTATGAAACAATAATATTAATTAAATAATAATAACAGCGACAATATTTCTTATACTATGCAAGAAATAATCTAATCAATCACTTTAATTTTTCCGGTTTTTATTTATTTTATAAAACACAACTACATGATTTTTGTTTTTCTTACTTATATAACAATTATCATTATAATATTAGCATTATACCTAAACATCACCAAGTTCTGAATTAATTAATTAACTGATAAAAACACCCTTGAAGATTTATTTTGATTGATAGGGAATACTATACATATACAAACAAATTCCAAAATATCAAACCTTTTCTCATCTGAAGTCCACTACTTCCGAAACTTAATATTGAGGTAATTAATTATCAATATTAATTATTATCTAATTAAAACTTAACAATTAGGTAATATAAATCAAAATTAATTTCCTTCATAGCACTATTTTTTCACCATTAAAACATTAAAATAAATCATTTTTTAAATAATAAAAATTAAATAGTAATAAGCACAATTTAAAGGATTATTCGAGAAAATGTACAAACTTTAAATAATTTAAGAAACTAAATCCTTTACGTATATTTAGCTTTTATTAAATGCCTTTGAAGACAAAGAATATATTTAAAATTAGAATTTACTTGTCTCATAGTTAATTATATTCAATCAAATAACTATTACACTCAACTAAACTTCAAAATCTGTGTTAACAGCTTCAAAGAAGCATCTGCTAATAACACTAAATGTCCGTAATTCTAAATTTGATAATTAAGATGTTTAATTTGTTTTACTTTTTTATACAGTATATAGAATTTAAACAGATTAACTAAGTTTGATTACTGGTTTGATAAAACACAGAGATGTAATTATGTTTAGGAAAAACTATGGTGTTTTAATCACTACATGAAGTAAGGGTAAATATCTTTTTTTTTATAATTTAAGTTCATTATAATGAGAGTTGAATATCACAAAAGTCAATGTAACCAAATTTGTATGATTAACTTATCCAGCCTTAGCAACATCAAAGCACCTGATTGATTATTGAACTCTTACTTATATAAAAAAAAATAAAAAATAGTTTCAGAATGTAATTTTTATATAATGTAGGTTCAAAATTACTGTGCTTGTAATATAAAATAATAGACATATATATATATAAATTATATTCACTATAAACAGTTACAAAAATGTTTTAAATATACTGTTACGGAATGTACATAACTACATGTAATAAAAAATATCAAGTTATTTATCGAGAACTTAATACTTTACTACTGACAATAACATAATAGAAATGATTTGATTCTCATAAAGTCATGACTCAGAATTGGAAGTCTTATGATACCAATGACTCTTTTTTGTTTGGTTATAAACAGATTGTGTTGTATGTTACAGTAATTTAAAGAATCTGATGACATAATAATTCAAAAAAGTGCTCCATTTAAATAACTGGTTATTGGATTTACTATTATTTCTGATGGTTATGATTAATAATCTTCTAATAAAGAAATAACTATCTCAATAAATAAAATAATCGCCACTACAACAGTTACAAAAATATTAAGTATGATTGTACCTATTTAGACAAAAATTCTTTCAAAATCACTTCCTTAAATATATATATATATACTGCTTTAACACCTTCATCAAATTCTCTTTCTTTTAAATTGAATAAGACCTGTGCCATAATCATTCATTTTTTTTAAGTGAACACTGTATTACTAGTATTGTATACTTTACTGTATAGCCAACACTTAATAAATCATCTTTGTTATTACTTTAACACTGGTAATATTTACTTAAATTTAAAATAATCTACGCATAATAGAGACATGTTCCAGAAATTTATATTTATTTATAAAAATGTATTCTTGACTACTTCTGATACTGATCAAAATCAGTACCTTGACATTGTTGTTAATCGAAGTCTAGTTACTTAGGTATGCCGCTAGTGATAGGACTTTTTTCAAATTAAAGTAAATTTCATATCTTTACTTGGATATGAAATCCTGAACTATTGTAGAGCAGCTATTATTTATTTACTTAGTTTAGCAAATACAGACTAACTACTTGACTACAGGTACTTATGAAAAATCAGTTTTGCAGCCTATTAAAAATGATAACCCTGATTGGGATTCAAACCCAAAACTTTGTGGGTGAAAGCCAGAGATGCTACCGTTTCATCATGATCGGCATATAATAATAATAATAATAATAGCTGGCTGGTGGTAACACTAACAATTTAACCTATAAAATTGACAACTGTTAAATCATACCATAAAAACACTGCAAAAAAAATCATTATCAGTATGTATAAAAACTTTATGATGGAAGTGTGTACAAGACCTTTTTTCACTTCCTTGCCCAATAATAAAATACTGAATAGCATAACATTCTAATAACAAAAAATCCTAAAAACCAGAAACGCACTGGAAATAAATTGCCAAATGCTTAAGCATTTCCCATGCAAGATCATAATCATTCCCTGTGCCATAATCATTCATTTTTTTTAAGTGAACACTGTATTACTAGTATTGTATACTTTACTGTATAGCCAACACTTAATAAATCATCTTTGTTATTACTTTAACACTGGTAATATTTACTTAAATTTAAAATAATCTACGCATAATAGAGACATGTTCCAGAAATTTATATTTATTTATAAAAATGTATTCTTGACTACTTCTGATACTGATCAAAATCAGTACCTTGACATTGTTGTTAATCGAAGTCTAGTTACTTAGGTATGCCGCTAGTGATAGGACTTTTTTCAAATTAAAGTAAATTTCATATCTTTACTTGGATATGAAATCCTGAACTATTGTAGAGCAGCTATTATTTATTTACTTAGTTTAGCAAATACAGACTAACTACTTGACTACAGGTACTTATGAAAAATCAGTTTTGCAGCCTATTAAAAATGATAACCCTGATTGGGATTCAAACCCAAAACTTTGTGGGTGAAAGCCAGAGATGCTACCGTTTCATCATGATCGGCATATAATAATAATAATAATAATAGCTGGCTGGTGGTAACACTAACAATTTAACCTATAAAATTGACAACTGTTAAATCATACCATAAAAACACTGCAAAAAAAATCATTATCAGTATGTATAAAAACTTTATGATGGAA
Source organism: Lycorma delicatula (assembly GCF_047948215.1). Taxonomy (NCBI): domain Eukaryota; kingdom Metazoa; phylum Arthropoda; class Insecta; order Hemiptera; family Fulgoridae; genus Lycorma; species Lycorma delicatula. The sequence continues at coordinate 128,053,954 of NC_134455.1, forward strand.
GTGTGTACAAGACCTTTTTTCACTTCCTTGCCCAATAATAAAATACTGAATAGCATAACATTCTAATAACAAAAAATCCTAAAAACCAGAAACGCACTGGAAATAAATTGCCAAATGCTTAAGCTTACCTTATAATTAAAATCACAACTACTAATAGCATATAAAAAAACATACCATAACATGTATTAAAATTAAAATCTATATTTATGTATATAATATAATGATAAACTAACAGTAAAAATGCTTATTCCAGATGAGCATTAAAAATAATTACACACCCAAATATTAAGGGGCATAAATCATGTTTAAAAACATTTTATAAAACTATAAAAATTTTTACAAATACCCAACTGAGAAATAAACCAACAAAGAATATAAAGCATAGAAAAATTAAATTGCTGTACAGAAAAACAAAACATAGTAATGCTTTATATTATTAAAGTAAATTATTAATATACTCTCGGTGGTCTGGAAGTGCTACTGGATACTCCAAATAAGAAGCATTTACAATCAATAATAGCTCTTAACTCTGTTTAGAAGAAAATTTTCTAATAATTAAAAAAAAAATCTTTTTAAATCTTTTTTTTTAAATGAAATTATTTGATATAAATTTCTAAATTTTTAAATTCACATTTGTTAATTTACTTCTTCAAAACCATCTCTTTCATATGTCTAAGGCAGAAATGATGTTCAAAAATCTCTTCTTTAATTAATATATTTTCAATATATAGGTATTTAATCATTAAGTACATAAAATAAACCATTTTTTAAAAAATATGTACATTTTTAACCAACTGTTAAAAATGACAATCTAATAACAAAGAACACTCGTAGTAAAAATACTTAATTTCAAACTGGCAATGGTTGTACATTATATGTTCTGCTCCTCTCATCTATATACAACAGTACAACAACGCAATCAAAACTGCAATAGTTGTAAATGATTGCCTTTGTGCATCAACGTTTTATCAAAATATTTCTAATTTCCTGTCTTACAATATAGAAAGAAATTTTATTTTGTCTCGTTTTTAATTAACATAAATAATGCTTAAGTGTTCTAATTATACCTGTGATAATTGTGAGGAAATACTCTAAATATTGATTTTGTTATGTTTAGGGGTACTTCTTTTAGTATTTGCTAAATAAATATATGTTTCTCATTCATTTTTGTTTAAGATAAACCTATTTTATTTATATTTTATTAAGTTTGTAAGTAATTAATTTCTATTTGTCTGAAGGTTCCTTACCAACTCTGAAAACTTGCTGCCAAATTAAAATATAGAATATTTAATAGTGGTAAAAGTAGCTACTCTGTTGCCACGAATTGGTTCTAGGTAGAAAAGAATTCAAAATTAATAGATTAATTCTTATTAAAAAATTTAACATGAAATACATAAGATTTATTTAAAAGAAATTGCTCATCTTGTTGAAGGAAGATGCATTATTTATTGCATCTTCATTTATTGAAGAGACCTACATTTTGAATTTACACTACCAACCAAAAGCATGACAATATTGTGAAAAAGTGTCAATTTTAATTTTGAAAGATAACAGAATAACAATTATCCAATTTTATTTCTAACCCGTATTGCTTTATAGATATCACTCTCATCCTCAGGTGATTATTATTCACATATGAATCATACTGTGTTTTGTAAATAGATGACGACAGAAAAACTTTTCCTTAATTTGTCAAAAAAATAGAGGAGTCCTAATATGGTGGACTGGCTAAAGAAAAAAGAGAATCAGTTTAGGAAAATGGAATTTAAAAAGTTAATATAATCAAAAAGGAAATGACAAAAAATTCAATTTGATGACATGGTGTTTTGTTGACCATACCTTATCTGGGCTTGATTCCATAATATATCGGTTCAAATCAAAAATTTGGTTGTTTTTCATAATGTTATGTATCAGACAGTTGACATTATAAAGGCATGCAAATAACAATTTGAAAGCAGCACTGTAGATGATTGGTGAAAATAGTGATACTAGGTCAAAAGAAAGAAAACCAGTATCGCTGCTGCGAGGGACCTGTTAATGTTTAAACTGAAAATTTTATAATAAATTTAACTTCAGATAAAAGTGATAATAATAGTAGTGAAGATAAAAATAAAGATTAAAACATTGTCTATTATGTATGTATTTGAAGTTTGTTTAGTTTTTTTATTTATATATTATTTTAATCAATGACTAATTTTTTTAAACTATGTTTGCATAAAATAAATGATCATTTATCTGATCTTGAAAGCATAATTTCTACAACAATAACAATATTAATCTGAATTTCATTGTTCTACACTAACATTTTTTTTTATAGTATTTTTAAGTAAGCTATTATTTTTTATTTTATAAACATTGTTTGAATTATTGTTACTTTTTAACACGAGTATATATTATTTGCAATAGAAAATTTTATTCATAGATGCACCATTATGTAATGATGTATTTGTATACTTATGCATATTTCACATATTGTGTTCTGAGAATGGATACAGCTACTGAACTGCCATTAACCAGTTTGAATTTGATAAACTTCAAGTACTACTGTTGTCATACAGGTTAAGCTTTCTTACAATAATAGTTTAAAAAAACATTGTACACATCACACACAACAAATTTTAATTAATTAAATACCCTTAATATAAAACTACTAAAAATCTTAAAGGACTGGATAATATAAATATACTGTATATGAAACTTTGAAGCCAACAGCATATAAACAATAACGTAACTAGATAATACCTCTACACGTGAATTCCTGACTGCACAATAACAGTCATTTTCAATATTTTTCACACAATTGCAGCACTTCACAGAACTAAATTTGTTTTTAGAACATCTAGGCACCAGTTGAATTGTATAGTAAAAAGAGATGCTTTTAAAGAACACGGATTAAAGTCAGATTATGCATTCAACAGATGGATGGACTACTAGACAAATTAGGCAGTGAAAAGGTTAAAGAGGAAACTTGACCTGCATAGAGTGCTACCAGATATTCCACTGAGAGGAAGGAGGTCCAACATTAGCTCCAAAATGTATTTGTGAGAAAAAATTCCATTAATAAGTCAGTTAATATTTATTAATTTAAAAATTAAAACACTAGTAGCTCAACCAATTTTTTGGCTGTATGATCTTGGGCATATATTTACAATTACAACTCAATTAAGATGAGATTAAATAAAATGAAAGGTGAAAATACATCACAATACTGATCACTATAACAACCAATGCCAGATTTTTCTGAACCAGGTATGGTGTATTGGAATGTAGAAAAGTATATGTATATATATATATACACATATTAAAACTATTTCTGTGTTGGTTGCAGTATATTGTGCTATAGTGTTAGTTATTACTGTCTGCTCAAACATAACAATGTCTGCTTCTACTTAAAATGGTTATGTAGTTGTTCTGTGTAGGAATTATCATATTGCATTCATTACCTAACTGCATATTGCACAATTTCACTCTTTAGTTGTTTACCTTAATTTTGTTTTTTCAATTTTTTATTTTAATTTTAATAGACAGTGACTACATATATTGTTTTTAGCTAATATTTTTATTTTTGTATTAATACTACTAAGATTTATTAAAAATAGAAAATATGCTTCCATTTATATTAAATGTATTAGTACACAAACAATGTCTCTTTCTTTTAATACTAAAGTGCACTTTTGTAAAAACATTCTAATAGAAAATTATAAAAATAATAATTTTTTTTTATAGAAAATTAGAAAATCTAGAATATTACTAATAGATAATGATACAAGGGATTAAAGTAAAGAAGGATAAAGAATGGTTAATATAGTGGAGAATATAATGACAATAATAAAAAAGGAAAAACATTACAGAAGTGATGATACAAATCAAAGCAAGCTTATGATGAAGATAAGTAAAATGAAGAATTAAGGGAATGATAATTTCACTGGAAAATATAAAACAAACATTTGAAATACAGCTGCTATGGGCAAATATTTAAAAGATTTCAATGGTTTTTCATAGCATGAGGTTTGAAATAATGAAACTACAGCAATAAGGTGGAGCACTGACAAGCTGGTTCGGATCCTAAGATATTTTGGTTGCAAACAAAATATTGCTTGATGAAATGGGTATAACACTTAAAAAAAAGTCTTTTGGAAGAACTCCTATGTAACCTCAAAGCTAGTCATTAGCAAATTTAAAATTTTCAAAATATCTTCTCAGCCTCATCAAAATATAAGAATTCTTGAGCAAATGTAATTAATTTTTGCATGAATTATGTTTTAAAATGCTTCTAAAAAAAATCCTTTAAGACTAAATGACTATTTTACTTTTCATTATTTTATACAGTAAAACAGTAAGTAATATTTCTATCTAGTATCAATGAATATTTATTTCTTTACCTGGGATGTAATATGCTACCCATTACTTATTATGATATGAAACAGGTAAGATTGCCCGTTTAGCAGTTAATAAAAAAAAAACATATTAAGTTGTAGATTATTAAACCCATAGCAATAATGCTGTGTTTAATTTCTCAAAACATAAATTTCTAAGAAATTATTCGCTTAACTGAAAATTTTATTTACTGTATAATTCATTTAGAATAAAAGACAAATTTACATATACTTCAATTTTCATTATACTCCCATATACTGAAAATATTAAATAGAAAGAATTACTGTATTTTCCTCCTAATAAGAATTTAGAAGATAAAATTCAACCTTTGGCATTCCTTTACATTAGCAAAACAAGCTGCAATCCAAAAACCATCTATTCATAAGAATACACTGGACCGGTTGCTATAATGAAATGGTTTGAAAAATTACACCAAGTTAATGGTTAAATAGGAATTCTGTTGTTTGGAGAAAAAATAGTAATAATAACATAATGTGTCAATCATAATGATAGCAATTCTGCAAATGTCATGGAAGAAAAACAATTGATGAATAATGCCAGAAAAAATTCGCACAGATGCAGTTATACACAGCCAATATACATACAACAATATATCAGTTTTTAATTTAATCCTTATATCAGTTTTTTATCCTCTGTTGTGCAAAAGATATGAAATGGTGAATATTTTGAAGCCATTAATTCATATTACAGTTTTCATACCACCCTGACAAGAAATCTTCATCCTGATTTTATTTTAAAGTAATACTTCTTCCTATTGAGATGATGGTCAATTAACGACATTCCAGCAAAATTTATAAACTACTGCTGATATAGTCTTTCTTTTCTTTTTCCTGTTTAGCCTCTGGTAACTACCGTTTAGATAATTCTTCAGAGGATGAATGAGGATGATATGTATGAGTGTAAATGAAGTGTAGTCTTGTACATTCTCAGTTCGACCATTCCTGAGATGTGTAGTTAATTGAAACCCAACCACCAAAGAACACCGGTATCCACGATCTAGTATTCAAATCCGTGTAAAAATAACTGGCTTTACTAGGACTTGAACGCTGTAACTCTCGACTTCCAAATCAGCTGATTTGGGAAGACGCGTTGTTAACCACTAGACCAACCCGGTGGGTTAGCTGATATAGTCTAAAGTGGATTAATCACACTATAATGTAATACAGTGTGATGAAACTGAAAAAAAATCTGTAGATTTTAATACAATAACAATTTTTTTTTTAACTGTACACAAAACATAGCCTTTACAACCACTTTAATTTAAAAAAAAGATATACAGTCAATATATATAACCAGTTACAAATTTCAAACATCATCACTTACCAATTCAGTAAATGTTTTCACTATTTAAACAAACTACCACATAATGCACAATGGGTAAAAATAAAATTATATAGCATCAGTAATTTTTCTTAAGAAAGCAATGTACTACCGAATAATAGAGTAAGTTTTACTACAAGCTGTTACTTTTTCCAGATTAGTATCACAAATAAATGCTCCACTGTATGTACTTATAAAAATATAATCACCAGCTATTTGAATATAGGTTTTAAATTCTTTACATATAAAAGTGAACGTGTAACTAAATTATAATCTGCTGCTGCCATAGATATGAAGAAAGTATATTTAAAAATGCAATGATAAAATTATATAAACATCTATACAAAGGATGTAAAATTTAAATTTCGTTGTTAAAAAATCACTTAAAAATACATCAATATTAAGTTCATAATGCAAAATAAACCTTTATAAAAAAAAATTAAACACTAAATCTATTTCTTTAAGTGAGTTCTTAGTTCATTTCATAAAAATAATTACATAATGCTGGAACAATAATAAAGTCAAATTAATCTACTAGTTTTGGAGTCATCAACATTTGCAAAAACCTACACTGTATTAAAAATATTTGAGTCTGAATATATGAGTAGTACCACAATTGATAAATTCAGAAATGAAACTGCCTCATTATACCTATATTTCAAATAAAACAAATGGATTCAGCTCACACATACTGCATCAAAAATTAAAAAAACAACATACTAAGTAAATTATTAAAAAAAAAAAAAACAAAACAAATATCAGGGGAAATTTTTAATTTTTCTTTGTTGTTTTTTTATAAAAATTTTGTACAAGCACGTAACATAAATTATATGACTACTACAGTAATATAAAACTACATATATTCAACAATATACTTCAATTTTGAACTGTGAAAAAAATTTACCCCAAAATATTTAACTAACAAAATTATTAATAAAAGAAAAAACATACAACACATTAAAAAATTACAGAAGAAACACTTGTAATACCCTAAGTTTCGAAAGATCCAATGTTCAGCTTCAGATTTGAAAAGATAAATTTTATTGCAGTCATAATGATAATAATATCACTTAAATTCTGTATATAACAGCATCAATAGCATTAGATATCACTGTTCAAATTGAACTTTTGTCTGTAATTTATAGTTCACAAAAAGATATTTTGCACTAGAACAATATTAGCACTACTATGATGTCCAAGATAAAACTGCAGTTAAATGAAAGAGGCACCACCATATATGTTGCACATGATGCCAAACAAACTGACACAGCCAATGGAATGATTTATAGATACAGATGAAAATGATGAGTCAGTATATCACTTCATAGACAGTAGCCTTCTTGTCACCAGAACCAGTAACTATGTATTTATCATCTGCCGATATATCACAACTTAATACAGAAGATGATTCTTTTGACTGGAAAAAAAATGTATTAAATAATAAAACTATTGGCTAAAATAGATAGTGTATGAGGTGCTACCCAAAAGTTTAGGGAATTTTACCATAAAAATAAGATAGCTTACCATAGCTTATAATTTCCACTGTATCCTTCAAAATAATCCCCTTGGGCATTGATACAGTGATCCCAGCATTTTTCCCATGATTCCATGCATCCTTGGGAGTCTGCAGGTGTAAATGTTCGAAGCATGTTCTGCGTTTCTTCCTGAATCTCCTCAATTGTGTTAAAACGACGGTCTTTCAATTGAAATTTTATTTTCGGAAAGAGAAAAAAGTTGCATGGGGCAAGGTCAGGCGAATAGGGTGGGTGGGGAATCAGTACTGTCTTTTTGGAAGCCAAGAAATTCCAAACGGCTAGTGATGTGTGCACGAGCACATTGTCATGGTGCAGAACCCAGCTGTTGTTACCCCACAGAACTGAACGTTTGCGCCTAATGCTTTCACGTAACCGCTTCAAAACTTCACAATAGAATATGTCTACGATCTGCAACAATAGCCTCTCGCACTTTTGCAATGTTTTCCAGTGTTGCGCTTGTTGAATGGTCTTCCTGAACGCTCATCGTCATCGACTGTTGTTCGTCCATCTTTGAATCATTTGTACCACAAAAAAGTTTTACTTTTACTCATAGCATTGTCACCAAATGCTTCCACAAGCAATGGTTCTGCACCAGTTTTTTTAAGCACGAAGCAAAATTTGATGCAGGTTCTTTGCTCTTTAAAATCTGCCATTTAGAACTTCGCCGAAGCAGTAAAACACAACATTACACAACCGCACGAAAGTCAACAATGCAGCCTCTCACCGTCACAGCTGTTGGAACACTGATTCACAAAGAGTACTGTTAGCCACATCTAGCGACAGCAGGTCGTACCAACAATGGTTCACGCGTGAAATTCAAATTCCCCGAACTTTTGGGTAGCACCTCGTATATGTTATTTGAGTTTTGTTAGAAACAAGTATTTCTATAATAAATAATGGTAGACACTTCTTTGAACAACTCTTCACATGAAAATTATCTTGGTACAATTTCTAAATACTGTACTTACAATAAGTAGAAGACTTAACGCACTTTAAGAAAACAAATATGTTTCTCTTATTATTTATGGAGAAGTTTTCATATTTTTCAGAAATGTTATTTTCACTAGTACAAAAAAAATGACTGCTGCAGAAATGCTAATGATCAATAACCAATAAATTAAGATGCTGGGGACAACAGATACACATGTCTGCTCTTTGTCACAATCCTTCTAAGCCTTTTAGTTAAAAAATACAATACTAGTTTAGTTACATTAAAATAAGTATTTTTGTATAGTTTTCAATGGTTATACTGATTTTTTATCACTGTTTTATCAAACTGTTTTGTAGGCTCATCAGTTTTCAACAACAAGCTGTCTAAAACTTATAAAATAAAATCTGAACCTAGCGTCAACCTGTCTGTAGCAATGAATTCCATAGCTAGGTGTAGTAAACTTACAGTATACATTGGTAGACTGCACAAATTTCTCTCCATTGTTTGTAAGATGTTCTGTATCAGTTTTTGTTAGTGCTTATTAAATTTTTAAAGATGATACATTCCAGTGTTTGCATTGACAAATCTATGGTGCCATTCACAGGCTGATTCATTTTTCAACAGTACAACAAATCATAACAACAGGTTGTTATAAATGCAAAATAGAAATTTAACAAAGGAATATATTAGCATCATAGCTAAATTCCGGGAAGAATAATTCTGAGAATAATATGCTTCCAGCTTTATTCAATACACAGCCTGAAGTCACTGAAAATGTTCCTGCTGAGATTTTAGATCATCTTGAAAAGGACAATAAGGATTAATTGATGTCAACTGTGTGATAAAAAATATGCTCATGAAGAGAACAACGAAATGCATGAAAGAACACACCAATTTTTTCTCATTTTGCAGAAAATGTGTGATTCATGTATGTGAAAGTGTAATCAATTTTTATGTTTTTATAAAAGTTAAACATTTTAAAAAAGAAAGCATATAAGACTGAAAATTACTTTTGCTATTTTTTTAAGTAACAATTTATTGGTTTAGATAATTCAGTTTTTTGAGGTTTCAGTTCTTTACTCTGAAATTTTCATTTCTATTAAAATAATGTAACAAATATTATTAAATTTCCTAATTATTATAATTTATTCTTTTTAATTCATGACAATATAGGGTACCAATAACTCATTGTCTAAACAGAAAATTTGAGGGTATTTTCTGATCTCACAACCCAGCAGTAAAAGTTACCAAATCATGTTCTCCAGATTTTGAGGGTCAAACAGTGTCCAGGTTAAAGGTTTCCAAAAGTAATGGCCTATATTTAGAAAACCAATCATCGTAATTTCTTATATGAAGGCTCAATTGACAGGAAATACCTCCAAAGATTTTTTTTGTACACCCTCGATGTCACAGGCAAGCCAATTCACAATACAATTATAGTCAGTCGAAATGTGGTTTTCACAACAGAAAGTTCAGTGTGTGCTTTGGTTAGTGGAGTTTCAGTCAGTTACGTGTGTTCAATGGTATGTATGAACTGAATGGAATATTGATCCTCCTACATCCAAGTCTATTCGTCAGTGGGATACAACTTTAAGAGAGACTGGAAGCTTAGTTTTACAAACTGGAAATCATCCAAAAGTTTCAGTTAGTAACAAGACTGTGGATTGTTTACACAATGAATTCACTGTCAGTCCTGGGAAGTTATGAACTGCAAATTCCTCGTTCCGCTATTCATGACATTGTTCATAAACAGCTCTGTTTGCAAACATACAAGTTACAACTCCTTCATCACATTAAACCAAATGACTGCTGCCTATTAGATCTGTTTGCTGTAGAGGTAATGCACAGTATCAAAAACAATCCTAATTAACTTGCTAAGTTGTTATGTAGTAATGAAGCAAACTTTCATACGTGCGGTAAAGTTAATAGATCCACTTGTCAAATTTAGGGTACTGAAAAACATCCATAAAGTAATTGAAAAAGAAAGGGACACACCAAAAGTCAAGGTCTGGTTAGGATTACACAAAAATGTTATCACTGTTTTTTTTTCATGGAGCCCACTGTGACAGAACATTCATGCCTTCCATGTTTGAGAATTTTGCTGTTCCTCAGATTCTTGCAGGCTTCCGTTTCTAATAAGATGGTGCGCCACCACACTTTCATTGAGATATTACCATGTTCTTGAACAATACTTTCCTCAGATGTTGGATCAGATGAGGAGGTCTAACAGCATGGCCACCTAGATTTCCACATTTTATTCTTTTGGACATTTTTGCTTGGGGATTTATTAAAAGTTTTGAGTACCAAAGAAAAATCTGAAGTTTGGACAATTTAAAAAAAACCCTTTCGGCACACCAGAAGGTAGATTTCACCAGTGCTAAGTCAGGGATAAAAAAGATTTCCACCTTAAAGTTAAGAAAAACTTCAAATTTACTCAATGTGACAATGGTTGCACGTGAAAAAAAAGTTTCATGTGTTTAGCATACAAGCCCCATCCTCTTACAATTCCTGCTACATTTTGGTCATCCCTTGCCGTAAGGGTTTGTCATATCAAAAATAATTTCAGACAAAAGTTTTAGGTAATGTTTAGAGGACTAATGACCACTTTAAACCGATTTGATTCTGTGTCTATTAAGGGAGGTATGATTCTTTTTGTCTTTGAAATCCCATTTTTCCAACCCCTGGGTCAATGGTTGGTGATTTCAAAAAACTTTACTTATATAAGTTTTAGACCCTTATCAAAAAAACAATAGGAACTTTAAATGAATTCCATATTTTACTTAATAAGAAAGTTACAGCGATATTTTGTTTTTTTAAAAAGCCCACCCCCATGGTCCAATTTTGCCCATTAATAAACTCAACTGAGATTTTGAGTCGTTATATTTTATATATCAATTTAAAAGTAATTAGTGCAAAATTATGGCAGTTATCATGTCCACAAGAAAGTGAAATATATATATAAATATAAACTTTTGAACTGACAGTGGTTTTAGGGTCTGGATGATGTGAAACATGAAGATATGTTGAAATTTTCCAGAAGTCGAATTATGGTACCCATTACCATAGGTAGCTTTCTTATGAAATTTACCTAACAGAGAATTATTGAAACTGCTGGTCTAACAATGCCACAGATGCTACTAAATACCTTCTTCTTCTTTCTTTTTCCAGTTTAGCCTCTGGTAATTACCATTCAGATAATATCTCAGAGGACGAGTGAGGATGGTATGTATGAGTGTAAATGAAATGTAGTCTTGTACAGTCTCAGTTAGGCCATTCCTGAAATGTGTGCTTAATTGAAACCCAACCACCAAAGAACACCAGTATCCATGATCTAGTATTCAAATCCGTGTAAAAATATCTGACATTACTAGGACTTGAACGCTGGAACTTTTGACTTCCAAATCAGCTGATTTGGGAAGACGCATTCATCACTAACCAACCTGGTGGGTGCTACTAAATACCTGGGAAGAATTAAATAATCATCTAGACGTACGTCAGGGTGCAAAAGGTGCAAACATTGAACTTGACTAACCTACATTAAAACTTAGTTAGTTGCTGTGTTTATTAAAAAAAAAATTATTAAATTATATTAACTGGTTCTCCTAATATAAGTTGTTATTTTTGGATACTTTTAACCTGGACACCCTTTGTATTATTAGACCTGGTCCAGGAATTTTCTAATACTGCCTTATGTACTTGAAGTCAAATCTAATCTAAAAATAATTTGTTCCTTCAACTTTTTTTTTAAATAGAGCAATGATGATAAAAATAATACTTATTAATAAATAAAAAATTGAAAAATAATTATTGTAAAGTATTACACTAATCTAGAAACTGAGAGTAGATTTTACATATGAGTAGCAATAACAGATTAAACACAAAAGGTTAGTAATTAAGGGCAACAATATAAATATTAATATAACATACAAAGTGACATACCTGGAATATAGATGCACCATAAGGTGTCCTCCAAGCATTAAGAAGATTATCTTTACCAGTAGAAACAAACCATTTACCACATGCAGCAAACCGTAAAGATAATACACATGATTCATGGAGATGTAACTGATATTTATCTGGTTTATGTGCATGCAGAACTTCAACATTTGAATTTTCCATTCCAACTGCTAGCCATTCCCCAGTAGGGCAATATCCAAGTGAGAATATCTGAGAGGTGAAGTCATGTTGATGCAATTGCCTGCCTTCCCTTAAATCCCAAGATCGTACTGTGTTATCCAGTCCTGCACAAATTAGATGAAAACTTGAAAGTTATGTTAACATTATCTATTGTGGAGATCAATGGTGACTGGATCTGTGTAATTGCATTAGGCCATGGGGGGTCATCCATGACGAGCAAAATAGATCTAACTTCCAAGTTGCTGTACTACATCAATGGGCACATCCACTTCATATTTTACTAGTTTTGGTGATCGGCATGGCCTATTTGTATAATGCTACAACTAAGTTTACAAAAATTTTTTCTACCCGACTACTGAGAGGTTCATAATTTGGGAGGTAGAAATGAAGTAGAATGATACTTAACAGAACATAAAAATACCTTTTATTTTTTAACTATTTGTACATACATCTTTTTAAAAATGAATGAAATAAAATAAAAATAATTTTTAAACATTACATAAAAAATATATAGGAAGAAATAATATTTTTTTAAATATAACAAATAATTCAAGTCAAAAGTAAAGTTAGAAAAAACTGAATGTACAAGAAGATTAGTAGTACAAGAATAAACAAACATAATAATGTAATGTTCATAATAAAAAAAATAATAATGCTCATAATATAATGTTCTTTATAAAAACACGGCAAACAATAATGAGGCTGAGAGGGTTATTCAGTGCAAAATGCTGGGACTTTTATGGTTTGGTTTTTAGCATATTTTGTGTAAGTGTCATCATATTCAGCTTGTAGCACTTTGGCACCACTTTCTTATCTTCCTAATTGTACCTTCTTTGCGTTTTAGTTTATGTTTCGATCGTCTAGGTATCAAAGTCAAAACAGTTTCCTGATGCTTAAGTTTCATCACAGAGATAATGAATTATTGCTTTCCTGAACTGAACCACAGGCAATGTTTTTCTAGCCATTAGACTGTGAAGAATCATTGCATTTATCATGGCAGCATTAAATAACAGTTCAATGACTAATTTTTTTAAACCATTTGACGATTTTTCTCAGTAATGATGAATAGGTGCTCATTTGATTTGACAAATCTGTAGCAGAATTTGTTCGGTTGTAATTTGTACAGTTTTCAGTTTGTATTTTTCTTATCCCAGTAGTCTTCACAATTTTTTTTTTATTATTTATAATAACAGAACATCTTGTTTGTCCTTCTACTTCATAACTTATTTATATAATAGTTTCCACTTACCAACAATCTTTAATAGTAATTTTTGAGCACTTTCAGATTATTAATCCATCCTCAGGACAATGATACATTATAATTACTTCACATATCATTAATTATACTAAATTGAATTTTATAAAAATATAAATATAACAATTGATTGTCAAAAGGTAAAATAAAGTTAACATATCCATCACGTCAGTATGAAGGTCTCAATTATTATGTAACAACTGTTTGATACCAATGTCTCAAGGATTTGATACTAAGATTAGCGTTAATACTAAGGTCTCAATTGTTATCTAACAATTGTTAGATACCTTCATACTGACATGACAAATAACATTAACTTTATTTTACCTTTTGACGATCAATTGTTATATTTATGTTTTTATAAAATTCAATTTAGTATAATTAATGATATATGAAGTAAATAATTATAATGTATAACACATCATTGTTCCTGAGGTTGGATTAATAATCCGAAAGCGCTCGAACATTACTATTATTTAAGTTTGTTGGTAAGTAGAAACTATAAATTATTTATATAAATAAAAAATAAAATAATTTATATATTAATACCAATGGGCCATGCTTAATAAAATTCATTTTATAAGTGTTACGCCATTTTCATTTTCTGTAGCCTTGTATTCTCGTTTTCAATTTTGCCTGTGATACTTCTTCCAGTAAATTTTTCCTACGTTTTCTAAGTGTGCCAACTAAGTGTGTTTCATTTTTTACTAATTTTTCTGGTAAGTCAACACTCGTGTACCAGTTGTCAGTATACAATGCATTCATTATACATTGTCATTGTCAAAGTTTTTAGCCACATTTATTTGAAGTTTATATGTATAACCTGAAATACTGTTAATTTTAAAAACATTTATGCCATACTTGTGCCTTTTTTGTTTGTTATGCTGCCTAAATATGATTCTGCCACAAAATGGCACCATGCTCTCATCAATAAATATTGATTTGTTTGGAGTATAGTGCTTTTCAAAAGTTTTGTTTAATGTATTTAATAAATTTTTAATCTTGTGTAACTAATCACTTTTATTGGACACTTCATTATCCGTAAAATGAAGCTTATGTAAGAGCATTTCATATCTATTCCAACTAATTTTGCTTTTAACAAACTGCTGTCCTAACATTGGGTCATTCAATCAGTAATCTCTCAATTTGGACATTTTAAAATAATCCTTGCATAAAATAATCCCCTAAAAGGTTTTTTACCTCATTTTTATCAGTTGGTTTCCACTGATGTTATTGAGAACATATTTTTAGCATCGCTGTATGAAATGTTTGTTGGGCATATAGATTTGTGTGGAAAGCAACACTGTAAAAATTTGGTCTGTCACAAGCAGTGATAAAAATTTTTAGATTTTGATTATACATAGAATATCTTAAGTTTAATGGCTTCATACCTGGTATGTTGATATATGGAATTACATTCTGTCAGTAACCCTTAGCTTCTGACCATTTTGATGAAGGTGACAAAGTTTCACCTGACATGGCTACATTTGATGAAATTTAATCATCTCTTTTAAAATTGGAAAAAATACAGCAGCATTTTCTGTTTCTTACAACAGGTAGCACCAGTGAATCATCACTATCATATGATAATCTCTGCACTGTAATTCAATCTGTAATTACTGCACTGTAATTCAATCTGCCCTAATACTTCTACAGTGCTATGAATGAAATCATCATTATCATCAAACTTCATTTTTGTAAAAAAAATAAAACTTCAAAAACAAAATATATTATGTAGTAATAAAGAAGATGAACATGATGTACAATGCACACAAACAGCAGGACACGGAATGGCCTTACATCAGTACAGCAGTTGTTCAACCTTGAGCATGCCATTTGCCTGACTACATGACCAGCATGGCACACACTGTAGTAAAATCATTCACTTCATGCCATGTTGGACACCAATGACCAATAAGCATTTTTGTGTTGTATTAACTATAATATGACATAAAACTCTAATTTAAGCATATTAAAATATTTAGTTTTTCATATCGACTCTGAAATCATTAATGGCCCGTTAAACAAAAATAATAAAATTAGCATCGGTGGTTTAAGTGTTAATGAAGGCTAACAAGATGATTTGAAACTAGTTGATTTCTATTGACAACTGAACTAAAAAATTTCCATTTAACATACTAAGAAACAAAAACAAATTTTTGAAAAATTTTCATTTAAATATCTAATTAAGATCTTTATTTATTTTTAATAGTTACATTTCAGAAGAAGATGAGTCAAAAATACTTTTACTAACTTACTTCATTTTTTTTAGATTTTAATTGACGTAGTTGAAAGATGCTCTATTACAATTCAGTTATTATGAAATGCACATTAAACGAGCATGCATGAACAGTGACAAAAGGGGGTTGTATAATTATTTAACAATTTATAACAATTAAAAAATAAATAATTATAATCTTTGCCTTGAAATTTTTATGCAGTGTGCTGTTATTTATTTTCCTGATTAAACATATTCTTTTTTATTTGCTTACCACCAGTCCATAATTTGGTGCCATCAGCGCTTATGTCAATACATGACGCGCCATCCGTATGTCCTTGAAACTGTCTAACTAGTGTCTGATTTTGTAAATCCCACACAGCAATATTTCCATCAGAACAACAACTAAAACAAACCTTAAAACACAAAAATTTACCATTAAAAGTCAAAATTGTAGCTCGATGATAATTAAAATAATAATGATCTGCTAACTTTAAGCAGAAAATTTGGTAAGACCAAATCAACTCCACATTTGGTGGGATTAATATTTTAGATCAAACTCAGTGGTTTAGTTGCACTAGAACACTATCCTGGAAAATATTTGTCTTAGATATACTGCAGTTCAGTAACAAATTGGCTTTGAATCAAAACATAGCTACAAGGTGATTAAAGTTTATGATGAGAACTCTAGATGACTAGTGTAGAACTCTTATGCACAGTCACATAAAATCTGTTTTATAAATATGTTTGAGATATTCCCTTACATGATTCTGAAGTTGTTTCCTTTTGGGAATTGGTGGAGCTTGATGCAACTTTAGCAGAAGTTATTACAAATGAAACTCTGCTAAATCTAAACCCTTATGAGATGAATGAAAATTTTCTGAAAATACATTTAGTTGGTTTAGCATATGATGGAACCTCCATAATGTTAGGTAGACAAAATGGGGTTGCAGCCACAATTTTTATAACTACTCACAGATATAATAATTTGGCATTATTTAAACCATCACTTGGAACTGGCAGTTTCTGACACAACAAATGAGGTACAGGAAGTTAACCATTTCCATTCTTTTATTGATAGACATATTCTTTATACGGCATAACTCCCAAAAATCAAAGGGAATTGATGAACATTGCTGCTGCCTCACTGGAAGAAAGAATTAAGAAATTTGGGAAAACATTCACAATTAGGATGTATCATCAACTCAAAGAACTGTTAAAGCTGTCTGGGAAAATTACAGTGTGCTAAACAAACATTTTAGTGAGGACAAAGAGAGAGACTCCAAAGAAAGGGCAAAATTTCAAGGTCTTGTACACATGTTAAGTTTTCTAAAATTTCTGGAAAATCTTGGATGGATGTATGATGCCCTTACTGAATTAACTGATTTAGCATTACAGTTACAGAATAGAAACACAAGCCTGATAGGGGCTCAAAATGTGATCAACATCACCAAAGTGTTTGAATCTATGTGCAGTCTGTACCTCGAAGTACCATAAAAAAGCTCTGAAAGCAGCTTAAGACAAAAAGTTTAGAGACAGTCACATGAATATAAGAAAGTTGTAAAAACTGAAAGTAAACAATTCTTCAGGAGTCTTGTGAATAGTTTATCTGCTATGATGATGAGAGTATTGGCAGGCTTTATGATTTTTTCCACATTTCGGTTAAGAAAAAGTGTATAAATGCTTTTAGAATATAGAGATCGAAGGAATTCCAGCTGAGCTGATGCCTTTAACCAAGACT
The DNA here is from genome assembly GCF_047948215.1 of Lycorma delicatula. Classification (NCBI taxonomy): domain Eukaryota; kingdom Metazoa; phylum Arthropoda; class Insecta; order Hemiptera; family Fulgoridae; genus Lycorma; species Lycorma delicatula. Next base: position 128,071,489 of record NC_134455.1, read on the forward strand.
GTTCAAACCATTTCCATCTGAACACCAGAAAGTGAACGAGCTTTCAATACAATGAATGAAATCCACACTGAAAAGAGAAATAAGTTAATGATTTCAAGGTCAAGTTGACTTATTTTCAACAGCACCATTGGACCTCCTGTGTGTATGTTTAATCCAGTTTCATACGTTAACTCTTGGCTGTGAAAGGGGAGATGACATTCAACTGATGAAACAATAAGCCGGAAACACAAAGACGCCAATGTTGACACCCGTAAGAGTCCATATGGAATCTTGAATAAATTGGTTTCTCTGGCATAATGAAGCACTACAGATGTAAAATAGAACTGCATTATAATCTTCTGCCTATTTTATCGATCATATGCTAAAGGATTATGCTAAAGGATAATTAGGTATGGCAATCTGTTGGAGAAATAAAATAAAATAGCCGTAATCAATGGAAGCTTTAAAAAATTGAAGGTAATAATAAAATTCAACTTATTATAAAAATAAACAAGTAAATAAACTACCTCTAATGATTTGAGAATGGTGTCCCCAGACACCATCTTTAGGATGCAATTAATTAAACATTAAATTATCAAAATTTATGTTGAGGTCAAAACCAAATGTTTTAGACAATCTCCATAAAAGTATTCAAAATAAAAAAATAATAATAAATAAGCAGTGCCACTTATTTATTTTATGATTTTCATTGATGTTATATTAAACATCATTGAATCACAGACATAAAATACATTGCTCCTATCGAACATACTCATTTCTCTACTTATTAAACATTATAAATTAGTAGATTACATGATAAAAAATTTTTACAGGCTATTTTCAATGTAATAATTATATCTAAAATACCTTGGAATCAGGACTAATTGCAAGAGCATAACATGCAGGTGCACTTGATGTAAGTTCAGCTTTAATTCGTGGTGTTGGTGTAGCAAGATCCCATATACTTAGATTACTGGCTTCACCTCCAACAATGAGAGTTCTAGCATCCGGCAACAATTTAACTGACCTTATATAGTTATCCCTTTGCTGAAAAAATAAAAATAGTATTACAATAGAATATTATGAAATATACGAGCACACAGCACAATATATATGATAACTTAATGAACGATGAGCAACTTCAGTACAAATTGCACACAGTATCATTTAGAGACAGCAATACTGTTTTTAACCAAGGGGTAGCATTAAATCAAAAACAATGCATATGATTCAGTACAAGCTTTCTGCTTATTGTTGTAAACTTAAGCTTCATCACAATTTGTATCATATTTCTTTTATAAATATAAAATGGTAACTTCTTCTGGTTGTTAACTCATTGTAATATTTTTTTAAATCTTATCTAAACATTTATACTGAAGTTAGTTTCAATAACTAATAAAGTAATTATTACTGTAGTCTCACTTAGTCATACTACCGTAGTTAGCCAGAAATTAAATAAGTCATGATTTTTGAAGATTTTTTTTTAATTGTATGGGAAGGCTGAATCAATTACAATAATCAGTAACAATTATGCAGATAATTACAAGAGAAAATTAATACAATAATACACTTACTTATTATCAGCTACAATTTAAAATAATAATGTAATACAGTAGCCTTAAATTAGCCAAAATTGGACAAAATTATTATTCTTTTATCCTTCTAAAGAAAGGCTACATTATATTTTCTCTTACATGAAGTATTTTTCAATCCAATTTTGTTGATTAATTTACTGTAAACATGCTACACAAGTTTCAGATCGAATTTAATGAGAAAGACAAACCATATTATATGAAGAATATTTAGAAATCTATAAATGTATACAATTTACTTACTTAAATGAAAATAAAATACTACTAACCAAACAGTCTAACTGAGAAACAGGCGCTTTAACACCAGGTTGACTGATATCCCATACTTTAACACATCCTTTCCCACCAGTATAAACATACTTTGTAGGATTTGATATTGTAACAGCACATACTACTTCACCGTGTGTCAAAGTATTAATCTGTCTTGCATGTCTTGGAATTCCTGGACCTATAAGGGCATCTGTTGGAAAGGGCACTGGTTGTAATTGACCTTCACCATTCATGTGGAATGAATAAGCTCTGCAAAATGAAATTAAAGTAAAAGGTATTAAATTTCAACAGATATAAAATAAAAATAACAAAGAGAAAAGATCAAAAACTATTTATAAAATAGAAATCTGTACTAGCTGCATCTCTTGACTGTTCAGATTTTAAACTGCCATTTGTGTACACAGGAAATATTAATCATAAATAAAATGTAAAACAAGAATAAAAAAAGTTAAAAAAGATTATCTGTACTTGTAAATGAAATTATCTGTAATTGTAAATGAAACACAAAACTACAAATTTCTAATGGAACCTTTTAATACAACTTATAAATTTCACATCACAAAACTGATAAGAAACAAGTTACAAACAATGCTCTATAAACAATTATTTAAGAACATTTATATACTCCATAAAAAGCTAGACTATTTAGTATTTAACAGAATGTAGTAAACATGAATTCTGCACTTTAATTAGAAAAGAAAATCCAACTTAAATTATCAATAATAAATAAAACCATTAATAAAATTCAAAATAAACGTCCATTTGGACCAACATCAACCTGCTAATACATACAACTGCAATCCTGCAAACAAATACTTGGCAGTGAGCAAACATTATATGCAATAAAGACAATAATTAGAAAGGAGGGTTTCATGGTAGCAAAAAAAGTGGTAACTCTTCATAATTCAATTTTTTGTTAGTTATTAATTAATGGAGGGGGTGACTTGCTTTTCTTTGAATGTGGAACTATTTTGTGTAGTTCTATTACTTAAAATTTAATATAATTTATTCTGGTGTTTATTTAATCATGATTAATTTTTGATGGCCAGTTTTTATGTCTGAAATTATCTTGTTGAATGGGTCACCAGTCACATTCTGTTACTGGAACTCTTTTTAGTACAAACTTCAGATGATGTCTAGCTGTATTACGTGTTTTCATCTCGATAGACACTCTCCCATAGCCTCTCGATTGTCACTGTAAGTGTACCAATTTGTGGATACAACTGCTACGAATCTGAGAAATTGACCACTATTTTACATTAAGTTATATCATGTCGGTTTTTTTTTGGGAAGGATCTATCCAAAATGAATAACAAAAATGGTTCCTTCACATTACAGCAAACTCCACCAAAAATCCATAGCTGTGGGAACATGCTTTCACCAACTTCTACAAAACATCCTTTACCATCAATTCTAATAGACGGATGCTTCTTGAGTAATTTAATGCACATCTCAGGCATTATTTTAATAAATTACAGTTAGAGCAGAGAGTTCAAACTAATGTTCACACTTCACTATGTAATGTTCACTGTATAATGTTCACACTGATGTCATATCTTCACTCCAACCATAAATGAAACCAACAACTATAATGAATGGTATGCAGGAATTTTCAAGCCAATTACTAACTGGGATGTTTACTTTTGTATGGCAGCTACATAAATTACAATACCATTGGACCAGTTCCATTTCATGTTTACTGCAAAATACCCTCCTGGGTCACAGAACAGTAAAAGTGTTCGCAACATTTTTTTTTTCTCTGAGAGAAGGCTACTGCAGTCCCTCAATTGTTGGAAAATCCCACAACCTCACACTGTTTACAATAGGCTATTTAAAAATGGTAAATTGTGACAAAAGTGAATGCAAGACTGAACATGACATTTCAACCTGCTATTTAAAATTATACTGATTGTTATAAAAACAAAAAATAAAATAAACTATGACTTCCATTTGTAATAGAAATGTAATATGGCCAGCAAATGTCAATAAATACTAGATTAGTTTAAATAAAAGATTTTAAAAAATCATTCTAACAATAAACAAGTGCCCCCCCCCCTTAATTATGAAGTAGCAATTTTTTTAAAGACTAACTCCAAATCACTCTACTTTGTTTTGCAAGGGTTATTCAGAAACTAAAACTTGTTCATTCAACACAGCTGTACAGGTCAACGATCCTGGAAAATTCAAAGTTAGCTAGTATCTGCAACGTCTCATATTCTGAGTGCGTTGCATTGTTTTAGAAACTTTTTGGTTGTTTCTATGTTTTTTATAATGAACAATAAAATTTTAAAACTTGTAATGTGTGAAGTAAGATTTGCTATTCAATTTATTAATGCAAAAAATATATATGAGATTCATCAAGATATTACAAAGTTAATGGTGAAAATATGGATGAATTATATTTCAAACATCTTTTTGCACCATGGAAAAAGTGTATGATCTTTTCTCTTTAATGGAAACTAAGGGTCAATCACTCCTACAGTAGCAGGTAAATTAATCTGAGCACAGATGTTATTTCATTAAAAGTAACTTTATTTAGAAAAAAATCATACCTGTACAATTTGTGAATATCTAGAAATTATATGTCCTTTACTCTTAATCACTTCAAAGATCAGAGTTGGCATCGATTTAACAAATGTACTATACATATTTTTGATTTCTTCTAATGAAACCATACCAATGTTATTGCTTTAATGAGGTTAATTTTTGTGGTACAATTAATTTTTGAGTAGTTTTTTGACAATTGTCAAATATTTTCAACTGAGTTTAAGTCTGGGAAGTTTTCTGATCACAAGAGCAGTTTAATGTTTATTCTTCAAAAAAATTTTCCACTTTTAGGCACGGTGTCAAATCTTGTTGGAAAACTGTATTGCCTTAGGGAATTTGTTTTAAAATTGTGTCACGAACCTTTCCGTCAGAATCTTGAAATCATCGTCAACATCATTTCTGAAAATACCATCCAGTGGAAGTAATGAACAAGGGCTTTCATTCAATTGTGAAGCAATCCCAAAAGATATTTTTCTGGGAATTTTTAATTGCCTGTTGGATACGAGCCAGTGATGTATTTTCATCTGACGGTTTTCTAACGGAAACCTTTGCACCTGAACATAAAAATATGATCTGTCAGAAAACAACATATTTCCAGCCTTCTTTGGTCCAGTTAGCATATGCTTTGGCCCATAAGAGCCTTTTTTTTTTGCACATTACTGGTGTTAAAAATTACTTTTTAGTTGACTGAAAAGCTTTTATCCAGCTACAAGAAGTTGGCATCTAACAATTGTCATGAGTAAATTTATTCCACTGGTTATTAATTCTCAATTTAAGACCACAGTAGATAATTTTGGATCAATTTACTTTTTCTCACTAATAACTGTTCCTGTGATGGAGTAGCTTTCTTTTATGGACACATGTGCCTTTCCTTTGAGGTGAAAAGAAACCAGTTTCTTTAAATTATTTTTAAGTAGTATTCACTGTTCCTAGCCCAACAACACACTCAGAAGCTATTTGTCATTGTGTCATATTTGGTATGCTCAGAAAGAGAAACAATTCTTGAATGCTTTCTAGGAGGTTGGGACATTATATATTCAAGACACACAGAACAACAAATATAATCTTTTAATAAAAAATGAAATAAAATTTCACAAAACACATTTACAATATGAAAATTAATAAATAACCAAAGAACAATAACCTTACATTAAAGAGACAACTTAAAGAATGGGTGAGATCAACCAGTATAGCAACAACATAGAAATAAAAAAAATATTTCCTGTGTTAAGTTTAATTTGCACCCTAATATATTTGGATATGAAGCAGAACAGGATTTCTCGGCTTTGAATAATTATTTAATCACTACGACAAGCAAAAAACTTAATTTTATTATAATAACAGAATACTGTAAAATGAATGCATTATCATAAATTAATGTATTATCAAAATTAAAATAAAACAAATCAACTTACGGTTTTCCACCAGGTATCCCAAGTCCATTGGTGCCAGCACCAGGTACTCTAGGATGTGGGTGGGCATCATATGCCAACTGTAACAAAACATTACTTTAATAAAAAAAAGTTACATAAACGCTCTGAATATTTACAGACTGAAAGAAATACTGGCAGATATCAAATATAATCACTTACAGAATACCATATGTAGTAATAAACAAAAATTAAATAAGTGAAACCCTTCTAAACAAAGGCCATCATTCTACTGACAGCCTCAGACTTATTTATTTTATTTGTCTCAAGTCATTACCTGTCACCATGCAGTAAAGAAATTTCTATTTTATTTGTCTAAAAACGAATCTCCCTCTTTTAAATTATTAAATAGATCTTGAAATTTATTAAATACTGACTTATAATTATAATCAACTTAGAACTTCAGTAATTTCAATACTGCCATTTATTTTGCCTCCATAAAATAAAGCATATATTTAGATATATCAAAATTATGTTTAGTAGTGATTTTACTTTATATTACTCAAACATTTTTTTTTTAAATAATCAAATTTCCAATTTGATATTAAATTGGGAATTGTGAAATGGAATTCAAGAGGTTATTGGAAACGAATCTTTTATTAATATATGCAGTTAAAATTTGAAAACCTGACAAGGAAAGGCAAGAGAAAGAACAGTGAAGAAGATTTAATTAAGGTTACTTTTAAATCTTCGATCTTCAATTGAAAACTAATTAATTAATAGCACAAACAATCGAGCATACAATAAACAATAAGTACATTTTTAACTGGTCATAAAAACAAATAATATTTTACAGTTAACAATTATAGACAACAATTACATTTACAGATAACAATATTTTTTATAGTTTGGTTTTTAAAAAAAATACAGTAAAACTAATGCCAGTTTTTATAATCATTATTTTTTTCAAATTTTCCAGTTAATTTTATCATGTTACAAAACTTACTAATTTACCCTAAACACTCCAGATATTCACTAAATCTTTAAAAATGCCATAAGTCAAAGATGTACCACAGAATTGCTACCACCATCTTCATCCATTCTACGCTCAACACCATAAACATGTTGCTTTAATGATAATATGACAGTTTATAATCAAGTACTTAATAAGTGTAAATTTGGAAGAATTATACTCATGACTCATTTAAAAAGCCTGTTTTTAATTTAATAGTATATTAACATCGTAAAATATATTTTATTTAAGGTGTTTGAGAACTGTACATTTATGAATGAAGGGAAACAGAAAGAAAATGTTGGTAAATTTTTCGTACAGGACATCTAGAAAATCAGTAAACAAGTAAAATTTATATGAAAAAAACTGATCTTTTAAAGAGATTCTCCTGCAATTTATGTTAGCAAAGTTTGAAGCTTAAAATAAAAGGTGGTGACAACTTCAGAGAATTAAAAAACTTCTGTTTTCTAAAAACTAAATCATTCAAACATGTATATTCTTTGTTAATAAAGAAGAAATAAAAATCTGGAAGACAATTAAACAGGTAAAAACATTTTTTCACAACTGTATTTTCAATATTGAATAAAGTGATTGTCTAATGTTTAAAAATTTGGATAGAACACAGAATCTGTCAGTAATCTGTTGAGCCAGCTTACATTATTACTTTTATATACAGATAACATCTTAATAATAAATAAACCACTTAGAATTCTTGTTTAATTTAATTTGTATTAATAACCTTCTATATAACTGTGAAATAACATGCCATAACCTTCATTAAGTACATTAATAATAGTTTGTTTTAAAATATTAAGAATTTAAATAAAATATTTTATAGCTTTTTGTTACATTATTCATAATTTTGCATAAATAACTGTCAAATATAAATAATCTAGAATATATATATTCAACAGATTATACCATTTGTGCATAATACAGTTATATTTCAGCACTATTATTGGTGTAACATAAACACTAATTCAATTTTGTACTCGGTGAATTCCTGAATCAACATAATCTTAATCAATTTACTCATTTCCTTTCCCTAGTAATAGAAAATCTTTTCCATAACTACAAACAGTCTAGTTAGTTAGTTGTTTCTTCCACATTTATTTTTGTTTTCTTAATAACTTCAAGATGAGCAATTGAACTTTACTGATCACTAAATCTCAGGAGTAGAAGCAACAGGTTATTTTTATGAAGCTGCTTAAATTTTTAAAATCTTTTTACTACAAATTTTAGTCCAAGAAAACATTGTCCAAGTATAATAAATTATATTACAAGGCAATAAATTTAAAAATAATATATTATTCATTAACAGACTGCTTAACATTTTGGCAAAGTCAATTGATCTTAAACTACCACAATTAAAAACAATAAACAAAAAAAAACTGAAACAAATAAATATGTTATAAAAAAAAAAGTACAACTATTTAACCGGTTCAAACTTTACTATATAAATTAAAAATCTTCAAAGAGAAATTTAATAAATAAGAGAAAATGAAGTAATATTTTCATATTACACATTTTTACAAAGTTTACACTTTTAAATCCAAATGTTTTTTATTTCAAAGATGACTCGTACATTTCTCAAAACTTATACACAAAAAAAAACTTCACATGATTATAGAAAGACTAAATGTACAAATACAAAGTTTTGAAATGAGAGCTAATGAATAAACAGTCACATAAAGCAATAATAAATAATAATAGAATTAAAAAAGTAACTCACCATATTAGGTCTGATGTAAGGACTAGCAGCATTATAAGGATCATTAGCATTACTACGGGGATGTGAATATGGTGAAGGGTTTGGTGGTAAAAGAGGAGGAACTTTAACTCCACTCGAACTGGCAGCTCCAACACCACCAGCAAGAGGTAAAGGTAATGTAGGAGTTGTTGCTTTTGAAACAGGCGTAGGTGGTTTTTCCATCTATAACAGAATAAATAATAAAAATAAAATATTACAACATATTTTAAAACGCTGACTCAAAATAAAATACCACTTTGCACCCCAAAATATTTCATTTAGTTGTTTCATATAGTTTTTAATATCTTTAACAAAAACCTTATCTGAAATCTGCACAATAATACATAATTTTAAACAAATACTAGTACATAATTTTTTACGTACTACATGGAATACTGCAGAATTCAATAGCAGGTTATTTTTAATGAGCTTCAATCACAAATTTTAATTCCACCTTTAATTTAATGGATGAGCTACAATCAGTGATTAAAATAAATTAAGTAATACATTACACAGATGATACAATTCCATTGAAGATGGATTTTCAATAGACTATACTATGAAATTATATTAGATAGAACATTCAGGTATTCTACATCTCATTTTGTGCAATTTAGCAAGAACTAAAAATAAATCCACCCTTATAAGCTTTAAAATAAGTATAAACAAGAAAGTAATACTTATGCAATAAAAAGTAATAACATTACATAATAATCATTATTACTTAAGTGTAAAGATTAATCAAAACTCTATTGGAATGCCTTTTAAATAATGAATAATCTTTTAGGTTAATGATAATCTTAAAAAATAAGTTCAAATATTTTTACTCTTAAAGAGCTGTGGATCAGGATTAGTTGTGGTGTTCCACAGAACTCAGGGTTAGGGCCAACATTGTGGAACACCGATTTGACGAAGTCCTGTCCACTGTGCTTCCCAAAGGACAGCCCTGTCCAGGTCTACTGAAGATTTGGCTCTGGTGGTGAATGGTGATGAACACTGAGAATGAGGCAATAAATAGGATCATCTTGCACCTGAAGATTTTGCCTGAGGAGACTCTTGACTGCTCTTTTGACTCTTGAGGAGCTTTTGAATGAGTGAACACAGTTTTGGTTAGATGGAAGCTCATCCCAACCTCGTTTAGGGTCAGAAACAAGGTCATCCACCCTTCTTCTGCGGTGAAGTACTTTGGAGTATAGATAGACAAAAATACATTTCGAGGCACTTAACAAGGTGTCTCAGATGGTCAAAAATGGCAGACACTATCAGTCGAATAATGACCAACACATGGATCCACGCACATTAAGCAGAAGGTTTTATCACTCTCTGCTCACGAAAATGTTGTACAGAGCACCAGTTTGGTCTGTAGGGCTATTGGGCTAGAATCAGAGATAGCCGGGCAATTCTTAACCAGATGCACAGGACTGACAACCATCCGGAATGCTGTTGTTGCATGACCCACCTGGGTGATGCCGCCAGTATAGTAGCCAGCCTTACATCCCTGGATCTCCTCTTTCAAAAGAGGAAGGCAATTTACCAGGGAGTAACTAAGGAGGAGCAAAAGGCATTGCTTGTTTGCAAGTGGCACAAGAGATGGAGTCAATCAATGCATTCAGTTTGCACAAAGGGTAGATGGACTTAGACAATACAGGGATGAATTCCCTGTATTGTCTAAGTATTCCCATGTATTCGCTGTTTCATAATTAAAGCCCCAACGAGATGTAACAAAAAGAAAAAAAGATATGGCAGGAATAAGGCAATATGAAACAACACGTAGGCAATCTTTTAAACATATAATTAACTAATTAATTTTAGACATATTCTTTCATTATTTATGTATGAAGGAATGAATAAACAGGTGTCTGGGCTAAAAGTATCCAAAAGCAATAGCCTACATTTGCAAAACCAGTCGTCGTAATATCTTAAACGTAGATGCAATGAACATTAAATATCTCTTCTGTTTACTCACAAGGTCAGCAGAATTGTTACACATGTGCAGGGGCAAGCTGATTCACAATGCAATTAATAGTAGTGCAATAGTCAGCTGATATGTGGATTCCATAACTGAAGGTTCAGTGCGTGCTTTGGTTATCAGTTATGTGCATATGAACTGAAAGGAACATCGATCCTCTAATAATTATGACACAAGAAAAGAAACAATTAAGTTTGTGGAAGTTCATAAAATAGCATTACTTAAACAAAAGTCATCTTACACAGAACCAAAGTTCATGGATAAATTACCAAACGGCATTCATTAATATCTGGGATGTAGAAAAATTAATATAAAAAATGCTATACCAATTTATAAGAAAAGTTTTTTTACTCCAGTGAAGAATTCCTCTCCCTCCTCAATCATAAGTAAGTTAGGAATAATATTTTTTAATAATGCCTGCATTTAAGTATATTTAATATTTAACAAGTGAAGAGTGATAGAATGAATTATAAATTTCTGTTATTAAGTAGCTGGGATATTATCTTAGTATTGTAACAAGACTGGTATAATGGGCTGAGTAACGGACAACTAAGAAGAAAGTAGTAGAAAATAACAAACAAAAGAAATCCAGAGGGGAACTAAAAGGAATCCTTTTTCTGAAAGGCTAACAGGTCCGTTTAACAATCGTTCTTTGTAATACTGCCCGTTGATACACCTATGACAGATGTTGTTCCATGAAAAGAAATAATGGATCAAGGTAGGAATGTATGGGAAAATGTCTCTGAAGATCATTCTCACACTTCAACTTGGGTCTGGTTCTGCAGGTAGAGGATAGTAATAAATACTCCAGGGAAGATGAGTTGTGTACAGTTTTTGATGAAGCGAGTATTACAAGAAGTGTTTAAGTGAGAGTATTCTGCAAAGTGTATTCAATGAGTATTAGTATGTGTTCAACATGATTATAAGAAGGCGTTATCTGTCAATGTAATTCCGATGATGACAGTGGGGGATTGCAGGAAGTTGTTTGGTGAGTTGCAATAGATAATTAGTGAAAGGAGTAAAGTATTAAATTCATTCATAAACTATAGGACAGTTTTATTTGTGAACAGCAAATGTATTTGCCGTGGAAGAATTTTAGTCTAATCCTATCTTCATAGTAATACAATACCAGTTGTCAAAAAAGTTAAGATTAGCAGTCATTTTAATGTCTTTTGTAAATGGGACTAAATTCTGCTGGTACTTTGTTTAACGACCTTATATATGAATCTTGTTCTTACTTGAAATTATATTTTGTATGTAATCATTGTTTATTATTATTATTAACATTTATTATTATTATTGTTGTGGTTGTGATTATTATTACTGTTATTGTCCTTTATTACGACTGTCATTATTATCCATTATTCATCATGATTATTATTATTATCGTGGGTGTCAATACTTTTATTTGTTATTGTTACAATTTTTATTACAGATTTGTTGTATTTTACTTATGTTATTAAACTACTAAATTGTAATTATATACACATTTTTAATTGTTAACTCTCAATATCCTGATCGAGCTGCGAACAAGCAACAGTATGTATATAAAATCATGTAAATTTTTCAAAAGTAGAATTATTTAAAGTTACTAGAAATTATTTAAAGTTATTTAAAGTTATTTAAAGTACTAGAAGTTATGTTTTAAAGATAGTTCCTGAAGAATTAAAAATAAATTTTAATATTAGAAGCTTACTTTTTTTTTATACAGCTTACAAAATTCTTTTTTCACAAAAATGCCATCTTAAAAGGATAGACATAAAGGAATTCTTGAGATGTCAAGTGAGCTATGATGGTTTGTTTGGTCAGGTTAGAAAAGGAAGTGAGACAATAATGGGTATGAAGTGAGAGGATAATTCTAAACTACACATCTATTATTCCATAAAGTTAAAATGTCTTGAGAAACACTCAGACTATCTTTTTTTATTAACTATGAAAAGTAGTAGGTTCCAAAAATGAATTACATTAATGTAATATTTAACAAAAGTTTTTAAAAACATTATAGCTTTAAAGTAAGTTTTAAAATAAAATTTAAAAATATATATATATATATTATATGAAATATCCATTAAAACATAGTAATAAATAAATTAAACCTTATTAATATTCAATAACCTGATTTTGCAGTTTCCTGAATCTTCAGTTCGTATTAAATTCTATTTTTAATACATTTAAACATATTATTTAATGATTTGTCATTTCTTTAGGAAATTATATTAATTTCTATTGTCAAATTTTAAATGATATTATAAATGTACATGTATTTGTGCTGTCCAATACTGAACAGCACACATACATTGTGGGATACCATGAAAACTGGTTATTGGAAATTAATAAGATAAGTTTAACTTATCTAATTACTGTATTTTGGTAGATTATATTTCATATGCATTTTCACATAGCAATAATGGAGGCGCCTTCCTTGGTAAAATATTCCGGAGGTAAAATAGTCCCCCGTTCGGATCTCCGGGTAGGGACTACTAAGGAAGGGGTCACCAGAAAATTAAAAAATAACATTCTACGAGTCGGAGCGTGGAATGTTAGAAGCTTAAAAAAGGTTAGTAGGCTAGAAAATTTAAAAAAGGAAATGGATAGGGTGAATGTGGATATAGTAGGAATTAGTGAGGTTCGGTGGGAAGAGGAAGGCGACTTTTGGTCAGGTGATTTTAGAGTAATTAACTCAGCGTCAAATAATGGGCAGGCAGGAGTAGGTTTCGTGATGAACAAGAAGATAGGGAGGAGAGTGGAGTATTTCAAAACGCATAGCGATAGAATCATTGTAATAAGGATAAAATCAAAACCTAAACCGACAACGATTGTTAACGTTTATATGCTTACAAGCGCCCATGATGATGATGAGGTAGAGTGTGTATACGAAGAGATTGATGAAGCAATTAAACACGTAAAAGGAGATGAAAATTTAATAATAGTTGGAGATTGGAATGCAAGCATTGGAAAAGGCAAGGAAGGAAATATAGTGGGTGAATACGGGCTGGGCAAAAGGAATGAAAGAGGGGACCGACTTATAGAGTTTTGCACGAAGTATAATTTAGTAATTGCCAACACCCAATTTAAAAATCATAATAGAAGGATATACACTTGGAAAAAGCCAGGCGATACAGCAAGGTATCAAATAGATTATATCATGGTTAAGCAAAGATTTAGAAATCAACTCGATGACTGCAAAACTTACCCTGGAGCAGACATTGATAGCGACCATAATTTGGTGATAATGAAATGTAGATTGGGGTTTAAAAACCTGAAGAAAAGTTGTCAGATGAATCGGTGGAATTTAGAGAAGCTTGAGGAAGAGGAGGTAAAGAAGATTTTTGAGGAGGACATCGCAAGAGGTCTGAGTAAAAAAGATAAGGTAGAAAATGTAGAAGAAGAATGGGAGAATGTTAAAAAGGAAATTCTTAAATCAGCAGAAGCAAACTTAGGCAGAATAAAGAGAACTGGTAGAAAACCTTGGGTTTCAGACGATATATTGCAGCTGATGGACGAACGTAGAAAATATAAGAATGCTAATGATGAAGAAAGTAAAAGGAACTATCGGCAATTAAGAAATGCTATAAATAGGAAGTGCAAACTGGCGAAAGAAGAGTGGATTAAAGAAAAGTGTTCAGAAGTGGAAAGAGAAATGAACATTGGTAAAATAGACGGAGCATACAGGAAAGTTAAGGAAAATTTTGGGGTACATAAATTAAAATCTAATAATGTGTTAACAAAGATGGTACACCAATATATAATATGAAAGGTAAAGTCGATATATGGGTGGAATATATTGAAGAGTTATACGGAGGAAATGAATTAGAAAATGGTGTTATAGAGGAAGAAGAGGAAGTTGAGGAGGATGAAATGGGAGAAACAATACTGAGATCTGAATTTAAGACAGCATTAAAAGATTTAAATGGCAGAAAGGCTCCTGGAATAGACGGAATACCTGTAGAATTACTGTGCAGTGCAGGTGAGGAAGCGATTGATAGATTATACAAACTGGTGTGTAATATTTATGAAAAGGGGGGAAGTTCCGTCCGACTTCAAAAAAAGTGTTATAGTTATGATACCAAAGAAAGCAGGGGCAGATAAATGTGAAGAATATAGAACAATTAGTTTAACTAGTCATGCATCAAAAATCTTAACTAGAATTTTATACAGAAGAATTGAGAGGAGAGTGGAAGAAGTGTTAGGAGAAGACCAATTTGGTTTCAGGAAAAGTATAGGGACAAGGGAAGCAATTTTAGGCCTCAGATTAATAGTAGAAGGAAGATTAAATAAAAACAAACCAACATACTTGGCGTTTATAGACCTAGAAAAGGCTTTCGATAACGTAGATTGGAATAAAATGTTCAGCATTTTAAAAAAATTAGGGTTCAAATACAGAGATAGAAGAACAATTGCTAACATGTACAGGAACCAAACAGCAACAATAACAATTGAAGAACATAAGAAAGAAGCCCTAATAAGAAAGGGAGTCCGACAAGGATGTTCCCTATCTCCGTTACTTTTTAATCTTTACATGGAACTAGCAGTTAATGACGTTAAAGAACAATTTAGATTCGGAGTAACAGTACAAGGTGAAAAGATAAAGATGCTACGATTTGCTGATGATATAGTAATTCTAGCCGAGAGTAAAAAGGATTTAGAAGAAACAATGAACGGCATAGATGAAGTCCTACGCAAGAACTATCGCATGAAAATAAACAAGAACAAAACAAAAGTAATGAAATGTAGTAGAAATAACAAAGATGGACCACTGAATGTGAAAATAAGAGGAGAAAAGATTATGGAGGTAGAAGAATTTTGTTATTTGGGAAGTAAAATTACTAAAGATGGACGAAGCAGGAGCGATATAAAATGCCGAATAGCACAAGCTAAACGAGCCTTCAGTAAGAAATATAATTTGTTTACATCAAAAATTAATTTAAATATCAGGAAAAGATTTTTGAAAGTGTATGTTTGGAGTGTCGCTTTATATGGAAGTGAAACTTGGACAATCAGAGTATCTGAGAAGAAAAGATTAGAAGCTTTTGAAATGTGGTGCTACAGGAGAATGTTAAAAATCAGATGGGTGGATAAAGTGACAAATGAAGAGGTATTGCGGCAAATAGATGAAGAAAGAAGCATTTGGAAAAATATAGTTAAAAGAAGAGACAGACTTATAGGCCACATACTAAGGCATCGTGGAATAGTCGCTTTAATATTGGAAGGACAGGTAGAAGGGAAAAATTGTGTAGGCAGGCCACGTTTGGAGTATGTAAAACAAATTGTTGGGGATGTAGGATGTAGAGGGTATACTGAAATGAAACGACTAGCACTAGATAGGGAATCTTGGAGAGCTGCATCAAACCAGTCAAATGACTGAAGACAAAAAAAAAAAAAAAAAAAAAAATATTTCATATAATATCACAGTGGTCAAAAAGTTACTGAATTATTTGAATAATCAAAAAAAAAATATATATATATCAAAGGCAAAAGTATAACAGTTTTCCACCAATACAAAACTCAACAATGCCTCTTACCTTATGCTTTTTGTTTTTCCATTTTAAGAGCGCTTTCAAGGGTTTCCCTCATCATCAGTTAATAAAAACTTTTTAAAATCAGGAAAATATGGACAAATACAAAAGTATTGATTTTAGTAAGTTGTATATATAAAGTAAAATTCCTTAATTTATTTTCTCAAAAAAATATTTTTTATGATTTTCTCCAAACTATAATATAAATTACTCCAAGGTAAGAAAAAATTTACAAATTTTACTTTTCAATAAGGACAATGCATTGCAACTTAGTTTCTTCAATCTGTTCTCACTTCTATGTTTTATTGATATTTGTAGTCCTTGTGTATATGATTTTTATATTGAAACAACATTGGAAGTAGAAAGAAAGATACATTAACATGATTTTAAACGTATAGTTAAAATGATTAAATACTTTTTAATCATTAATTCGTGCAAAATTTATGAACTATTCTGAAACAGTTCGGTCACTCTCAAAGTGCTCTTGCTTAGATAAAATTTGGTTTAATGCTTTTTCAACTGTTAAAAAGAAAGGGTTGTATCTTTATCATTGAAAGGCCTTAAATGAAAACATGCTACATTGTCTCTCATTTAATGTTCACCTGTATAAAAATGTTTACCCCATACAAAAATGTTTATTTCTGGAATAAAATAAAAAGCATGGAGCTAAATCAGGCAATTAAAAGAAGCTACAGTGGAAAATGCTGTGTATGGCAGTGAATTCATACAAAATGAGCATATTTGCTAGTATGCATTATTGTGGCGGAGGATCCAGTTCTTTTCCACCTACAACACATGCTGCACACACCTCAAGCAATCACACAAATATATCAAGAAATCTACATGTAATACAGCATTAACAGTCCAATCTGGAATAAATATATGATTAACCACTCCACAAATATTGATAAAGACAATGAATATGGTCTTTTTTCAAACATGTGCTATTTTCTTATGTGGCTCACCAGCATCCTTCCCACTCTTCATCATTTTTATTTTTCCAGGTCAAATTTATATCTCCATGATTTTTCTCCGCTTATTACACTGCTAAGAAAATTTGAACTGTCTCAACATTCTGACTAGTTTTTGCAGAAATCAACACTTTACAAAATGTTTTGAAAAATCATTTGAACCAATTGCAAGCTTATCAGCAATAATTTTAGGGATAATATAAGGGTCTGACTTAGCATGCTGATTGGTTTCAACAACATAAGACACTGCCAGTATCCTCTCATGCATCATTAACAATCTCTCAACTTGCTTTAAAGCAGTCATCCTATTTAAAAACAGTTCTACACTTCATAGAGGACTCTACAATGCCCAAGTTTCAGAAGGAATTCTGCAATGATTCTTCATCCTCTCAAAAAATCTTGTTCAATTCTGTTAGAGGCAAAAAAAACCTCACTAAAAATATAACGATCTATAGAAGAACTCGTTAGTAACAAATCTTGTACTGAAGGTTGAGCCTCATTTTGTAGAACAAGGAACTTGCTATGTTGCCATGATGCCCGAAAAAAAATCAGTGTACAAACTTTTCCCACACATCATATGTCAACTGGCTAAATAGATATGTTTAGAAATTATGACTTTGTTAGATTTTATTGAACCAGATCACATCTGATAAAGGACAACATTAATGAAGTAGCTTTAGGATGTAGTGCATTAGTTATAATTTACTATTATATAAACAGTATTCTTTAACTAACTCAAAGACCTTGAAATTACAGGTTCTAGCTCTAGGTTCGCTATTTTAGTAAAAATGTTAACTCAAAACGTATAATATTGGGTGAATTCAGAAATTAAGCGACATTTGCAAACACCTATACACATGTGGTAACTTCTATCTTCTTTAGTAAAACCATAAAAGCCTGTACAAATAAAATAAGCCACTTTTACATCTCATCATTTAGATTTGAAATGTTGAAGCCAATCTTCCATACTGACATTAGATATTTCACAGTTGACTGTGAAATGAAGTTTGTCACACATTTTTTGTATATTTTTTGGAAATATAAATTAACTGAAATTTACCACCAGATTTGTAATATTTAAATATCTGAAGGAAAATTTCAGGTGATTCACTTTGAATATTCATAGAAAGTGTTGTGGATGACATGGTGAGAAGATGGGTCAGGTAATTCAGTGAAGTATATGAAAATGTACAAAATGTCATAAGTAGTGGGAAAATAACTGTGATTTTTTTACCCATTTAGATAACTCAAATCTTTATCACAACAAACTGTTTACAATTTTATCACTCAATTTTTCCTGAAATCTCTAAGACCATTCTCTAGGAAATCGTTTTAGACAGTTTGAATTATGAGAGTACTTATAGAGTCGGTCCCAAAAATGGTTTCTGAGAAACACAAAACTAAATTACTGCTTTGACCTTTTTCATGTGATATACAGAGAAAGATGGTGAGTGAATGCTGCAAGATCATGTGTTGTGTTTTAGACAGATGAGGCATTTTGTTGAATTCTGAAAAAAGGCTTCACAATAACTAATGTGAGATCTTGATAATGTAATAATCTGATAATATAATATAATGAAATTATACTGATAATATACACTGATAATAATATAATCACTGATATGAGACCTTGAAGAAATTTCATGCACAATACAGAACAAAAGACACACCATGTTAGTTTCGGGTATTGTTACTTCACAATAAAGCTCAGTACACATGCTCCATGACACCGTAAACATTTCTTATTATTAGACTAAGAAAAAATCGATCATCCTCCATAAGCCCAGAATTAGCAATATATAATTTTTTTCCATTTCTATAGATGAGAAGGTTCCTTTTCAATCAAGAGATGTTAAAAGAGCAGTGCAGGTTTTCATCCACCGACAATTTATTTTATGATGAGGAGATACAAACATTGATAGGATGTGATAAATTCTTTCATAACAGTGGAGGCTATGTAGAAAAATAATATAGGTACAGCTGATGAGGTAAAAGTAATATTCTGTGTTTAATACAAAACGTTTATTGAAGATTACTAATTTATAAAATTTATATAATTTTTTTTTTTATATAAATTAATTAGGTTTTCTTTTATAATCTAAGAGTGTTTATTTTCTGAATACAGCTCAATTAATAAAAGTCAAATTTTATGTTATGTTAAAAGAGAGAAGATTATGCTCTCCAATCTTTTAAACTTTCAACATGATCTTAACTTAAAAAATTCAGAATAATATGGCTTATTTTATTTATTCAGAATAAATAATGTCTTGTCAATCTTCCAACATGAATAAAGCTCCTTCTGTAATGGCAAGTAATTTTATACTTGAAAATTTTCAATTAAATCAAGTAAAATTGATTCAAATGTAAGAAAAATCAAAGCTTACATCTTTGCTTTTTAATGAAGGTGTACTCCTATTAGAACTACATGACCCACTTCTGCTACCAGGTCGTTCTAATTTTATACCAGCTACTCCAGTCTTTTCTGAGCCATTTTCTCTTATTTCACCAGCAACACCGACCATATGCTCACCATTGTGATGAGGTGACCCTGCCTCCTATAACAGTGACAACAAACACACAAAACAAATAATATTACAATATAAAATAAACTTAAAGTGCTCCTTTTAATTAAAAACACGCCCAAAATTAGTAAATGATTCAAGAATAAAACGAATTATATTATTAATATGAGGTAAACAAGAAGAGGATAAATCCAAGTATACGTTTAAATCAGCTTAGCTCTAAAAATGTTCTGTGCTGCAATTTACAGAAGAGCTACAGTAAGTAAAGTATAGTAGTACAGTAAAGCAAGGATGGTATGGGAGCTCCTGTCTGTTAAAAGTAACTATACAGAAAATTTTCAGAGTTCTGTTATTTTTCTATAACAATTGATTACATATTATTACTTTCAAATTACTTTGATCACTTTAAACAATGAAAATCCATCAATAAATGAAAGCTAAAAATATAATTTACAAATCCTTGTTCAGTATAAAAACTTTCACACAAAATCGTATTTACAAGTGCCATGAAGAACTTCATTCCATCTGTAACAAACTTTAATCCCATTAAATATAACTTGAAGTAATATTATTTAATGTTTAGTCTTAAACTTGTCAGGTGTCACTTGTTCTTCTATGTTCATTAAAATACAAAAATTAAGTATTGTAGATCCTAAAAAATCTAACTAGCTTAAAAACTTTTACAGAAGCTGCTTCTACCATTCAGAGTTGACAATCTATTTATTACAAAAGCAACACAGATATTACATTATTTTATAAAACCACAGAAAGTAATAAAAAGCTAATTTTTCCCATTCATCTATCAAAATCAACCTTTACAGAATATGAATCTGATTAAATGGTTTGTTTATTTAATTGTTTAAAATCATATTCTACAAAATGTTAAAAAATATGTTCTTGTAGGGACATTAACTAACTTGTAATCAACCAACAATTCATAACAAAACACTAAAATAGCAATAAAAGGATTGTACAGTGTAACTTTGTTTTTTCTTATAACCAAACTTTAACTGATATGATTAAATATTTATTTTTTGTTGTATTATTTAACACAAATTATAGAACAGAAATAGATATAACTAGTGCATTAATATTTGTAATAAATTATTCATGAAAAAAAAACATTCATAACATAATTTTTATTTGATCTACAAATTAGTTTTACAGTATGAGTTACAAGTACTAACATAAAAAAAAACTTTTTTGGAACCTCAACTACAAGCAATTGTAATATAGACAAAATCAGGATATATTATATTTCTTTACTGGCGTATCAGTTATGAAGTTTTATTCTAATAAGTAAAAAAAGATAAAGTAGAAAATGTAGAAAAAGAATGGGAGAATGTTAAAAAGGAAGTTCTTAAATCAGCAGAAGCGAACTTAGACAGAACAAAGAGAACTGGCAGAAAACCTTAGATATCAAAGGATATTGCAGCTGATGGATGAATGTAGAAAGTGTAAGAATGCTAGTGATGAAAAAGGTAAAAGGAACTATCGACAATTAAGAAATACTATAAACAGGAAGTGCAAATTAGCGAAAGAAAAATGGATTAAAGAAAAGTGTTCAGAAGTGGAAAGAGAAATGATCATTGCTAAAACAGACAGAACATACAGGAAAGTTATGGAGAATTTTGTGGTACATAAATTAAAATCTAATAATGTGTTAAACAAAGATGGTACACTGATTTATAATACGAAAGGCAAAGTCGATAGATGGGTGGAATATGTTGAAGAGTTATGCGGAGGAAATGAATTAGAAAATGCTGTTATAGAGGAAGAAGAGGAAGTCGAAGAGGATTAAAGGGGAGAAACAATACTGAGATCTGAATTTAAGAGAGCATTAAAAGATTTGAATGGCAGAAAGGCTCTGGGAATATTCTTGAATACTGTAGAATTACTGCGCAGTGCAGGTGAGTAAGCGATTGATAGATTATACAAACTGGTATGTAATATTTATAAAAAAGGGGAAGTTCCATCAGACTTCAAAAAGAGTTTTATTGTCATGATATCAAAAAACGCAGGAGCAGATAAATGTGAAAAATACAGAACAATTAGCTTAACTAGCCATACATCAAAAATCTTAACTAGAATTATATACAGAAGAATTGAGAGTGGAAGAAGTGTTAGGAAAACACCAATTTGCTTTCAGAAAAAGTATAGGGGCAAGGGAAGCAATTTTAGGCCTCAGATTAATAATAGATGGAAGATTAAAGAAAAACAAACCAACATACTTGGCATTTATAGACCTAGAAAAGGCACTCAATAACGTAGACTGGAATAAAATGCTCAGTATTTAAAAAAAAAATTAAGATTGAAGTACAGAGATAGAAGAACAATTGCTAACATTTATAGGAACCAAACTGCAAGAGTAATAACTGAAGAGCATAAGAAAGAAGCAGTAATAAAGATAATAATGCTATGATTTGCTGATGATATAGTAATTCTAGCTGAGAGTAAAAAGGATTTAGAAGAAACAATGAACGGCATAGATGAAGTCCTACGCAAGAACTATCGCATGAAAATAAACAAAACAAAAGTAATGAAATGTAGTAGTAAATAACAAAGATGGACCACTGAATGTGAAAATAGGAGGACAAAAGATTATGGAGGTAGAAGAATTTTGTTATTTGGGAAGTAGAATTACTAAAGATGGACGAAGCAGGAGCGATATAAAATGCAGAATAACACAAGCTAAACGAGCCTTCAGTAAGAAATATAATTTGTTTACATCAAAAATTAATTTAAATGTCAGGAAAAGATTTTTGAAAATGAAGAAAGAAGCATTTGGAAAAGTATAGTTAAAAGAAGAGACAGACTTATAGGCCACATTTTAATGCATCCTGGAATAGTCGCTTTAATATTAGAGCGTCAGGTAGAAGGAAAAAATTGTGTAGGCAGGCAACGTTTGGAATATGTAAAACAAATTGTTAGGGATGTATGATATAGGGGGTATACCGAAATGAAACGACTAGCACTAGATACCCAATCTTGGAGAGCTGCATCAAACTAGTCAAATGACTGAAGACAAAAAAAAATTCTAATAAGCAAACATAGCAAGAGAGTATGTCACATCTATTTTTATTCTGCAATTCCATCTTTAAAAACAAAAATAATAACATTTAAAAAAAAAAAAAATTTGATAGTCACATATTAAACAAAGGTCAAAGGCCAGATGTGTTATGTTCAATCAGAAATTGTTTTACGGGTACACTAGTACAATCTGTTGATAAAAACTTACTAACATTATAAACTGTCTTACTAACATCATATAATACTGCCAAACCTGAACACAATCCTCAGATTATACATAAAAGAACACGAAATCCAAATAAAACAATATTATGTAATATTGCGGTAAAGCTATCAGGTCGTTCTTGGTAATAAGTTCTTGTTTATTATTTGGTGTATCGTTTTGTTTATTATTTCAAATAATAAATCTTATCAAAGATATCTTTGATAAGGTTTATTATTTGAAATATTATGATTAGCAGATTGATAAAATTGCTAAAGAATACCATTGTTTGCATTCTATTCAACGTGTTATGTGACTGCCAAGCTTGTTGAAATGAGTTAAACAGCCAAATGAAAAAACTGAATTTATCCATTCCGTGGACTCTCAGAAGGTTACTATGTTGAAAACTCAATTACAGAAATATTATGGGACAATCTTCATTTTTAGAGAAAATCACATCACCACAGTCATCAAATGTCTTCTAAACATGATTGCAGCTTTCCTGCAATTTAAAAAAAATTGATGAAAAATATGGTCAAGCTGACAGCAACATCACGGTTCACCTTGAAGGTTAGAAATGTACTCAATGAACCCATGAATAGGTAAAGGGGTTATTTCCTGACAATCATGAAGCCCAGATTTAAATTTGTTGGTTGTTTTTCTATTGCCACAGAAATAACATTGTTTATTCTGTGAAAGTTTAGATTTAAGACGCTTAAATTAATTAAAAAAGATTAAAGGAAACTGTTACTATGATTACCCTGCAAAAGATCCAGTAAATGTGTAAAGAATCAGAACATATTGATGTTTGCTATACATTAAATAATGTACATACAGGAAGCTATTAATTAAGAAAATAAAACTTAATAAGTTTTGAATATTTTTAAGAAAAAAAATGAACTTCCTATTTTCACTGAATAAACAGTTATCAAAGCAGGTGGAAATTTTTTGTGAGAAACCCTGTACAAACCGTACTAATTAATTTACATAAAAAGCTCCACCATATTTGTACAATAAAGTATGAAACAAAAATCTGCTGCAACATAATAAAAATATTTACAATACATCAAATACTTTGCAAATTAATTACAAACAAATTAACACTATTAATAGCGACAGAAAATCCACCAAGATTTTGAAAATGGTTCATATACATAAAATAAAATGAAATAAACATAAAATAAAATTTAGAAAAAAGAATATTTAACTCACTTCATTAGCAACATCAACTACAAGCTCCTGATCACTCTTTTCCCCATCACTTTCCTGAAACAAAGAAATATTTCATTATTTTGATGATTGCATTGATCAATGTATTTATTATTGCTTCATCAATGTTGAGGCAACAGCAGCATCAAGTTCAAACTGCTACTATAATTGCATGAGCACACTCACACATACACACATAACTAGAATAAACATTTCTAATAATGTAGTTTTCATTGGAGTCTAAAATTAAAATGACAGTATTGTTATTAAACTTCATTTATTCACTTAATTTGCACTTTGTGTTAGTTTATTAGTTTGTATTTTGTTTTATAATCAATTAGTTTTAATAATCACTATTGTATAAAATAAGCTATAAAATGTAAAGTGTAAATTTAATAGAAATATAAACAACTGTGAAATAGAGCCAACAGCAGAAAAAAGTTAGTGAAAAACTTATTCCTGACCAACATAAAAATGAAGACTTTTAAAAACGCTTTATTCAGTATATGTAATAAATGTTCAGTATATTGTGATATCCAATCACAATAGTAGGTAATAGTTAGTGAAACTACAAATGAAACACAAAATAAAACATGAACACACTGGACTATTACTTGATACATTCTATTTCATACATCTAAATAAGTAAGATGTAATCCACACAAAATTATTAAATAAAGATAATGTCAGTAAATTATTTGTACCTTTAGTTTTCTTTTCAAAAGAATTATTGTAATATTTATATTATAATCAATATTTTTTCCTTAAACTTTATCTTGTCTTTTCTTGGTCTTCCTCACAACTTCTTTCCATTTCATTTCAATATTTTCAATGATGTTCTTTCTTCTTTCATTCTTTTAACGCACCAAACCTGGCACAGTTTTGCTCTTCCCACTCTTCCAATATTTTTTCTTTCATTATGAGAGCCCTGATTTCTATATTTTTCTTATATTCCTTACTTGTCTCTCATATCATGCTTTTAACAAATTTCATTTCCATAACTTTTCCCCTTTGACTTACTTTCCCTTGTACTTTTGCAACCAAAGACTCTACATCATATGTCGGAATTGACATTTAGAACATCTTGTATAACACATCTTTTCCTCAAATACTCTGATAATAATGTCTAACTACCCTTATAAATGCTACTTTCACAAAAGACAGATCAATAGTCTATCAATATTTGGTGTTGTAATCATCATAGTTAGGGTCTAATTGTAATTTCACAAATTATTTCTAACATCAAGTAACATCTAATAAATTTTGATTACTGCCATTATCTGCAGTTTTGTAAACAGAAGTTTACATTGCTCAACTAGGATTCTGTTTAAAATCATTTTTTTTTTCTGGTGTGGAAATACATCCTGAGTATGATGAGGCTGCCACAAACACATATTCAATAAGTTACTTGGCACTGAGATATACTGAAAAACATAGAGCATAAGCTCTCAATATCAAGATTGGATCTTAATTTTCCAAATGGAAACAACTCTTGACACAAATTCTTTGCATGTAAATTCCAAGAAAGAGTTGGGTCCATATAAAACCTAAAATAATTTATCTTCATCTATTATTTCAATCAGTTTTCTTATACCAAATGTCAATGTTTTCCCTTATTTGGAAACCATTGTTTGAAAATTGGTTCCATTCTTTTGATATGATATATTCTTTTATTATGATATTTATATTTTCTTTAACTCCTCTAAACTTAAGTAAGTGGATATCAAATTCCTGATGATAGTTGTATCATCAATATATATATATATATATATATATATACCAGCTGAGGAGAAAAATGCAGTGGTAAACCACTTATCATAATGATGAAGTAAAAAGACCCATAATGGTATATAGTGGCAGGTAATTCTTTATTTTTTCTGGATCAGAGGAAACCTCATTAATATTCACAATTCTCATTTGATAAACAGGATTAAATCATTTTATTACAGGATCACAAATATTATACAATAACATTTTTCCAAAACAAAACATGTGACATAAAATCAAATTCATCTGACTAGCTATAGTCAGAATATTTGCTCTCAAAAGCATCAGTGATTAACTTAAGGGAACTAGTCAAAGGGATGATTCTACCAAGATGCTTAATTGTAAAGCTGGTATCTCCTAGTTTGGATGTAAGGAGATATTGGATGTCAAACTCCAATATTAGTTATTTCAACAACAGTACCTCTCAAAACTTGGTAACCATACAGTATATCACAAGTTACTCATATTTAAGACACAACTCCTTAACTTTGTCACTCATCAACTACCTGTCAAAAGGTCACTGTAGCTACTGTATTCGAAGACATAAAATAAACATTTTAGAGAAAACCCTAACTAAAAATAACAATAATTTTCTAGATAGATAACACTTCTGTAAACCAGGAAAATAATGTTTAGGAAATATATATGTATATCTTTTAAAGGAAAATACAATATTTCTTTTAATAGGACTATTCTCTTTCACAATAGACTTATTTAGGTAAGTGACAATAAGCTTAATAGTTTCATTATCAGTCACATAAAGACAAAATGTTCACAGTTCAGTGAATCTAACATTATGAAGTTATAAATGTTGATGTTTTAGATTGGACATATTAACTGGTTCACTCTCAATGTAAGAGGATGAAGTAAACTTATGTGTGTGTAATTATACAGACATTTATATGAGTTACTGAATATACATCTTTATATATAATATACATACAAAGGCTATTTTTTTAAGTAAGGTTTGTTTTTTAATACAAACAAAATTAGTAAAGATACTGTCAAAAACCTTCTTTTTTTCAATCTTTACGTTACTTTTCTACACAGTTACCTTTTTGTTTAAACAATTATCGTAGAATTTTTTGGTGCTGCATGAATGCAGCAAAAAACTCCAGATGACAGTAGGCCATGTTGCTTATTCTGAATGGCATGCCAAAGCTTCAAGGTCTCACAGTACGCAGCTGAGTTTATTGTTATCCCTTTGGGCATAAAGTGGACTAACAGGCACCATGTCTATCCAAAACAGAGTTGTTATAATCTTGGATGTTGACATTGCCTGTCTGGCTTTCACTCTGACTGGAAATTTTGTGTGTCACCATTCTAATGACTGCCACTTTGATGCTGGAGTGATGAGAGAAACCCATGTCTCGTCCCCTCTGACAATGTGGTCCCAAAGTGCATCTCCTTCCTCACCGTATTGGGTCAAAAATGATAAACTAGCCATTCTACTTTTTTGGTATTCTTCAGAGAGAGAGCAGCCTGGAAATTCAGTGCAAGCAGTTTTTTGAACTGCAAGATTTCAGAAACGATTTTGTATAGCACTGAACTTGAAATTTGTAGTAACATCAGTGACAAAATGAAAATTGTCAATTTCCAGTCTTCACAAATTTTTGTCAACTTTGCACACCAAATCGTTTGTGATTACAGAAGGTCGCAGTTCATCATGGACATTTTGCCACCCATTCTTGAACAGTCTTACCTATAAACGCACTTTGCTGTCACATTTCTTGTAGTCAAAAATCAAATCAGACCGTATTTCACAATTGGTAAGCCATTCAATTGTTTGAAACATTTCAAATACACAATACAAACCACACACAGTGATGCTATGAAAAATGGTGTCTGCATATGAGTAAGACATGTAGGGAGTCGATGTTCATGCGTGTTTTATCAGCCATCCAAAATGTACATTGCTATATCCAATCGGACCTTATTTAAAAAAATATGTTACCCATATATATATTTTCTTTTTTTGTCTTCAGTCATTTGACTGGTTTGATGCAGCTCTCCAAGATTCCATATCTAGTGCTAGTCGTTTCATTTCGGTATACCCCCTACATCATACATCTCTAACAATTTGTTTTACATATTCCAAACGTTGCCTGCCTACACAATTTTTTCCTTCTACCTGACGCTCTAATATTAAAGCGACTATTCCAGGATGCATTAAAATGTGGCCTATAAGTCTGTCTCTTCTTTTAACTATATTTTTCCAAATGCTTCTTTCTTCATTGATTTGTCGTATAACCTCTTCATTTGTCACTTTAACCACCCATCTGATTTTTAACATTCTCCTAAAGCACCACATTACAGAACCTTCTAATCTTTTCTTCTCAGGTACTCTGATCGTCCAAGTTTCACTTCCATATAAAGCTACGCTCCAAAAATATACTTTCAGAAATGCTTTCCTGGTGTTTAATTTAATTTTTGATGTAAGCAAATCATATTTCTGATTGACAGCTCATTTCGTCTGTGTTATTCGGTATTTTATATCGTTCCTGCTTCATCCATCTTTAGTAATTCTACTTCCGAAATAACAAAATTCTTCTACCTCCATAGTCTTTTCTCGTCCTACTTTTAAATTCAGTGGTCCATCTGCCATATTTCTACTACATTTCATTACTTTCATTTTGTACTTGTTTATTTTCATGAGATAGTTTTCTTGTGTAGGACTTTGTCCATACCATTCATTGTTTCTTCTAAATCTTTTTTACTCTCAGCTAGAATTACTATATCATCAGCAAATCATAGCATCATTATCTTTACACCTTGCACTATTACTTCGGATCTAAACTGTTCTTTAACATCAATAATTGGTAGTTCTATGTAAAGACTAAAACGTAATGGGGATAGGGAATCTTGTCTGACTCCGTTTTTTATTACTGCTTCTTTCTTATGCTCTTCAGTTATTACTCTTGCAGTTTGGTTCCTATAAATGTTAGCAATTGTTCTTCTATCTCTGTACTTCAATCTTATTTTTTTTTTTAAATGCTGAGCATTTTATTCCAGTCTACGTTATTGAGTGCCTTTTCTAGGTCTATAAATGCCAAGTATGTTGGTTTGTTTTTCTTTAATCTTCCATCTATTATTAATCTGAGGCCTAAAATTGCTTCCCTTGCCCCTATACTTTTTCTGAAAGCAAATTGGTGTTTTCCTAACACTTCTTCCACTCTCAATTCTTCTGTATATAATTCTAGTTAAGATTTTTGATGTATGGCTAGTTAAGCTAATTGTTCTGTATTTTTCACATTTATCTGCTCCTGCGTTTTTTGATATCATGACAATAAAACTCTTTTTGAAGTCTGATGGAACTTCCCCTTTTTTATAAATATTACATACCAGTTTGTATAATCTATCAATCGCTTACTCACCTGCACTGCGCAGTAATTCTACAGTATTCGAGAATATTCCCAGAGCCTTTCTGCCATTCAAATCTTTTAATGCTCTCTTAAATTCAGATCTCAGTATTGTTTCTCCCCTTTAATCCTCTTCGACTTCCTCTTCTTCCTCTATAACAGCATTTTCTAATTCATTTCCTCCGCATAACTCTTCAACATATTCCACCCATCTATCGACTTTGCCTTTCGTATTATAAATCAGTGTACCATCTTTGTTTAACACATTATTAGATTTTAATTTATGTACCACAAAATTCTCCATAACTTTCCTGTATGTTCTGTCTGTTTTAGCAATGATCATTTCTCTTTCCACTTCTGAACACTTTTCTTTAATCCATTCTTCTTTCGCTAATTTGCACTTCCTGTTTATAGTATTTCTTAACTGTTGATAGTTCCTTTTACCTTTTTCATCACTAGCATTCTTACACTTTCTACATTCATCCATCAGCTGCAATATCCTTTGATATCTAAGGTTTTCTACCAGTCGACGATGTCCTCCAAAAAAATTTTCTTTACCTCCTTTCCTCAAGCTTCTCTAAATTCCACTGATTCATCTGACACCTTTTCTTCAGGTTTATAAACTCCAATCTACATTTCATTATCACTAAATTATGGTCACTATGAATGTCTGCTCCTGGATATGCTTTGCAGTCAATGAGTTGATTTCTAAATCTTTGTTTAGCCATGATATAATGTATCTGATACCTTGTATTATCACCAAGCTTTTTCCATGTGTATATTCTTCTATTATGATTTTTAAACTGGGTGTTGACAATTACCAAATTATACTTCTTGCAAAACTCAATTAGTTGGTTCCTTCTTTTATTCCTTTGTCCAGCCCATATTCACCCACAATATTTCTTTCCTTGCGTTTTCCGATGCTTGATTTCCAATCTCCAACTATTATTAAGTTTTCATTCCCTTTTATGTGTTTAATTGCTTCATCAATTTCTTTGTATACTCACTCTACCTGATCATCATCACATCATGGGTACTTATAGGCATATATATATATATATATATATATCATACAATACAAAATACAAAGCTCCCTCAAATCCTCTTTTCAGCTTACATCTCACATTTCAGTAGTTTAGTTTGAAGCCTAACAATCATTTTCACCACAATACAAATACACACAAGGGCATATATACATGCACACACAAACACATTTCCCTGCATCTTGTTCTCATCAGATACACAGAACTGACAACCATAACTAGAGGGGTGGAAAGTACATACAGCAATATATAGCCATTCCCTGTTCTTCCCAACATCCCTCATTCCATACATTTATCTATGAATGACCAACTGGTGTGCCTGTCAATCACAGTGTCAAACCCATATCAGAATTACATTCCAAACAACACCATGCAATATAATATCAAATTATAAATATTAATGTATGATGGCTAGCATTAACTGTTGTAATATTAATATTGTAATGACTGCTAACATTATATTGTAATGTCATTTAAAATAGTATGTATGCTTGTATTCTACTGGCATTTATATTTTGAAATGGTAATATTAGCAAGTAACAAGTATAAATATTATATCATTGTGTCAAAGATAGATATACTGACAGAAGTTGCAAGTACAGATATTTTAATAATAAATTTTTTTTCTGGCTTCAGCGAAATGCAAGAGCTACAATTTAGCATTATAAGACTTTTTTTAAATTAAAAAGCAGAATGGTTATAATTATACAGTTATTTCCTAAGAACATTTTACATAATTTTCATAAATTGCAGTATTTATTATAAAGCGGAATACTATAAGTTTGCAGCAGAAAATTTTTGCAAAATTATTGACAAAAGAATAAATTTTTTAAAAAATTTAAAGCATTTCACATTACCATTTTAATAATACTGGTGTTAAATGTTTGTTGGCTTTCATACTGAGAAAATCTCACATTGTTATTGAAAAAAAGTTATCAAAATTTATCTAAAAACTATTTCAAAAGTGATACACACACGTAAGCTGTATGTAAAGTACCATGATGATCCAGATCAACAAAAAGTACCTTTTTTCTAAGGAAAGACTTTTACAACTTCCAAGAAATTTTTATAATTGATGATTCCAAGATTATCAGGCATTCCTAGTGGTTTCAAATCTATATTACTGAAAATCTGAATAAATTCTAAAATCTGAACTTAGCAGATCTGGAATTAAATCCCACACAGATCTGACATTTTCATATAGAACACAAAAATTCCATACATATTACTTACTCTATTCCTTAACAAGACACACAATTATGTGGTGGTGAAATGAATCAACTTGAAAATAAATGTACTTATAATATAATACTACCTCATTTATTTATCATCTATAGAATTTTATGCAGTTAATCACCAGAGGCAATGACCTAAATCTTTGCCTGCTAAATACTACAATGCTGTAATATTTCACCTGTTGAAATGTAATGTTTTACCTGTTGCTGTATATGTTTATGAGTTTGAAGTTTTATAACTCACTTTACAGTTTTTACAGTAAAAAGTCAAGGTTGGTCATATTATATTTTTTCATAACTGCTGTTCTAATCTATAAATTTTATTGAAATGCTGAATTTTTCTTCAAAACTGAAGGATAGTCCTGATTATTATTTTCTTATTAAAAGATAACTAGGATTTAACTAAAGATTTAATGCAAGATATAACTAAGGTCTATTTGAAATTAAAAAACACAATTAAAAGATATAAATGATTTATCATTTATTTATTTATTCTTTTTATAGCCAAAACTGTCTACAAATATTTTTTTATTTTTTCACACAATCACAATTGACTTAAAAAATGAAGAGGTTCATAAAAGTTTCTGGCATCCTGATCTAAGCAGTCACATTGTTTTTCAGTTCACTACAAATGTTCAATTACTGCAATGCAAGCGATTTCTCTAAGGGGAACTGTATTTAATTGGTGTGAGATCAGAAGAGAGGGATCAAAACAAATTCTTCAGCAAAGCTTTTTCCAACAATTTAACAATTGAATAGTTGAGTTGCTGAATGTGGTCAAGTATTATTGTGCAAAAGCATGACTATGATTCCACTAAAAAGAAATCTACATTTTTTGTTTTGAATGGCACATCAAGTTTTACACCTAAGGATTTTACAGTACACTTCAACAATAATAGTAGTTTTGCATTCAGAAAATCATCAAGATAATTTAGCTAAAGTGTATCTTCTTTGTTTTCGGTGATAATGAGTGTTAGCATTCTATTGATTGTTATTTTGATTTAACGTTTGCTTAAAAAATCTCCAGTTTCATACCATGTGATAATGTGGCCCAAATAGCTCATCCTCTTCGTTCTCTAAACATTGCAAAAAATATTGATCTGAAGTCACATTTCTGTTCAAGTATGTTTCTGTATATGTATTTGACATCCACCTCGCTCACAATTTTTTGTAAGCAATTTTCTCTACCACAATGTTGTAAATTAGAGTGTTTAACAGAAAACTTAAGAGAGATATCTGAAGTCACAAGCAGCTGATTGTCACGTAGTTCTGCATTCACTTTTACCACTAATTTTTGAATTCTTTCACTAACCCATATGTTATGTTTTTTTACACACTTTTCATAATGAACATTCATGCATCCTTTCTGTAAAAAAACAAAATTATTCTCTAACTTTATTACCACTCATGACACTTTTCCCACACACTACATAAAACTGGCTGTTAATTTCAACAGCACTATTCTTTTCTTTCTAACAAAAAAAAAAAAACATATCACAGCAAAATCATCACAACTGGTGGGTTTATCTAGCAAAGTATTCACTGTAAATCACTCACACATTAAACAATCATATAGCTGAAGCTGATTAAGTGCCCAACAGCCAGTACTATGTCAGATTGAAACAAACAACTTCACCTTATTATTAAAGTTGGCAGTAATTTCAAAACAGACCTTACTTAAAAAATGCATCTCAAACATTTAAATTAATTAATTACAATTACAAATATACCATACTTTTATAAAATGGACTAATCTTTTATTATCCCTGTTTTGAAAATGTTTCTAAAAAATAAACAGAATATAACTTGTTTATTCTATATTTTTGTAAATTCTAGACATATTGTTGTAACACACTTGTTTTCTTTTTAAATTCTGTTTGTATTATAATATTAAATTATTTCTATACAGTATTATTTTTGTGAAGTTTTTTGGTTATAAAAAACATACAAATAAAATTACCACAAAATTTTTCAAGTGCCTAATATGCTATTTTTCCATTTATTCTCATATCCACTGCAGTTTTCGTCCCAACACCAAATGGATAACAATGATTATAATGTATCATAGAATCAAAAATAAAGTATAAATAGTTTATTATAAATTGAACCATAATATATATATATATAAAACCATAAAAGATACATGCAATTTTAGTATTTAATTAACTGATTTCATTTCATAGAAGACTAATTTTAATGCATCTGTAACAGATATTTTAAGTGCATATAGCATAATATTATAAACATTAATTTTATCAGATAATATTATATAAATTTAACAGCATCTAAAAATCTCTAATACAACGTTTAGAAATGAATTGATTTTAAAATGTACATTCCTAATATGTTCATTCAATATAATTTATTACTGACATAATATAATTGCAAATTATAAACATTAAACTGAATAAAGGTTATTAGCCCATACTTTTATTATTTACTAATAAACAAGACTCTACTTTTAAGCTACCTATTAAGATGTTTACCGCAGCCAGAAGATAATATTTTCTTCTCGAGCATGTGAATTCCAATACCAGTTTATTAGAACATAATGTTAATTTTAATTGATATCATTAAAACATAATGGTGATTTTAATTGATATCATTGTTGAGAATGGCTTCAAATAACTTATACTGAAATAGCTGTAGTAACATTTAAAAATGAATTAATTCTAAAATAATAATACACATATAACAATCCGTCTGATGAATATATGAGTCTATTACAAAAATAACAGACTACTTACATGTGACTGTAGCTTGTCGAGTTTTCTTCTTTTAGATTCAGCCTCAGGTGATCTAGTCCTATATTTTTCAGCAGGTGAAACTGGGCTTCTCTGAAATACAAGCATTCTGTATAATCTTTTTTGTAACATTAACCTAAAGCTTCTCTTTAAATCTATATGTTGATTACACTTTTAATAACACATGCTCATTAAAGAAATGATACACCACCAGGAAAAACACACTTACCAGGAGACATTCTTACTTTACCAGGAAAAATTGACTTTATTTAAAATGTGAAAAGGAGTCAGCGATATAAATAAACCATGTAAAAAATAACAATAATATTTCTTTTCTTATTTCAAGTAAAAGATTACTGTCTCAAATAAATACATCTTAAAAATAAAGTAGATTTTTAACAACTTAAAATGTACATTATCAACTACATTTTAACACCACCAATAAAGAAGCTCCAAACAGTACCAAAGAGCCTTTGGAAATTATTTCAATAAATTATTTAGACAGAAAGACATTTCATTATTTTTTTTAAATATCATAAATAAAATAATAATATATTAAAATAAAAATATTAAAAACTGCATTACTCCAATTAAATATTAAAATTAATAATTACAGTATTAAGTAATAAAATAAATAATAATTTACTAATGCTACTGTAATGATTTTAACAAATTGAGCTTTATAACAAAAGGGAATTAATAATGTGTAACTTAATGTGAAAGTACAAAATTGTTTTGTGGATCATAACTGGACTGTAGAAGATTTAGCAATGGGTGAAATAATCTTACTGTAACAATATCATAAGCTGTTTCCAGAAATACTGGACATCATTGATCATCAAGGAGGTATTCTCCACAATTTTTCTATTTTTTTTTGTTTTTCAACATTTTTAACTACAAACATACAATGAATACACAACAAAGTTATCATTTAAAAAGTAGTATAAAAAAAACCTGCCAGGGAATAACTCTGTGAGTGAGAAATAACAAGTAGTGCCATTCCTAACAGCTACACCGGGTACTATTTCAAAATGGAAAAAGTTTTTAAAATATCATCATACACTCGGTAACATATAGTAGCAAGCAAGGAACCTAACCTTACTACAAAATTTCATAAAGATTAGAAATCACACATGACCATAACTACATCACAAACACCTTAAGAGATGAATGGTGAAAGGTTGAGTTAAAATGCTTGACTTGA
Source organism: Lycorma delicatula (assembly GCF_047948215.1). Taxonomy (NCBI): domain Eukaryota; kingdom Metazoa; phylum Arthropoda; class Insecta; order Hemiptera; family Fulgoridae; genus Lycorma; species Lycorma delicatula. The sequence goes on from NC_134455.1 coordinate 128,106,780, forward strand.
TTTATCAGGTCAATTAAATACAAGGATTTTTCAATAATTAAATAGACAAATGTCAACACTAGAAAAACTATTTAATAGAATAAACTGAAACTGTCTAACATTTAAGTTGATGGACTTGACATAGTAAATATCAGCTGTTTAAAAATAATTTCCATTATTATAACGCCTTGCTTATTTCAAAATGTCAACTCCACTTAAAACATGTATCATGGAAGAACAGTATGCATGATTTTTATTTCTGAAGGTGTTAAACAGTCAAAATTCACTTGTAGATGTTAAAACGGTATGGTAAAAATTTATCTTGTAAATTTTTATAAGTGCATTAAATAACAATAACATATTATTGTAACAATTTAAATCAGGCAGAACAAGTGTTACTGACTTTCATCGTAGGTGCAAGGCTGGTGGAACTTTCAACTAATGCTTTATAAAATCACATTAATGATCATTATTTCAAATATGGAAAATTGCTAAAATTTGTAGTGTGAGTATTGGCATACTTTGGCCCTTTGATGCAGACAAAGTTATGTTGTATCGGAGTCTCTCTTTCTGTTGTGTTTTGAGCTGTTCATCGTGTGTGTACCTTCGACAGTTCTCTGCAAATTCGATTTTGAGTGCTTTAGCAACGGTAGCGTCATTTACTCTGAGACTCGTCAATCATTACTTGTGCACACAGTGCAAGGCAAAAATTTGTTCGAGCACCCGCCTCAGCATGGCGATAAAGTGGCAATGACTGCTGATCGTAAGTCCCTGTGATGAGTAAAAGGTAGCGCCCTTTAGTCCTACTCGCATTCTTTTAAGAACAAGGGCAGTAATCCGTGGTTTCTTGCCATATGTTGGACGTATTACACTTAATCAATCCAGCATCAGCAAAGAGGTGCATAGTGTGACAGAAGAATATTTAAGGTCTCTGGCTGCCCGTCTTGCTGCAGGCAGTTGTCACGTTCATGGGCTTGCCCAACTTAGTGGATAGGAGGAAGACAGCGAGAATCTCATTAGGTCAGGTTGCAGGTAGGATTAGGGAGTCTTCAGCCATGGAAGGTTTCCAGGAAGTGAAGAAGTCTAGGTGGAAGAGGAAGCCAGAGCCAGTGCCATCAACAAGCTCTTCTGAGGACGATGTGAGTGAGATGGATACAGGCTCACCCACCCAGGCTAAAGCAACCCCAGCAGTTGAGGATTTCTAAAAGTGAAGGGCAGACCTGGCAGTTCTGCCCCGCTGGCTAACATAGTCCAAGAGGACCTGGACTACTTGTTTGAGTTTCTAGCCATCCCCGGCGGCGTCAGTATGGGAACGAGGACGACGGTTCTTCACCATCTCATGAAGATAAAGGAGCATTTGCGGCGTTTGTAGGTGGTTTCGAGGCATTGGACTGTAAGTCCCAGGAGGCAAAAGTCCAGCCTAAGGTAGTTCAGGCCCCAGCGCGGCCCAGGCGCTACACTGATGTGCTGCGAACTAAGCGTGAAAGCCAGCAAGGCGGCTTAGAAGCAGGAGGTCCTGTTTATGAATAAGGTGGAGTGCTCAAAGGCCACGAGCCAAGACCTTAGGCGAGATTTCCGGGCTGGTCTTCGTGGCGACCAGAATCAGCTGAAGATTAGGGACATTAAGGAGACCAGCAAAGGGCTGGTAGTTGTTGCGGATAATAAGGAGACCTAATTATTGACTTGTATTTGTCGAAACAACATGCAGAACTCCTATGTTCACATCTTAAAGAATGGAATTTAATAAACAAGGACACTAAAATTGCAGTATACAGAAATCAAAGTGAAAATTTATTGAAACACTTTGGAAGAGATGGTTTAATTTGTTCCTGCCATGATGTTAGGGGGCTAATGTCTGAACTGGACACTGAATGTTATTCATGATTGACGTTTATTTATAGACCCATCAAAAAGAAGCTTAATGGCAGTGTTGTTATATAACTCGAATAAGTTTTCTTCTATACCGGCACATGCTTTTTTATTCCTACAGCACATGCTGTAGGAATGAATGAAATATATGAAAGTATGTCAAAAATTTTAAAAGCTATTAAGTATGATCAATATTCCTGGTGAATCACTGCTGAAGGTGATAGGGCTTCTTCTTGATCTGCAGAGTGGCTTTACAAAATATATGTGCTTCTTGTGTTTGTGGGATAGTCAGGCTGCAGATAAACACTATGCAATTAAAGACTGGCCAAAAAAAAATAAGTTTACTCCAGGAAAGTGAAATGTTGCCAATATTCCTCTTGTTGAAGCAAATCATAATATTTGACCACCTCTACACATAAAATTAGGCCTGATGAAGAATAAAGGTATGAATTTTAATTGTTATTATTATTACTTTTGTATTCTATTATTTAAGAAGTTTCCCAATATTTTAAAGGTCATAGCTAAAAATTTGAAGGTGATGAAGAAAAACTGACTATTTAAGATTCAGCATAAAAAATATATTCTAATTCACCTACTTTTATCTCAGTTCCAAATTATTATTATTTTTTTTTTTGACCTGTTATTATTATGTATAAACCAAAAAGTTTTAAAAAATTTTTAAATTGATATTTTTAAATTTTTATCAGCTTCCCCATTCCCAATTTTGCCCTAAAGTACTTTACTGGGGTCACTTGCACTATTTCTTTACCTAGGAAGAAAAAAATTTCATTAAAAATATCCAATAAATAAAAATACTTTTTTTTTTCAATCTTTGGCGAAGGGGAACATTTGGGAAATTAAAAAAAAATGGGCATGCACACATATACTGAGCTTGATATAAAGTTGGATTATATTTGCAAACTTTTGAGAAATTTGTCTCCAAAAAACTACCCACCCCACCCCCTGGAGATATTGACACCAAACTTTTACCAATGAATTGCACCATATACACGAGTCTCTTAACAAAATTTCATCAAAATCAGTTTATCCAATCAAAAATTACTAAGCTTCAAACATGCTAGAGCCTATGCATATGTATAAACATTACTCCCCAGCTTTTTTTGTTTGTTTCTTGGGGTCCCAGGATCAAGAAATGTTGAGAAATGTAATAAACCCATACCCCATTTTTTTACCGATTACCAAACTTTCCTTCTTGCAGCATAGATCTAGAGCTATGATTCCAGGAAAGTAATAAATGTAAACAATAGAACATATTATATATATATAAATATATAAATAACACATACATACACTTGATTCAGTTTTGAAACAAGAAAACATTTACAAGTGATGCATAATAAGAAATGAGTTCTTGTACTATTACAAGAACCAATGTAACTGAAATACAAAGATGGTGCTACTGCAACATCATGTCCAGACAAATAATACTTTCTCAGATAAACACAATTAGTCAACCTAAAGAACATTACCCTATGTTTTAAATAAAAGTTCTATAATTAAAACTATTTTAATAAAATGTTATTCAGTGGATGAATTATACAATTTTTTTTTGTATTATCGCACCTGGCATACAATTTTGATCAAAGTATTTTCCTTCAATTTAATTCATTAAATTGCAAATAATAGTAATTTTATTGATCAAAAATTACTCAAGACAATTTAACAATTACTGCCACGAGTAAAAAATTAACTATAAGAAAAAATTATATACATTTGATACACATACTCATGTTTAAATGAAAAACCTACTATTATTAAAAATGCTTATCTGTTTAGAAAAAGTTGATACATAATTAAGGAATACTGAAAAAAAAACTAGTAATTTGGTATTTCAAACAGATGTTTTCTCAAATATTCCAATTTATATAAACAAAGCATGAAAGAATCAACAAATTAAACAACAAAGTAACAACATAACTGACTCAATAGAGAAAAATAAAAAGTAAAATTGCCAGCCTCATATCTCAAAGAGAAAACTTTCTTTGCAATGAACTTCATGCAACTAAGTGAAAAACATCCCATAGCATCTTGAGACAGAAGCTGAAGTATCAGTTTCTCTCTGTTGATAATTTTTGTCAAGTTTTATAATATAATAAATAAATAAGAATCATTTTTCATTAAAACTACTTGTTAGAACTATCTTTTTTTAAGAAAATGTAATTCTCTTAATTTTAAATCATAATATAACATTCACACATATACAATAGCACCACTTTACTGGAAGATAAGCCTAATACATTCAGACACTCATGTCTACATAAAAAGTTTCATTATTAAATAATCTAAGGCAATATTAGCAAGAATTACATAAAATAATTTCATGAACAATATTTCAGTGCTTATCCAACAAAGGATAGATATGATGACAGTACACTATTACCTTACGTAAATAGTATAACATAAAATATAAAATAAAAGTAAAAGACATTACCAGCCGATCTTCAGGTAAAGAAGGAGGTTTAACATCTGCAGGATCTCTTGCTGCAGCAGCTGCTGCTGCAGCAGCCGCATGTAGATCAGCAGCCTTAACAAGAGGATGTGGTGGTGCAGCTCCTGGTGGGAATCCTAACAGACCGACCCCAGGAGCACCAGCATGAGCAGCAGCCGGAACACCAGGTGGACAATGCGGCAGCTGCTGGGCGTGTATCTGTTGCTAACACAAATGTTCATTGATTATGATAAAGAAGATTTACAGCAATTAGATCATAATTTGATTTCTCAAAGTATGCACAAGAAAAAGTATTAATATATATCTTAAAATTTTATAGTGTTTTCAGGAAAATTAAAATGAATAACCATCAGTAACTATCAGCTAAACACATCTGTCCTCAAAACATGATATAAAGAGAAAATAATTGACCGATTCAGATGATATTTCAGATATCTTGGGCAACTTTGTTGAATCACTGTAGGAACTGTACGTACCTGTAGCTTGTTACATCTGTGGATCACTGGACCAGTATATGTTGTTTATTAGACCCCAACTAATAAGAGTGGCTAGAAAGCAATTTTGAAGAGTCGATAGTCTCAACAAAATAAATTCATTCTACCTATCTTTAGCTACTAATTTCCATATGGGAAGGGAAATCCCAAATACCTCTTAAGCCTTGTCACACTACAGAAACTGCTGCACTCTTTTGACAAAATCTTGCACTGAGATACTTGTCTAAAAATTCAATTATTAGTTTTAATAAAGATTAAAATCTCTGAAAATAAATAAATCACAAAAGCAACTCAATGCTACTGAAAAAAATGCAATACAATATTCCCTCACACAAGTAATACTGTTAATATGCCATGTCAAAGTTAGCAGGTGAAATTAGAAAATAAATAAAAATTAAACATAATACCTTGAGAAATTAATTTTTTTCTATTAAGAAGATTTTAAAACACATGTTTATTTTTAATATGAAATGTCAAAATATATGCTAACACAATCACAAAAACAACACGATTCTGTTCAGCTGGTAACTAATTATGCACTACTACTCAGAACTTTTACCCGAAAATTCTATTAGGGAATCTTATGTGTTACAAAAGTTAAAAAAGAACTTTTCACTTCACAAAGAGTTATGTTCAAGAAAGGTATAATGTTTTTGAAATGAAAAGTTTTTTGTTTGAATATTGTTTTATATCTCATTCATCAAAAAGAATAATGATTAACAGACCCACCAGTAACTAGCTCATCTCAGATCAGTAATAAAAGAATACTCAAATTTTACTTAACACGCTTGAGTTTGTAAACAAAATTTTTAGGATAATTTCAGGAATTTAAAAAAATTAATTTAATCTTTAACATTGAAATCTTTTAATTATTACTAATGATATGATTAAAATTATCTTACCACCACAAAATTTATAAAAAAAATTTTATAGAAAGTTATGCTATCCGACAGCATTTGTAAAGTGTAATAAAAAATTTGTAAAAAGTATAATAACATAGCAGTATCTACAACAAACATAACATCAGACAAAACTACAAAATTAAATTACAAAGCCAAATAAAAATCCAGAATTAACTAAAACCATTTCTAGAAGACAGAAATTAGATTCTGAACATTAACAAATATTGCATAATGCAGAGGAATGCTTCACTGAATACATTTATATTAGGATGTTAGGTCCCACACCAACTTTAACAGTAGTACACAACCTGATAATCAATAGAGAAAGTCATTCTTGAAAGTAGCATAGCTATTTCCAAAGAACAAGCATCAGTTATGTCAGGCAGTAAAGTGAGGGGTGAAGTGGTTTCCCATTATCTTCTTCATGGAATCAAATTCACTTTTGCATATCAGCATTTCAAGTCCAGAGAAATTAGATGATATTCAACTTTATAAATAACATATTCATTTTTTTCACCACAGAGACTGGATGAATGATAAATTCTATTAGTCAAAGAGAAAACAACACAAGATTCATCTGAAGCCCTGATTCTTTACATGCATCAGAACCATAACAAAGACTGTGACAGATCATGCAAAACAAAACTCTACAAAGAACCTCTAAAAAATGATTAGAAGTTTCGCTATGATGTTGCTTTTACAACTTTAAAATTCACTGAATAAAACACAGCTTACCTTATTTTATAACATTTTTTTAATTTATATGAGAAATAATCAATCTAACTACTATAGCAAACTTCAGATTTTTTCATTAACTATTAAACCACAAATTGAACAAATTTTTTATGGCCTTATTCAAAATAAAAAAAATAAAAATGTAAAAAAATGGAATTTAGAATATAATTTATTATCAGTAATGCGAGTATTGAAACGTATTTGCAACAAACATAAGGATCTGAAACAAACTCTCTAATGAAAATAAAATGCAAAATCAATTGATCTAACTTGTGAAAATACCCACTTTTGAATTTCTAGTGAAGAAATAAAATTCAAGCATATTTTCTAGTTAACTTGAGATTCAAAGATGATGGTTTTATTATGTAATATTACAAATAAAAAAGAAACCCTTCTTATATTTTTGTACTAATTATAATTTTTACTATTTACTAATAATAATAATATATAATATTTAATAATATAATATTACTATTTATAATACTGAAATGATTTTGCAATACAAGTGGGAAAATTGCTTGTTTTGTGTAATAAGGATAATAAAAAAAAAGTTCAAATAATTTTTTACTGCACTATATTTAAGCATCATTTTGACTTTCATTTTGTTATAAAATTATACTAAAAGGTCTATTTCTTACAATAAATTCAACCGAGTAACTGACTGTAATGAAGAATATAATTTTGTATAATTTATGAAATAAATAGAAAATGTTGTACTATAATACTGAAAATCTGCAAAAACTACCACAATAATGTTCTAATTCGTTTTAAACACAGGATCTAGTTATACATGTAATTTTCATTATATAAATCAAAACTGCCATAAATAGAATCGGAGTTAATCAATATATTTTAGCGCACGCACGCGCGCACAACACTATACATTAAAAGAATTTAACAGAATTATCAATGTAACATTCCTACAAAATAATATTCAGAAAAATAAAATAATAAACAGCAACATAGACAATAGAGCAAAAGATAAAAAGATACCAGTAGAAATAAGAAACCACCATCATCAACCCAGTTACTTTAAGAATAAAAAACTATTTAGATTAACAAAATCCATAAGCAGTAAAATCATTTAAAACATTCACAAAGTATAAATATTACATACTTGATCTTCCACCACTACACTATTATCAAACATACAGGATATTCAGCAGCATACATTAATTAATATTAATTATGTACATTTTGGTAAAGGAGATGAAAGGAGCTTTATACTACCCAAACCTTATTTTGACAGAATAAATTTTTAATGGAATTTAAAAAATATATATAAATGTATATATAAATAATAATAAGCTAAGTAACCAGAGTTACTAGACGATAACATAACTAGTACATAATGTTCATGGTGTGATAATTTGCCATTTATCCTCATTTCATTACTCATAAAAACTTCACAGCTTTAATAAGCATAATTCTGAACAGAAAAAAAGTCTACAACTAGTCTAACTGGACTTCAGCAGAACTGATAATTCAGAAACTGAATTTGAATACATTCCATTTAAGATCAACACACTTCTAACCAGTTAAAAAAAAGTAATACGCCAATTACCACAAGTACTAGAATATTTTATTATTCTATCACAGCTAAAAAGTACTTGTAAGTATTTTATTGTAGTAAAATAAAAAAAATAGAAAATTATCAATCTCCAATCTTACTAAAACATTGATTAAGGATTGTTTGAAAAAAATGCAATAAAACTGGAATTTTCAATTCAGCTGCTAAACTGTAATTGAAAACAATAAAGATGCTCATATAGCACTAGCCAAGAAGAGTTTAAATGTCAGTATATGGTATGCAATAAAGATAAATGAAAAAACAATAAATTAAATTTAAAAAAAAAATGTTTTTCATGAAAGAGCTTAAATTAAAGTAAGTCAAATGTTTTATTGATCTTAAAGTAAGTCTATAAGCAATAGTTCAACAAGGTGTAAAACACCACATTAAGAATTACTTCAAGATGTCAATTTTAATATTTTTTTATGAACCAATTTTTGTTTTCATTTTTGCACATAAATGAATGTGACACATTGCGATATCAATAAACCCTGAAGTTAACATGTAAATAAATGGAGAACTATTTTGCTCAATTCTAAAAAAATGTTACTGGCAGCTTAAGTACATATAATAACACTGGTCAACATGATTTTTGTCTCACGAGTACCAACAGGTGTACTTAATGCAGCTTTTCATCCTGTTTTCAAATATGTATTCAAAATTTCTCCATCACCCACATTTTTTTGTTATTTTAATTTCTTTAAATATTAAAAAAAATTGTTTTGTTCATTTGTCCATTGCCAAGTAAAAGTTCCTACAGCATTATAAATATGGTGGAATCAAATGAGCTAACTCAAAGGGTAGCACTGCTACTGTTGTGCAGGTTCAGACAGACAAACGTGTACAAATGTGATCTAGTGTAGCACACATTCATCAGAACGTTGCCAGTTGTGAGGTAGAATAAGTAAACACATTATTGTGTGCTTTATGTGTTTGAATTATTGTGTATTACATATTTACAATTTTATTTCTTTTAATTAGTTGTTAGTTACAAAATGCCTAGAGTTTGTTTAAATCATCCTAACAATTTTTTATGTATGTGGTGAAGTGACGCTCAAGTCCCAAAGACGAAACCTTACTCCAGTAGTAAAAAATTGTTATGAACTTTAATTTGGGTGTAAAGTTGGGGACCAAACAAGGGCCTGGGCCCCACATATCTGTTGTTTATCGTGTTCTAGGCTTCTCACTGCATGGAAAAATGGTACTCGCCAAATGCCATTTGCTATCCCTATAATAAGGAGGGAACACAAAGAACACTCTTCTGACTGTTATTTCTGCTTAACTAACATTAAAAGGATTACGTCAAAATCAAAACATACAGTAGTGTACCCTAACTTACAATATGCAATGAGACCAGTTCCACACTGTGAAGAACTGCCCATACCAAAGCTACCAGAACATGTGACATTAGATGAAGAGAGCCAAGTCTGATGGAAGTAAGGAAGAAAAAGAAACAGATTCTGGTGATACAACTTTTGAACAAAGCACTTCATCTGAGCCTCATTTACTAACTCAAGAAAATCTTAATGATCTCATATGAAATTTAAAGTTATCCAAAAAACAGTCTGAAATGCTTGCTTCCCAGCTAAAAGGATGGAATCTTCTTCAAAAGAATACAAAGATATGTACTTATCGTGATCGTCATTCTGAATTTAAAGAATATTTTTCTGAAGAAAATGGCTTAGTGTTTTGTAATGACATTTCTTCTCTTATGGAGACACTGTAATGAACATAACCCAACAGAATGGCATTCGTTCATTGATTCCTCTAAATTTAATTTAAAATCTGTGCTTCTGCATAATGGCAATAAATTTCCATCAGTACCTGTGGCTCACTCTGTTAGTATGAAAGAAACATATGAAAACTTAAAATTTTTATTGGAAAAGCTTCAATATGCAGTGTATGAATGGAATATTTGTGGTTTTGAAAGTAATTGCACTTATTCTTGGTCTACAGCTTGGTTACACAAAGTACTATTGTTTTTTGTGTGAATGGGATAGTAGGGACAGAAAAAACCATTTTGTTAGAAAAGAATGACCTAAGCGCGAGTCACTCATTCCTCAACAGAAAAATGTGAAACATGACCCATTGTGTAATCCTAAAAAAGCATATCTACCTCCGTTGCATATCAAACTAGGATTAATGAAGAATTTCGTCAAGGCCATGGACAATACTCCTGGTTTCAGGTACTTAAAACAGAAGTTTCCTGAAATTAGTGATGCAAAAATTAAAGAAGGAATATTTGTAGGGCCACAAATATGATCACTAATGCATGATGAAAAGTTGAGAAACTATTGAATCCACTGGAGAAAGGAGCTTGACAAGCATTCAAAAATGTTACTCAAAAGTTTATTGGGAAATTGAAAGGCAGGAAATGACTGTGATATTGTTAACATCTTATAAAAATTCGGGGTGTAATATGTCCTTAAAAGTACACTTCTGCATTCACACCTAGATTTCTTCCCAGAAAATCTTGACACAGGGTGCAATGAGCACGGGGAACACTTTCATCAGGAGATTGCAGCTATGGAAAAGAGATATCAAAGCAAATAGAATTGTAATATGCTGGCTGATTATTGTTGGAGCATCAAGAGGGATGCTCCACAGGTGAAATATAGCAGAAAACCATCATTTCTTACTTTCTACGTGAGTCAAATGTTTGAATATTGTGTAGTTAAGAATGCAAAAAGTACTGAAATGTTTGAAATTATAAATGCCTGTCTCTTGGAAACCTTGCATGATGGAAAACCAATATCATATTTGAATTCAGGAGAAAAAATACTATCAAAATCATGTATTTTTCCTCCTAGACAAAAAAAATTCTGTTTTGTTCCACAGTGTAATCAGAACATGAAGATCAATCATAAATCAAAAACTTGTATTTTATAAGTTTCTTTTTTTTCAATTACAAAAACATTATGTAAACTAGTAAAAAGCTTTATGTGTTTTCGTTATTCTTTTACACCAATCAATAATAATGTTCATTAGAAGAAATAATTATTTTAAGAAAAAGGTCTTAAATAAATTGGCTACAAAATTGAAAATTAAAATTAAAGATTTTGTTTGATATAAGTTGTTTTTTTTGTTTTTAAACAAACTGTTGGAGTTATTGCAATTGAAACTATAAAAATGTCGTTTGATTTTCTATTTTATAAAACTTGTAATAAGAGTTCTGAGACACATTTGTAAACACATAGTTTTGAAGGAACCCAGGCTACAGATGTGCACTGTTTAATCATGGTCCACGATTCTAGAGACCTACAAAGCTTACATCTTTTAAACTCAATATTATAAATATCTTTTTTTAGATGTGCTTTAGAATAAACCCTACCAACACAGTTATATAAATGAGAGCTCCAACAAAAGTTACCACTTCTAAAAAGTGAATTAAATGTAAAGTTTAACATTTATACAATCATTTAACTTAAAAAACATATAGCAATGCAGGGATAATTAATACAGGAATGTAATATATTTTTAAGTTTAATATAGGTTAAAAATACAATAATAATAAATGAATAAATAACATAACTTTTATATTGGGGTTTGGGTTGTTAATTAATCAATTTTAAAAGGCTAAAATAAGGTCACGTTATATATAAGAAATAGATAAAGTGACATTTTATTTAAAGTAAACTTACTAAAAGTTGTTGAAGGCCCTGCTGCTGCTGTTGCTGAAACAAATATTGAATATAAAATAATGAAGAATAAAAATAACCAACAAACTAGAAGCTACGCAAATTTAATTACTATACACATATGTATATGCTAAAGATACAACTAATAAAACAAGGTGCAAAGAATGTACAACATAACCCATAACCAATAAATTAAGTACACACTTATATAAATACAAATATATTTTCCAACTGAAAGTTAATTAAAATAAGGAGGCAACTTTTATGTAGAAGAACTGCATGAATTTTGTATCTCTCCATTCTACTTAATTACCATTGCTCTATCAGAAATGCTTCATTAACAGGGTAGTCTATTCTTGATTAACTAGAAAATGATAGAATGACAACAATCACTGATTGTTGTCATTGTTGATACATTAACTATACCAAATCAATCTGACAAATGAATAAATACAAAATGTACAATATTAATAAAAATCAAGTATAAATAAATTAACATATTTACATAATAATTAATGAATTTTTCTTACAATACACAATTACATAACATGATATTTTAAAATAAACTTAAAGTTCTGAACAACAGATCTTGCTCTTTTTATACTGAATATAAAGAGCAAAACAACTGAATATTTAAAATTAAAGTTAAAATATACAAAATGGAAGAGCCAATTACAGTAGCTTGTGGAAGCATTAAGCACTTTTTTTAAATTAATCCTACTATATTAGCAATATCATAAGCATTGTTTTTAGGACCATTAGATATCACTGAATGATTGCCTACTATTTTTTAACTACAATACAATCAATGACCATATAATCAAGTTAATATCTACAAAGTGGTAAGTACAAGGAGTATCTAAAAGATGATGACGCAGTTAGCAAGTACTGAAAGTGAAAACTCTTTTCAATTACTCCTCATAATTACCTATCGCCACCATTTTGAAATGAAAAATTTAAGAAAAATCATTACACATAATCTTGCAATAAAATTTCACAAAAATTGGATAGTCATAACTGCATCATAAACACTAACAGATGAAGTGTCGAAAGATCAAAACCAGACTTACTTCATTCAGTCAGTTAATAATAAGTAAACAAAGCAAACCATGACCGACAGAAACATATAAAGTACTGTAGTTTTTATTTCAGTTTTTTTTTAATTTTCTTGTTTCCAGCATTGTCTAAAGAATTGATTTTTAAAAAACAGCCAATAGTACATATTTAAACTGGATAACACAAGATATAAAAACATCTAACAGACGTAAAAGAGGCATACATAGGCAAAAACATCTACAAACATTTATTTTTTTTAACCTATTACAAGTTTTATGAAGAATATCTCAAAAAGGTAGTGAAGATTTCAAAATGGTAGATAAAAGAATGGCTAACAAAGAATAAATACAAATTAATGATAAGTAAATCTATTTGGTAAGGATGGAAAGGGATTCAGTATGTTTTCCAACAGTGAAATAACAGAAATTTAAATACTGCAAATAGCAGTTGTTCTGACAAAAGCCCAATAGCAAAATATTTGATTTTTTTTTATATAACTGCTGAAGATAAAATAAAAAAGTTGAATAAAAATATAGTACTTAACAATATTAAAAAATACTTAACTAGTCTTTAACAAATTTCTTTTTTTAACAAAATTTCATATAATTACTAAAAGTAACGTATTTAATGAACTTGGTTGTATTAAAGAACAGACCATGTAACGGGTATCAATTTTGAGCTACTTTTATTTATAATTTGTATAAAGGCTTGCAGGCAATTCTATCATCATATGTATAACAACATTACAATCCATTAGAGGTAAAAATATTACAGCCATTAAAGTTAAAATACTTCTCTACAGTCTTTTTGGCAGAAATTGGAATGTCTGATCATACAGGATGAAAGAAAACAAACTTATAAAATGATACTGGTGAAAAACCACTATTATTTTAAAAATAATATGAAAATTGAGCATTTCAACCCTGCAAGTGACTGATTAGCATATGTAATCAATAGGTTTCATCAGCAAGTAATTAAACAGCAAATAAATTACTCTGCCTAAAATGAGAGCTGTTTGATGACTGGGATTTTTCTTGAGAAACTAAATTTAAGTTTGTTTTTGTTGCAGAACAAGATGTTACGTTAATACTCAATTCAAATTTGGGGAAAATAAATGCATTGTTGATACTTTTAAAAATTTGTAAAGCGGTTATTGATAAAACAATCATGTCTATTGTAAGAAGTAGTATTTTAGAACCACTTTTTTAAATTTGTATTAACAATTTTAGCAGAATAAAACTAAATCGTTCTTTAATCTAATAATTTACCAATGTTTAACAATTTACAGATACTGCTCAGAATAAGATACAATGCTACTCCAAGAGAAAATCTAGATAACTGTCTGTTAATAAAAAATTTTTTGATGCTACATTAATTATAACAACAAACAGAGTAATGTTACTAAGATTAAATCGAAGTTCAAAGGATTTTATTTTAAAATTACACAGCTGTAACAAGTTGTAAGCGAACTGTTTTTACTTATTTATCTGGTAAGCAAGTACCTAAGTAGTAGTATGAAATATACTGCTCTTAAACAGTATTTTTCATGTTTTAGAAAAGATTTACTCATTTTTAGTTTCCTTCTCAGACTAACATCATTACATTGTATCAAGATAATGTATTTTATAAATGTTAATCTTATTATGTGGAATAAAGCTCAAAGTGGTATTTTTAAGAGTTTGTTTGAGTTTCTTGTAGTTACAGAGAGTAGTAGACATTGAACATTCATGAAATGTAGTAGTAGAAACAAATTCTTGTAAACATTCGATTTTTATTACTAAACAATGATCTATGACAACTGACCAAAAATCTGACAGTCCACCTTTGTAACCTGAAAATTCACTGTGATATTTTTCAAGAAGCCCCAAGATTTAAGATTATATTTTAGACAGAAGTATATGTAGATATAATAAATATTTAACAATGATGGTATGATTGTATACACAATTGATTAAAATGCCAAAAAGTTAAACAAATGGTTCGATTTTGTTACAAACAAGATCGATTTATTCATCACACAAAAATTTATCATCTAAAAAGATGGCCAAAAATTTTATGCTGCAGGCATCCCAACCCCCATAGGGGAAGACACCCACCTTGTGACTATTCCGGTCGCCCCCCCCCCCATTCCTTGCCCTGATGGGCTTTAATGGGATTATGCTGCAGGCAATAGAAATACAACAATTAACATAATCAGAAATATTATGTTGATGAACAACACTAAGATGGTCGTATCGTGTTCCCATCTTACCAGCCAGTTAACGAAACCAAAACTGCACATCAGAAGGTACTCAAGTACAAAGAAAATCCAGAATTCCTAGTTGTTACATTAGACTGACAACTGACCACAAGGATATAAAGAACATGGCTACCAAAATCCGAACACGAATAAATATCATTCAAAAGTTGGCGAACATCTCGATTCCCCCCAAGGGGAGAAGATCCTGGCATCATAGCGTGTCCGGTTGCTACACCACCTGCTTCGTTCCTTACCAGTAGTGTCTTTAACGGAGGTTAGTTGGTAGGAACAACATAGGAAGCATCTACAACTTTACATGTAGATATAATATCCTCACCTCAAATCAGGCTTTGGTTTTTTGGAGGAAGAATACACAGCCTCCATATGGATCAACAGCAGACACACTAAAAAGATAGACAATGACAAAAATTGGCAATCTGCATAATATCAGGAGTAACCAAGCTACCCCAGCGAACTGGCAATCATCTCAACAGCTGCAAGAGATGGCTCAATAACCTGGATATGGAGCACTATATGAACTATAAATTTCTGAAATTTCTTATTTACTGACTTAAATTATTACTTTGATACAAACTGTTAATTGTATTGGAGTAGCTATTTATATATGTTATGGATGTTGCTTGCAGACGTAAAAATAATAATTTATAAACTGAGATTTTCAACGTACCTCACAAAACTTAAGAAATAAAAATATTACAAGTTTTCATTTTATATACAAGGCTCGGCTGATAAATTTTGCACACTAGCGTGCTACACGGAGACAAAAGATACTATCAAATTGGGCGTGGCAGTACATGATAGCTAAAATCCGCCTCTACAAGCCTGCGATAATGCGTTAAAATCCGTTTACCCTTTTTTTTTCAGTAGCAGTTAAAATGGAGTCGAGTATGGCGGCCAATATGTCAACACTGTTAAAACAGCGCACAGTGATAGAATTTTTAACAGTAGAAAATATGAATCCTACGAATATTTTTTATCGTTTAATAGCAGTTTACTGCAGTGAAACTGTTGACAGGAGTACTGTGAGTAGGTGGGAATTGAAATTTCGCGAATGTGAAGTTGGTAAAGCGACAACTGAGGACGCACCTCGCAGCGGACGACCAGTTTCTGTGACTGACGAGAAACATCGAAAGGAGGTGGACGACTTGCTTCAAAGTGATAGGCGAATCACTCAGCAACGCATCGCTATTGACTTAGGCCACATTATCGAGCAATTGGGTTACCATAAAATCTGTGCATGATTGGTACCGCGTAAACTCTCTGATGGCTCTCCGTGAGCTAAAGTTTAAGCCTATTCCGCATCCGCCATACTCGCCGGATTTGGTTTCCTGCGACTTCTACTTCTTCCCTCATCTCAAGAGGGATCTCAAAGGTAATCATTACAACGATGTGGTGAAAGAAGCTGTGGCCACTTGGGTCCGAGAAAGACCACCAGAATCTTTCAGTGATGGAATGGAAAAACTTGTCACACGTTGGGAAAAGTGTATCAGTGTAAACGGAATTATATTGAATAAACAATACTGTATTTTGTAGATAAGGTATTGCACTTTACTCATTTTTTATTTCGTTCCCATATATCTTTTCATTCCCATGCTACACATATATGTGCAAAATTTAATACCCGAGCCTCGTACGAGAAATATCTCTAAAGTAAAGACCGCTGGGAAAATTTCTCTCCAAAAGGTTGGCGAACCTGTGTCGTTCATGGCCACGCTAGTAATGTACACACTTCATTGTTGTCCGTAAGTTGTCGCGTTGTAGTATCTTTGATTACTTGTACGTTATAATATTATAAAATGAACAGGAAAATCGATGTTGCCGCCGACTGTGAAATACGTGGAGTCATACGTTTTTTAAACCATCAAGACATTAAGCTGACTGACATTCATAGGCAGTTGGTTGCTGTGCACGGTTATAATTTCATGAATGAAAGAAACGTCCGAAAATGGTGTGAAAGGTTTAGAAATAACAAAATTAAGGTGCACGATGAAGAACGTTCGGAGAGGCCCTCGGTAATCACCGAGGACTTGTTGAAATGCGTCGATGATGAAATCAGAAGATCGTTGCTCAACGACCGACCTGGGCCTTCTTTTTCCTGATGTTTTAGATCTGTAGCTGTTATAGGTCAAATTGTTTATGACCATTTGGGCTTCAGAAAGGTTTATGCACAATGGGTGCCGCACGTCTGAACGGAACGTCA
The DNA here is from genome assembly GCF_047948215.1 of Lycorma delicatula. Taxonomy (NCBI): domain Eukaryota; kingdom Metazoa; phylum Arthropoda; class Insecta; order Hemiptera; family Fulgoridae; genus Lycorma; species Lycorma delicatula. The sequence continues at coordinate 128,123,953 of NC_134455.1, forward strand.
TAAAAAATCCGAATGAGATCTGCTTTGAAATTTTTGATGCGCTACACAGAAAAAGGCGATGAGTTCCTTAATTCAATTGTTGCCGGCGATGAAATAAGGATTTCGTATTACACGCTAAAGAGAAAAGTCAAGTGAATGGCGTCATTCTCAATCACCAACCAGACCGACAAAGGTCAAGCCACAGTCATTTGGACGCAAACTGATGGCCGCAGTCTTTTGGAATCGGTTTGGCACACCGCTGATTGATTTCATGCCACGTGGAACGATTATAAATGCAGAAGCCTACTGCAAAACTCTACGTAAGTTACGGCGCACCATTCAAAATCGGCGACGTGGGCGGCTAACCGACGGAATCGTCCTGCTGCACGATAATGCACGTCCACATGTTGCGGGTTCGACACGTGATTTACTGAGAACAATTGGAAAAACCCACAATACAGTCCGGACTTAGCTCCTTCTGATTACCATTTGTTTGGGAAATTTAAAGAATTTTTGAGTGGTAAGCAATTCGCGGATGACGATGAAGTTATAAGTGCTGTTAATCAATGGGTAAATGGACTGGTGGCAGAAGAATACGACGAGGATATATTGAAGCTGGTGTATCGCTACGATAAATGTCTTAATTCATGTGGTGATTATGTAGAGAAGTAGTATAAGGTATGTAGTTTAAGAGAAATAAAAAATATTTATAAAGTTTTAAGAATAATTTTTTTTTATAATGAAACGGTCTTTAGAGATAGTCTCTCGTATAACGTACAAATACATCATGTACTTGTGTACTCATTAAATACATACTATATACATATAACATGTATATATGACTAGTTTATGTAATATAAACATCATGTATAACTATATATATATTCAACTGGTGTGTGTGTGTGACATGCATGTTATAAATGTATAAAAATAATAGTTATCTATTGTTATAAGAACAAATTATCATATGTGAATGCAGCACATTTATTTTTAACATATATAATGACAATAAAAATTAAAATTAATAAAACAATATGTAAACAAATAATTTTTAATAATCTTTAACCATTATATTTTTAATTTAATAATTTTTTTCAAAACGGTTTCTTAGCATTAAATTTTGCTTTTTCTTTTATTAAATATGAAATCTAATTAAAAACAATGATATTTTTAAATTGTCCTTTAGAATTGTATTAGACAAATCTAAAACATTTACTTTACCATAATCTCAACTGTTTATTGACAATAAACAGTTGAGATAAACAGTTTTGAATAATACACTCAAAAATTGTTCTAAAAATTGTACACCTCTACTTGAAATAGCTTCAAAGTTAAACAAAGGTTACGATACTATTGCCTTACACTGTTCTTTGAATTATTTCAATAAATTTTTGCCGATTATATTAAAAAAAAATTTTAATCGAGCATCTAAAAATTATATTTCCAAAAGATCAGAAAAGGTATCCTCTAAAACCAGGGGCCTTCTGGTATAAACAACATGGTTAATTATTAGAGTAAATGAAAAGTAAATGTTTCTAATGCTTTTTTTAATTTTTAGTAAATAATTAGCATTAATAGGGCAGCTGTATATTTTTAAAGAATTAAATAAAACTACAACATGTTTATAAGTGAATCTTTCTTACTGCAATATCAATAATAATAATAATACAAATGTCACTAATGTACGTATTAAGCTTAGGGGATGATATCAATAAGCTTAATTTATGTTTGCAAAAATTAGATCAGATCTTAAATCCAATTGCATATAACTGGAAAACAAAATTATAAACTCCACTTTCACGGTGAATGTAAAATATACAAGTAATTAATACTGGAACCTACACTATTAAACTAATCAACACACTTTCTCATTAGTAATCAATTTTACACACTTAAAAAAACCAGACAAAAAACAGAAAAAAATTGTAACAAGATTGATAATATTTAATGAAAATAGCATCATTGCTCATAATTATTTTTGTCTCACTCAGTAATGTTCTAATTAAAAAGAAATTAATAAAATAAAATTGATAATCACACACATACAAATAATGATGAAATAACATAGTTAATATGAATAGAATATATATATAACTTCTGGTACTACAAAAAAATGTAATAAACAAAAATTCAAACAAAAATACAACAGTACTAGTAATATGAAGTTTACAAGATAAAAAAAAATATATATAATAATCACTCAAAAGAAAATTTAAATAATATTTTTTAAATCATGCACATTACACTACACAACAAAAACAAAACACACATTCGCATACAAAATAAGTAAACTGATAACGAAAAATATAAATAAAAAGGAGATAATTGAATATCCAACTATAATGGTTGTACAAACTAAAAAAAACAAACCAACAAACTTACATTTATAAAAAAGATAAAAAAAATTATCAAAATACAAATAATCATAATCATAAAAAAGCAAAAATAATAACAGCTAAGAAAAACATGTATGAAACAGGAAATAAGTCAATTTAAAATAATAATGAAGTGTAAATTATGAATTTTTAGTAACAAAAATGATTATATATTAAATAATTAACTTTATTTTCAATCTAAAAAAAAAGTAATAATAACTGATGATGCAAAAACCATTTTTTTTCTTGACTTCAGTTTTTATTTGTTACTATAAAGGAGAATTATTTAAATTAATTAAGTATTATTTTTATAAATAAGAATTACAAATCATTATCTTATTTGATCAAAAAATATTTAATTATTTCAGATATGATGTTTAATTAGTTCATAACATTACTATTATTAATAAATATTACTTCATACTACCTTTACATCATTTTTGTCAATCCTTACAGACACTTTTGAACAAATATTTATTACATTTATGTAAATAAAAATGTAAATGTTCATTTGTTCAAAATCTTTAATCTCTGAAAGTTCTTCACCGATTGTTTTGAAATTTTTACACAATGTTGCATTCGAATACACGCATGTTTTTATATACCAACTATTTATATACCTAAGTTGTCACACTTGTGACAGGTAAAAAACATGCTTTTTTTAAAAAAAGTGCTATCTGTTGGATGTAAAAGCAACACACACTATACTACATATTTTACGATTCCATTTCAATGTTTCCGATATGAGTGTCTGCTATAGACTAAAAACCTACTGGACCGAATTACGCGCGGGGGGAAAAGGGAGAAAGGGAAAAATTAAGAAAGGGAAGAAGGGAAAAAAGGAAAAACAGGAAAGGAGGAAAAGGGGAAGAGGAAGGAGAAAGAGAAATAAGGAAAAGGAAATGGTGGAAGGAAGGAGAAGGGGAAATGGGATAAAGGGAAAGTGGTAAAATGAAAATGGGGAAAAGGAAAGGGAAATGGGGAAAAGGAAATTTTGTGAAGTTTCATAATGTTCATTTTGTTAATGTTTTATCAAACATTAACAAAATGTATAGATTAAATGAACACAACTAAAAGTTGTGTTCATTTAATCTATACATACTCAAATCTAGCAATAGCGAGGCATTGCCGGGTCTGCTAGTATAACATATATATATATTATATATATATATATATATATATATATATATATATGTTATACTAGCAGACCCGGCAATAGCGAGGCATTGCCGGGTCTGCTAGTATAACATATATATAATTATATATATATATATAATTCTGAATATTTGCAGAATGAGAAAAAATATCATGCCTTAACTGGATTCCAATCTGGAACTTTCCAAATAAAAACGACATTATCACAGAAGTTAGTGTAGCATGATTAAAAATGGCACGTAATTGACTGACTTGCTCCAATGATTTCTGCATTTAAACAAATTACTGTTTAAATTAAAATATCACTGTTCATATTAAAATGAACAATGAATGTTTTTTAATGCAATAAAAATCTAAAAAACATACAGTAATACATACTGTAATACACATATTTATAGTTTAAAAAATAATATGGTTGCCATTTTGAAATTTGCAACTGAAAAATTTTGTATTTATTATTTTTTTTCATTGACAATGTCAGTTCTACACTGAATTTCATTAAAATATTTTAATCTTAAGTTATAAATTAATATCTCAAAAATACAAAGTGGCTAATAAACAGAAAAATAAGTGCTTCCAGACATAAGATCACATGAAAATTCTCTATGTATTCCAGGGAACATGTATAGATTTATAGTACAGTCTTAGATTACATATATTCAATGAATTCCACCACGAAATACATTTTTGGGAGGTGATTCTAGGGCTAAAAAATAGGAAAAAAGGTCATATAAATATAGGTCTGGAAATGCTTTGATTCCAAGTTAAACCTATTAAAAGAATTTTTCTTTGAGATACAAACCTTTGTACATTAATTATGTAAAAAATTAATGTGCTTGTAAGTTATCTAAACTGAAAATTGTAAGAAAAAGATATTTCCAGAATTGTATCTCTAATATATTTTTAGTCACATAAAACTAAAATAAAATTAAAGTCAAAACACAAATTTTTAGATTTGACGTCAAATAATGTACTATCAGTTAACAAACAGAACTTTGTAACAAATTCTGTGAAGAATCTAAATCGGAGAAAAATTAATAAAACATACTAATTTCATCGCACTTCAATTCATTCCTAAAATATAAATTTTTATCGAAAAACATAAAATGACAGACAGAAAATGTAGCAAGAGACATTTGTCTACATAAAGTTTTTGTTTAGTATTTCGAGTCAGCCCCTTAAGTTTGTCCATCTGTGCATATGTACTTAGAGTTCGTACTACAACTATGGTCACATGTGCGAAATTTGATCCTGGTCACATCATTTGCCTTCTGAATATTACAATGGTACATGTACTAAGCCAGCAGTTTGCACCAAGCAGGAACAACAAGCAATGAATAGATTTCTCTAGTCTAAGGGTGTAAAAGGGACTGAAATTCATTACAGACTTATATCACAAAATGGGGATGGTGCATTATTATATAAAAGTGTTTTTTTCATAGATCAAAAAGTTTAAAAGTGACTGGACAAGTATGACGCATGAAGAGGAAGTGAGACATCCATCAACCTCCATTACGGATGACGAGATTCAGCAAGCTTGAAAGATGGTTCTGGCGAATACGCGAGTTACCATCAATCTGCCATGGTTCTGCTCACCACATCATGCACAACAAGTTCAACTTCTATAAAGTCTGCAAACAATGGGTACCAAGACAGCTTACTGCAGAACATACACTCAAATGTGCTGACATCTGCCAACACTTACTCGATCGCTTCAACAAGGAAGATGATATATTTTTGAGCAGAATAGTCATCGGTGATGAAACATGGGTTCAACTCTATTAGCCAGAATTAAAACATCAGAATAAGGAGTGATAACAACTAGGATCTCTGATGAAGAAAAAATTCAAGACTGACCCATCGGCAGGATAGGTTATGCTAACCATTTTTTGGGATGCAAAAGGGTCTATACTGAAAGTCAGCAATTCGCAACAAACACTGAGGTCTATTGTCGAAGAGAGTGTTGTTATTACGTGACAACACCCACCTGCACACAGCTCGTCACACTATTCAAACCATCAACAAGTTGAATTCTGAGGTTCTAGAACACTCTTTGTACAACCAGATCTTGTCCCCTTCGACTTTCATCTTTTTGGACGCTTAAGGATGCCTTGCGAGGTTATTGATTTTTCATAGACTAAGACATGCAAGAAGCGGTGCCATAAAAATGAATACAATTTGAAGATACTTTTCAACATTATTATAAAATTATATGATGTACTGTTGTAGATCAGCTAATGTGATAATGAGCACAGGACTTTTTTGTCAACTCTGACAGCTAACAAAAAGTTTTTTGTCAGTTATTGTTCTGAATTTTGTCAACTGAAATAAAAGATAAAGTAAAAAACATGAAACCTAGCTCTACCAATAAGGGCACAGTTTCAAAATTCTTCTGGAAATAGACACAGATATGGTAGATACAAGTTCTAGCATATAAGGAAGTTGAACCAAAGACATAAGAACCTGTTTTGTTCCCTACCACTTGAAACTGACGAGAAAGTAAAAATTACAAGTACAGCCCTAATTCTCTAAACATACAGTTCCCTTGAGAATTTTTTTGAACATATGAATTTTTGCAGGAGAAAAATTCTGCAAGAGACACACATGTCCAAACATTCTTGTAACTGGTCTCCAAATCATGCAATATCCCTCTGCAGGGCTCTAACCTGTTAAAAGCTGATTTTATACTGAAGAAGTAAACCCAGTACACATGACAGTACAGCATTATTATATATTTACATAAAAGAGAGAAATAAAGTTACGTAGTTAAAGCAAGAGACATTCAGCGTACTTAACCCCAATCAATTCTTTTATCTAGTAGAAGTAAACTTATTTTTTAATCCACGGTAGGAATCCTCCACATGATGTAACCCTCCAGTAAACAGGATTTGCATATACAAGGAAGTCTTGGATAGATAATCAAGAAAATTATTTTGTAGCACATATATTGAAATTCTCAAAACTGAAGGCTTGATTGATTGTCTTTCTGATTATACAAGAAGTGAATATGTTAATCGCCCAAAAATTATTTGTACTTACAGGATAAATTGAAAGAAGATATTACAACATACCAAAATGTCTGCCTTCTGTCTCCAGAGCACAAACATTTTGACTTTTTCAGGCATGACAAATTAAAAACAAAAAAAATATTATTTAGATCCTAACTTTCCAAAAAGGGCGCATACTCAAAAAACTGTTGAATATGCAGACATATATAAAGTACAAAATGTAACCAAATAGGCGGTCTCATATGGAAAAACAAATCTGTTAAAAAACAACACAGTCTGTTGTTTTCTAATGTCTGAAACCAATGGAAACATACACAAAATTGAATTATGATCACTCATAGGAGCAGAATCTGGACACTTTATGTAGCATGTAGTTGTAGAACAAAAAGGAAATACAAAGTCTTTTCAACTAATTTATTTGAAACAAATAATTGAAAATTGAAAATTCAACTAATTTTTACAGACAATAATTAACAATTTATTTTTACAATTAATTTATTTTACAATTTATTTTTACAGCCAATAATTTTTCAACTAATTTATTTATTTATTTATTTATTTATTTTGTTTTCTAACTTTTTCACAAGGAGGTCTACTGAGACCTATTCCCAAATAACTCCATTATATAATGCAATCATATACATATTTTTTTTAATTTCATCAAATATTATATAATTGTTGTTTTTCCATAATTATTTCCATACTACTAATAAATCCATCTAACACACACCAATTTTTTGCTCCTAAAATGTAAACTTAGAAGTAAAATAAACTTGTTGTGGGAATGTGATATTATCAAGTATGATTTCATTTGGAATTATAACCATTAAAGCATACAAATGGCAAAATAATTACAATATTTCACAATAAAGCATGTTAATATTTCAAAATAGTGAAAAATCTATTTTGAACACCTCAATTTATTTTTCACATTTTTGATTTGTTATTATTTTAGAATATTTATTTTAAGTTGATGTTTTTATCAACTTTCACAAAAATGTGAAAAATAAATTGAGTTACACTCAAAAACTTGTGTAAACTAATCATTTTTAATAAAACATTTCCCTAGTTCAAGAAAGTTAAACAATACTAAACACAGTTTTTTTATATTGTTGGCATTAATAGTTACTTATGAACATTGAATAGATGCTACTTTAGAATACAAAAAATACTTAATTGATGTGTGAATTATGAAGTATACTCTAACCAACTTATCTCTGAATACAGAAAAAAATAAGGTTATATATAAACATAATCAAAAATACATGGTGTAACTACAACAAACCATAAATACTGCATATGGTGTATGTGTATGAGCATGCGGGGCGCGCGCGCACACACACACACACACACACACAGTTTTAACTTCCATAAATAACTCTAAAATTATTTTTACTATTAAAAAAACCTATTTATGCAATCAAAAATGTATACAAAATATTGACAAAATAGCTAATGGATTACTCACCCCAATAATGGCATTCAATTCAGTCATTGTTACTTGTTTTGCACGTTCTACAGCAGTTGCTACTTGTTGTTGGTGCTGTAAATATAAGAAGCTCATCGTCATTCAAAATACAATAACCATCAAAATCATCAATACAATAACATCATTCAAAATATATTTAACGATTTTGACATTAAGTCACACTTAAAATCTTAAAACTAACAGAGATTGTTAGTTTTAAAGTAATAACTGGACTTTTTAATGAACTTCTAATGTTATTCATTCATTAGTTTTTCAAACCTGAGAAACAGAAAGTAACTATATGTTATAAATACTGCACCACATTTAGTTTCTCCTCACTAAAAAAAAAGAAAAAACAAATTAATCTAAACACAGGGAATTTCTATATTGTGGCTACACAGCTTGACCATACCCATTCTTTAAGTTGTCTGTGCAACATGAGGTTCTTTGGTTCTTTGGTTATTCAGCAATTTTCATGTTATAATAGTGTCTTATGGAGGTTTATCTCATTTTTTATTACAAAATCATAATTTCATATCTTTTATTCTGTGTCTTAAATATATAATAATGGATATAACTCCAACAAAGCGTTTAAAAATTATTTCTTCTTCTGGGCATACCAGTATGACATGACAAATAGCTTCTGAGTGCGGTGTTGGACTAGGAACAGATAATGTTATTGTAAAACAATTTAAAGAAACTGATTTCTTCTCACCTCAAAGAAAAGGCAAACGTAGCTGTAAAAGAAAAACTAATCCAACACAGAATCGGTTAGTAGTGAGAAAAGTAAACTTGATTCAAATTATCAGCTTTGTACTTAAATCAAGAATTAGCCACCAGCAGGATAGATTTACATGTGATAACTGTTAGAATAGACTTCTTGCAGCTGGATGGAAAGCTCGTCAGCCAGCTAAAAAGCTCCTTTTAACAGCAGCAATATACAAAACAGGTTCTTGTAAGCCAAAGCGCATACTAACTGAAAAAATGTTATGTTTTCCAATCACATTTTTTTTTACGTTTAAGAACAAAGGGTTTCATATGTTAGAAACACAAAAAACATTTTGAAAAAAATAACCTTCTCTTACTATTTAGTCACTTAGAAAAACAGTAATACAAGCAAACATCTCACTTGAATACAAGAGCACTATTGATGTTTTAAAAAATACAGAAAGAAAAAATATATCATCATAGTACATATATTATGTGACTTGCATAATACATTTACAAATTTAGTCACTTCAACATATACAGATAAGATAAACCTACGAATAGTAAAATAACATACATGATAAAGTGTAAGTAATCATAGTAAAATATAAACATAATCCAGGAAAATGTAACCTTTCAGAGTATTTGTGTATGATACTGTTTAGCAGTAATGATGCAATTATTTATAAAAGAATAATAAATATCTTGATATGAATGTAGCTGACATAAATACACTTGAAGAAGATTTTGCCTACCATAAACAAAAAATATAACTATAACAGTTGGGCAACTTATGTCACCCACACGACTTTCACATGTTTCAATCGTGGCATGGGTAGCAAATGACACCTAGGTCTATACCTCGGTGAAGTTTATAAGTTTTTGTTTAGGAACATAGGTTCCTAAATAAACTTATAAAAAATGAGTAACAGATATGTGAATCACTTGTCATTTTATTACAAAATGTTTAAAGACTAATCAAAGATTACATGAAATCTCATTAATTCATTGAGTTTTTTAGTAATAAATCTATAGAAATTATCTGGTGGGTGACATACAAGGTCTGTAAATAAAGTAACAAGACTAGTTTTTTTGGCAGCCAAAGTGGCAACACTGTAAAGTTTCTAGTAAACATATGGTTATATTAACTGCTGATTTATATTAGGTATTAATATTTTTAGTTTATTGTTGTCACGTGAGATGTAAACAAAATTTTCGTGAAACGAGTTTTTGTTTGCATTTCAAAAATGAGTGATACTAATTATGAGCAACAGGGTGGAAGTGTGTCATGATCTTCTAGAGTGAATTGAAACTGATCCTGATTTTCTAAAAAAAAATGTTATTACTGGTGATGTATCTTGGATATTTGAGTACAACCCAGAAACAAAACGCCACAGCAAGGAGTGGCACACTTCAAACTCACCACATCCCAAAAAAGCAAAAATGAGCAAATCAAAACCATGCTAATTTGTTTCTTTGATTGTAATGGAATTATCTGTAAGTAGTTTTTGCCTAAAGGACACACAGTAAATCAATATGTTTATTGAGAGATTCTTAAAAGACTGTGGAAAAGAGTTGCCCACGTGAGACCAGTCATCAAAGACAAATGGATGCTGCATTATGACAATGCACCTTGTCACATTATACTCTCAATTAATAACTTTTTGGCAAAGAAAAACATTCCTGTCATTCCTCAATCACCTTATACACCTGACTTGAGTCCCTGTGACTTTTTCCTGTTCCCAGCTTTAAAAAAACACCTCCAAGGACACCATTTTGGAAGAGGTCAAAACATAAAAACAAAAATGTAACTAACCATCTGAAGGATATTTCAGTTTTTGAGTTCCAACACTGCTATGAAGAGTGGGAAAACCGTTTGAAGCATTGTATGACTTCCCAAGGGAACTATTTCGAAGGTGATAGAGTCCATCTATAACGGTATGTAAAGTTTTTCTGAACCAGTCTCATTACTTTATTTACAGACCTTATATGTCACCTGCACCTATTGAAATGTTAAACTTATCATTCGTGTAAAAATTTTAATGAAATGTAAAACAAATAATTCTAAACTACTTACCTCTTGAGATAGGAACGGTAAGACCTGTGCTATTATTGCATTTAATCTTTTCGCAATTTCTGTCTGAAAATGAAGAAAAATAACAAATACATAAAACCATTACTTGTCTTAGTCTGACAAAGTTATACAATTAATTATAATTCACATATAATTATATAATAAAACATTATGTACAAACAAACTAACATTCAATTTATGTGTATACTGTGTGACAAAGGTTATTAAATATTTTGTTGCAGTGTTACATTTTCTTTGATTTTGAAAGAATAGACTTAGCCTATACTAAAATCTAATGCTTCTACAATTGTCCAAGACATCTTTTCAAATAAGTGTTAAAGTCAATGTATGTGAAAAATCACAGTAATAAAAATAAATATTTACAGAAAAATTTAAATTTGTGTGATTAAACATTTCATTAATTATATGAAAACTTTATTAACATGTTTTATAGCGTAATTTTTTGTGTGTGCAAGATATGAATATTTTTCTTTTTTTATGATTTGCAAAGTTTGATTATTCCATGGTTTCTAGAAATTGTTTTTCTACAACTTTTTGCCTAAAATTTATTTACTATTTATTCACTCCGTTTTATTTTATTTACCTGCTTTGCAATAAACGTTGCTGTAATTCATTTTAATAAATTTTAATGATCATTTAATATAATTTTGAATTTTCTGGCTGAATAGTTACACTATATGAGCGTAAGTACACTAATCTGGTCAAATGTTGCTCGTCAAGAGTTTTGTAGATCTTCATGTTGTATGACCCCCCCATCTCCTCTAACTAAAAAACACAGTTTTAGAACTGAATAATTCTGGAAGGATTTTTTCAATTCTATGTAAGTATATATGCTGTATGTTTTTTACTCAGTATATCCAGATTGCATGGACGAATGAAATCCGGCAAGATAACTGATTCTGAATATGGGGCATTGAAATATAATGGAAATTCCAATATAATATATTGGAAATATAAATGGGTTCCAGTTTTGCCAAATAAGTTATGTAATTTTTGCTGGCTCTCTTTTATTATTAATTTTATAAGGAATCGTCTAATCAGTTAATAGTTTTCTAAATATTTTAACAGTATTAATAATATAATTTATAGGTAACAAACACTACTGTTTATTCTATAAAAAGTAAAAAATTACATAGATTAACCAATTCATCTTGTAATCTTTTTTTACACCCCTAATGTCTTAAAGATTATTTACTGTTGTGAATTTATAACATCAAATTCTTTAATTAATTCACATTCTCTATATCATACAGGCACAGAATATGCATGTATGTGTATATATATTTGTTTTTTCTCTGTCTGGAGTAATCTCAACAAATATGAAACAGATATGAAAAATTCCTACACTCTTAGCTTTCTTCTTCCAGATGTTACAGACTACAAAGTAATTATGACACTCCTGTACAATAAATGAATTTTGCTCTTTTTAAGTAGACAAAACCAGTTTTAAAAATTAATAATTAATTTTATTTTGATCTAGGGTAGTGTTTGTTGATGTATGTTTTTTCAAAGATGTGATTAATTCTTGTCATTCCTGCAAATGCTTTTTTTTTTACTTTACTAATTATTTTATTAAAACTATTTTCTCTATTTAATAGTTTTTCTTAGCTATTTAATTATATGGATCTAATTAATTCAATTGTATGGAATATATAGTTTTTAATAACTTCTATACAAATGTTATACAATTTGTTTGAGGAAGGCTTTTCCTTAATTAAGTTGTTTTTGAGAAGTCTGATATCATGTTTAATTATCTTATACTTGTAATTTATTCATTTAGATTTATTATTCATATGAATTTATATATATTTAAGAATTAATTAGTTTTAAAAACATAAGTAGTTTTGTTAAATTCTAATATGAAGATTAAAATCTTAAATATGTCTGCACTTAATAATAAATGTTAAAACAATTTATATGTAAAAAAAAAATCCTTATATAAGTTTTCTCTTGTTACATTTCTTGTACATTTTTTTCATTTTTGGCTATTTTACATGAAAAATAATATTTTATTGTTATATTGTTTATATTAAACAATATTTTACACGAAAAACAACCAACACATGACTATCTGTTATTTAAAAAAGTTAAAATACGATTCAAAACTGAGGTAACAATTTTTAACTTCCTGTAAAATGGTATTTTTAGCAGTAAGCATGTTTGTCTGTTTTGTCTAGACTAATATGAAGCCATCCCAAACTTTTATATCATCTGAATAAACATTACAATAATTTTATATATGTATACATATATATATATATAAATATCAGATTTTTATGTCTTGATTTTTGTTGAATGCCTACAACCACTTCAGTTATAGAGTTTTACATGCATATATACACATAACAATGTGAAAATCTCCTACACTGTTCTCCAAAACCAGAACTGTACTTCTGCATAATATTTTTAATTTTAAGACTCCGAAAAATATTTATATTTCATTAGCTGCTTTTTTTTAGTTTAACATTTACAAATGTTTTTAATAGGCTTCTGATATGTTAGATTAGATTTTAGAATTAAACAAATATTCATATAATATATATATAACTTATTGATTTAAAAAATTTCCAAGTGTCACTTATTTTTAACTAAAGGCAGCTTTATCAATTTAATATTTCTAACTTTTAACTTTTATTTCCTAATTAATGTTTTAATAAAAAATGCCAAAATGAAAACGTAAAATAAATTCTACATTCAGAAAAATTGAACATAAAGTCTATCTATTTTTTAGCTTAACACATTTTTATGGTTAAGCACAGAAGTAAGCTGTATAGTTAATCACTCAGCAGCATATATCTTTATGAATCTTTTCATCTCCATATTATTTGTGGTGTAAATTATTAATGTCTTTCACACACACATCCAAATAAATAATAAAATATAAGTTTTATAAAAGACAACTGTGATTATTTAGATTAAAATTTGTATCTGAAAATACATGTTGGTCGACCAGATTCACCAAATGTCAGATACCATTTCATATGCACCATCAAATAAATGATTTTTCTATTTTAAAGTAATCATTTCTTTTTTCAAAATTTTCCAAATACAGGTGGAAAATTGTTATCGATTACCAGTAAAACAAAAACTTCACCGTTAGAAACCACCACTACTACAAAATACTAATAGTTAGCTATTAGTGCTATTCATGAAAATTTGAGTGTGGGATCAAACAAAACTGAAAAATATTGATATAAATACACCCCACAAGAGAAAGGTAAAAAGTAAGAAATATTGTGTGCAATATTACTGACCCTGAACGAACAGATTAAAACCAAATCGAGTCAGTCACAGACAAGCTACTAATAATTCATGTTTTATTTTATAAAATTAAACATTTAAAGTATGAAAGGTATTCCATTCTGAAAGAGTAGGGACTTACAGTTTAAGGTGAAAAAAAAATTAGTCCATACTATCATTTAAGGTATTAAAAGTATAAAAAGATAGTATAAGATATATCTTACATTGTTTACTATACAAGTGGTTTTCCAACCTGTGGGATGTACTCCCTAAGGGAACATGATAACGCTAAATGGGGGGCGTGAGCATATCGAAAATAAAATAATACTGAAAAAATTTATTAATTTACTGAAAGAAAAGCAAAGCAAAATACATTCTGACATAATAAATAATAAAATACACATTTACATGAATATAAAACACATATAAATAAAACTGTATAAGTATTGTGCAATGCATTTAATAATTAACTTATCAATACTAAATTATTAGTATAGCGACTAGCTATACTAATAATCACTGATCTCTAATTGATCACTGTCAAACCTTTTTTTATCATACAAAAAAATATGGAAATTATTGCAATGCATTATTTCCTGGATATTCAGTTAATAAAAATAATAATAAATATTAAAAAATGTATTCACATTAACTAAAGAAATTTTATTTGTTTTTTCAACATTACTGAGAAAATTACATTAAACAAACATAAATAAATAGCATTAAGTAAAATATTGAATTCGTACTTATCTAACTTATTTAACTTTTTTTATATCACAAACCATTGGCCGAGGGGGTTGGAAGAACAGGGTTTCAAAGAAAAAAAAGAATCATATCTTCCTTAATAGGCACAATATCAAATTATTTAAAGTGGTCTTTAGTCTTCTAAACATTACCTAAAACTTTTGTCTGAAACTATTTTTGATATGATCAACCCTTACGGCAAGGAATGACCAAAATGTTGCTGGAATTGTAAGAAGATGGGGGTTGTTGTAAGCTAAACATGTGAAACGTTTTTCATATGTAACCTTTGTCGTATTGAGTAAATTTGAAGTTTTTCTTAACTTTGAAGGGGAAATCTTTTTTATCCCCTACTCAGCACCAGTGAAATCTACCTTCACATTCCGGCGTGTCAAAAGGGAATTTTTTTAAATGCTAATGAAAAACTCAATACTAGTAAGAAGCAATAAACCTAGTACATCATTTCTACTTCCTCTGTTCTTAGCACAAAAAATCTGATGTGAACGCCACATGACTTCCTTGTATGCCTATTAAATTACATACGTACATTTTTTTAAAATGAAAAGTGCATAAACTTTTATTTCAATAATAACTTATATATATATATATATATATATATATATATATATATATATATATATATTTTTTTTTAGTTATTATTGAATTATTATTTATTGTATTTTTTTTACAATCACAGGTTAATAATTATTAATAAATCAATATATTTAAATTAAAAAAAAAAGTTAAAAAAAGAAACAAAGGAGATGAAGTTGTATTCGCACCGATGTGCCTTCCTCTTGTAAGATCAAAATAATTCATTAATTAAAATTTTATTTGGCTATAACTCTGGAACCAATGAAAATAAGCAAACACTTATGGTGTATCGTTGAAAAGCTCTCAATGAGGACTTATTACTGCAGTTAAGAAAAAGTCCAAAATCCAAATTGTTTGAATTTTGGGCTTTTTTGGACACTTTTGGTCCAGTCGATTGAAATCAAAAGGGAAGGTGCAACTAGATGTTACAACAGTCCTAAATCCAAAATTTCAACATCCTACGCCTAATCGTTTTTGAGTTATGCAAGAGACATACGTACGTTCATCTCAACCCCATAGGGGAAGACACCTGCCTTGTGACGTTTCCGGTTGCCACACAACCCCCCTGTTCGTAGCCCTGATGGGCTTTAACGAGAGACATACGTACGTACAGATGTCACACTGAAACTAGTCAAAATGAATTCAAGGATGGTAGCAAATCAACAATTTAATAAACTTTAATTTAGAGATTAAAGATAACAAACACTAAACGAAAACTTTCATAATTTCATTCAATTTATTTTCCGTTAATGACATTTTAAAATGATTAAAAATAAATTTTGCAGCAGAGAAATAAAAATAAAAAATATCAAGTGTAACACTAATAAATACTAATAAATCAATTTACTAAAATCACTTTTCTCTAAATTCTGGGAAAAAATTCATTCAATTATTAGTAAAGAAAAGGATTAAAAGAAAATTAGACAACTCGACACAATAAGATAAAGCTAAAAGTAAAACAATAACAGTTTTAACAACTTATTCAAGTTCGATGATTCAACATCTCTTATACAATTACTTCTTAAATAACTTAAACAAGAAATCACTTAAATTTCAAGTATCAAATAAGTGCAATTAATCATCAAGATATTTATTAAAATTAATTTTTCGTTATTTAACTTAATTAACTGGTCTGTTACCTTCAAATAATTTTAAACCATGCAAAAACGATTTTTTGATGAAACGACAGATGAGTTCTGTAGTACGTAAAAAAATTTTGCAAACCTTAACCGCTGTTTGAACGCGGAATCATCCAAAGAAAGGTAATCATGTTAACATACTACAACCAAATGGGTGAAACAGGGCATAAAATAAATAATATGCTCAAAAATAAAAATGTTCTCACTGACAAAACTAATGAAATACAGTAAAACATTCCGCATCCGAACTTCTCGTATCCAGATTTCTTCGTAAGCGGAAAAATCAAGAATCATTAACAAAAAAAAATTAAAATCTAATTTTGTTAATATCTTTATTTCTTTTTCTGTCTAGAAAAATTGAAGATTTACACTGATTGTTATTTTATTTCTATATAAAACAAATCACACAGAAACCATCTTTATCACGGAGTTCGTTAGAACTTCCCCGGTAAGTGTCCGCAGACGGCGAAGTCAACGAACTACATTTACAGTTCTAAACATGACCTAACCTAACAGTGAAATGAAAATGGAGGAGAAAAAATAAAATAAGCGAGAAAACATTATATTTCAGTTCAATTAGATTTGTAATAAAGAATACTCTCAAAAAATACCTCGAATTTTGTTTGACAACGTTTTTTTTCTATTTGATTTTATTCATTTTTTACTGTGACTTTACGAATCGCGCCGGTAGATAGTAGTACTTGATAGTACTGCTTACGTACTTGCAATAATAAAATTTTAAAGAAAATATACTACAGCTTGTTTTAGTAGCAAATGCTGTTTTATAAATGAAAGTACTGAAGATGAAACAATTTGTTTAATTCCCATCACTTCTTTAAAAAAAATAAAACTATTAATTTACAAGAGATTATATTAGTTTTATTGAAAAAGGAAGAAATAAAACAGAAATAAATTCGATTTTACCAATCGAATTTAACGATAAAAATCAAGGGTCACAATTACAAAGTAATAAGTGCAATATTACATCACGGATCTTCGATTCCTGAAGGTCATTATACTAGTTTTATTAAAAAAGGAAAAATATGGTATAAAGTGAATGATATAATTATCAACAAAAAAATTGGTCATGAAATTCAATTTGTTTGTTCTAAGGCAATAAATTTAAATAATAAATCCATAAGATAACAATCATTAACTCATAAAAAAAATAAAAGAATAAGCTAACAAAATGCAGTGATATCCAAAAAAAATTATAATGAAATTGTAAACCGTGCATCAACTGAGTAGTTCGTGGTCAGTTAGTAAACGCGTCAGGATTTGGATGTAAAGTAAAAATCCGAAGCCGAACAAACGTTTTTATCGTTTACAACATAATTAATTCTCCTGTGTAATAAATGATGATTTGATCGGTTTAAAAATTACTGTTATTGCGATAAGTCTCTTTTTTTAGTTTTACTCATGTCTTCATTACTTTCAACCTAATGAAAGCCTTTAAGCCTATGTTCATATTCTGTGTCAGCTGTAACGTCAACAAAAAGGAAAAAAGCTGTGATCACAAAAAACCCCTTTCGGCACGCCGGAAGGCGGAGATAAATTTCACCGGTGCTAAGTAGGAGATATAAAAGATTTCCACCTTAAAGTTAAGAAAAACTTCAAACTGAATATAATTCCTTATCTACAGCCAGTCGTTTCATTTCGGTATATCCCCTACATCCTACATCCCTAACAATATGTTTTACATGTTCCAAACGTTGCCTGCCTGCACAATTTTTCCCATATACCTTTCCCTCCAATATCAAAGCGACTCTTCCAGGATGCCTTAATATGTGGTCTGCCTTTTCTTTTAACTATATTTTTCCAAATGCTTCTTTCATCCTCAATTTGCCGCAAAAGCTCTTCATTTGTCACTTTATCCACTCATCTGCTTTTTAACATTCTCTTATAGCACCACATTTCAAAAGCTTTTAATCTTTTCTTCTCAGGTACTCCGATCGTACAAGTTTCATTCATTTCCATACAAAGCTACGCTCCAAACATATACTTTCAATAATCTTTTCCTGACATTTAAATTAATTTTTGATGTAAACAAATTATATTTCTGACTGAAGGTTTCGCCTTTGCCATTCGGTATTTTATATCGTGCGTAGGACTTCATCCATACCGTTCATTGTTTCTTCTAAATCTTTTATAATCTCGGCTAGAATTACTATATCAACAGCAAATAGTAGCATTTTTATCTTTTCACCTTGTATTGCTACTCCGGATCTAAATTGTTCTTTAACATCATTAACTTCTAGTTCTATGTAAAGAACGTAAATAACTAACGTGGATAGCGAACATCCTTGTTCTGACTCCCTTTTTTATTACGGCTTCTTTTTTATGTTCTTCGAATATTACTATATTACTGTCGCAGTTTGGTTCCTTTAATTATTAGCAATTGTTCTTCTATCTCTATATTTGAACCAGTGGCGACTCGCGTATAGCCATTGTACCCCCCCCCCCCCCCAAATATTTCCACTCGATATTGTCGATAACCTTTAATATAATGAGTCCTTTTTTTTTAATTCTTTCTTTATATTTATGCAATATATAATCCTGAATCTTAATGTCAGTAGCCGTTCCCCAGTTTATAAAAAAAACACGAAAATCTTTGTACGGAACTACGCGCTTCACAGTTCCAGCGGCGTGGTGTTTGGCACGCCGGTGTGGAAGCTGCACGCGAGACTACGAATGAGAGACAGAACTGTCGCTCCCGCAGTGCCGACCCTGACGTGCTGGTGGAAGGTAGTTTTTTTTACTTCGCGTGTGTTCTGCTTAAAAACCGTGTACCATATTCTTGAATGTGATAAAGTGTAGAATTAAATTATTATCCTGCTTCCAACTATTCTACTTGATTCATTTTTTTTCGCTTTTTATTTTACAGAAAATTTTAGCCATGGCCTTTAAAAAGTCCGGAAAAAAATTTTCTGTGGCAGCACCTCCACTAATTTTTAGCTACAAGCCGCCACTGACTTGAACCCCATATTTTTTAAAATGCTGAACATTTTGTTGCAGTCTACATTATCAAATGTCTTTTCTAAGTCTGTAAATTTCATGTATGTTGGTTTGTTTTTGTAAATACAACTATAAAACGTTAAATAAAGCAATTTCTTCGTAGACGAAAAAGGGTACCTATGACTAGGTCTATCGTACAAGAAACGAAAAAACTTTAGCCGGTAGCCAACGTAATAATTATTAAAAATCTGGCTATAATTCTGATGAATGGAAATCATGCACTGTATTAATCAGTTAAACTATAGATTGAAAGTTATTAGTAAATAATCAAGCGATAACCCATAGTATATTACAATATAAATTATTCATTACGTAGTACGATTAAATATGAGTACTAACTTAAAAACAAATTGTCTTTTTCTCATGTTATCAATTTTCCTGCATACAGTCTGCATTATTCCAGCTATGAACAGTTTAATAACATCTAATTAGTTAAATTAACGTTCTTTTTACCCTAATAATTCAGTCAAATGCTTATATGCTGCTTTTCACTGTTCTAAAAATTTTCTTTGCCTGATTGTTCACCTAAAAACCATGAATAGAATACATAACTGAAAAATATATTAGAGAAATGAATAAAATGAATGAAAGTACGTAACTGTAGCGTAATAAGATAAATTATTTCCCATCTATATCAAGTAGTAAACAGTAATGAAGGAACTCATCGGATGAAATACACTACGGTTTACAATGGTTAACAAAAAATCTGAAAACAAAATTGTAATACTTTCCTGACATTGGTTATTTATTAATAAATAATAAAGTGGACAAATAAAACTACATGAAAAAGGTTACCTAATATCTCGTTTTTGAGGTGCAAGTAATCATGAAATTTTATTGCAAAATGATCATTATATGTTTAAATAAACCAAAAAAAGTTTTAGAAATTCAAGAAACCTTATTTTTTTATTTTTTCTGATCCCTACCTCCAAAATCACCTTCCAAGAAAGATTTTTGACTTTTTTACATTTACATTGTTAAATGAAAAAACTAAAAAAAATCCACTGAAAGATATACAACCAATAAAAAGCTTAGCTTTTCGAACATGGCGCCGTTTGGTATAATAACTATTATATACGAGGTGTGTGAGAAAAGTAATGAGACTGACATTTTACTTACCAAAAATATTAATTTTTTTAAACAACATTATTCACTTCAAAGTAATCCCCTTGGGCAACTGTACACCGGCGGAGTCGTTGTTCCCACTCCTGGTAGCAGCGCTGGAAGGCTTCAACTGGTAGGGCTTTTAACTGGTCGATCACAGTCTTTTGAATGTTCTCCAGAGTTCCAAAATTACGTCCTTTAAAGACAAGTTTCAATTTCGGGGAAAGTAAAAAGTCACAAGGACTCAAATCAGGTGAATAAGGGGGGTTGAGGAACCGTAGGAATGCGTTTTGAGGTCAAAAATTCGCTGATGAAAATGGCCGTGTGACACGGGGCATTGTCATGATGAAGCATCCACTTGTCTGCAATGTCTGGTCTCACGCGAATCACTCTTTTCCTGAGACTTTCAAGGACACCTTTGTAAAATACTTGGTTGACAGTTTGTTCTGGAGAAACAAATTCTTTATGCAATACCCCTACTGTCAAAAAAGCAAATCAACATGGTTTTAATCTTTGATTTGCTCATTCGACATTTTTTAGGTCGAGGACATGAGGAGTGTGCCACTCTTCGCTTTGTTTCAGGATCGTACTCAAATATCCAGGATTCATCACCTGTGATCACACGATTGAAGAATTCTTGGTCGTTGTCAATCCTCACAAGAAGATCAACGCACAGGTTTCTTCGACTGTCCATCTGTTCCGTGGTGAGGTTTATCGGCACCAATTTCGCACGTCCAAATCGTCTGTCAAAATTTGATGTACGGTGAAAGTGTTTAAATTTAACTGTTCACTCATCATCCTTATTGTTAAACGACGGTCTGATCTCACAAGAACCCTCACACGCTCAACGTTTTCGGCAGCTTTTGAAGTTGAAAGTCTGCCTGAGCGAGGTTGATCTTCAACGTGTTCTCGGCGTTTCAAAAATGACTTGTGCCAGAGGAAAACTTGTGCTCTTGATAAGCAATGTTCACCATAGGCCTCCTTCAACTTTTCAAAGGTCACACTCGTGGATTCCCCAAGTTTAACACAAAACTTGATTGCACAACGTCGCTCTAAATTCTGATGCTCCATTTTTGAAACACACGACAAAAACACAACTTCACTGATGACGCTGTCAAAAATAATTTGTTGGCTGAACGGAGTTGAAACTCGTACTAAGCATGCGGAAGGGATGAACAAACCGGTCTATCAGAGACCGGTAGACACAGCTTACCAGATCGGTCGCAGTGTTACCATTCTCATTATTTTTCTCACACACCTCGTATGACTTTAAAAAACATCTTACCAAATTCCAGTTTAATTTCCTCGAGCTCTTTCGGCTATTCTGCCATCTTCAAGACGAGTATAAATATGATTAAAATCATAAAAGTACTATAATTGAATATACATCTATATCAATTGATTGTCATTTTATTATTCGTCAAAACTTAATATTAAAGTCTGAGTGACTGCGCCCGTATTGTAATAGTTTCTTAATTGTTATGAACTCTGTAAATTGTGGAATCAGTTTAGCCAACTTAATTATTATTGTTCATTATCTGCTTATACAAAATATAATCATCGAACTTAACTTGTTCATTTTGTAATTTATTATTATACAGAGTGATCTTTTAGTCCTGTTACCCAATTTTAAATGTAATTTAAGAAAGGGAAATTTAGGTGGAATAAAAAAATGTATTTGTTACTTACAAAAGAGATTTAATAAAAAGTTATTACTTACATAATAAAGAATATGCTCAAAATGCCCACCCCTTGCTGTTATACACGCACGGACTCTTTTCAGCATATTAGCAGAAACCTTTTTAAGAGTTGCATTGGAAATATTCGTGATTAAGTCTGTAATATTGACTTTAAGTTCATCAGTAGTGTGAGGATTGTTTTTGAAGACCTCGGACTTAATATAGCCCCACAAAAAGTAGTCAGGAGATATGAGGTCTGGGGAATTTGGAGGCCATAAGCCCTTGCTTATTATTCGATCATCAAAGAACTCTTGCAGAAAATCCATGGTTTCTCGAGACGTGTGGCATGTAGCGCCGTCTTGCTGAAACTAGCAATACCGTTCTTGAGGTTCCAGGAGGGACACAAGTTGGCGCACAATATTCCTATATACTTCACCATTTACTGTCTGTTCGAAGAATATGAGTCCGACTATACGATGGCGAGATATCGCACAACACACAACAATTTTTTCAGGATGCAAAGATTTGTCTTGTAAAGCGTTAGGATTTTCAACCGCCCAAATTCAACAGTTTAGACTGTTCACATAACCGTCGAGATGGATCCAAGCTTCATCACTAAAGAACACTGTGTTTAAAAATTCGATTCCGTTATCATTTACGAGAGACCTAAACCAACGGCAATATTGCAATCGCTTGTTTAAATCTGGAGGCTGAAGCTCTTGGACTAATCGTACGCGATACGGATACAATTTCAATTTTTTAGCAGCTCTCTGAACACTCGAATATGACAAACCGAAATGCGTGGAAAGTTTTCATAAACTTTTCCGTGGAGAATTGAGAAATCTTGTTTTCACACTCTCTAAAACGTCAGCTGTGAAGCGAATTGGTCGGTCGACCACTACGTTTTCTGTCGCAAACATTACCTGTCTCTCGAAATCGGTTTGCTAGCCTGGAAATTGAGATTTTTTCTGGTGGAGGAACACCAACAAATTTAATTTAAAATGATTCTTTTACACTCGCGTACGATTTCGTAGCAAAATATTGTTCAAGAATGAAAACTCGTTGTTCAATGGTAAAAGACATTCTGTTCGTAACACGACCGGAAACGGCACAAAAGTTTACACAGCTTAAGGAGAATCAACTCATACTGCCCCGTATCTATACCGGGTGAGTAGCGCTACCAACTTCGTGTCACAAAACAAAATTTCCCTTTCTTAGAAAAAAATTACCTAATTAATTAACATTAATAATTATTAGAATAATCCAATACGTCCATAAATTTATTTGGATCGTAGTTATGCGTATTTTCCAACATATCTTTAGCGAAATTTGAACGGTGTTTACATTTCTTTGCTATACAGTTAATGTGTTCTTTAGTTCTAATTAAAAATGATCGATTGGTCATACCAGTACATTGTATTCTTCATAAACATATTTTATCAAAAAACTAATAAAGAAGAAAATATAATAGTTAATAATCAATCCATTACACGAAAATATTAAATTCACTATGAATCAAGAAATTAACAATAACATCGATTTTTTAGATATTTCAATAATAATAAATTGGACATAAATATATATAGGAAGCCGACCCAACAAGATACCATAATACACTGTAATTCTTTTTAGCCATGGAACCAAAAAATAGCCACATTCAATTCATTAATTTACAGAGCAATTAAATATCTGAAACACAATACAATAAAATAAAATAAAATAACGAACTAAAAAATATTAAATACATTGCCACATAGAATGAATATAATAATCATTTAATATATATATTGTACTTCAAATTAAAAAATAAATTATATATAAGAGAAAAAATAAAACTAAAACATAATAACTCGGGAAACGATTATATACAAATAGAATATAATTTAAATTATAAAAAAATTAATGAAATATGTAAATCATTTAATCTAAAAACAGTATATACAAATAATAATAAATCATAAATTACATTAATAACAAAGATCCAAGTAAAATTCAAATAAATGGTAATAAATATAATTTGAACGGACAGGGAGTATAGTATTACAGCCTAAAATTTGAAGATTACGAATTACGATATATTGGTATGACCAATCGATAATTTTTAATTAGACCTAAGAAACATATTAACTGTATAACAAAGAAATATAATGACCATTCAAATTTCGCTAAACATATATTGGAAAGTAAGCATAATTATGATCCAAATAAATTTATGGAAGTATTGGATTATTCTAATAACTATTATAACACTTTTAATCTCGAAAAATTCCATATATACAATAATAATAACAAATTAATACATGAACAAGATGATGATATTTTATATAAGCTGATAATGAACAATAATAATTAAGTTGGCAAAACTGATTCCACAATTTACAGATCTCATAACAATTAAGAAACTATTACAATACCGGGTAGTCACTCAGACTTAAACATTAACTTTTGACGAATAATAAAATGACAATAAATTGTTATATATATATATTTTAATTATGGTAATTTTATATTTTAATCATAATTATATCCCTCTTGACGATGCCAAAATAACCGAAAGCGCTCGAGGAAATTAAACTGGAATTTGGTAAGCTGGTTTTAAAATTATACATAACAAAAAGCTACATAAGATTTTTTTTTGGGGGTGGGGCGCGAATTTATGATGAATTTTATTTTAATATTAGTATTAAAAGTTTTTTATTTAAACTTTTAATAAACAAAAAACACTTTAAAGAATTCAGAATATCAAAATTTTTAAACTTATATCGGTTCTCCCACTCCCAATATTTGCCCTAAGTATTTTTTTTTTGTTCATTCTACTACGATTAGGAAAACAAAAAAAAATACGTTAAAAATTATGTAAAGAAAGAAAAGAAAGCTTATTTATGTTTTGAGGAAGAGGGAGAATTTCGAGGGAACTTTTTTTTTTAAATCTGATGTGGACACCTCATCAGTTTCTTGTACACCTATTAAATTACGTATACACATTTTTTGCTGCACTACATTTAAACTTATTTCATTTGTAAGTGAGATACGATCCTCCAATTCTTTACTAAAGTGGACAATTACACAGTTATTTAAACTAGAGAACGTGTATACAAATTAAGATAAGAATTATATCAAACCAAAGAGCGATTAAATGATTGGTAACAAAAAACAAATAAACGAAATGATAATCAACTCCGACGTAGGGAGAATATATTGTCCGACAATAACAGAGGAGTAATGACCTAAAAGATAAGAAATTTTTGCAATTTATTAAAGATCGGGCATGTATGCCTCAGTGTATATGTTGTTCTTGTGAGTGCCTATTTTTCAGTCACTCTGTAGTTAACTTTAATGTAGATTAAATTAAATAGAAATTTAAGAATAATTTTAAAAAATTAAACTACAAAATCCAAAAATAGTACGATTCTAAATTATAATTTTCAATTAATCAGATGTTTCACCAAATCTATTACAAATACACATATATAATAATGCCTATTAAATTACATATACACATTTTTAAAAGGACATAAAATTTTATTTCACTAATAACGTCTGATTTTTTCATTTTTTTTTTTTTATTGTTATTATTTATTGTAAAAATTTGTTTAAAATCAGAGGTTAGTAATTATTAATAAATCAATATATTTAAATTAAAAAAAAAGGAAATCGGATAAGGGAAAAGGGAATCGGAAAGGAAAGGAACTCGGATTCGAACCGATGTCCTTTTCCCTTGTAAGATCCAAATATTTCATTAATTAAGATTTTATTTGGCTATAACTCTGGAACCAGTGAAAATAAGTACCACTTATGATTCATCGTTAAAAAGCTCTCAGTGAGGGCTTATTACTGTACTTAAAAAAAGTCCAAAATCCAAATGTTTTTGGATCTATGGGGTTTTTTGGACACTTTTGGTTCAGTCGATTGCAATCAAAAAGTGAGGTGCACAACTAGATATTACAACAGTCCTAAATCTAAATTTCAACATCCTGCGGCTAATCGGTTTTGAGTTATGCGAGATACATACGTACGTACAGATGTCACGCCGAAACTAGTCAAAATGGATTCAGGGATGGTCAAAATGGATAGTTCAGTACGCATGTACTGAGCTTAATATAATGTGGGGTTATATAACTAAAACATTGAGAAAATTGATTCTACAAAACTATCTACCTCCCTGGAGATATTAACCCCAATACTATACCTACAAATTGTCCTACATACACAAATATCTGTATAAAATTTTATCAAAAACGAGTTTATCAAATCAAAAGTTAAATTTCAATCACGCCAACACAAGCAGGTACGAACGTTATTCCCCATTTTTTTTAGGGATCCCTGAGTCATGAAACGTCGAGATGCAAAAAAAAAAACCGCACCCCATTTTTTTGACCGATTACCATACTTTTCTTCTTGAAACGTAGCTGTAGAACTACGATTCCACAACGTAAAAATTTGTAATCATTGGTATATTATTTTTAATGATTAAGAATATTATATATTAGTCTTTATAAAAAAAAATCCTAATAATTGTAATAGGCGAATTCTCACCTGTCCATTAAGTTTTACTTTGTATCACACAGAGTACAAAAGTTCGAATCTAAGTTTTAGAAAACGAATGAATCAAGTCCATAATAATATTTCATTTGTAGGACAGATAGAAAATATAAAATCGTGTCACGAAACTGGCATACAGAAGAAGGGTTATTTTCAAATTATTGTAGAATATATCAGAGCTCACTACACACTGAATAGCTTCTTTTTTTTGTCCGTTGATTACATCGATCAATTTGAAGTAATTCTACATTTACTTTTATACTACCCTGATTTTAACATATTTTTTGCATCCTCTTATTGTTTTATTTGCTTTATATGTTCTAATGGCCCAACAGTTTTTTTTCTTTTGATTGCAATCGACTAAACCAAAAAGGTCCAAAATCCGAAAAAATTGGATTTTGGAATTTTTCTTAACTGCAGTAATAAGCTCTCATTGATAGCTTTTCAACGATATATCATAAGTGGTACTTATTTTCATTCGTTCCAGTTATAATCAAATAAAAATTTAATTAATGAAACATTTGGATCTTACAAGGAGGCAAATCAGTTCGAATCTACTTTTTTTTTGGCTTTTTTTAAAATTTATATATATTGATTTATTAATAATATTAACCTCTGATTGTAAGAACAATTTTACGATAAATAATAACAATAAAAAAAAAATTGAAAAAAATCAGAAGTTATTAATAAAATAAAATTTTGTGTACTTTTAAAAATGTGTATATGTAATTTAATAGCCGTACAAGGAAGTCATGTGGTGTCCATGTCAGATTTTTAGATATCAGTATCATTTTGTTAAAAACAGTTTTTTTTATATTAGACATTTTTTTTTTTTTTTGAGCGGAAGAAATTTTATCTTTTGTTTCCTGTTTAGCCTGCGGGAATCACCGTCAGGTATTACTTCAGAGGATGAATGAGGATGATATGTATGAGTGTAAATGAAATGTAATTTTGCAGTTTCAGTTCGACCATTCCTGAGATGTGTGGTTAATTGAAACCCAAACACTAAAGAACACCGGCATCCACGATCTAGTATTCAAATCCGTATAAAAGTAACTGCCATACTAGGATTTGACGTTAGAACTCTCGACTTCCAAATCAGCTGATTTGCTAAGTCGCGTTCACCACTAGACCAACCCGGTGGGTTGAAGAAATGATAACTGCGAGACTCTTACACCGTACGGTTTACAAGTCCATTGTAATTTTTTTGGATAAATAACTTAATAAGTTTAAATCGCTTATTAATAAAAAATATTAAAAGTTTAAATAAATAAAATAAAGTTAAAAAAAAATTCCGAAATCGATATTTTTAAACTTTGATTGGCTCTCCCATCCCGTATATGTCCCCCACAAATTATTCATTTTTGGGGTTGCTTACACTACTACTATACCTAGGAACACAAAAAAAAATTCGGTTGAAATGTATGCAATAATAAACATATGCAGTATTATTTTCAAATTTTGGGGAAAGGGTAATTTAAGACAAAATGTTTTACAAATGGTAACATGAACTGCTTGCATGTACTGAGCTTAATATGTCGTGAAGTTAGTTAGCAAAATTATGTGAAAACTGACCCCAAAAACTATCTCTATCACTCCCTAGAAATAACGATTCCAAAAGTTTACGTACAAATTGCTCCATATACAAGTGACTCTCAACAAAATTTCACCAAACTCGGCTTATCCAGCTATTAGGCTTCTTTTTTATTCAGGGTTATTCTTATTTTAGGCTTATTATTTTATTAGGCTTTTTATTTTATTCAATTATTAGGCTTCATATACGCCAAAACACGTAAATAAGTACAAATATTGCCTCCCACTTTTTTGTTTTTTGGGATCCCTGGGTCATGAAACGTCGAGAAAAGTAAAAAGTGCATCCCCATTTTGACCGATACGTTCCTTCTTGCGGCATAGTTCTAGAACTGTGATACCAGGGAAGTAAGAATAAGTTTTGTAAAATGTATTTGCATTACAAAAAGAAAATCAGTCGCAGTATAAGGCTTATGCTGTATTTATGCATTTCCTTACATACAATTGAAAATGTATATTTTGAAAATTTATAAAATAAAAACAAGTAAATTCATTGTAATTTAATATGCAATGTTTTTTTTTCTTCTTAACAAATGAATGAATAAATGAATTAAAAAATGTTATTAGCGAGATCAAACAACAATATTACAGAAATAAACACGTGTAATTAGCAAAACAAGAATAAATATGAATAATAACTGTCAACAAAAGAAAGAATATATTTTTTTAAACGTATAGAAGTTTATATTAGAACAGTCAAACAGAATAAATATTAATAAGTTACAAAGCAAAAGTCAGGAACATTAAGATCAACTAATAAATTTTTTTTAATTAATCAATTAAATTTGAAATATAATATAAAAAGAATAATTTCTGTAATTAATTAATTTATGAAAATAACATGACTCATCTGAAGCAAGAATGAATCACTTCAGTAAAAACGTAGCTACTTAGCCAGGCATCGCTTCGCTCTGCTCTGGAGCGTAAAAGGAAATTCGGTTTTTGAAAAGTGATTTATTTATCATAATTGTGTAAAAATACATAATTTTAACTTTGGTTGTAAAATTTTACAAAATAATTATAACTGGTTTCTACACAACCCATGAGGTACAGCCAAATGTACGTTTATTTTTATAGACTTGAAAATTTTTTCAAGACACGATTCATTTATGCGTGCCTCACATTAACTGCGTATTACGAAAAATTACCGTAATTAAAAGATTTTTACTATTTGTTTTTCCGGTACTTTAATCATTCGATTCTATTTGTTATTTATATTTCATAATTTTAACGTTAGCTCTTATACTGCTTTCAAATACGCAGTTTGAATTTTTAACATTGGTCATACCGTTCCGGAAATATAATTGAATTTCGGAATAAGAAAATGACCGGATAACCGGATCATCGAGAGTACATGTTATGCAAACGTTAGCCCTTGTACTGCTAGCAAATACGATGTTTGAATTTTTAAAATTGGTTGTACCGTTCCGGAGATATAAGAAAATTTCGTAAAAATAACGGATAACAGAATAACCAAATGATCTAACGTATATCTTTTTTATGCAAATGGTAGCACTCAACACGGTAAAAAAAGGCGTTTGAAATTTTTAAATTATAACGTTTCATTTCGTCTCGTAGATATAACTGAATTTCGGAATAAGATAATGACCGGATAATCAAGAGTATAAAAGAAAAACATAAAAACCACCCTTGCAATAAACAGAAACGTTTTTCCGAATTAAATTTTTTGTATACGCATGGGGTCCTTAATCTTCCATTTCAAAGAAATCAACTCCTTTTTTATACATATACGAGGGTTATTTTTTCAAGGTCCGATCGGTCACGAAATTAAAACCACAGTGAAAATAAAAAATATTTTATTTGTAACAAGTACTTACATTGTTACGCTATTTCTCTACATAGTCGCCACTCCGATTTAGACATTTGTCGTAGTGCGGTACCAACTTTCCAATACCCTCGTCATAGAACGGAGCCACCTGTGTTTTCAGCCATGTTTCTACGCTGGTCTGCAGCTCTTGGTGGAATTCATGGAATTCCACCAAGAGCAACGTCTACGAAGGGCAATTCAGAATAAGCGGAGAGGAATGTTGTCATCAGGCATTGTCTTTCTCCATGACAATACTCGGCCGCACACTGCAGCTGTAACAAAGAAGCTCCTGCAGCGTTTTAGTTGGGAAGTGTTTGATCACCACCATACAGTCCGGACTTGGCTCCATCCGATTTTTACCTCTTTGCTCACATGAAAGGCTGGCTAGTAGGACAACATTTTGACAGACATCGAACTGCAGACCAGCGTAGAAACATGGCTGAAAACACAGGCGGTTTCGTTCTATGACGAGGGTATTGGAAAGTTGGTACCACGCTACAACAAATGTCTCAATCGGAGTGGCGACTATGTAGAGAAATGACGTAACTATGTAAGTACTTGCTACAAATAAAAAAGATTTTATTTTCACTGTGGTTTTAATTTCGTGTCTGATCGGACCTAGAAAAAAACCCCTGTAGATTAGGGGGTCATTCTTTTTTTTACAAAAAAGATTATTTAGGAGCAAGTATGACTTTATCTATATGGAACTCTATGGACAATTTTATCTTCAACTTTGCAAGAAATGAAATCAAAACACATTCTGTCAAGCTTAACTTTTCGTTCGATCGTTTTCCAACCACGTGAAGTTTCTTTTATATTTCAATATAAGACATTATTTTCTACATACAACTCTATGCCTAATTATGTTGCCATATTTATGTTGGGCTAATGATTTTTGCAAACCATTTATAAATTAGATATCAACGAAAGAAATGTGGTGAACAAAATGATCACAGTTTGTTTTTATATAGTATTCTTAACAGTATTTCGTATCTTACTGAATTCATCCCGTAGAATTTGTTGTAGGATAAAAACAATATATCTAGTATTAGAATGGGATCCCTATACAAAAAATCCCTTTCGGCACGCCAGAAGGCGGAGGTAGATTTCACCGGTAGTAAGCAGCGGATAATAAAGACTTCTAACTTAAAGTTAAGAAAAACTTAAGATTTATTCAATAGGACAATGGTTGCAAGTGAAAAAAGTTTCACACGTTTAGTATACGATAAGCTCCATCTTCTGACAATTCCAGCAACATTTTGGTTATCCCTTGCCATAAGGGTTGGTCATATCAAAAATTGTTTCAGACAAAAGTTTTAGGTGATGTTTAGAGGACTAACGGCCACTTTAAAACGATTCGATATTCTGCCTATTAACGAGATATGATTTTTTTTTGTCTTGTCGAAACCCCTTTTTTCCAGTCCCAGGGTCAATGGTTGGTGATATAAAAAAACTTTACTTAAATAAGTTTTAGGCTCTTATCCAAAGAATAGTAGAAACTTTAAACGAATTCGATGTTTTACTTAATAAGAAAGTTATAGCGACATTTGTTTGTTCGTAAAAGCCCCACCCCATCACCACGCCGATGGTCCGATTTTGCCCATTAACGAACTCGACCAAGATTTTGGATCGTTATATTTTACGTATCAATTTGCAAATTATTGGCGAAAAATTACGGCAGTTTTGTCCACAAGAAAGAGAAATACATATGTAAATCTATATAAAAACTTTTGAACCGATGGTGGTTTTGTTGTCTAGGGGATGTGAAACACGAAGATATAGCGAAATTTTCCGGAAGTCGAATCATGGTACACATTAAAATAGGTAGCTTTCTTATAAAATCTACCTAAAAAAGGAATCGCCCAAGTAATCTTAGTTAATCTAACTAACTGAATTAGTTAAACCAGCTTATCAATCGACAGTAATTATTTAACAGTAATTATTAAACATTATTAAACATTATTAACATTATTAAACATTATTAAACATTATTTAACAGTAATTATTTACGGCAGTAATTACTGCCGTAATCGAAAAATTACGGCAGTTTTGTCCACAAGAAAGAGAAATACATATGTAAATCTATATAAAAACTTTTGAACCGATGGTGGTTTTGTTGTCTAGGGGATGTGAAACACGAAGATATAGCGAAATTTTCCGGAAGTCGAATCATGGTACACATTAAAATAGGTAGCTTTCTTATAAAATCTACCTAAAAAAGGAATCGCCCAAGTAATCTTAGTTAATCTAACTAACTGAATTAGTTAAACCAGCTTATCAATCGACATACAGAATGATTCAAAGAAACGGGAATTTTTTAAAATTAAATAACGTTAATGAAAACTTTTTTTTAGAATGAATTTTATTTCATGTAATTGTACAAATTTTGCCATTTTAAGATACATACATTTTAGTTTATTTTTTAAAGATGACATCTTGCAGGTGACCTCCTCTTCTACGTAAACACTCACGAAGTCTCTTCGTTAAATTGTTCTTGGTTTGACGTAACATCTCAACTGGAATTTCCGCAATTGCTTCTCGGATCTTTGCCTTCAGTTCTTCCGTTGTAGCAGGTCTACTGTGGAACACTTTGCTTTTAAGGTGACCCCACAAAAAGTAATCGCAAGCTGAGAGATCAGGCGATCTGGGAGGCCATCTAATGTCACCATCTCGTGAAATGACACGTTGTCCAAACAATCGGCGTACAGCTGCCATCGATATTCGTGCAGTATGTGACGTTGCTCCGTCTTGTTGAGACCAGGCTGTGTTAAGAATTGGTGGAAATCTCTTTTGCTGTTCCACAACAAAGATTTCAAGCACGGCTACGTAACGAGCCGACGTCACTGTAATCGCAAGACCGTTGTCATCCTCAAAAAATTAAGGGCCTATAACACCGTAAGATGACGTGGCACACCACACGGTCACTTTCTGGCTGTGCAACGGACGCTGGTGTAGCTGCGTACGATTTTCTTGTGCCCAATATCTGAAATTTTGCTTGTTAACAAATCCACTGAGGTGGAAATGCGCTTCGTCTGACATCCACAGTTCGTGAATAAACTCTTTGTTATCGTTTATCTTCTGAAGCATTACATTACAGAATTGTGCTCGCACAACTGCATCGTTCGGTTTCAGTTCCTGGACGATCTGCAATTGTAAAGATGCTGAGAGACGACGGATTGACCGATGTGGACTTCGTGTGACAGCATCTTGTAAAGCTTGAACATTCTGTGGTGTACGGACGGTTCGCTCACGGCCTGGAGGTTTCTTTTTCATTGCCGAACCAGTTACCTCAAAATTAGATATCCATGTTTTAATTGCATGTGCTGATGAAACACGGCCGTGCCATTCCAGATTAAAATGACGGCGAAATTCTCTACGCGCTCCCTCCACACTGTCATTGTTTTTGTAAAACGCTTTGATAGCAAATGCACGTTGCGCACCACTCCAAGGATCCATGACAACTAAATGGCAGGTTAGGTTAGAGAGGCTGACGCCACTTATCAAGTGGTACCAATCGCCCACGGCTACCAACACAACTTTCAAAATTTTCCGTTTCTTTGAATCACTCTGTATTAACTGACTTAGTTAATCGATTGAAAATCAATCGAAAACACACAGAACTTTGACCATTCCTGACCGGTCTTCTTTATTATTTAACAAGTATACCGCTTCATCTGGAGGTCTCGGGTTCGAATCCCGGTCAGGCATGACATCGTTCATCTCATCCTCTACAGCAATATCTAACGGTGGTCCCGGAAGTAAAAAAAAAAGTTAACCATCAACACAAGACTTGTGATTTTCCGCTAGTGATCGGTACATGCGGTGCCTACTTTTTGGTTATAGTTCATTATTTTATGAACAAAAACAATCACATAAATACAAAAAATATATTACTAATATATATTTCGCATATATATCCATTAAAGAAATAAATATATATTACAAGTAAAAATAATAATAAGTACTAGTAATAAACATATAATAACATAGCAAGTGTATAGCTGACCACCACGAGACGTGTATTAACGAATCGGGATTTTCCGCTAAGCTAAGCTAAGGGGGACGGAAAAACACACACACACACACACACACACACACAGAAAGACACACATACAAATGCCCTTTAGTTCGGTAGGATTAAATTAGATATTGTACAAAATTAAAAAAAAAATTGCTGGCGTGAATGAAATCTATCGGAGACATTAGAACAAGTCTTTTTGGTCAGTCTGGGTGGGGGATTTTAGTGGTTTACATATTAACAGTATAATTTACTTAATTTTTGATTTGGATAGTCCAAAGTGATATTCCATCATTTTTTAGTAAATAACTTTTATTATTTTTTGTATAAACGTTGAAATGAGTTATTTTTTACAGAATTTAATATGTTTTTTAAAATTATTATTTACTTTTATATATTTTTTTTAAATTACTGATTTTATGATACTTTAGCATATCAATATTAATTCGTCTTTACCTACTGACTGATGATTATTACAAAATTAAAATTTCCAACAAGTTCTAAATTTTAATTTTTTTAAATAGTTCTCGAACATTTTTCTGCTAGGGATTTTTCTCTGAATTATTAAAATAAAATATGCTGCTTTTTAACATTTTTAAATTAAAAGTAACAATGATAATAATAATAAAATTAAAAATACCCATATTACAAGCATAATAAGAATGCATTAACTGATAAATAATTAAACTAATAGGCAAAAATTTCAAATGTAAAAATAATAATCTAAAAATAAAAACTTTTTCCAGAGGTGAGAAATACAACAAAAATTGCCTTTGGTTATTTTTTAGAAAGACACAATTATTAAAAAAAAAGGTGCTACTTTTGTATGAGCTAGAGAAGAATAGCATTAATACATAATACCAGAATTAGTGGTACATTAATTTCTACAAATAAATAAAACATGATGTTATTTAAAACCCTACAGCAAAATTATCTTCACTAATCCATATGTGCATTAAAACTTGCTGGTGACACTGTTAATAATAATAATAACATTATTGAAATAACATTGCATAATTACACCTACTAAAATATTATAAATGATACAAATTAAGCAAAATATTATAAACTATTTTGTTTTAATTTCAAGAGAAAACATTTTTCAAAAATTTAAGTAAACTAAACTAGAATACATTTCTTTTTCTAACAGTGAAGAATGAGAAATCGGTTTTTGTAAATAAATTTATGTTAATCATAATAGAATAAATTTTGATACAAATAAAATACGAGTACAGATAATGACGGACATACAGATAATGATTTATACAGTTATCACATAAGTAACAGATACAGAAGGGATGCATCCTTATCTAGAAAAATAAGTTGAAAGTTTTTAATAATAAACTTCTTTTTTTTTTGAGAGAAAAATTTCATTAATCTATATAATGTGTATTATAGAAGGGGTTAAGAAATTTGAATTTACTCGTAAGGTGCTTCTAATATATTTGAATCTAAATCCTCTTTACCTAATATCTAGACTCACAAGAAATTGAATCCCAAGTTTGACCCACAGGTAGCTTCTCATCACCAAATCATGTTAATCCTCCCGTTTTCAGACTTCTCGACACCTTTACTTTACCAAGCGGGGTATTTTTACTACCCCAATATAATTTTGTGATTTACATTTGTAAATTTTATTTTGTGATATTTGTTATTATATTCTGTTACTTTCAATGCATAGCTTTATTTAGTATTGAAATACAGTTTTTCAAATTATTAAAAGTATTTAAACTGAACTGAAGTAAACTTAAACTGAGTAATAAATTTAATTTAAAGTAACTTTAACTGAAGTAATAAATTTTATACCATTCACAAGAAAAATTCAATATTGACACCTGTAAAATTAAAAATGTATACATTTTGGCTGTCATTGCAGTAAACTAGTACTTGCTCTCAAAATAACAATTTTCAACTGTTCATTCAAGTACATTTTTTCACAAAATGTACTTCTCTGTGTATATTATAAAACAGGTTTCTTGCACATTACACAACAGAATCTTGTTTTATGATCTTTGTTCCTCTTCCAGTCTTGACATCGCTGTGGTGTTGGTAACTTAGAACTCTGGGGTTGAATCATTGATGTCGGAATTTTAATACCACATGCTTTCAGTGCATCTCGAAGACTGTTGATATTTCTAGCTCTTTCCACAATATTACCTTTGCTGAGTCCAAATGCCAGCTCAGTCATGTAGAGTTTCAGTCGGTTCTGAATACTTTCCTGCCACTCAGAAAATCTTAGGTATATATGCACTCAGTGCTGCAATATCTACCATCTCCATCAAAAGTCTTAGTAGCCACTGCCTGGTTCCTCTTAACACAGCTGTATTCTCTTACCATTTTGTCTCCATTATCTACAGCACCTTTAGTTTTGTTGTAATGGAGTATTATTTCAAGTTTATATTCACTTTCTTCACCACTCACTTGCCTCTCATGATGTTGAATTGAGAGTAAGATTACCGACTTGCCCCTTTTTGGAACATAAGAAACTACATTCAAGTCATTTGTGAAACCAAATATTGAAGAATGAACTTCTTTCTTTCTGTCGAGCAAAAATTGTTATTTGAGCTAAACAAGTGATGTATGGTAAAACTCAACATTGGAAAAATTAAATAACAAAGATGAATGAGAGAAATATTTTGTAAATCCTTCATTTTTGACAAATAAGAAGATAAGACATTTCACACAAAGCGGGGTAGTCTCACAACCCATCAATATAAATATACCCTGTCAATAATAATTATAAATCAAAGAAAAAATGGATCAGTCATGAGTGTGAATACAATTTTAATCAATTTAGGATAAAGTCATGAAACCATCAGTAACAGCTCTTCAGATAAAATTATTATAGGGAAAAAATCAATCTGGGGTAGTCAGAATATCCCACTTGGTAATGCAATGGTTAAGAACAAGCTGGCTTAACAGATTCCAGCAACTCAGAATTAACCTAGCGAGTTAGACTGACTTTACAGAACCAAAAATGACAAAGAAAATATCACGGATAAGGAAAAGGATTATATGGTGAGAAAAAAATGATCTACCTGCTTTGCTGTCTCAATAACCGAGAAAAAATATCTTAGTACCAGATAATTCCCTGGCAGGTGGACAGTTTTTACAGTAAATATTCAATGCTTTTCATTAAACATTTCAAAATAAATGCACCGATAAAAACCGTTTCTCTTCTAGAATTTCAAGAATCATCGAAATATACCTAGGACTGCTAAATCTACAACCTCATTCTTTCCCTTTAAATTAAACATAGTATGCATTTGGATAACTGATGCTTGCAGTCGGATATTAAGACCTATGCACCTAGTTATAATTTCTAAATATTATTTTAGTTTCTAATTACTACTCATAATCACACACTTTAAAAACTGAATTTAACAAAATATATTAATTAAATTTCTCCAGCACCCTCTACATAATTTTCAGACTATCAAAAAACAACTTGTGCAATAATTTTGAAATTCTGTCTGAATAAATGATGAATTTAAAATTGAAACAATATTAAGAAAAGATAAGTGGTATTTTACACTTGAAGGTTATTAAAAATTATAAGTAGTATAA
Organism: Lycorma delicatula; assembly: GCF_047948215.1. Taxonomy (NCBI): domain Eukaryota; kingdom Metazoa; phylum Arthropoda; class Insecta; order Hemiptera; family Fulgoridae; genus Lycorma; species Lycorma delicatula. The sequence continues at coordinate 128,161,798 of NC_134455.1, forward strand.
CACTTTATATTTAATAAAGTGATAAGATTTTAGCTGTTAGCTTGATAATACACAGTCTACTTAAACTGTGACCAATTAATCACAAATACAATCAATGTAATGAAGTATGGCTGTGGCACAGCATGACAGTAAACAGCTTGTCTATATACCAGATCCTGTGTTGGGAATGCTCCATTACAATTATCTTCTGTAATTTATAAAAACTAATTCAAAGCACACAATTATACTGCACGTTATGAAAAATAGATTCAACTTTTACACATATCTGATCACATCAATTAGAAATTACAAAAATTTAATTCATTATTCGTTTTCAAGCTGCTTTCTTTTTTATTAATTACTTAATGTTCTATACTTAAAATAAATCGTTCCAAATATAACTTTTAATAAAATTTACCCTGAGACCTATAATTTTTAAATTGCTCATGCAATTTAAAAATAAAAAAGGTTATTCTTCAGAAAAGATAATCTCACAAGCGTTTCTGCTAAGTTAGCAAAATTAGTATTAACAATGAGACACAAGTCAAGTTCTTTTGACTTCTCACTAAGACACATGGCTTCATCTTTCATTTTACACACTGCAGTTGACTTGTTTGTTCGGATACTTATACTGCAGGATTCACTTAACATTATAGCTAATAAAATTAAGCCTCCTAGATTATTCTTACTTTTTTTGTTTAACCACAATTTGCGTGTGATTGAATCATTGGCTATAATTATCTTTTTAATTTATACCACGACTTACATAATTGTTTTTTCATAAGGAGTGGCACAAGATCCTAATGAAAATCCTAAATCTAATACTATCAATTACACATATATAATTATTTCAATTATATACCTAGATAGGCACAAATAAATAAACTGACCTGTTTATGCATTTCAACATTTAATCCGTACGACATTTCATAATACTGGAACAAAACACCAAACATCAAAGTTAAAAATACATGATACAACAGATCTGCATAAAACAAATATTACATTCAGAAAAACCTAATACCAATAAATATATAGGTATTTTGTTTCAACCACCAATTAAAATATAACCGCAAAAAATAGTTTTATACATAACTTTTAACATTACCAGATAAGATCTGCATAATTCAGAAGATTAAAAATTTAAGACGACAAAAAACCTGTCACTTTTTACTGACATAGATAACATTTCTATGACTAATTTACAACAATGGATCGACCATAATTAATACAAACCACAGGAAAAATTTACTTCACTCATCTGTTTAGTCAAAAAATTATTAAGGAACAAAAGAATTGTCTGATTATTTTGCCCAATTATCAACATACGTGATGTGTAGAATAATATACCTGTTCAGACTCAGTGCATGTTATTAAAAATTTATTTAAGGACTTGAAAATTTAAAGGTCTTTATATCAGTTCACACTCGGCTCCATACAGTTCACACAACTCCTTACAGATGCACTCGGCTCCTGACAATGCAGCAGCTCCGAACACACTATTGATTCTAAATTAAAAAGTAATAACTCTGAAATTAATACTTATTGCTTATCTAAGAATCACACAGAGAAAAATTGGTAGAGTTCAATCATACATATCATGTGTTGGCAATTTAATGAAGAAAAAATAATCGAAGGAAAGTTAAAAGAAAATGATTCATGCTATTCTCGGCATCACAAATCCAGATGAAATAAGGGTTGAATGTCGAAAGACATTTAATTACTGAGAAACCACAACCTAAGGTATCAATCAAACAATTCTACAATAATAATAAACAATATTCTAAGAAAAAATTAGGTTATGCAAATATCAATGATAATCATAACTATCTGTCGCAACAAGATGACAGCATTTATCAAAATAGATTGCATAGGTTATCTCAAGAGAATATTCCTCAATTGAAGCATAGACAAATACGGTATCTGAAAGGCAAAGGCTCCTTTATAGCCCCTAAAAAAAAAATTTGATTTTATAAAAACCTACAGATACCAACGAAAACCTTCAATTCACAACACAGGAAATTGTACCAGGAGTGTACAAAAAACAAATCTTATCATTAATACAAATGATAATAATATTGATAGTAATAATAAGCGTAATCCTTAACAAGATTTAAGGCCACAATCAGAACATTTAAACAATGAACAAAGCTATATCGGATATAGTGATGTACTACCACTATCACAAACAAATTCTTTCCAATCTGTCCAATTATGATTCATCATGGCAGGCAAAGGCTAGACCTGCATAAATTAAGATTGCTAACATACTCATAAATATTGTATTAGCATTTATAATTTAATTTACATGTTTGTAAATCACATATAGATTATACATTGTATTCATGTATATTATAATATATAATTTATTTATTCATTAATTACATTGTATAATTATAGATTACAAATCAAGCATTATTATCATTTCATATTTTTACTGTAATATATCATTTTAATACTACAAAAAAATTATCACATGATTTCTACCACGCAGTATGTTCAGACTCAATGCATACTCAGCTCCTGTCAGCTGCACTTGGCTCTGTACAGTTCAAACAGCTCCTTTCGGATGCATTCAGCGGCTTTGTACACACTATATAAGCTGGCTCTGCATTACATTCAGTCAGTCTTGTTCCAATCTTCTTCTATCAATCTTCATGAACTCAACGAATAATGTATCACTTACGGAATAATTAAATGCATTTATATACACTTATACATAATCTTGTATTATTCATTCAAATATTAGAGGATCGTATTTAATTATGAAGTGATAAACGTCTATATTTATTTATTATTTAATCCAGCAGTAAATACATAGAGTAATTACCCTAACCAAGGTGGATACTATCTTGGCAATACCTGTTTGGATTTTAAAAGAAGCTTTTTAATAAAATGAAATCAATGATAATTAGTAGAGAAAAAAGATGATTCCACATCTTAAAATGACAGTTATCATTTTCAACCATTTACTTTAAAATTATTAATGACTGAAGACTGGCAAAACAAAATACAATTACAAAATTTAATAAAAAATTAATAATTTAAAGAAATTACGTTAATGCTCCAGAAATTCCTAGTAAAGAGATAGAAAAGAAGAAGCTATAACCGATAGAACAGTTGTCATAATAGATTACATTAATGAAAAATCGCTTGTTCATTTTTATACTATCTTATGCTTCAAAAAAAAAATTAATAATACTTAAAATCACAAAGTAATGCTTCACGTGTTCAAGATTCATATATTGGATTTTGTCATGGATGACCAGACAGGGTGAACAAGACCAAACACCAAATTGTAATTTTACCGCAATACTTACGAGGTGTGTAAGAAAAGTAATGAGATTGGTAACACTGCGAGTGATCTGACAACGCTGTTCTACCTGTCTGTGCTAGACCGGATTGTTCATCCCTTCCACATGCTCGGTACGAGTTTCAACTCCGTTCACCCAAGACATTATTTTTGACAGCGCCATCAGTGAAGTTGTGTTTTTGTTGTGTGTTACGAAAATGTTGCATCGAAATTTAGAGCGACGTTGTGCGATCAAGTTTTGTGTTAAACTTAGGGAATCCGCGAAAAAGTCCTTTGAAAACTTGAAATAGGCCTATGGGGAACATTGCTTATCAAGAGCACAAGTTTTCCGCTGGCACGAATCATTTTTGGAAGGCCGAGTACACGTTGAAGATCAACCTCGCTCAGGGAGACCTTCAACTTCAAAATCTGACGAAAACGTTGAGCGTGTGAGGGTTCTTGTGAGATCAGACCGTCGTTTAACAATAAGGATAATGAGTGAACAGTTAATTTGAACACTTTCACCGTACATTAAATTTTGACAGACGATTTGGACATGCGAAAGGTTTGTGCGAAATCGGTGACGAAAAACCTCACAACGGAACAGGAGGAAAATCGAAGAACAGAGTGCGTTGATCTTCTTGAGAGGATTGATAATGACCAAGAATTTGGTGCTGATTTCCTTTTTTGACAGTAAGGATATCGTGCATAAAGAATTTGTTCCTCCAGGGCAAACTGTCAACCAAGTGTTTTACAATGGTGTCCTTGAAAGGCTCAGGAAAAGAGTGATTGGCGTGAGACCAGACATTGCAGACAAGTGGATGCTTCATCATGACAATGCCCCGTGTCACACGGCCATTTCCATCAGCGAATGTTTGACCTCAAAACGCATTCCTACGGTTCCTCAACCCCCCTATTCACCTGATTCGAGTCCTGTGACTTTTTTCTTTTCCCGAAATTGAAGCATGTCTTAAAAGGACGTAATTTTGGAACTCTGGAGAACATTCAAAAGACTGTGATCGACCAGTTAAAAACCCTACCAGTTGAAGCCTTCCATCGCTGCTACCAGGAGTGGGAACGACTACGTCGGTGTTTGCCCAAAGGAACTACTTTGAAGGGGATAATATTGTTGTTTGAAAAAAATAAAAACTTTGGTAAGTAAAATGTCAGTCTCATTGCTTTTCTCACGCACCTTATATCTTATACAACCTGTTACGAAACAGATCAATCTCAAAAATAAAAATAAAATATTTATATTTCTATCGAAGAGTTTTTTCAAGTCTTATTTCTACCTTCCTGATTCATAGTTTATCCACGTTGGGATAAAAACGTAAAAAATATTTAATAATGCTGTTCAAACACTAGCAATCATACTCTTAAGAAAATAAGTTTAAAATTACATTTCATATTTTTGTAATCAGTAAATTACATTAAAAATAACAGGCATTTCAAATTATTTTAAAAGAATCGCTTGTAACCGTTTAGATTATGCTAATAAATAATAATATACCATCAGACGGTGGTGTGTAATAACTCGAAGCGAGAAGCACCCAAAAGAAAAATGGCGTCATGCTTACAAAGATAAATAAATAAGTTAAGTTTCATAAATAATTTAAAAAAATAGTCAAAAACTCCAAAACAGGCCAATTTATAGACTTTTAAATTCAACAGAAAAATGGGGACACATTAATCGATCGAGTAGAACCCGAAAATAAAATAGTTTCTAAAGAAGGTTAAATTTTGTTTAAAGGTTTTATTGCAATCAATTTATATTTAATATAGTCAAGGTGGAGAAATAAATAACAGTTAAAGAACAAACTATGAAACAAACATTTAAGTGGTCTCATGACAAAATTATCTTTTTATTTTAAAGTTATTTTTCGTAGAGTTATGTTCAATTCTATGTAATTCCACGTTGTAATAAATTTATAGCAAACTTGCTTTCTCTTTAGCCGAATATTTCTTTAATCTTTAAACCTAATAAAGAATTTATTACGTTTATTAATCTTTCATTTATAATCAACAAAACCGTATTAAATCGTTAATAAAAAAAAAAATATATATATATATATATATATATATATATATAAAACTGTTATTATTTAATAGAAAATAAATAAATAAAAATCTCAACGAATAGTATTCTGTAACAGAATTTCGTGTAATACAAAGATCCTTGTTCACACAGTCAGTTTTACACCGAAAAACTATTTTTTTTCTGTACGCGAAAATGAATAAGTTTTCAAATTATTGTACTTTTAAATAAAAAATAATTAAAATGAACACTTTTTATAATTTACACATTACGAAGCATGATTTGTAAATTATTAAAATAAATGACAGAACCATTCAAATACACGTAATAACGTTATTTGACTACAACAAACTTACACTAGTCATCTAACAATGGTTATTGTCAAAGAACTTTTATCTTCACCACATGAAAGTTTTTAGGAAAGTCATTAAAAATCAGAGAACGGCTGTAAAATTCTTCGTATATTCTTTTCTGTGTAGTGTACCAATACGAGAGGTTATCTCTAAAGTAAAGACCGTTCATTAAAAAAAAAATTCATTCTGAAAACTTTATAAATATATTTTATTTCTCTTCAACTACATATCTTACACTATTTCTCTATATAATCGCCACATGAATTAAGACATTTATCGTAGCGATACACCAGCTTCAATATACCCTCGTCGTATTCTTCTGCCGCCAGTCGATCTATCCACCGATTAACAGCATTTTCAAGTTTATCGTCACCCGCGAATTGGTTACCGCTCAAAAATTCATTCAATTTCCCAAAGAAATTGTAATCAGAAGGAGTTAAGTGGCCTATATGGTGGGGGATCGTAAATTTCCCATCCAAATGTTCTCGGTAAAGCACGTCTCAGACGCGCATTATCGTGCAGCAGGTCGACGCCGTCAGACAACCGCCCACGTCGCGGATTTTGAATGCCTTAACTTACGTATAATTTCGCAGTAGGCTTCTGCATTTATAATCGTTCCACTTGGCATGACAACGATCAGCAGTATGTCAAACCGATTCCAAAAGACTGTGACTATCAGTTTGCGTCCAAATGTCTATGGCTTGATCTTTGTCGGTCTGGTTGGTGATCGAGGATGACGCCATTCACTTGACTGCCGTTTTCTCTCTGGTGAAATTCACGTTTCATCGCCGGTAACAATTGAATTAAGAAACTCATCACCTTTTTCTTTGTAGCGCATCAGAAATTACAAAGCAGATCCCACTCAGATTTTTTTGTGGCGTTCCGTTCAGACGTGCGGCACCCGACGTGCACAAACCCTTCTGAAGCCTAAATGGTCATGAACAATGCGACCGATAACAGTTGAAATATTAGGAAAAAGAAAGCCAGGTCGGAAATCGTTGAGCGACGATCTTTTTTGATTTCATCATCGACGCGCTTCAACAAGTCCTCGATGATTATCGAGGGCCTCCCCGAACGTTCTTCATCGTGCACCATTTTCGGGCGTTTCTTTCATTCATTACATTATCACTGTGCACAGCAACCAACTACCTATGAATTTCGGCCGGCTGAACATTTTGATGGTTTAAAAAACTTATGACTCCACGTATTTCACAGTCGGCGGCAACATAGATTTTCCTATTCATTTTATAACGTAATAACTCACAGGCAATCAAAGATACTACAACGCGACAACTTACAGACAACAATGCAGTGTGTAAATTACTAGAGTGACCATGAACGACACAGGTTCGCCAACTTTAAGGAGAGAAATTTCCCAGCGGTCTTTACTTTAGAGATATCACTCGTATATTTTCCACTATTCTTCAGGAGAAACGAATACATTAATTTATTGTTTAAATATTATGTCCAGATCTTTTTCATGAAAGTATCAGAGTAAACTTTACAGCGAGTAATGTTCACTAAACTGACATTTCGTGAGGAGAATAGGCTGGTGACATCTAAGGTGCTGAATATTATCTGCATTCAAATAAGTTTATTTATGCTGATATGCAATAGTATATTCGACTGAGGTAGACAATGGGAAGAGTTCACTTCTCACTTTCGCTAGTAAACTTGGCTTAGGGATGCATGAGAAAGCTATATTTCGTTTTCGGAGTGAGCTGTACCTCGTCAGATTATCCACAATACCCGTTTGTTGTGTCTACTAGATTATTTTTCTTTATTTCCTTCCAGTAAGTTTTCTTAACTAGAGATTTAATTTTTTAAGAATTGCTTCCATTATAGTGTTTATGTTTAAGTGAGTAAATGTATCATTAATTTGCTCATTACGAAAGATCGATTAAAAAAAAAGAAGATAAGTTTTTTTTTTAATTTATAAGAGATGAACAACTTTTGTAAACAAGTAACGACACAGAATAAAACTTTAGTTTTATTGTGAAAAATTAACGTTGAAAATGCCAGTATTTGGAATCGAATTAAGAGTTAGAAGATGCAGTGGAAGGATGATGATGTAAAATTAAATTACGCATCGTCCTGTTTACATAGAGATCGAAAAAGTACAATGTATGATTACCGAATTATATAGGAAAAATTTATGTAAAAAAATTGTTATTACAGTATGACGGACTGGAAATAAAAGCGCTTCTATTTTAACCAAAAGAAGAAAAATTCGTGGAGATCACTTTTTGACGGTTGGCATCGATGAATAATTACTTCCGATGATAGAAATATACTGTAGGTAGAACATACTCGCAGTAGTGGGTTTTCGTAATATCTTTCGAAAGGAAAAAGTCGTCTCGATTTTATCCTATGTTTATATATCCTAATCCAGATCATACAAAAGAAAATGTTATAAAAATAACTCTTGAATGTATTGAACCGAAAGCAGCAACAATTTCTGTCGTGTGATTTAAATTACTCGCACAACTATGTTCGTCCGCAAATGACACATATTTGCAGTCAAAGGAAACTAAATAAGTAGAAACGAAATGTAACAAAAAAGAATGCGGTACCAAGAGGAAATATTTCTCTATCTCTTGCCTTTGTGAAATGTTGTCATGAATGAAACAAAAACAGTTTGTTTGTTAACTATACACAAAAATATGAAACCCATAAAATTCGTAACCTTAGGCCTGTAAGGTTAACAAAAGTGTGTGGTGTGTGTGTGCGCGCGCTTAAAATATATTTCGTCAAATAAATTATTTGATGAATTAATCACTTACATTTTATTAATTGATCATTATAGTTTACTTATTTTACAACATAAACGTTTTGATTGTTGCAGAGTAACCTAGACTCCGACTTGACCGAGTTGTTCAAATTTTGTAACGCCATATATATAAATGGCATTTTCTATTATTTGTAAACATTTCATTAAGAAATCGACAGTTCCAAACCTGAACTAGTAAAAAGCAGTAATGCAGTAACTTTACTCGAATGGATGATGGCAACTTCAAAATAGTAGCTTAAAAATAAAAAGTAGTAAGGTAGTTATAATAAAAGTTGGTAGTTGGACCGAGGATGAAAGACAGTAGGCTGTATTCAACTAATAACACCCATTTAATAATTAGTCTTAATCAGCATCTGTCTTCAGAAGATAATGATTTTTCCATACTGTTCTATCCCCAAAAACGAATAAGTAGGCTTATCAGTAATACAAATAAATTGCTAAGAGTAAAAATAACAAAAAAGAACATTAACGTTAAGAAAAAAAGAATAATTCTATTTTATCGCATACAAATGTCAAAAATAATGTGAAAGGAGCATTTTTTCGTTTTATGCCACGTAAAAATTCTTGCCCAAATCAACTGAAAAATAATCATAATGTTGAAAAAAAAATAAACAATTTTTCGGCGAGAAAAAAGGTAACATTTTATTCGATTTTTTTTTTTTTTAATTATTGGAATGTAAAATTATAAGTTTAGTTTATGAGCGTATACTGTAACAATCGGGAAGCTCCGGCCCTACCCCAAACCTCCCTGAAAAATCATTATATTTCCTTGATTTTTTACCAAAAATAATTTTAAAATCAAAAAAATTTTTCATTTAAAATATAATTTATCCTCGCCAAATCAAGTTGTGAACATGATAGGAACTCATTCAATATAATCATTTATATTTATTTATTTTATAAATATAATTTAACCAAACCTAACCTGCGCTCGCTAATTTTGATTAATTAACCTAATTAACATAGTAATGTTTTGAGTATTTAAATAATAAATTCAGTAATTAATTCAGCAATTATTTATTATTTAAATAATCAAAAGTAAAAAAGATAAGGTAGATAATGCAGAAGAAGAATGGGAGAATGCTAAAAAGGAAATTCATAAATCAGCAGAAGCGAACTTAGACGGAACAAAGAGAACTGGTAGAAAACCTTGGATTTCAAACGATATATTGCAGCTGACGGATGAACGTAGAAAATATAAGAATGCTAGTGATGAAGAAAGTAAAAGAAACTATCGACAATTACGAAATACTATAATCAGGAAGTGCAAACTAGCGAAAGAAGAGTTGATTAATGAAAAGTGTTCAGTAGTGGAAAGAGAAATGAATATTGGTAAAACAGACGGAGCATACAGGAAAGTTAAAGAGAATTTTGGCGTACATAAATTAAAATCAAGTTTTAAACAAAGATGGTACACCGATTTATAATACAAAAGGCAAAATCGATAGGTGGATGGAATATATTGATGAGTTATACGGAGGAAATGAATTAGAAAATGGTGTTATAGAAGAAGTCGAAGAGGATGAAAGGGAAGAAAAAATACTGAGATCTGAATTTAAGAGAGTATTAAAAGATTTGAATGCCAGAAAGGCTCCTGGAATAGACGGAATACCTGTGGAATTACTGCGCAGTGCAGGTGAGGAACCGGTTGATAGATTATAAAAACTGGTGTGTAATATTCACGAAAAAGGGGAAATTCCGTTAGACTTCAAAAAGAGTGTTATAGTCATAATATCAAAGAAGGCAGAAGCAGATAAATGAGAAGAATACAAAACAATTAGCTTAACTAGCCATGCATAAATAATCTTAACTACAATTCTTTACAGAAGAATTGAGAGGAGAGTGGAAGAAGTGTTAGGAGATGACCAATTTGGTTTAGGGAAAAGTATAGGGACAAGGGAAGCAATTTTAGGACTCAGATTAATAGTAGAAGGAAGATTAAAGAAAAACAAACCAACATACTTGGCATTAATTGACCTAGAAAAGGCATTCGATAACGTAAACTGGAATCAAATTTTCAGCATTTTAAAGAAATTGGATTTAAATACAGCGATAAAAGAACGATTGCTAATATTTACAGGAACCAAACAGCAACAGTAATAATTGAAGAACATAAGAAAGAAGCCGTAATAAAAAAGGGAGTCAGAACAAGGATGTTCGCTAACCACGTTACTTATTTACGTTCTTTACATAGAACTAGAAGTTAATGAAGTTAAAGAACAATTTAGATCCGGAGTAACAGTACAAAGTGAAAAGATAAAGATGCTACGATTTGCTAATGATATAGTAATTCTAGCTGAGAGTAAAAAAAGATTTAGAAGAAACAATGAACGATATCGATGAAGTCCTACGCAAGAACTATCGCATGAAAATAAACAAGAACAAAACTAAAGTAATGAAATGTAGTAGAAATAACGAAGATGGACCACTGAATGTGAAAATAGGAAGAGAAAAGATAGTGGAGGTATAAAAATTTTATTTGGGAAGTAGAATTACTAAAGATGGACGAAGCAGGAGCGATATAAAATGCCGAATAGCACAGGCGAAATGAGCCTTTAGTCAGAAATATAATTTGTTTACATCAAAAATTAATTTGAATGTCAGGAAAACATTTTTGGAAGTATATGTTTGGAGCGTCACTTTATATGGAATTTAAACTTGGACGATCGGAGTACCTGAGAAGAAAAGATTACAAGCTTTTGAAATATGGTGCTACAGGAGAATTTAAAAAATCAGATGGGTGGATAAAGTGACAAATGAATAGGTGTTGCGGCAAATCAATAAAGAAAGAAGCATTTAGAAAAATATAGTTAAAAAAAAGAGACAGACTTATAGACCACATATTAAGCATCCTGGAATAGACGCTTTAATATTTGATGGACAGGTAGAAGGAAAACATTGTGCAGGCAAGCAACGTTTGGATTATGTAAAACAAATTTTTAGGGGTGTAGGAGTAGGAGGTATACCGAAATGAAACGACTAGCACGAGATAGGGAATCTTGGAGAGCTGCATCAAACCAGTCAAATGACTGAAGACAAAAAAAACATAAAAACATTAGTGTTAATTAGTCGAGGTAAGCGAGCGTGGGTAAAAGATTATTTTTACCTTTTTTCTCGTCTACAAATTGTTTTTTCAACATAATAATTTTTGAATGATTTTGAGATAACTTGGGCAATAATTTTTAGGAGGCATAAAACGAAAACGTAGTTACAGTAACCGAGTCATAATATAAATAAGAAGAGTTTTTCTTAGTCATTTAGTAAATTTACCGCTTATCAACCCACCAATATTTGATTAGTGATTAGGATTATCAAGAATAAATCTTTACAAACAATCAAAACAAAGCAAATTCACGAATAGATATATAAATAAACGAATAATAAATACAAACATACCATAACGTAATGTCTCTGTATATCAGTCTTTTCACCAGCTAATTTGTCACACTCTAGTTTTAATCTGAAATAAACAAAATAAAAAAAAATGTAATTAACTGAAAGAAAAAAATTATTTAAGATGATAATAACAATGTAATTCCTCGTAGAATTGAATAAAATTACAATAAATATTAAATATTTGCTAAACAATACAATATTTGCTAAATAGCAAATATTGTTATATATTTAATTACAGATATTCAACTTTGTATTAACGTTGCAACATAAGCTAATCTTTTCTTACTTCATTATTGGTTTCATTAATAGTCTGAAATAAAAAAAAAACCCCCCACTTAAATAATTTCTACCAATCACACACTTCTTAAATTTTTATGAATTATAATAACGAACATTACGTCAGTAATAGAAATCAAATGATATTGAAAAAAAAACATAGTGATACTTACGTGACGTTCAACAATAAACGAAATTATTATTTTTTTTTAATTCCATGTAATTTACAGATTGATCATACTTATAAAAAATTTTCAAAATTCTTCAAAAATGGAAACAATTTTTTTTCTTTTATAGTCGACTCAATAATTAAAGTCATTACCGATTTACCAGTGTAATGTAACTATATTTGTAAATGTGTAGTCTTCAACACACTCAAGTCGACCATTCCTGGAACGTATGGTTAATTGAAGCCCATCCATCAATGAATACGATCTTGTATTCAAATCCGAATAAAATCAACCTTTATTAGGATTTGAACCTGAGAACTCTCGACTTCAAAATTGGCTGATTTACGACGACCAACTCGGTGGTTTTTTTTCCTGTTTAGTCTCCGGGAATCACCGTCAGGTATTACTTCAGAGGATGATATGTATGAGTGTAAGTATAGTTTTATACAGTCTGAGGTCGAACATTTTTGAGATGTGTATTAATTGAAACCCAACCACCAAAGAACACCGGTATCTACGATCTAGTATTCAAATACTAGAACGTAACAGCGTATAAAAGTAACTGCCTTTACTGCGGATTTGAACGACAACGAAATCAGCTGATTTGCGAAGACGCGTTCACCCAGTTTAGACCAACCCAGTGGGTTTAAAAAAAAATTTATTTATCACTTGCGACGATATTGTATTCATAACTGATGCAAAAAAAAAATCATTTTGAAATATTCATAATACAAATTTCAAGTAATTTTGATGCAAAATAATCATTTTAAAATATATCTGCCCTTCATTAATAAACAGATACAGATTTTAAGTTACAGAAGTAAATTTAACAGTACGTAATCTCATATATCTCGAAATGTAATTTCACGAAAACTGTAACTCTATTTTGTAAAATTAATGAAAAATTAAATAGAAAATTACAAAATTTGGCATCGGAAAAATATTTTTAGTAAAATACATTAAAAACGTAAGCACTTTTTCAATAATTAAATTTCTTTAGAATTCCACACAAATATTGCATCAAGATTTGAATCTTTTTTAAGAAATATTCTACAATTTTTACTTCCTTGTACGAAGTAAAGGAAGTAAGTATTCTAATCGCGAAAAATTTTAGTTTTCAGATTTCAACGGAAATGTATTTTTCATCATCCCTGAATCCATTCTGACTACTTACGGCATGAGGTCTGTACGTACGTATGTATCTCGCATAACTCAAAAACGATTAGCCGTAGGACGTTGAAATTTTGGATTTAGGACTGTTGTAACATCTAATTGTGCATCTCCCTTTTTGACTGCAATCGACTGAACCAAAAGTGTCCAAAAAATCGAAAATTTCAACAAATTTGGATTTTGGACTTTTTCTTAATCGCAGTAATAAGCCCTCATTGAGAACTTTTCAACGATATATCATAAGTGGTACTTATTTTCATTAGTTTCAGAGTTATAATAAAATAAAATAGGTTTAATTAACGAAATATTTGGGCCTTAAAAGGAGGGACATCGGTTCGAATCAGACTTCATCTCCTTTTTTTTAAATTTAAATAAATGTTTTATTAACAATTATTAACCTCCGATTGTAAAAAAAAATTACGATAAATAATAATTCAATAAAAAAAAAATATGTAAAATATCAGAAGTTATTAATGAAATAAAACTTTTATGTACTTTTCATTTCAAAAAGATGTGTATATGTAATTTAATAGGCGTACAAGGAAGTCATGTAGTGTTCACATCAGAGTTTTAGCATGTGAAGATGATTTTTAGTTCTGTACAATAACTATCACATTTTGGTCTGTTTTGTTTTGAATTAAAATAGAACTTGTGAAGCATGTATTTGTTTTCTATTGATTTATTACATCGGTTTTCTAATTAGATTCCCTTCAAATTTTGTTAAAACTTTTGATTTTTGTTAGCAATTTAATAAAGCTAATTTAATAAGCTATTTACTTTTCTTATATTAATGTATAAATCGGCTACCGAAGTACTTCCGAGCAATTTTGAATCCCCTGTTGAAATGAAGTGGAGATAAACAGTTAAATCGGTTACTAAGATATTGACATTTTTACGAAACCGTTAACTCACTTTTGATCAACATTTCGAAATTTTCTTCAACCACTGTGTACTACAGTAGAGACTGGAGGTATCAAACAAAATAACTTGTCGTCACACTCGCAGCCGCTGAGAATTTGTTGGTTACAGTTTAAATTATTTAAATAAAAGTCGAAGTATACTACATATTGTGCGTGTTAATATATATAATATAGTTTTGCACGTTGGGAATATGACAATGAAATTTTATAGGGTATGAAAAATACCATGCTCGACATGAACCTGGGACTTCCAGATGAAAGACTGAGACGCTAACACTTCGCCATTAAAATCACTACTTATTTATTTGTAATTTTTAATTTATAAACCGGTATGTACGCCATTAAGTTTTTTGGAAATACTAAAATGACTGATTAACTTCAAAGAGCTTGTTTCCCAACGTTTTTGCAGAATAGTAAATATTTTAATTTTTTCTCTGAATATAGACTTTTACGAGGCTCGGCTTATAAATTTTGTACGTACAAGGTGTGTGAGAAAAGAAATTAAACTAAGTTTTTACTTACCAAAGTTTTTATTTTTTTCAAACAACAATATTATCCCCTTCAAAGTAGTTCCCTTGGGCGAACACCGGCATACACCGGCGGAGTCGTTCCCACTCCTGGTAGCAGCGATGGAAGGCTTCAACTGGTCAGTCACAGTCTTTTGAATGTTCTGTAGAGTTCCAAAATGACGTACTTTTAAGACATGCTTCAATTTCGGGAAAAGAAAAAAGTCACAGGACTCGAATCAGGTGAATAGGGGGTTGAGGAACCGTAGGAATGCGTTTTGAGGTCAAAAATTCGCTGATGGAAATGGCCGTGTGACACGGGGCATTGTCATGATGAAGCATTCACTTGTCTGCAATGTCTGGTCTCACGCCAATCACTCTTTTCCTGAGCCTTTCAAGGACACCATTGTAAAACACTTGGTTGACAGTTTGTCCTGGAGGAACAAATTCTTTATGCACGATATCCTTACTGTCAAAAAAGCAAATCAGCACGGTTTTGATCTTTGATTTGTTCATTGGATATTTTATCGATCGAGGAGATGACGGAGTGTGCCACTCTTCGCTTTGCCGCTTTGTTTCAGGATCGTACTCAAATATCCAGGATGCATCACCTGTGATCACACGATTGAAGAATTCTTGGTCATTATCAATCCTCTCAAGAAGATCAACGCACTCGTTTCTTCGATTACCCTTCTGTTCCGTTGTAAGGTTTTTCGGCACCAATTTCGCACAAACCTTTCGCATGTCCAAAGAGTCTGTCAAAATTTAATGTACGGTGAAAGTGTTTAAATTTAACTGTTCACTCATTATGCTTATTGTTAAACGACGGTCTGATCTCACAAGAACCCTCACACGCTCAACGTTTTCGTCAGATTTTGAAGTTGAAGGTCTCCCTGAGCGAGGTTGATCTTCAACGTGTACTCGGCCTTCCAAAAATGATTCGTGCCAGCGGAAAACTTGTGCTCTTGATAAGCAATGTTCCCCATAGGCCTATTTCAAGTTTTCAAAGGACTTTTTCGCGGATTCCCTAAGTTTAACACAAAACTTGATCGCACAACGTCGCTCTAAATTTCGATGCACCATTTTCGTAACACACAACAAAAACACAACTTCACTGATGGCGCTGTCAAAAATAATGTGTTGGCTGAACGGAGTTGAAACTCGTACTAAGCATGTGGAAGGGATGAACAAACCGGTCGAGCAAAGACCGGTAGACACAGTGTTGCCAGAACGCTCGCAGTGTTACCAATCTCATTGCTTTTCTCACACACCTCGTATGTGCGTAGCATGGCAATGAAAAGAGATATTGGAATGAAATAAAAAATGGATAAAAGTACAATGACTTAGCTAGAAAATGAAAAATTTATTTTTCAATATGATCCCCGTTTACACTGATACACTTTTCCCAACTTGTGACAAGTTTTTGCATTCCGTCACTGAAAGATTCTGGCGGTCTTTTTTGGATCTAAGTGGCTACAGTTTTCTTCAGCTCACCGTCTGTGGTGTAATGATTATCTTTAAGATCCCTCTTGAAATGAGGGAAGAAGTGGAAGTCGCACGGAGCCAAATCCGGCGAATATGGCGGATGCGGAATAAGCTCAAACTTCAGCTTGCGGAGAGCCATTAGAGAGTTTCCGCGGTACCCATCGTACACAGATTTTATGGTAACCGAACTGCTTGATAATATGGCCTACTCGTTCTGTAGATATGTCTAACTGAATAGCGATGCGTTGCTGGGTGATTCGCCGGTCACTTTAAAGCAAATCGTCCATCTCCTTTCGCTGTTTCTCGTCGGTCACTGAAACGGGTCGTCCGCTGCGAGCTGCGTTCTCAATCGTCAATTAACCAGCTTCACATTCGCGAAATTCCAACGCCCACATATTCACAGTATACTCTCAACAGTTTCAATACTGTAAACTGCTTTTAAACGATGAAAAATATTCCTAGGATTCATATTTTCTGCTGTTAAAAGTTCGATCACTATGCACTGTTTTAACAGTTTTGACATTTTGGCCGTACTCGACTCCATTTTAACTGCTACTGAAAACAGACCGCTAAACGGATTTGAACGCATTAAAGCGGGTTTGTTAAGGGGAATTTTACCTATGTGCTGCTACACCCAACTCGATAGTATCTTTTGTTTTCGTGTAGCACGCTAGTGTGCAAAATTTATCAGCCGAACCTCGTAATTATCCTCTTACGAAGAAGGTCATACCGTCTTTACATTTAATAATTTTACGATGCGTCCGCACTTGTTACATAAACGTATGCATAACGTGTTCATAATATTCCGGTTACAAGGAATGATACTGTTGCGTTTACGACTAAGAACGGATAACTATCATACGGGTTGACGAAACAACCCGTATTGTCTGTTTGCAAGGAGATCGTAAATAATGTGATTCAGATCTACGGACACAGATACTATTTATTCTAACTGTTTATTACCTATATATTTTCATTACATTTATTTTTTTTAATATTCGATTTCTTTATTATAATATACTACACAATACACTACAGTTTCAAATGACAGCGCGTTCTTGCTATCTGAACTACTGCTTATACTCCCGGGTAAAATTATACGACATACACATAGCAAAATGGCAGTTTGACGATAAAAATCATATAAAGTTTCAAATTCTATACATTTTAAATGGTTCTATGCCACAACAGAACTTGACAAAACAAAACATGGAGAAACGGAATATGTATTTACATTCGTCTAATTTCAATTGATTAAACAAAATACAGTATTTATTTTTTGACTACTGAAGGGAATAATTAGAGAAACACTTATTCATATAATATAATTATAATTAAATTTTCTAATGAAATTTATTTAGAATTCCTGACACAAAACATGTGTTAAAAAAAAATAACGAACGCAAATAATAACAAAGTATTTTATTTAATTATTTTGTATTTAGTCATTTATTTTTATGCATAACCACACAATAGAGGAAGAAACATGTTTATTATTAATATTTATTATTAATTTTACTGTTTAATCACACCTACTGTTTAAGTAATGGGATAAAACACTTTAGTTTTAGTATAAATACAAATAGACTGTTTGCTTATAAATCCAAAACACTACGTGATAGATTTAGAAATTTAAACACTTTTACCTACAATCATCGAAAGAATTGTTATAGGTTGAAAAAACTTAACTGCAAGTAAAATACAAAATTTAAACACTATCAGGCACTAAAACACCAAAATATTTGATTGGTTTTTGAAAGATAAATATAATAAAATACAGGTAACTTTCTTAAAATCGTATTAGAGAGATTACGGATTAATAATTCCACAAAGCCAACACGGATTTTAATGTGCTATTCCAAGAAATGAAAAAAACTACCTGTAATCACATTACAGATTCTCAATTTGAATTTTTAAATTTTCATTTCGTTTTCGTAACATAGACAACTATCAGCAATAAGCCGGCCAAAGAAAATCTACTGAAGGTATTTTCACAATTTTTATACTACCGTATTTTATCAACAATTGTGTATAATTAAAACCCATATTTATTAAAATCGGTTAATAATGAACAAAGTAATTAATTAATAATTGAATAAAGGTAATAACATCGAAAATTTTCAGCAATAAGTCCGGTCAAAGAAAATCTACTTACGGTATTTTTACAATTTTTATATCATCGTATTCCATTAACAATTCTGCATAATTAAAACCCACATTGTTTATTTATGTTATTTAATGACGTTTCGCTGCTTTGCTTTAACCATCAAATTTGTATATTTTAGGTTAGATCTTCATGTTATAATAAAAAAAAAATGGAAAAATAATCATGAGGAGGTCAGGAATTATTAAAAATAATTCAGAAAACAGTTCCAGTAAGTAGCAAAAATGTTCACCGTTGGTTTATCAACAAAAAAAATAAATACAAAATAATCGTTAATTTATAAAATCTTTAGTAAAAATTATGAAAGTTAGTGTTCGATATTTTAATTTTGATTCAGTAAAAACTTAAATTATATAGTTAATGGAAATACTGATTTTTATAGAATAACTTTATCAGATTCAGTAAAATGATACTACTGATTATATTTTAAGACGTCAGACCATTAATTTAGTATTTATACAAAGTAAAAATAATGAATATTTGTTCTTTCCTATTCTGCGCCATTATGGGATAAATATTAATTTTCAAACACAAAATTAACAAATAAATATTTAAACAAATAAGTAAATAAATAAATAGGTATTTAATAATAAATATAATATATAATATTACTTATATGTTTTTTACTTTATTTAAACACATGTTAAATGTCAGGAATTATAAATTTCATTAGAAAATTTAATTATAATTATATTATATGAAAAAGTATTTCTCTAATTATACCCTTCAATAGTAAAAAAATAAATATTGTACTTTCTTTAATCAACTGAAATTAGACCAATGTAAATATAACATGTACTGTTTTTTCCTTGTTCTGTTTTTTCATAGTTCTGTTTCTTCACTGTTCTGTTCTTTCGCTGTTCTGTTTCTTCATAATCTGTTTTGTCATTTAAAATCACGATTTTAAATGATTCGAAACTGGACCGAATGCGCTATTGCGATTAATGGTCATTTGAAATTATGTTGCCCCATGTACCGTCCATAATTATGATACCAATTTCCCCACGTAAAACTCGTGTTC
Organism: Lycorma delicatula; assembly: GCF_047948215.1. NCBI lineage: Eukaryota > Metazoa > Arthropoda > Insecta > Hemiptera > Fulgoridae > Lycorma > Lycorma delicatula. The sequence continues at coordinate 128,181,356 of NC_134455.1, forward strand.
TAACCCGTGCTCTACACAGATCAGATCTACATTATTTATCTCAATCATAGTAACCAAATCTTCAACAATAATGAAACTCAATTTAACATGGGTTACAAATTTTAAACTCAAAAATCAGATTTAAAGATAGAGCAACGTTGGTTTGCTGGCATTTCTCCCGCCTTCACACCATTCGGTCGCCCTAAGGCATAAGACCGAATGACCATGCCACAAACGGCTACTGAGCATCAAATAGTTTAAGCGACCAGTCTCCTATCTACCTCCTAACAGCGTTAACATAATAAACGCAATGCAATACACCATTCGCTTGAGAGTCCCATTGTTCACTTGTCATATATTACTAGATTGGGCAAGGGGGCACCCCGTCTATACTAAAATATATAACTTGTCAATAAATTAAAATTTATATAGTCAAAAGACAGCAATTCGCTGCCATGCCTAGGTCGCTGAATGCCAGCAAGTACCTGTCCACTATATTACAGCGCTTGGAGCTATAATTGGCTGGTGGCCAGCCATATTACGAGCGTAGCTTCGTACAACAGCGCGGTAGGGGTCTTTTCCCTTAGAAAACTACTGATGCCGATTGAACAAACTAACCGCATCAATGAACTCCGACAATGCGGCTCCCACCGCTTGTGAGTAGCCAACTTTCCCCTTGACCTCTACGTTCCAGGGTGACCTGAGTATTGGGCACCCCAAGAACGGGGCAGTCGAATATCATATGTCCGTTCCACTAAACCTCCTCGCAGACGCACAACTCATCATTTGCCAGGCGGAACCCGAACAGATATTGGTTCAAATTTACATGGGTGGTGAGCACCTGGGCTCTCGCTGCCCTTAAAAACCAACTAGAGGCGTACCATCCCCCGAAGTCCTGTATAAATTTATACAAGGACCATCACTTAGTCGTGGTGAAGATACTAACAAAGATAGAGCAAACTTAAAATAGTACAGAAGAATTCTATTGAATTCTGTATTCTAAGAATTTAGAATTTTTTTTAAATTACTTAGTATCACCCAAGTAAAATAAATAGTTTAAATGGTTTCATTATAACAATAAAAATTGTTATATGAATGAGTTTAAACACGAATAAGGATAAAATTATCAATGAAATCGATTAATTATTACGAAAATTTTCAAATATTATATGTAATCCTTACTAAATACGAATACAATTAAATCGTACAAAAAATCGGAACAATAATGACACTAATAAACACAGTTTTTAGCATATGAAAGTATTATAGTATTCCTAATGTACCTTTTATACGAGGGCGGTCCAGAAAGTAACTGACGTAAGTGCCTACCGTGGAGATGGGTAAGGATAGAACCGCCATCTTGGCGTCAAAACGTTTCTACACTACGTACCCATCAAGCTGTCGTAGCGTGTGGACTGTGATTTTTCTACTTTCTTCGTTGTGAATTATTGAAATGTGCGCTTCAATAGAAAATTCTACGAGTTGTGAGGTGCGTTCAGTGATTAGGTTTTTACTGGCAAAAAATCTCAAACCAATTGAAATTCATCGGCAACTTTGTGAGGTGTACGGAGATTGAATAATGAGTGTTGGTGGAGTGAGGCAGTGGTGTATTCAGTTTAAAAATGACCGCACCAATGTTCATGATGAGCACCGCGGTGGTCGTCCTAGCCATGTGACTGATGAAATGATGATGAAAATCAACGATAAAATTCGTGAAAATGGTAGCATTATGGATAGCAATGGTGACTTGGGTTTCATAAAGTCTGTGCAAGATGGGTCCCAAAACAACTCACACAGTCGCATAAAAAAACGCGCTTGGACATCTGCCAAAAACCTTCGGATCGCTACGGTAACAAACGGGACATCTTCTTAGGCAGAATCATCACCGGTGACGAAACATCGATCCATCATTACGAGCCGGAGATTAAACGGCAGAGTATGGAATGGAAACTTCAAAATAGCCCTGCAAAAAAAAGGTTCAATACCCAACCATCCGCAGGAAAACTGATGCTTACGGTATTTTGGGACTCAAAAGGCCAGTACTGGAACGTTATGAGGAAAGGAGACGACAATTAACTGTGCGCGTTACAGTGAGGTGCTTACTGCCAAGCTGACGCCTGCAATTCGAAGCAAACGCCGAGGACTGCTGTCGACAGGTGTTGTGTTGTTGCACGACAATGCCCGTCCACATACTGCTGTCCACACTGCTGAAACGCTCCAGAAACTCAACTTTGAAGTACCGGCTCATCCTCCGTATAGTACTGATCTTGCCCCTTCTGACTATCACTTTTTTGGTCCACTCAAAGAGGCATTAAGGGGCAGTCGATTTACCTCGGACGAAACAGTGAAAGAAGCGGTGCATTCTTGGCTCGAAGCTCAACCGAAAACCTTCTTTTATGAGGACATCAGGAAGCTGTGCAAAGATGGACCAAGTAAGTTGAAATGCAAGGGGACTATGTTGAAAAATGATGTACATTTAAGTTTCCTATTTGTATTGCAATAAAATTTATAACTACATTGCGGATAATAATTGACTTACCCTCGTATATAATAATTTTTATTTTATTTGGTTAGTTTTTTATTTCAAAACGTAAGTTACTTTCTGGACAGCCCTCGTATACTGAATTCAAAAATGAAATCAGAATTTTTTCACCACCCACAGTTTTTGTTTAATAACATTTTTTAATTATTACTTTTGCAAAATTCTACATATATTTTTAGTAACAGCATACATGAATAAAAGACTATTTTAATGATTTCTAACAATGGGGGAGGTATAAACATAACATTTGGCTTTATGTGCATGTAGACTTGGGGGTCATCGGCACATGAGTTTTGCCATACCGAAGGAGTGGCGTGAACCATAAGACCATTTATTATACTGGTATTTCTATATTACAAAGACAAAATGAAGAAGTAAATCGAAAAAAGAGTGCAGTACCCGAATTTATCGGTTGTTATAACGTCAGTATCTCATATTACGGACTTACCTATACTGCACATTCCAACACATCTATCTTTAGAAGATGAACTGGAATGTGAGGTAGCCACTAAAGTTCTTCATAAGGATAAAATCATCACACTGTTGAAGCAGTACCCTCTTCCTTTGAAACTCATTTGATAACTCGAATTGAATTAAACAACCTGTTCAGGGGATTTGAACTTACCGAAGAATCAAGCTGAGCTTTTGAGATCAAGGTTGAGAGATTGGAATTTTCTCGATATGATACTAAAATATGTTTTTTTCGTAATCGTCAAAAGAGTTTCAAGATTTATATTCTAAAGAAAATATTTTTGTGAACTCTTAACACATTTCTGATGTCATGGAAAGACCGCGTAAAAATAACTGTACAGAATGGAGACTTAATTGATTCTTCCAGAACTAGTTTACAGGCTGTCCTTTTGCACAATGCCACCAATTTCCTTTTGTCCAGTAAGCTTGTGCAACCAACATGAAAGAAACATACGACAACGTAAAAATCCTGTCAGAAAAAATTCAGTACAAGTCTCATTGAACTGTGTGTAGAGATTTAAGCGTTATCAATGGGTTTACAGTTCGGTTATACTAAATTTGATTGTTTTTTGTGTTAACGGCAACAACAGAAAGAAGACAAATCATTATATCAGGAAGGAATGACCAAAGATTGTTTATTATTTATTTCGCACTTACAATGGGAACAAATTAATCCGAAAACAGTATTTTTTAGCAGAAAAATTATTTAATAATCAAACGTAATAGTTTATGTATCCTCCTTTGTTTTTCATTATCTCATTAATACTCTTTGGCATTGAGTCCACTAAGGTAGAACAATGATTTTTGATTTCCTCATCTCGAAACCAAACCTGTATCACTGAACTAATAAAGTCAGTTTTGGTGCTACAATTCGTTTCCCCAAGCCTTCTTTTTAGTATGGCTCATAAAATGTTTAATAGAATTTAGGTCGAGGAAGTTCCCTGGTCACTAGAGCACTCGAATATTTTGGTTTATGAAGAACTGTTTTTCTTTGACAAGTGACATTTTGCAAGATCCTGTTGGAAAATGAGTTTTGGGTTGTTCTAGATAAGTGGGACTATTTTCTTTGGCATATGTTAATGTATTGGTCCGATTTCATATTCACAGGCATAAGTTCTCCTGGCCCTTCGTGTGTAAAACATCCCCAAAACATATTTTTGGCTGGGTGTTTGGGAGCTTGTTGCAGTGTGCTGGCGTAGTAGTCTTCTCATCTGCTGACTTACGAATCTAGGCTAATCTGTCCCCTTGGACAAAGAAATAAGTCTCGTCTGAAAAAATAACTTTTTTCCACATCTCATAGTCCATTTTTTACGTTTCTTTGCCCATTGAAATATGTTTGTCTTCATAACCTGTGTCAGTAACTGTTTCTTTTTAGGTTTCCGCGCAATCCTTCCCACTACCAACAATCTTCTACAAACTGTCATATAGAAACATTAGTCACACTGGCTCTCAAGTCCCTATTAAGGTCAACAGTTGACAATCGTAAATTAATTTTGCTTTTCTTATTAGTAATCGATTCTGTGTAGACGTAGTTTTCTTTTTCCGTCCACATTTTCCTTTTCTCTTTGGAGAGATACTCACTGGTAATCTGTCTGTGAGTCATTAGTGTGTGTTGGGACAAAGCAACAATTTTTGACCGCTTTCGTGGGGTTATATTCATTGTATTCACTAAAAACGAATAACAAACTTATAACAGAAACTCACAAGGTTACCAAAAACTAATCGACAATGAATTACAAAAACACTAATTCTGTGTGAATATGAACTAACAACATAACCTGGAACACCAAACAGCAAGCAGTCTGCTAAAAAATGAAAATTCCCTACAACGGAAAGAAGATTTCCTTTGTTCGGATTAATGTGTTTGCTATTGTACAACTAGACAGAAATATCTTGTAAATTCCCTTTAATTAACTCAAACTTCTTTTATATAAATTGAGGTTTTTCAAAAACTTTATTAAGGCGATGAATAAAAATGCTGCTGGATTTAATTTTGGAAGAAACTATTTATGGGCCCGTAAATAAGAACTGCAATTATAGATGGACAATACGAAGAACTGATTAGTCAAATCGGAAAGTCAGCGTGGAGGTCATTTAAGTGTTGTGCAAATCTTCTTTTAGGAAATCATAGGATCCCCGACAACCGTGACATTGTGGGTGAATTATTACAGTTATACAAACAAATAGGAAGTAATACGTTTGAAAAAATTAATTTCTTGGATTCACACCTGAATTTATTCCTGACAATATCGGAACCGTCAATGAAAACCAAGTGGAATATATCCACCAGCAATTCTCAGTCATGAAAAAGAAGTACAAACGACGGTGGACTGAAAGAATACTACCAGATTATTGTTGCACGCTAAAGAGGGATTTTCAATATGTCAAGCACAAAAGGAAAACAACTACCACATTCGTATACCCTGCATGCATGTAAATTCTTACATCTCAAAGTTTATCTACGTATCACAAAAAAAAAAAAAACGGTCAGTGATAGAGAAAATTTATTTGAATTCAGCATGAAAAGTTTTAGGATTACGTATTTTGTTCCTCGTGCAAAAAAAGTTTTATTTTGTTCCTCAAGTGTAATCGTCCATTATAACTCAACACTTAATAGGTTTTTCAAAATACCACGAAAATTCATCCGAGCTATATTCCAAACAAAGACCGATGAAAATACGAGATCTGTAAATAAAGAAATGAGACAAGTTTTTTTGGCAGCCAAAGTGGCAACACTCTAAAGTTACTAATAAACATATGGATGAATGAACAGCTGATTTATATTAGGTATTAATATTTTTAGTCTATTGTTGTCACGTGTGACGTAAACAAACTTTTCGTGAAACGAGTTTTTGTTGTGCGTTACAAAAATGAGTGATATTATTATGAGCAAAGTTGTGCAATTAAGTTTTGTGTTAAACTGTGTTAGAATGCTACTGAAACTTTTTCAAAATTGAAAAGGGCGTATGGAGAAGACGCTCTGTCACGAGCCCAAGCTTTTAGGAGGTTTAAAGCATTTTCAGATGGCCGGGAATCAGTTGCGGACGATTTACGCTCTAGAAGACTGTTAACGTCAAAAAGTGACGACAATGTTTAGCGAATCACAGTTTTGATTCGGTACGATCGGCGACTAGCTGTCAGAATGATTGCAGATCAATTGAATCTGAACCATACCACAGTCCATCTAATTTTGACAAACGAATTGGACATAAAAAAATTGTGCAAAATTGGTCCCAAAAAAACTCACTGTTGAAAGAAAACCAACAGGATGGAAGTATGCCGTGATTATCTGCGAAAATGATCCTGATTTTCTAAAAAAAAAAAATATTACTACTGGTGATGAATATTGGATATTTGAGTACGACCCAGAAACAAAACGCCAGAACAAGGAGTGACACACTTCAAATTCACCACGATCCAAAAAAAAAGAAAAAAGTAAATCAAAACCATGCAATTTGTTTCTTCGATAATAATGGCAGTTTCCATAACGAGTTTTTGCCTACAGTACAGACTGTAAATCTGTAAATCAATATGATTACCGAGAAATTGTTGAAAGACAGCGGAAAAGAGTTTCCCGCGTGAGACTAGCCATCAGAGACAACTGGATCATGACAATACACCTTGTCACACTGCACTCTCAATTAACGAGTATTTGGCAAAGAGAAATATTTCTGTAGTTCCTCAACCACCTTATTCACCTGACTTGAATCCCTGCAACTTTTTCCTGTTGCCGACTTTAAAAAAATCACCTCAAAGGACACCATTTTGGAACAGTAGAAAACATTTTAAAAATGTAACCGACCATCTGAAGGATAGTCCGGTTTCTGAGTTCCAACACTGCTATAATGAGTGGGAAAATCATTTGAAGCGTTGTATGAATTTCCAAGGGAACTATATTGAAGCTGATAGTCTACGTATAATTGGATTGTAAATAAAAAGTTTTTCTGTACCAATCTGATTACTTTATTTACAGACCTCGTATGAAATAAGTTAATTTTTATACTTATCAAGCTTTTCATTCGATGAATACTGGGAACTGGACAAGCATACAAAAATGTTAAAACAAAAACGTCAGGTTAGATTCGTATTAAACTAAGATTTATAATAGCCGATCTCCATGGCGGAGTGGTAGCGTCTCGATCTTTCATCCGGAGATACCGGGTTCGAATCCCGGCTAGACATGACATTTTTCATACGCTACAAAATTCCATTTTCATTTCTTACGCACAAGCTTCAAGCTTACTTGGCGATATCATCAAACAAAAGAATAAAAGTATAGATAAATAATTAGTTTATTAAATCTGTTCAACAGTTTTAAAAACTCGGTCGTATTCAACAAACTGAAAAAAGGTGGTAAAAAATAGATGAAATTTGTATGTCTTTTTAAAATAGTACCCAAATAACATCTAAAACAAAAAATAAAAAAGCATCTTTAAGTACGGATAGATACTTTTTTATGGCTAGTACTTTGTCGGTACACGTAACCACTAATAAACGTATACTTTAAGATTTACAGTCGAATTAGAACTTCAGACTACACATCATAAAGAATAAATTACAGAAAATATCCTCAAATAATTATTCCCCTGTTTTACTTTAACAAAGTTTAGCGATAATAAAAGACGTTTAAGATATAATTTCACTTATTTATATTTCAAAATAAAACATAAAATCCACGCGTTTACAAATGCATTGTATTCAAAAATACCTAAAGAGTATTAATGTTGTAACGTATATGTGAAGCGTGACTCTGAGAATTGTATGTCTTTTATCGGTGGCGAAACAACTCATAAGACGGGCTGAAACAAAAGCTGTTTGCACATGTTCACACTTGTGAGAGAGAAAGTCGGGTGAAAGGGCGGAGAAGGAGATAGATTGATCGAAGTAAAGAAGAACGGGGGAGTTATAAAACAGTATTAACAAACCCAAACCACCCACAACGCAGCCACGCCACCCTATACATGTCATAATAGTAGGGGAAAATAATAGCAGAGGATTTAACAACCCCCGTTGCTAACAGTGTCGCACAAGTAACATAAAAAAGTTTAAATGGCCTCAGGATAATATCAGTACTAACAATAGTCGTATTAATGACTTAAGTACGAATAAACATAAAATTATCAATGAAGCTCATTAAACTAAATAAAAAACAATTTCGAAAAATGTTTAATAACACGTCACATTCACACCCTTTTTATTATAATTTGTAAATATTCAAACCATGAAAAGAAGCCCGAAAGAATCGATACATTTATATACTGAACAAATAAATTAATCACTTAAATAAGCGATAACTTCGTAAATTAATGACCTAGTAATTTTAAATCGATTCAATAAATTAAAACGGGCTACGAAATGTAACAAAAATATCGTGTTCAAACAAACAGTACTTATCTTGCGCTCGTAATACGTTAATATGTTTTCCTACGCTTTACCACGAATTTTGTTAGAACTTCGTCGGTAAGAGGCGAAGAAGTCAACGAACTACGTTTACAGTTCTAAACATGACCTAACCTAAAACTGAAATGAAAATGGGAGAAAAACATAAGAGTGAAAACATTATATTTCAGTTCAATTAGGTTTGTAATAAAGAATACTTTCAAAAGTTTTGTTAGACAACGTTTTTTTTCCATTTTATGAACCACGGAACTGGAATATTTCATTTTATTTATGTACCTTTACGAATCGCACCGCTAGATAGCAGTACTTGATAGTACTAGGTAGCGTAAAAAACTTGATAATGTACTTGAAATAATAAAATTTAAAAGAAAATATACTACAGCTTGTTTTAATAGTAAATGAAAGTACTGAGGATGAAACAATTTTTTTAATTCCCATCACTTCTTTAAAAAATAAAATAAAATTATTAGTTAACAAGAGATTATATTAGTTTTATTAAAAAAGGAAAAATATAGTACGAAGTGAATGATATGACTAACAACAAAAAAAATTGGCCGTGAAATTCAATTTATTAATAAATATTAATAATTTTATTAATATTATTAATAATCTAACAAAACGCAGTGATAACCAAAACAAAAAATTACAATGAAATTGTAAACCGTACGGTATGTAATTTTCTCGTATTATCAATATCAAAAAAAGTATCAATCAATAAAATTAGTCTTTTATTTTAAATGCCCCCTCACCAGTAATAATTAAAAAACTAAACATGTTGTAGAAATACAAAGCACGTTGATGTAGGTGAGAATGTAAATTATCAACGATTAGATTTTAAACGAAGCATACGTACCGCTGGTTACATATATTAAACTAAAGGTTATGGAGATGTTAACCCATTAAAATATCTGATGTGGACACCACGAGACTTCCTTGTACGCTTATTAAATTTACACACACACATTTTTTTTTAAATGAAAAGTATATAAAATTTTATTTCATTAATAAATTCTAATATTTATCTTTTTTTTTTGTTATTATTGAATTATTATTTACTGTAATTTTCTTTCAATCTTTAAATTATTAACAATCAGAGGTTAATAATTACGAGGGCTGTCCAGAAAGTAACTTATGTTTTGAAATAAAAAATAAAAACCAAATAAAAAAAAATGTTATTATTGAAAGGGACAATCTTAAGCAATTTTTCTACATAGTCACAATTTAAGTTGAGGCACTTATCATAACGATGCACAAGCTTTTCGGTTCAGGAGGAGAATTCTGGATATTGATCTACAAGTGAACGGGCTCCGGGTGGAAGTTGGGAGTGCGGTTAAATATCTCGGGATCTAGATGGACATCCGGAGATCCTTTACGAGGCACACAAAAGAGGTATGTCTATGTGCAGAACGGGCAGTCAGAGATCTAAGTAAACTGATGGCGAATGTCACTGGTCCGTGTACATCTATGCGACATCTATACACACATGTTGTTAATTCTATTCTCTCATACAGAATACCGGTGTGGCACAGGGCTATTTATATAACACGTAATTGCCGACTTCTGGAAAGTATGTAACGTCGAATGGCTCTAAGGGTAGCAGCTGCATACAGTTCAGTTTCAACCGAAGCCGCTATGGTAATTGCCCGAATGATACCGTTAAAACAACTTGCTGAACACCGTAAAAGAATTTATGATGGAGAAGACAAAAAGCAAGCATTTGAGATCATGATGAATGATTGGCAGACGAGGTGGGATGCCACTGACAAATGCAGATGGACATACAGACTATTCCCGCATATTGCGCCGTGGTTCAGGAGGGAGTTTGGGGAGCTGAGTTATTGGCTTTCCCAGTTTCTGACTGGCCACGGGGCTTTGAAGACTTATTTATACTGCTGGAGAAGAGCAGATTACAAGGAGTATCCTTACTGTTCAGAAATTGACACCCCTGAGCATGTAGTGTTTCTAGGTAGAAGATGGCGCGACGAGAGACAGGAATGTGAAGCGACCGTGGGCCCAATTCAAGTTAACAACATAATCTCCAAAATGTTGAACAACGAAGAATGGTTCGTCACAATAGCAAATTTCGTGGCTAACATCATGCGACAGAAGGATAGACCGTAAGGAGATGAACAGTCATGAAATGACATTAAAAAAAGTTCTGAGATCAGCCGAAGAACTGGACCGGAAAGAGAAAGGGTTATAGACAGCCCTCTGCGTGCGGAGCCATCGTTTGTCTGCGCCTGTGCGGTAGGCGATGATGATGAAGCACGGGAACTCTTGACCCCCCGAGCTCAAAGGCACCCCCGGGGTCGTGTAGTGGTTAATTGCTCATCTGACCTGGGGTGGGGAGAAACGGTGAAATAGGAGTTTTAGTCGGTAGGGTCGGGCACACGTAGGCTCTTATAACAACACCTAGCCGAACCCGTACGAGTCCGACACTCCCCCACTTATGGGGGGTACGTAACTGGTAACTGGTAAAAGCTTTTCAATTCCTTCTCTGTAGAAATTTGCCGTCTTAGATTTTTGGCACCCATCTTCCACAAAACTTGTGATAACCAAGCTTCCCCCGATACAATTTCATGCAGTAAACTTCGTGAAATTTGGGGGGAATGAAGCGCGAATTCCGTAATTGTAATGCTACCATTTTCACGAATTTTATCGTTGATTTTCATCATCATTTCATCAGTCACATGGCTAGGACGACCACCGCGGTCCTCATCATGAACATTGGTGCGGTCATTTTTAAACTGAATACACCACTGCCTCACTCCACCAACACTCATTATTCAATCTCCGTACACCTCACAAAGTTGCTGATGAATTTCAATTGGTTTGAGATTTTTTGCCAGTAAAAACATAATCAATGAACGCATCTAACAACTCCCAGGATTTTCTATTGAAGCGCACAATTCAATAATTCACAACGAACAAAGTAAAAAAATCACAGTCCACACCCTATGTCAGCTTGATGCGTACTGAGTATAGAAACGCTTTGACGTCAAGATAGCGGCTATATCCCCATCCATCTTCACGCTAGGCAGAAACGTAAGTTACTTTCTGGACCGCCCTCGTATTAATAAATCAGTATATTTAAATTAGAAAAAGTTCAAAAAAGAGATGCAATCGGATTCGAACCGATGTCCCTTCCCCTTGTATGATCCAAATATTTCATTAATAAAAATTTTATTGGGCTATAATTCTGGAACCAATGAAAATAAATACCACTTATGATATACCGTTGAAAAGCTCTAACCGAAGGCTTTTTACTGCAGTTAACAAAATGTCCAAAATCCAAATGTTTCGTATTCAATCGATTGCAATCAAAAGGGGAGGTGCACAACTAGATGTTACTAGTCCTAAATCTAAAATTTCAATATCCTATGGTTAATCGTTTTTGAGTTGTAAGCGATACATCCGTACTTATAGACAAGCACGCTGAAACTAGTCAAAATGGATTCAGGAATGGTCAAAATGGATATTTCCGTTGAAATTTGAAAACTGAAATTTTTCGCGATCAGAATACTTCCTTCTTTACTTCGAACAAGGAAGTAAAACGAGTAAAGCAAAAACAAAATCAAAATTAATGAACGTTAAAAAAAATTACGATAAATTAATGAATGCCAATCACATTTATTTATTTATTTACCAGTCTGCGCAACAATCTATGGAGAGCACCTTTACTTTACCTTTTGCACATACACTGAGCAATCGTCCTCAATATCCTCGTTCTGACATACCATATTATCCAACCACCAATCTCTCGGTCTTTTTCTGTCCGGATTTACAGCAAATATTTTTCTAACTACTCCATCCTCTATCTTTGAATGTGTAACTCACCTAATTTTCAAAACATCTTTGTGACAATATCATGATTTTCAAAACAGCTATTCCGGGTCGATATTAGTTTTTATCTACCATTCATATCCCTCCCTACTCTAGTGGACCGTTGATAATACCTTCTACCTAGCGATAATTTTTGACACAACATAAAAATATCTATTACTTCCTTAATTTATTTTCATTAATATCCACTGCAACAATCTAAAAACGTTTTCCAATAGGTTTCCTTTTTATTTTATTCCCGTAACTTATTTAAATAATTCACATATTTAATTCTTGCTAGTTTAACTAACAAACCACTGTAAACTGGAAAACATGAATCACATTATATATTCAACAAGAAAATTGTTCACATTATATAGTTCCTTACAAATAGAACTGTCACTTTTTTGCTTACTTCCTTGTACGAAGTACTGTGAACGGGAAAAATTTCGGTTTTCAGGTTTCACCGAAAATATCCTTTTTTACCATCCCTGAATCTATTTTGACTATTTCGGCGTGATGTCTGAACGTAACTATGTATCTCCCTAACACAAAAACGACTAGCCGTAGGATGTTGAAATTTAGGATTAAAAACTGTTATAACATATAGTAGTGCACCTTCCCTTTTGAATGCAATTGACTGCACCAAAAGTGTCCGAGAAAGCCCAAAATAAAAACAAATTTGGATTTTGGACTTTTTTTTAACTGCAACAATAAGCCCTCATTGAGATCGTTTCAATGATATATCATAAGTGGTACTTATTTTCATTGGTTCCAGAATTATAGCCAAATAAAATTTTAATTAATGAAATATTTGGATCTTACAAGACATCGAATCACACCCGACTTAATCTCCTTTTTTTTAACTTTTTTTTTTTTTTTTTTAATTTAAATACACAACAGCTTCGCTATAACGCGACTCGATATACCGCGGATAAGTATATTACGCAGATTATAACATGTCCCCCAAAAAATATCTGAAAAATAAAGTAGAATGAAGAAATGCTAGTCACTGTATTCGATATCGGGGTAAAACCAACCATAAATCCTTTGAAATTGTCCATAATACACTTCTAATATAACATCTGTCAAATAGTTACGACCAATTTTAAAGCCTTGCAATTCCCAAAAACATGATTCAATAAAACCAAATTATGATTCCAATTCAGTAACAGGAGAAATTCTTATGATATCCTGTACATGACTTATTTCCTGTAACAGCGATAAGACCATCAATGTACTGCCTGTACAAGGCACAGTATACGGTATCTGAATGTTATTACGTATTGTGATTTATAACGAGCTATTTTTACTGTGTTTATCAGTATCGTTAACTTTTATTATGTTGGTTAATTGATTAGATTTTGTAGTGTTTGTTTTTGTTCGTATTTGCCTAATATGTTATCTAAACGAAAAACGTATCTGTAAAGGAATTGTGATTTAAAATTTACTTCTCGAAATAACGCGGTTAGCATAATGCGGGTGTCACGTAAATCCCCCGATAACCGCGTTATAGGGGGGTTACACTGTATATTGATTTATTAATAATTATTAACTTCTAATTGTAAAAACATATTTAATATGAATAATAATTCAATAATAACAATTAAAAAAAAAGAAATAATATCAGAAGTTATTAATTAAATAAATTTAAAAAAATGTATTTTCATTAAATGCTTCTTTTTTTTTAATGTATTTTTCATCTTTAAAAATGTAACTATGTAATTTAATAGGCGTACAAGGAAGTCATGTTGTGTCTTATCAGATTTTTGTTTTATGACAGTGTCTTACAATAATTATCTCTCAAACAAGCCCATGATCGCGTTACTCTTTTACGGCTGATCTTATAAATTTGTATCGTACAATCCGCATAGACTATTTATAGAATGACTTTAAATGCATACAATTAAATTACTGAATCATACAACAGAATGAGCTCTGATCATTAATAAACTAAATGAAATACAACTTCAGCCTGATCTCCATAAGGGCTAATATAAACGTTGTCAAAATAGCAACAAAACCATTGAAACTGAATAACACGTAATATAGAAACGGCTACGGCTTTTGTTTAACCATGATAAATAAAAATAAGGACATAATTCCTTTGCACCACAGACAATTTTTTTATGGATACAACATCATTTGACAAATTATAACAAAAAATTTCATCTACGCTATATAATCTGTGCCTAGAAAATATCCGTAAAATGGTGTTCTAAATAAAAAAAAATCTCTTTTTCGGTACGTCGGAAGGCGGAGGTAGATTTCACCGGTACTAAGTAGAGGATAAAATAGATTTCCACCTTAAAGTTAACAAAAACTTCAATTTACTGTTGATCATATCACAAATTGTTTCGGACAAAAGTTTTAGGTAATATTTAGAGGACTAACGAGCACTTTAAACCGATTCGATACTGTGCCTGTTAAGGAAGGTATCCATTTTTTCCATTCCCTGGACCAATAGGTGGTGATATAAAAAAATTTACACAGATAAGTTTTAGGCTCTTGTCCAAAGAACGTAGGAACTTTAAACGAATTCGGTATTTTACTTAATAAGGAAGTTATAGCGATATTTTTTTTTTTCGAAAAAGCCCTCCCATTTCCACCACCATGGTCTGATTTTGTATGTTCAACATCTACTGAGTTGAACAGTGTAATCTCGAAATGTTTCTCTAAGAGAAATGCTGTTGATTACACGGCCAGTTTCCGTGTCGTAGTGTTTACCACAGGGTAACGGGTTGTTTACCAATATAGATAGCTTTTAGGACATACTGATGTAAAGCGGTATTTGACCCAATGAACAAGCCATAGAGAAACCACTTCGTTCCTCACAATTAAGCCGTCAACCCCCCCCCCCCCCCCATTCCCAAGGATGGGTGATAAAAAAAAGAATAAAATTAGTGATAAAAGAATAAAATTAGTTTTTGGAGCGACTTACGACTTATGTCAGGTCGTTAAAAACCGGTACAGTTATGGGACTTAACAAACAGTGTAGATCACGGTAATTGATGTAGATCGTTCTTTAATTGTCTGAAAACTGCGTATACATCCCATAGTTTCACCAAGAGGTACATTAATTTGTCTTTTACATAGTTTGTCTCAGTGATGTATGCAAATTACTTTAAATGTAATAAACACTAATAAGATTTGCTTTCTCTGAAAGTAATTAATAATGATCACATACGTTCCTGTGATGAATAGAACCAGAATTTCGGTGGATTTGACATCCTCATATAAAACAGTATATTCCATTCGGTAAAGAAGGCAACGGGAAAACCATTTCACTCCTACCTTTTCCAAGTATGCCTAACATGGAATGCTTGCTATTCTTGTGAAATAGCTACAATATCTTCGGGTTCGACACACTGAAAATTTTGTAGGTGCTGAAATATGCAAGAAAGACTTTTAAAACGACAAGAAGATCAGACAAAATGTAGAATTTTAGATAGTAGATCGTTTATTACTCTAAGTAACACTTGTGATGTGGATACTACATGACTTCCTTGTACGCCTATAAAATTATTAATTACATATACACATTTTTTTTTTAAATGAAAAGTACATAAAATTTTATTTCATTTATAACATCTGATATTTTTTCATATTTGTTTTTATTGTTATTATTATTTATTGTAAATTTATTTTTAAAATCAGAGGTTAACAATTATTAATGAATCAATACATTTAAATTAAAAGAAAAAAAAAAGAAAAAAGGAGATGACGTCAGATTCGAACCGATGTTAGAATCAAATATTTTAATTAAAATTTTATTTGGCTATAACTCTGGAACCAATAAAACAAATACCACTTATGATATATCGTTGAAAAACTCTCAACGAGAGCTTATTACTGCAATTAAGAAAAAGTCCAAAATCCAATTTTTTTTTTTTAAATCTGGAAACCGAGATTTTTTGCAATCACAATACTTCCTTTACTTCGTACAAGGAAGTAAAAATCACTGTTTTTCAAAAGATTAAAAATTAAACAGCTATAAAGAAAATAGAGACGGTGATGAAAGTTTTGATATTCTAACATGTTCACCTAATCTTATTGATCACTCTGCAGTGTGTCAGTTCGATTAAACGATTTTTAAAGTTTAGCAGAGAACCCGTTAATGGAAAATGAATTAATAACGCATTTCGACACAAAATACAAAAACCTCATTTTAAATCCAATGCAATGTTAGTGCATTGCACAAAATTCTCAACGTAAAAATAAACATCTTGAAACTGTTCGAATTAATTCAAACAGTGCGTTCGATGTTGAGATATATTACTACATAGAAATATGTACTACATAGAAATAATTTATAAAAAAATTGATATATAAAAATTAAAATTTATTGATAGGGAAAAAAGATACATTACTCCAGAAGCATTTAAATCTGTATAAGCGACATTTTTTTTTCTTGAGTCATTTGACTGGTTTAATGCAGCTCTCCAAGATTTCCTATCTAGTGCTAGTCGTTTCAATTCGGTATACCCCTACATCCTACATCCCTAACAATTTATTTTACATATTCCAAACGTTGCCTGCCTGCACAATTTTTTCCTTCTACCAGT
Organism: Lycorma delicatula; assembly: GCF_047948215.1. Classification (NCBI taxonomy): domain Eukaryota; kingdom Metazoa; phylum Arthropoda; class Insecta; order Hemiptera; family Fulgoridae; genus Lycorma; species Lycorma delicatula. The sequence goes on from NC_134455.1 coordinate 128,198,135, forward strand.
CCCTCCAATATTAAAGCGACTATTCCAGGATGCCTTAATATGTGGCCTATAAGTCTGTCTCTTCTTTTAACCACATTTTTCCAAAAGCTTCTTTCTTCATCGATTTCCCAAAACACCTTTCATTCGTCACTTTATCCAACCATCTGATTTATAACATTCTCCTATAGCACCACATTTCAAAAAGCTTCTAATCTTTTCTTCTCAGGTACTCCGATCGCAGAAGTTTCATTTCCATATAAAGTTACGCTCCAAACATATACTTCCAAAAATCTTTTTCTGACATTTAAATTAATTTTCTATTTAAACAAATTATATTTCTGACTGAAAGCTCGTTTCGCCTGTGCTATTCGGCATTTTATATCACTCCTGCTTCGTCCATCTTAAGTAATTCTACTTCCCAAATAAAATTTTGATACCTCCACAATCTTTACTCTTCCTATTTTCACATTCAGTAGTCCATCTTCATTATTTCTACTACATTTCATTACTTTCGATTTGTTCTTGTTTATTTTCATGCGATAGTTCTTGCGTATCCATACCGTTCATTGGATCTTCTAAATCCTTTTTACTCTCAGCTTGAATTACTATACCATCAGAAAATCGTAGCATCTTTATCTTTTCACCTTGTACTGTTACTCCCAATCTAAATTGTTCTTTAACATCATTAACTGCTAGTTCTATGCACAGATTAAAAAGTAACGGGGATAGGGAACATCCTTGTCGGACTCCCTTTCTTATTACGGCTTCTTTCTTATGTTCTTCAATTATTATTGTATAAGCGACTCATACATTAAATAAAACTACACCACGATTTATCCCATGATTTTATCCGAATCCAATATTTATTTATTTATGAGAACTAATTATCAAATATCTACTGTTTATTCATTTCTCTTTTTCACCGTTTAGCCCTTTCGGAAGACATTTCTGCTCCATTACAACATACAAAGTTACACATGTTAGATTTAAATATATTTTAAAGAAATTAAAATAAATACATCGATAGATATAGAAATGTTACCCGTCTCAATCACCGAGTTAAAATATACACATACACACGTGCGCGCATAAAAAATATATATATTTTATAAATGATTTTAGATTTATTTAATATGTGTTTAAATCTTCATTAATGATACAACAAAAAAAAACCCGTAATAATTGTAATGGGAACGTGTTCACGAATAAATAAAATATGTACTTATTAAAAAAAAAGCTGACAACACAATCGCAGGACTTACCGTCACGCGGCTTTTTTCCGATGCACGGCCTACACACACATACACACAACTTAATTAAAAATATTTATAATTTAATTTAAATATAATATTTTTTGTTTATTTAATTCAATGATTCTGACTAAAGCGAACACATATTTCATATTTCATTCACCCGGGTATAGCGGCACTTTTTTTCCTGTTTAGCCTCCGGTAACTACCATTCAGATAATACTTTAGAGGAAGAATGAGGATGATATGTATGAATGTAAGTGAAATGTAAGTGAAGTGTAGTTTTGTACATTCTTAGTTTGACCATTCCTGAGACGTGTTTTTAATTGAAACCTAACCAACAAAGAACACCGGTATCCACGATCTAATATTCATATTCGTGTAAAAATAACTGGCTTTACTAGGACTTGAACGCTGGAACTCGTCTTCCAAATTTAATAATTTGGAACTCGTCTAATTTGGGAAGACGCTTTCACCACTAGACCAACCCGGTGGGTTGGGTATGGCGGTACTAGCGGCCAATTAAATACTTTTTCACACTTTAAATATTATTAATTTATTTAATTGTACCGGTTACCTGTTACATCACAACATAGCAGACCACTAGAACAGCTGTACATCAGTGCTACATTAGCGCTTCTTGAGGTGAGAGAGGTTACTAATGACACAGTACAGTCACTTAGCCACTAATTTAGAGCATTTTCTGGAGTGGGGATGCAATTTTGCAAAAAAATTTTTTTTTGGAAATATTATTTTTTAATTGTTAACAGATGTGCCTAAGAAAAAAAAGACCTTAATTAAGCAAAATCTTGAGATTTCGCCGAACTTCAAAAACTTCGTAAACCTTGCTCTACAGCCTCCCCCTTGACCTTTCTTAAGTTGAAAATTTAATGACATCAATTCCCCATGTATAGACAAAATCTGATCAAGTTTGATCAAAATAGGTCGTGTAATTCTGGAGATACGCGCGCGCGCGCGTACATACGAACATGGAAAATTTCCATCCGGTTGTTTGGTTATTTAGGTTCCTTAAGTTTCAAAACGTAAAGATCCAGTCAAAACTGCATATGTCCAAATTGGACTGATTGCAATACTTTCCCTTCTAAAGCTATAGCGCTAGACGGTAAAGTATACACAAATGCTGTTCTGTAACTCCTCGCCTGTAATTACTCGTACTTTCCGTAGCTGCAGCAACATTATTCAAATTCTGCCCGTCTCAGTGGCAGAGAGGTAGCGCCTAAGCCTTTTATCTGCAAGGTTTCTGGGTTCGAATCCCGATCAGGTGTTATTTTTAATTCGCAACAAATTTCAACTCCATATTCCCACGCACAAACTTTGAACTTATGCGATTAATATTAAAGGAAAAACCTTGACAACAGGCATAAAACAACGCATACGTAAATAAAAAAAAATTTGATTCAAGTAATATTTATCTCAGTACTTCATCGAACAGCAGATTTCAATAAGTGTACACAATGTATACACAGAATAATCTCAGTACACCGCAATATTAAAAACTATACAACAAAAAATATCAAAACCACAAACCACAGAATAAATATTAAAAAAAAAGAATATAGAAACAATAAATCAAAAGAAAAAACACACGTAAAGTAACAGAACTAATATAAATTAAAATAATTAAATAATAATAAAAGCAGAAATAATAATAATAATAGAAAAACGAAATGGTAAAACTGGCCAATCCATTTGTTGTCTTTTTTCTTATTTCAAATTCGAGGCTGTGATAAAACCGGCTTTATAGCAAACAATACGAAAACAAAAACGTTAAAATAAGAAAATGGAAGAAACCGAATACAATCCATGAATTAAAAAACAACTTAGAATGAGACAGAGAGCAGAGAAAGAGTGAGGAAAGAAGGGAAAAAGAGAGAGTAAAAGAGTAAGAGCGATAAAGCGATAAGGGGAATGAACAGACACATAACTACCTCCGCTAAACACTGGTCGATAACTACAAAGAACAATGATAAAACAATAATGAAATTCAATGACCGGATTTACACATATACAAGACATTAAAATTCGTCCATTTCTCTCAACCACACAGTAATACGCGCGCACGCTTACCTAAAAATAACGATAACCACAGTAGAATACAGCCCCGCTATAACGAGGCTCGATATACCGCGGATACGAATATAACCTGTCCCCCAAAAAATATCGTATCATCCGCACTTAACTTGTTTCTATTTAAGTACACATTATACGGTACTGGCCTTTTCTATTAAACCATTATTGCTTCATTTTTTGCCTATTTTTTAATTGACATACTTAGAGAAGTAAATTTTAAATCCCTTTGTGATTTAAAATTTACTTCTCGAAATAACGCGGTTGGCCTATAACGCGGTTGTCACGATAACGTTGCGTTAAGTCTCCCGATAACCGCATTATAGCGGGGTTACACTGTATTTTGCTCAATCATAATTCAATAACCCTTAAAATGAACTGAATCAGTCATTCTCATGAAAGAGGAGTAATTTTTAATCAACATTTATCGTACGGATGTTACCGTCCTTTCTTTCTTCCCGGTATCGATAAAATTCAACAATGAAAAAAAAATCTGATGTGAACACTACATAAATTCCTTGTACGCCTATTAAATTACAAATAAAAATTTGTTCCTGCACTTCATTTAAACTTATTTCATTTGAAAGTGAGATAGGATCCTCCAATTCTTTAATAAAGTGGACAGTTGCATATTGCTGAAATATTTATGTGGGTTAACATCAAATATTTATACAATTATTAAATCATCAATCTTACATGAAATATTAGGATGGAGTAAAAGTCCCTTTATGACTCGTATTACTAAATCAGAAATTGTTAAAAACAAAGAAAGAATAAAAAGATTAAGAGAGGATGATGAATATAAAAAGAGAAAATTTGAAAACTAGAGAACGTGTGCACAAATTAAAATCAGAAGAATATTATGAAACCAAAAAGCGATTAAACGGTTGGCAACAACAAATAAATAAACGAAATGATGTTCAACTCCAACTTAGGGAGAATAATGTCCCACAATATCAGAGAAGACAAGAATTTTTTGCAATTTATTAAAGATCGGGCGTGTAAGGCTCAGTGTATATGTTGTTCTGGTGAAGATCTACTTTTCCGTCACTCTGTAGTTAACTTTAATGTAGATAAAATTAAACAGAAATTCCAGAATAATTAAATAAAGTTAAACAGAAATTAAACTAAAAAATCCAAAAATAATACGAATGAATCTAAATTATAATTTTCAACTGACATTAAATAATCAGATTATTCGCCAGATCTGTAACATATACACATGTAATAATGCCTATGAAATTACATAAACACATTCTTAAAAGTGCACAAAATTTTACTTCACTAATAACTCGATATTTTTTCATATCTTTTTTTACTGTTATTATTGAATTATTAATTATTGAATTTTTTTTTACAATCACGGGTTAATAATTATTAATAAATCAATATATTTAAATTAAAAAAAAAAAAGGAGATGAAGTCTGATTCAAACAGATGTGCCTTCCCTTCTAGATCGAAATATTTCATTAATTAAAATTTCATTTGGCTGTAACTCTGGAACCAGTGAAAATAAGTACCACTTATGATATATCGTTGAAAGCTCTCAATGAGGGCTTATTACTGCAGTTAACTAAAAGTCCAAAATCCAAGCACGTTTGGATTTTGGCTTTTTTGGACACTTTTAGTTAAGTCGATTGCAATCAAAGAGGGAGGTGCATAATTAGATATAACAAGAGTTCTAACTCCAAAATTTCAACATCCTGTGGCTAATCGTTTTTTAGTTGTGCAAGATATATACATATGTTTTTTTTGTTCCATGCCTAAAATTTAAATAAAATACTACACCCCCAAGGCAACCTGTCCTCGACGTTAAGCAAAACACAGTCACCTTGGAGTGTCGTGGCAGCAGTCTCTGCCCGCCCTAGCTAGCCCCCTTCTGGGGATTTCCCACCGGTGTTCTCCCCAACTTCACTAGGACACACCGACATTCCTCTTCCGGATAGCCGCTATGCCCTTCCGCGAAGGATCTACCCATCCTGTCTCTAATCTAACAGTTCCAGATGTACGTTTCGCACATCCTTCATTTCGCGACCCACTCATATCTTGAGGTTCTTTATGCCATCATCGGGGAGTCCCGACCCCTCCACTCTTGAATGTGGGCAGACCCGTACACCCTAGACAAAAAGACTACCTCCCTGGCCCTGTACGTCGCCACGCTTCGACCCTTTTTTTAAATTATAACATTCCGTCACACATACTTGAGTGCACCTCACCCTACTTCTCCTGTAAATCAAAGTAATAAAAAAATAAATAAAAATCCCCTTGATCGCGGCGTCATCAAGCATTGCATGGCCGTTCTTCCTCAAAGCAAGCATTCCTCATCAAGTCTTGTTCCTAGCCTCGTAGAGCCGCCGACCGTTTTTTTCTCGCGTTCCATTCCCTCCTGCTTAGGAGCATGTACTCCACGATGTTATCTGAGGTGAGCCACGCCAGTCTCATCTGTACCCTGAAGTGATCCCACCGAGCACAGTTAAAAACGCGTGCTCTGGTATATCTATTTGCGTACAATATGCACACGCCAGGGAGGCTCTTCTTCCGAATCGATGTAGGTAAGCCATGAAGATTCCGTGGCCAGAGAGGAACTGGGTGAAATTGTAACTCATCTCCCCATGTCCTCTCCGAATCCACGGCCCAATCCTTGGGATTAGTCTCTTCGTCCAGGAGCCCTTGTAGGAGTGGTGGCATCTCACCTGGTCTGCCATTCCTCCAGTAGAATTCCCTACGTCTCAGCCTTCGTCATCCCGTCGTACCTTCTCGTCAGCTGTTACCCTCAGACGAATTGTGACCCCCCCGGCAATGATCTCTACCGCCATTGCCCGAAATCGTACGATACGCAGAGGCTACCTTGATCACTGCCCTCCTCTGGAGTGAGGAGAGGAGCCTCTCATTCCTCACCCTCGCCAGTGCCCCCGCCCACATCTTAAATTTAGAACGGAGTAAATGGGATAAAATATTAATGAAAAAAAATTACGACTAGCATTATTTACATAATTATTATAAACGTATGCAATATATTTTCATTTTAATTAAAAAATCAGTATTTCGTATGTAATATCAATCTAATATATGTCTTTAAAGGCAGAAAAAAATATATTTAAATTTAAGGTTTTATTATTATTATTAAATGTTTAAACATTTTTGATTTACTGAAACTGAATTTAACTTGAGGATTTTACCGTAAGTAAAATTACGTCTTCAAAAAAAACCAGTTGATTTTCAAACAGCGTCATCTTTTGCAAGAAAAATTAGCTTTTTTCAAGGAATATTTCTTGGTAACTTCAACGACAACTATATCTTTTAATAAATGAATCATAATATTCATCAAGATTATTTTCCCACTTTTTCGTTTCGATAGGGTACGCCTTCAAGAACAAACATACAGACAACAAAGAGACATTCATTGTAATACATTTGGATATTATATAATGTAATTTTAATAACTTAAACGATGAAATAATTTTAAAATATTGATAAATATAATGAGGGGCAAATAAATATACTGTAAACAAATTTCGTGTTTTTTTTTTTTGCACTAATCAAATTCTTGTAAATAGCAGATAACGGCTACAAAATAAATGTAATAACAGTTGAAAATCATGGCACTATTGGAACTGTCTGAACAACCGAGATATATACAAGATCAAAGGAATAACCAAGGCTATGACTGTAAAACAAATGAGATCGCTTAAAACACAACGTAAAAAACCCTTTCGGCATTCCGGAAGGCGAAGGTAGATTTCACCGGTGCTAAATAGGGGATAAAAAATATTTCCACCTTTAAGTTAGGAAAAACTTCAAATTTACTTAATACGATAATTGTTGTATATGAAAACAGTTTCACATGTTTAGCATACGACAAGCCCTATCTCCTTACAATGTCAGAGATATTTTGGTCATCCCTTGCCTTAAGGGTTGGTCATATCAAAAATTGTTTCATACAAAATTTTTAGGTAATTTTTAGAGGACTAACGAACACGTTAAACCGATTCGATATTGCGCCTAATAAGGGAGGTACGATTCTTTTTTCTTCGAAACCTCATTTTTTTCATCCCTGGGCCAATGGTTGGTGATATCAAAACAATTTACTTAAATAGGTTTTAGGCCCTTATCGAAAGAATAATAGGAACTTCAAAAGAATTCGATATTTTACTTTATAACAAAGTTATAGCGATATTTTGTTTTTCGAAAAAGCCCACCCATTTCCACCCCCATAGTCCGACTTTGCCAATTAAAGAATTCGACGAGAATGGGTCGTTATATTTTATGTATAAATTTGAAAGTGATTGGCGGAATATTACGGCAGTTATCGTGTCCACAAGAAAGTGAAATATATATATATATATATAAACTTTTGAACTGACGGTGGTTTTGGGTGGCTGGGGATTGTGAAACGCGAAGATATGTCGAAATTCTCCGGAAGTTGAATCATGGTATACCCATTACAATAGGTAGCTTTCTTATGAAATCTCATTTTTGTATTCCTGAAGGGGACATTACAGTCTTCTTCAGAAAATCAAACCTAACCTATCTTGGAAACATTTCAACGGTCTACAACATGCTATGCGTGCATTTAGCCAAAACTGTCGGCTGACAAGAAATCTAATTTTAAATAATTTTTTATTTCCTTGTAAAAGTACAAGGAAGTATTGTAATCGCGAAAAATTTCGGTTTTCAGATTTCAACGTAAAATGTCCATTTTGACCATTCTTGAATTTTGACTAGTTTCGACGAGTATACGTACGTATGTATCACGTATAACTAAAAACTATTAGCCGTTGAATGTTGAAATTTTGGATTTAGGACGGACTGTTGTAACATCTAGTTGCGCACCTTCCCTTTTTATTGCAATCGACTGGACCAAAATTGTTCAAAATAAACCAAAATCAAAAAAATTGGATTTTGGACTTTTATTTAACTGCAGTAATAAACCCTCATTGAGAGATTTTCAACGATATAACACAGGTGGTACTAATGTTTATTGGTTCTACAGTTATAGCCAAAAAATGTTTTATTAATGAAATATTTTAATCTTTCAAAGGGACGGTTTGAATCCAACTCCATTTACTTTTCTTTTTTTTTTAATTAAAATATATCGATTTATTAATAATTATTAACCTGATTGTAAAAAAAAATTACTATAAATAATAATTAAATAATAACAATAAAAAAAAAAAAATGAAAAAAAATCAGAAGTTATTAGTGAATTAATATTTTATGTACTTTTAAAACAATATGTATATGTATTAGTAGGCGTACAAGGAAGTTATATGGTGTCCACATCAGATGTTTTAAAAATGTTTTACAGATTTTGAAATGAACAGACTTCCTGTTAAAACTGGGAAATAAATTCGCTTGTTTTTGTTAGTGATTTAATAATCATTGAAAATATATTTCAGTAAAACATTTAAAATTAAATTTAATTGTGTTTTTAATAAACTGCTACAAACGAACACCGTTGTTCTAAAGAGAAAACACCTGTTTTCTCTTACTTTACGTAATATACTGACTATTAAAAAGACTGGGACAGTTAATGTAAAACATCTTAATTTACAGAACATCTTTCTATTGCGAAACAGGGCAATTAGTAATTTCTAATAAATTCTTTATTAAATCTGTATATCGGGTTTATTTTAGTCCAAGCGAAACACCTCTAGATTACGGCCAGGACAGGGAAAATTTGATAAACAATTTATTTAATTTTGACACGATGAGTATTGTACATCTCAATATTTTCGACGAGTTCCATTCTGTTTGAGAGTTCTTTTAACTCCTAAAATAAAAACAAATAAAATAAAACACCCGCGAAATGTGAGTACGAGATAGTTTAATTTATAGTTATTCTATATCTGAAGATAAGTATGTTTATATATCTCGCATCAATTACAGATCGTTCTGAAAAAGTATTATCTCAGTTTCGGATATATATTCGTTTAGAGAATGAAGTCATCTTCATGGAAAATAATTTTTTTGGATATCTACATTTTCATTATTTTTGGATGTTATTACCTAATAAATTCTTTGCAAAGTAATCTCCTAATAAAGTTAAAATTACTTTAGAGTAATTAACGCATTTCTTAAAACTAAGAATAGTAACACAAAGAACATATTTTAATCAGCATAAAAGGTTTAAAATTCAAAAATGACTAAACTGAAACATATCTTTGCTATAACATTTACATTCATTTTTCGTTTTTTTTGTTTGTAAACGTGATAAAATGACAAAATACTATTTATAGACTGGAACCAACAAATTAAAAGTAAATTGTTTGCAAGTAGTTTTCATGGAAATATTATTTTTCAGCAGCAAATATTATTTACCATCCTTACCTGGCTACTGTAATAAAAGAATTCCTAGAAAAGGCAGGTATATTCAACCGGATTTTTCGAAAACAGGTTGTAGAATTCTAAAAATATAATAATCTACCCAGGAAATATCCCTTTATTCAGGTAAAGTTTTAAATACTTTAAACCAACAGAATAAGTGTTCACTATCATTATTAACAATAAACATTAATCTTATTAAATGTTCTAACATAAGTGTACACGTAAATGTCAAGACCTATGTAATATGGAAATGTATAAATCAGTTTTTTAGTTCTTAAATACAAAAGAGATACCGGAAAGGGTCAAAATAACTTTTCCAGCTTTGATCTTGAAACTTTTTAGTTAAATACACAGTAAGGTTTTTATATAAAAATACTTATGTAATATTTGGAGTACAACTGAGAAAAAGATCAAAATTTTCAGTAACAAGATTTCGATCCGATTTGACCTTTCTTAATTAAATGACGTTTTTGATAAAATTATATTTGGATAACTAAGCTTCCGTTCATCTAAATCATTATAAAAACATTATTAATTATTTGTGTTCAGCAATGGCAGCTCGTAGCTAAAATTAGTGGAGGTGCTGACCCAGAAAATTTCTTTTCTGAGTCTTTTTAAGGCCATGTTTAAAATTTACTGTAAAATCAAAGAACCGAAAAAAATGAATCGGATAAAATAACTAGAAGCAGAATAATAATCTAATTCTAAACTTTATCACTTTCAAGAATATGGTTTTTAACCACACCGTGCTTAAAAACCGTATTCGGTTTAACCGAATAAATAATAAAATGTCAACATATAATATTTTTTAGTAATATCAGATAATAACTTAATAAAATGTAGTGCTTAAAACACTATACCCCAATGGTGTTTAATTTAAATGTCTATGTGCACAGAAACAAATACATAATTAGTTTTTACTAATTATTTTCTCTTTCGCCTTTTCAGCGTGTTTTTGGACAGGTTTGGCGAACAAAGAGCCCTTTGCTTTCCGCCATCTTCTGATCACTACAGAAAAACAACTTTCATATTCTTACCACCAACTAAACTAAAAAAGTGATCGAACAAGAAACGTTCCGTACACACGCGGAGTACAAAAAAACTAACTTCCACCACCACGCCAGAGTCGTCACTACGAGGGCGACAGTGCTCTCTCTTCCTCACAGCCTCGCGTGCTACTTCCTACGTGCCCATGCGCACCAACAGTGAAACACCACTGTGAAGTGCACAGTTCCATACAAAGATTTTTGTACTTGTTTCATAAACTGTGGAACGGTTACTGATATTAAGCTTAAGGATTATATACTGTACAAGTATAAAGAAAGAATTGAATAAAAAAGAACTCATATTAAATTTTATCGATAATATCAAGTGGAAATACGGGATGCTGCAGTTCCACAATACCTATACCCGAGCCGCTACTGTTTTAAGTTTCAACTTTTTTATGGAAGGGTTTCACAGAAACGCAAAAAAAAGATTCATGATCACCTTAATCTGAATGGAAATTATTTTAGATATCGCAGCGCCCCATTTTTCTATGAGATTAAAAGTGAGACTGTAGCTAGAACATATGCCGCTTAATTTTAGTACCAAACTTCAACTTTTTTGTCCAACAAGTTTCAGATATATATTCAAAAAACAGTTTTTTAACAGTAATAGTACATTTTTAACAGCAAATTTTTTTTTAGTTATAATTTCCCAACACTTAATTTTAATATCTTCAAACTTCAGTCTTACATTACTCGTCGTGACGTAGTTACATAGTAACAAAGCACAACTTTTTAAGATTACTAAAAGTTGCAAATTAAAAATGGCCAAAACTACCTCTTTAATTAGAACGTCTCCTTTTTTTAATCTTCAAAAAAATTAAATAGCACCGATATCATTCACTATACGAGGTCTGAAAATAAAGTAATGAGACTAGTTTTTTTGGCAGCCAAAGTGACAACACTATAAGTTACTAGTAAACATATGGTTATATAAACAGCTGATTTATAATAGGTATTAATATTTTTAGCCTATTGTTGCCACTTGAGACGTAAACAAACTTTTCGTGAAACGAGTTTTTGTTGTGCGTTACAAAAATGAGTGATATTAATTACGAGCAACGTTGTGTAATCAAGTTTTGTGTTAAACTGTGTGAGAATGCTACTGAAACTTTTTCAAAATTGAAAAGGGCGTATGGAGAAGACGCTCTGTCACGAGCTCAAGTTTTTAGGTGGTTTAAAGTATTTTCAGGCGGTTGAGAATTAGTTGCGGACGATCCACGTTGTTGAAAACTAACGTTATATGGTGACAACAATGTTGAGCAAATCGGAGACTTGATACGGTACGACCGGCGATTAACTGTCAGAATGATTACAGAACAATTGAATTTGAACCGTACCACAGTCCATCAAATTTGACAAATGAATTGGCCATGAAAAATGTTTGTGCAAAATTGATCCCAAAGAATCACAATGTTGAACAGAAAAACAACAAGCTGGATGTGTGCCGCGATCTTCTGAGGCGAATTAATACTGATCCTGATTTTCTAAAAAATGTTATTACTGGTGATGAATCTTGGATATTTGAGTACGAGCCAGAAACAACACACAAGTGTAACGAGTGGTATACTTCAAACTCATTACTTCCCAAAAAAAAGAAGAAAAATTAACAAATCAAAAATCAAACCCGTGATAATTTGTTTCTTCGATAGTATTGGCATTGTTCGTAAGGAGTTTTTGCCTACAGGACAGACTGTAAATCAATATGTTTTCTGAGAAATTCTTGAAAGACTGCGGGAAAAAGTTGCCCGCGTGGATGCTGCATCACGACAATGCACCTTGTCACACTGCACTCTCAATTAATGAGTTTTTGGCAAAGAAAAACATTTCTGTAATTCCTCAATCACCTTATTCACTTGACTCGAGTTCCTGCGACTTTTTCCTGTTTCCGACTTTTAAAAAAAATCTCAATGGATACCATTTTGGAACAGTAGAAAACATAAAAATACATGTAACCGATCATCTGAAGGATATTCCGGTTTCTGAGTTCCAACACTGCTATGAAGTGTGGAAACCCCGTTTGAAGCATTCCATGGCTTCCCAATGGAACTATTTCGAAGGTAAAAGAGTTAAACTATAATTGGATTGTAAATTAACAGTTTAGCTGAACCAGTCTCATTACTTTATTTACAGACCTGGTATATTTCATGCACGTAGAAAAAAATTGAATCACTTTCAAGAATTTTATATTATTGAAATCCAGAGATATTAATCAAAATACAGGCAAACATATAATTACGTAGAAACACATCTTCCGGAATTTTTATGTTTTTTTTTTTTAATTTTACCTTTTTTGGGTTCAGGGAGTAGTGAAACGTCGACATAAAAAAAAAACAGACATAGAAATTCTGGACTGATCTATATATATATATATAGATACTTTCCCTTTATAATTATAGATGCTCCAGCTGGGAAAATAAAACAAACTAATGCTGTTTGGAAGCTTAGTTCACAAATCGTTCGTTTTAACAAAATATTTTAAGAAAATTTTTTTAATGAATGATACTGGTATATATCCCATTAAAAAGAAGATACAAAATTGGAATAAACAGTAATTTTTCCTTAGTATCTCCCAACATTCAAAACCGGTACTGATTTCAATAAAACTTTATCTACTTACTTAACTTTTATTAAAAATAATAAAACATCATGTAAAAATAAAGCTTTACATAAAACAAAAAATATTTAATTTAAAAAATAAACGGATAGACACAGACATAAATAAAATAATCACAGTGGTTTTAAACTGCAAAAAAACGCTTCATATCTTACGATCTCAGATGATAAATCAAAATTCTTTTACATCCTGATGATGATTAAATGAAAGTTATTACAAATAAAGTTAATCAAACTCATAAGCAATGAAGAATATTTTTTGGATTATCATTAGAAATAACAGTAATATATTCAAAATACAGTAATTATTGTTTATAGTGACCTCGAATAAATGACATATCGGATACAGTGACCAAAAACTTGTCTCTAGGTTGGTTTGGTATGCTGTTAATACATAAATACAGTACGTATATTTTTTATAATTACATCGGTTGTAGTGACATCATTTATTATGACTTATTTTTTCTACTGCAATGCAACATTTTATCGCTTATAATGACGGATGGAAGTGACTCGTCAGTACCGTATATCTACATTGTAGCTAAAGAAATATTTTGACGGTTTCTCTTTTTTCTTACATATGTAATGTAGTTTTTTTTTAATTTCTTCGTGTACCAGATTATTGTAAACTGAAGCAGCACATTCAGTTGTTATTAATCTTTTGCTGTGTGCAAAATGATACGTTGTATCGTGATGGTACAGTATTTTATTTTACGTATCCTGTGTAACTCATTTAATAGTGATTTAATTATGACTTCGCGGAAAACATTTACGATAGAGGAAAAGGCGCATATAATCTGGCGGTTAGAGAATAGTGAAACTAATAAGGATATTAAACAAGAATTAGGCGTAGGTCATTCGACAATATCGGTGATATGGAAGAAACGTAAAAAAATTTTGAAACAAATTCTATGAAATCAAAAAAATTACGACTTAGTCAACATAATGATGTAGACCAAGCGATGTTAAAATGGTTCAAATACCAGAGGGCTAATGATATCTAAATATTGCAAACTAAGGCGAACGATTTTTCTGAAAAATTCGGTAAACCACGTGAAATAACTTCTGCTTGGATACAATGGTTCCGTCACGATATTGTGTCGGGAAGAATAATGGACGAGGCCGCAGCAGCTCCAACCGATGTGTCAGAAAAATGGCTAGAAGCCATTTGGCCAAAATTAAAAGAGGGCTATTCGGACGAAAAAATCTATAATGCTGATGAATTCGTTCTTTTTTTAAAATGACGCAAGAAAGAAAGGCGGTTTAAAGGCGAAAATAATCAAAAGAAAGGGTAACAGTACTAATGGCTACAAATATAAGTGGAATTGAAAAAAAAACTTTTGGTTATAGAAAAAGTGCTAAAACATGATGGTTTAAAAATTTAAAATCGCTTCCTGTTATGTACGAAGTAACAAGAAAGCTTGGACGACAAAGGATATCTTTATGTCTTGGTTACGAAAATGGGACCGTGAATTAAAGATTGAAAATGACAAAATACTGCTGCTCACTGACAACTGTCCGACTCATCCACATGTTGAAAATCTTTCGTGTATAAAATTAGTGTTCTTACCACCGAAAACAACAGCAGTCTTTCAGCCCTTAGATCAAGTCGGTAAAAGTCCACTACAAAAAACCCCTAATTTTACAAATGTTACAGGATTTACATCAAAAAAAGGAAACACAAACAACTATTCTGGATGCTATAATTATGTTACACGAAAAAATACCAAGAAATGAGGTTTTTCTGCTGACTGTAAAAAATTGTTTTCAACATGCAGGATTTTTACCACAGTCTGGCGAAGTTACTGACGTCGCATGCGAAGAAGAATCTAGCGGAATGGGGAATCTTTGTCAAATGCGGTGTTTGAAGATTATCAAGAAATTGACAAAGATTTAGAAATGCATGACATAGATGATGATGTAGTGGCGTCAATTTAGCAGAAATAGACTGGGACGTAGGCAGTGACAACGAAGATAACGATCAAGTCATCAACCCGCCAAATTTTCAAGAAGTTTTACCGGCAATGAAAACTGTTTGCCGGTTTCTCAGTTTTACAGAATTTGCTAATGAATAAACAGAGAGTGTTTGTTTTGATTTAGAAAAGAACCTTCAAAAACTGACAACACGAAAGTTCGAAAAAAAAGCAAAATAACCGACTTTTTGCAGAAAAAGTAATTTTTACAATTTTTCTCTATATTTTTTACTCTACCGTATTTGTGTTAATTATTGCATACTTTTTTTTTTTATTACGGAAATAGAATATTATTATTTTTAATGATTATTATT
The DNA here is from genome assembly GCF_047948215.1 of Lycorma delicatula. NCBI lineage: Eukaryota > Metazoa > Arthropoda > Insecta > Hemiptera > Fulgoridae > Lycorma > Lycorma delicatula. The sequence goes on from NC_134455.1 coordinate 128,213,728, forward strand.
TTACTTTATTACAATACCCGTGTAGATAAACCCACCAGATTGGTCTAGTGGTGAACGCGTCTTCGCAAATCAGCTGATTTCGAAGTCGAGAGTTCCAACATTCTAAACCTAGTAAAGGCAGTTACTTTTATACGGATTTGAATACCAGATCGTGGATACTTGTGTTCTTTGGTGGTTGGGTTTCAATTAACCACACATCTCAGAAATGATCGACCTGAGACTGTAAGAGACTGGACTTATACATATCATACTCATTCATCCTCTGAAGTAATATCTGACGGTGATTTCCGGAGGCTAAACAGGAAAAACACAAAATACCCGTGTAGATGGCATATTAAAGTAGTACCACTAAGCTACCTAAACATCGGTTATTGTGATTATCGGTTATAATGACCTAAAATCGTCGGTTCCTTGGAGATCACTATAAACGGCATTTACTGTATTGTTAATAAAAAATACTATTTCACAATACTACAGTACACAACTGCAATATCAAAAAGTCGACCACAAAAATAAAATAAGATGTAAAAAATAAGTTACATTTTTGAAAAAAAATAATAAGAGAAGTAATTAAATAATCAGAAGGAAAACCGAACAAAAAATGAATAAGTTAACAAAAAAGAAAATATCGAATAATGTTAAATAAGTGTAATATTTAGCCAAAATAGGAAATAAAGGCTCGGCGGAAAGCGAGGAAATAAAGTAAGCAGCGACCTTCACCGATTACCGAACAAAAGATACCGAAGTGAAATAAAATATAGGACAGACCACCAACATTCATCTTTTTTACTTCAAAAAGGTTATTTAAAGAAATCGTCAGATGTAATATCCGTTTGATTTAGCACTGAAACAAAAGGACTGCCTTTTCAGTACACATTTGGTTCAAAAACTCCCACTCCCTGTGAAGCTCTGCCGAGAGAAAGGAAACTGGTCCATATGTAAATAGACATCCAAAATGAGATTAATGCTCCCTCGCCACATTTCCAAGTATAAAGAGAATTACCGCATTCTGCTTTCTCTCACCTTATCCTGACATCGCTCTTTTCCTTCTCCATTCGATGCCCCCACCCGACAATAAATTAGTAATCTGTGTAACTTCGTTATCCTCTTACTTCACAAAATAAATTTTATCAACGAACGTATCGCTTTCTCAAACCTCTTTTTCGATATCATTAAAACGAAGGAATTTGAATGAAAGCCGAAACCTTATAAATGTAAATCAGATTACGTACAAAAAAATACCCGTTAAAAATTTTATTTACAAGCGAAGTCACAATTAAATTCAAGGAACTACTTACCGCAATCTCACTCTTCGCTTGCTACACAACTGTCGATAAATTTGAAGGTTCACAACTCGCTTTATAATGACGTGAAATAAGCCAAGGGTGGTCTTATTTTACTTTCCAATAGTTTTTATGTAAATCTACAAGGGATATCGATAAAGTAAAGACCGCTGGAAAATGTCTTTCCTTAAGGTAGGCGAACGTGTGTCGTTCATGGCCACGCTAGTAACGTATACACTGCATTGTTGTCCGAAAGTTGTCACGTTATATCTTTGATTGCATTTGAGTTATTACGTTATAAAATGAATAGGAAAATCGATGTTGCCGCCGACTGTGAAATACGTGGAGTCATAAGCTTTTTAAACCATCAAAACGTTAAGCCAGCTGAAATTCATAGGTAGTTGGTTGCTGTGTACGGTGATAATTGTAATGAATGAAAGAAACGTCCTAAGATAAAAGGTTAAGAAATTACAAAATTAATGTGGATGATGAAGAACGTTCGGGAAGGCCCTCGATAATCACCGAAGGCTTGTTGAAACGCGTCGATGATGAAATCAAAAAAGATCGTCACTCAACGATTTCCGACCTGGCCCTTCTTTTTCCTGATATTTTAAAAGCTGTTATCAGTCGCATTGTTCATGACCATTTGGCTACAAAAAGATTTGTGCACGTTGGGTGCCGAATGACTTAACGGAAAGTAAAAAAAATCCGAATGGGATGTGCTTTGAGATTTTTGATGGTCTACACAGAAAAAGGTGACGAGTTCCTTAATCCAATTGCTACCGGCGATGAAACAAGGATATAGTATTACACGCCAGAGAGAAAACGGCAGTCAAGTGAACAGCGTAATCTAATCGTCAATCGTCAACCAGAACAACAAAAGTCAAGCCACAGCCATTTGGACGAAAACCGATGGCCGTAATCTTTTGGGATCGGTTTGGTATACCGCTGATTGACTTCATTCCACGTGAAACGAGTATAAATGCAGAATCTTACTGTGAAATTCTACGTACGTTAAGGCGCGCCACTTAAAATCGAAGACGTAGGCGGCTGCTCGACGTCGTCGTCTTCCTGCATGGTAATGCACGTCCACATGTTGCGGGTCCAACACGTGATTTATTTATTCTTTTCCGTAGTTTTTCATGAATTTCTCAGTAAACATATTGATTTACAGTCTGCTCTGTAGGCAAAAACTCCTTATGGATAATGCATTACTATCGAAGAAACAAATTAACATGGTTTTGATTTGCTCATTTTTGCTTTTTGGGGACGTAACTGATTCCCAGCCACCTCAAAATGCTTTAAACCACCTAAAAATTTGGGGTCGTGACAGAGCGTCATCTCTATACACCCTTTTCAATTTTGAAAAAGTTTCAGTAGCATTCTCATAGTTTAACACAAAGCATGATTGCACAATGTTGCTCATAATTCATTTTTGTAGCGCTCAACAAAAACTCGTTTCACGAAAAGTTTGTTTACGTTTCACGTGGTAACAATACCTAATACAAATCAGCTACTTATATAACCATATGTTTACTAGTACCTTTACAGTGTTGCCACTTTGACTGTCAAAAAAAAAACTAGTCTCATTATTTTATTTACAGACCTCGTATCTTACATTAGGATTAATTGCAGTAACTATTCCTTTATAACAGGATTAATTGGTAATATTCGTAGTGCATAAAAATTTCACACTTTACCGGATTTGAATACAGAAACTCTCACATGAAAAGACGAAAGAAGAAAACGATACCACTCCGTCACGATGCTGAAAGATTACCATTATTTCTGCGATCAGGGGTTTTTTATTTAAGAGTGCTGTAATCTTAATTCATTTTTTTGAACGTAATATTTTTTTACAAAATCAAAATGGAAGTTTTGTAACTTAACGTTTTGTAGAATTTAGGTGAATTTTAAAATTGTTCAAAACTAAATAATTAATTTATTACTAACAGAGTAATATCATAAATGAATTTAAATCACAACTTACGTATGATACTGCGCCTGTAAGAAGTTGAATTCTTCTTTAATTCGTTCACAAGTTTCAGCGATTGTAAACTTCAATTGACCTGCCGGTGGCTGTGCTCCCTGAAAAATATCAATATATTAACCGTTTAAAAATAAAAATAAGTATATGTATATGTATACAGAAACTATTTCGTTTCTATATAGAATCGTAATGATTAGGTAGTTTTCATAAAAAAAAAAAACGTAATCATTATTGCACACACCAAAAACAAACAAAAACAAAAACTGTTAACGATCTTGCTGAACTTTCCTAGCATTTTCACGAACAAAAAATATGAAAACAAAAAAAATTCTGATGTGGATCAGATTCCAAATCACATCTTCCTTGTACGTCTATTAAATTACACATACACATTCTTTGCTGTACTTCATTTAAACTTATTTCATTTGAAAGTGAGATACGATCCTCAAATTCTTTAATAAAGTGGACAGTTACACAATTGTGTTGTGATGGACATCATATATCTTTTTGTGGTGTCGTATCAGCATTCTATATTAATTTTGTTTCACGTTTCTCAAGTATTTATGTGGTGTGAGAACGTATCAGATCCGTAACCATGCACACATCGGTTCGAATCTGACTTCATATATATATATATATTTTTTTTTAACTTTTTTTAAATTTAAATATATTGATTTATTAATTATTAACCTCTGTAAATTTTTTTAAATTAAAATGAAATAGTATATAAAATTTTATTTCACTAATAACTGCTGATTTTTTCATTATTTTTTTTTATTGTTATTATTATTGAATTACTATTTATTGTAAAAAAAAAAAAATGACAGAGGTTAATAATTATTAATAAATAAATATATTAAAACTAAAAAAAAGATGTTAAAAAAAGTTAAAAATAAAAGATGAAATCGGATTCAAACCGATGTGCCTACCCCCCCCCCCTTGTATGTTCCAATTAAAATTTCATTTGGCTACAACACTGGAACCAATGAAAATAAGTAACACTTATGACATACCGTTGAAAAGTTTTCAACGAAGACTTATTGCTGCAATAAAAAAAAAGTCCAAAATCTAGATTTTTCGGCTTAGGCTTTTTTTGGACACTTTTGGTCCAGTCGATTGCAATCAAAAGGGAGGTGCACAACTAAGTGTTACAAAAGTCCTAAACCAAAAATTACAACATTCTGCGCTAATCATTTTTGAGTTATGCGAGATACATACGTACCTACAGAATTCTCACCGAAACGAGTCAAAAGTAGATATTTCTGTTGTAATCCGAAAACCGAAATTTTTCACAATTTCCTTTACTTTGTACAAGGAAGTAATTTGTAGAATTTTCATAAAGTTTAATCCCATAAATATCTTCCCAAACTCCTTTTGACTGTATCAAACAATTAATTAAAATCAATTCCCGTAATACATGAGCTAAACTACTAAAAAAATTACGTATATGTATGACGGCCGGTTAAACCCGATATCATAAAATATGTAGTAATATATAAAGCTAAACGGAGTTCAGTATTCAATTTGAAATCAGGTTATTAGGATTTTGTATAATTAAAAAATAATTAGAAATAATGGTAACTTCTATTTTAAAAGAAAAATCCGCAAGTTTTACAAAAAGTCCATAAGTTGAGAGAATTAAATGTTAAAAATGCTAGTATACGCCAACAATGATTTAAGGCCAGACATTGACAAAAAGTGAACAACAATTATTACCTAAGCACAAAAAAACGCATAATTGTCTTTGATTCCAAATTTCCCGTAAAAAAATGCGGTCGTATTGACAAACGTTACATTAACATTAAGTAAAAAATCTAAGTCCGTGTAGCTTAGCTACAAAAATAATTCCTGGTTTTTTCCTTTTTTAAATAATATTTCAAGATAAAGAACCATTAAATAAAGAAAATTAAACGCCCTTAATGTTTGTGGGACGTCTAATTCATTACCTTTAATTTTATAACAGCGATACTAATTTAAAGAAATACGATAATATTTGTAAATATTTTTGTGATTTAGAAACAAACTAAATCATTAATTAATAAAAACGTCAATATGAATTTAGTTGTAAAATATAATTAATCAGTTATTTCATAAAAACATAATTACAGTAGGTCACAATAATTATCTACTGAATAAATATTTATTGAAATCGTGAAACCTTTTTATTATAGTTTATCTTTTATAGGTACTCGTAAACAGTGGCGACTTGCGTATAAGCACTGTGGAACTGCAGCACCCACTATTTCCACTCAATATTATCGATAACATTTAATATGAGTCCTTTACTCTTTAATTATTTTTTTATATTTGTATAATATATAATCCTTTAGCTTAATGTCAGTTTATGAAAAAGATACAAAAATCTTTGTATGTAACTGTGCGCTTGCACACAGTGGTGTTTGGTTGTTGTGCGCATGAACAGATAGGAAGCTGCACGCGAGGCTGCGAGGGAGAGAGAGCACTGTCGCTCCCGCAGTGCTGACCCTGGCGTGCTGGTGGAATGTAGTTTTTTTTTACTCGGCGTATGGACGTTCCTTGTTCATTATTTTTTCTATTTTAGTCGGTGGAAAGAATATGAAAGTTGTTTTTTTCAGTAGTGATCAGAAGATGGCGGAAAGCAAGGGCTCTTTGATTGTCAAATCTGTCCAAAAACACGCTGGAAAGACGAAAAACATGGTAATTAGTAAAAAATTATGTATTTGTTTCTCTGTATATAGAAATTTAAGTTAAGCACAGTTGGACTATAGTGTTTTTAAGCGGACATTTTATTAAGTTATTATATAACAATACTAAAAAATATTATCTGTATTGAAATTGTATTATTTATTCGGTTAAACCGGAAACGATTTTTAAGCACATTATGCTAAATGTAGAATTACATTTTTATTCCGCTTCCAGCCATTCTATTTGTTTCAATTATATTTCGGTTCTTTTATTTTACAGAAAACTTTAACCATGGCCTTAAAAGGACCAGAAAAAAATTTTCTGGAGCAGCACCACCACTAATTTTAGCCGCCACTGCTCGTAATATGAAAATACATTACAGCGACTATTAAACTAAACAATTACAACTTTACAAAAAATAAAATTATTTTTATTTAATATTAACTACAGTATATGAATTTACACGGAGATAAAATGTTACTAATTTTATTGAAATAATTATGATAACAATCGAAATAAGAAATTTAAATTAAAGTACTGAAGTCGGTTTGTATCCGCTTGTATGCGAATGATCACATTGCTCTTTTAAGTAAACGTAATTATATTAGTTTAATTTCTTATTAATATTATTAAGCGATTTTTTTGTCTTTCTAAAGAAAGACAAAAAAATCGCTTTCGCCACGCCGGAAGGTGGAGGTAGATTTCACCGATGCTAAGTAACGGATAAAAAAGATTTCCGGCTTAAAGTTAAGAAAAACTTCAAATTTACTCAATACGACAATGGTTGCATGTGAAAAAAGTATCACATGTTTAGCACACAAGCTCCATCTTCACAATTCCAGCAACATTTTGATCATCCCTTGTCGTAAGAGTTGGTCATATGAAAAATTATTACAGAGAAACGTTTTAGGTAATATTTAGAGGACTAACGACCACTTTAAACCGATTCGATACTGTGCCTATTAAGGGAGGTATGATGTTTTCTTTGTCTTCGAAACCCCATTTTTTCAACTCCTGAGCCAATGGTTGGCGATATAAAAAAAATTTACTTCTTATAAGTTTTAGGCCTTATCCAAAAAATAATAAGAACTTTTAACGAATTCGATATTTTACATAATAAGAAAGTTACCGCGATATTTTGTTGTTTTTTTTCGAAAAAGCCCGACATTTCCCCCTCCATGGTCCAATTTTAACCATTATCGAACTCGACCGAGATTTGAGATCAGTTATTTTTAAGGAACAATTTGAAAGTATTGGCGCAAAATTACGGCAGTTATCGTGTCCACAACAAACTGAAATGTATATATATATATATATATATATATAACCTTTTCAGCTGACGGTGGTTTTGGGGTCTGAGGAATGTAAGCGCGATGACATGTCGAAATTTTCCGCAAGTCGAATCATGGTACTCATTACAATAGGTAGCTTTTTTTCTCCTACCTCCCGAGCTTGATACTGCAGGATTAAACTTAGCACAGTTCAGGAGGTTGTCCTTTAACTCAAACGGGCCTTCCCGCCCGCCAGCAGTACGGCCGGCACGACAGGTCAGCTCGCCGGTTTGTATCTTTTATTTTTGCCTGCCAGCCTTTGAAATGAGGCGGCCAAGCCCGACATCCTGGGCCTCACCCTAAAGGACGGGTCTCGGTCTTTATGCCTCATGCCTCTACCACGTACGCTCTATAGAGAGCGCTGTGGCAGGCCTGAGTCTTTTCTTTCCAGCAAGTGGTTTGGAATCGCCCTTCTTCTACAGTGTGTGTTACTGTCTGTAGGGCTATCCCTCGCCCCTCGCTATTTCGTCCTCCCTGGCCTTCTGTTCAGCGTGGTTTCAATTAAAGTATTAGCTGTGAAAGGTCCGGTTAATTGAGCGCGCCGACGACGCTTGTCTTCCCTTCCAAATGTTAACAGTCAAACATGACATGTTCAGGGATGTCTGTTTCTCCACAGTAACGACAGAGGTCATTTTCTGCCCTTTACAATAGGTAGCTTAGATTTCTTATGAAATCTACCTAATAATGCAGCGAAAAGATTTAGGCAAACTAAAAAATTTAAATTATAAAAATTAAAAATGTTATTAAAATAAAACACGCGAATGCATATTTTATTACTCAGTTAATTAAAAACTTCAAAATTACTTTTTACAGACATTATAATCTGAAAATTCTAAATTATAGGTACTGTTTAAATAAAAAAAGGAACTCAAAAACTAAAATCCAAGAAAACTTTTGCGCTCTTCTGCGCAAGAAGACCGATTTTTTTTTTCTTTTGAAACAGTACTGCCGTACAAAATTGCTGTTAACAATAGACACAGCAAGTAAAAAAAGTCCCCGCTTGTAGCATATTATTAACGAACAACGCTTCTAACTTTCCCTGGTCAAATTTTTTCGATGATAAATAAAGCGTAACTCAGGTACTACCTCAACCAATAGTCATCAAATTTTCACATGTACAATTTTAGATACAATACTAGGCCACATCTAAATTTAAATGAAATTTATCTAGTTGTTTTGGAGATTCTGAGCCAAATTTTTTTATACATAGGCCTATAAATAATATTAAAGAAATCCACAGTTTAAGTGTATGGTATTTTCTAACTCCTCATACCTCAAAAGGTAAATAAAGTTAAATTTCACCAAGTCCCATCATGCGATCGAAAGTAATAACATACTTTTCTTCGAAAAGTCGGTAAAATCTAAAAACAAATTATTTTTCCTTTCTATAAGCAGAAAGAAGTTTTTTTACCTTTTATTGCATTTTTAATAATCGGGAGACTTGTTAATACAAAACAAATTACCAACATTAATGATACAAATCAAACCTTGAATCAAACCTTGACAACTTAAAAGAATCATCAACTAAGTAATTTATAAGGCTAATGAAACTAAATTTAAAATATTATGTTACTTATTAAATAAAGATATATCAATTTATTATAATAAAATAAGAAGAATTTTAGAGGATTATTTTAGGTCTTCTACCCACGTATATATGTTAGAGCCCGGAAAAAATAATACGCACGCGCGTGTACTCCACAAAATTTATCGAAACTATAAACCCATACTGATACAGGAAATGTGCGTACACGCGCGTGCGCTGAACACACATAAAAAGACTAAAAGAAAAAAAACCGGATGATATGACACTAGATTGTTGAGTGCGTGTGCGTGTGTATGTATGAATGTATATATATATATATATATGTGTGTGTGTGTGTTTGTATATATATGTAAGAGAGAGAATGAAAGCACGTAACTATGTTTTAGTATGCGTGGTGTGAGGTAAACGTGGTTTGTGGAAGATAGAGAATCAATAGTGAGGGTGAGTTAGGTTAAGGGGTAAAGTGTATATCCATCTACCAGGGTAGATAGATATAGCTGGCCCAGTCACAGTCATAGCGTCACAAACACAAACACTCAGTGTAGTAAAATACACATACATACACGCACTTATACCAGCCGGTGTTTCATTTTATAATTCTTCCATTGTATTACTGTATATTCCTCCAATAACTATAGCGCATAGCGAACTCTCATGATAGTTTATTCGACGACATTACCAAACCAATACCACAGAGAACACACAATAACACACAAACATACGCATACACATATATATATTTACATACACAAACACACGAACTTTTGAGTGCGTGCGTATGAACGCGCTTGTATGCGTCTACAGTCTCTAACAAAGATTAATGACCTGTCGACTGTTCCATGTAGAAAATATTGAAACAGTATCCATTACTACCTTAAAGATAAGTATATTTCTCAACGCATAGGAATACCAACAAACAAACCGTACGGTCAGTTCGCTTATATAAGTATATATTTCAACGTCGTATAAGTTTCTATAATGTACCAAAAATTAAAGCTTTTACAAAGATTAAAAAAAATATATATTCACACCAGAATAAACTTACGAGGGATATCTCTAAAAATAAAGACCGATGGAAAATTTCTCGCCATTGGTTGAACCTACGTCGTTCATGGCCACGCTAGTAATGTACACACTGCATTGCTGTCTGTAAGATGTCGCGTTGCAGTATCTTTGATTAAGTGTGTTTTATTACGTTATAAGATGAACTGGAAAATGGATGTTGCCGCCGACTTTAAAATACGTGAAGTCATACGTTTTCTAAACCATAAAAATGTTATGCCGGCTGAAATTCATAGACAGTTGGTTGCTGTGTACGATGATAATGTAATGAATGAAAGATACGTCCGAAAACAGTGTGAAAATTTTAGAAATAATAGAATTAATGTGCAAGATGAAGAAAGTACGGGAAGGCCTCAATAATCACCCAGAACTTGTTGAAACGCGTCGATGATGAAATAAAAAAAATCGTCGCTCAACGATTTCCGACCTGGCCCTTCTTTTTCTTGATGTTTCAAGAGCTGTTATCAGTTGCATTGTACACGAGCATTTGGCTTCAGAAAGGTTTGTGCACGTCGGGAGTCGCACGTATTAACGGAACGTAACAAAAAATCCGAATGGGATCTGCTTTGAAATTTTTGATGCGCTACAAAGAAAAAGGTGATGAGTTCCTTAATCCAATTGTTCCCGGTGATGATACAAAGATTTCATATTGCAGCTAAAGAGAAAACGGCAGTAAAGTGAACGGTGTCATCGTCAATCATCAACTAGCCCAACAAAGGTCAAGCCAAAGCCATTTGGACGCAAGCTGATGGCCACAGACTTTTGGGATCAGTTTGGCTTACTGCTGATCGATTTCATGCCACGTGGAACGGCTATAAATGGAGAAGCCTACTGCGAAACTCTACATATTTATCTTCAAAACTAATATTTTTACTTCCTTGTACGAAGTAAAGAAAGTATTATAATCGCGAAAAATTACGGTTTTAAGATTTCAACGGAAATATCCATTTTGACCATCCCTGAACACATTTTGAAAAGTTTCGGCATGACGACTGTGCGTACGTCTGTGCTGTGTCTACCGGTCTGTGTTAGACCGGTTTGTTCATCCCTTCCACATTCTCAGTATGAGTTTCAATTCCGATCAGCCAACACATTATTTTTGACAGCGCCATCAGTGAAGTTGTGTTTTTTTGTGTTACGAAAATGGAGAATTTAGAGCAACGTTGTGCAAGTTTTGTGTTAAACTTGGGGAATCCGCGAGTATGACCTTTGAAAAGTTGAAACAGGCCTATGGGGAACATTGTTTATCAAGAGCACAAGTTTTCCGCTGGCACAAATCATTTTAGGAAGACCGAGAACACGTTGAAGATCAACCTCGCTCAGGGAGACCTTCAACTTCAAAATCTGACGAAAACGCTGAGCGTGTGAGGGTTCTTGTGAGATCAGACAGTCGTTTAAAAATAAGGATAATGAGTGAACAGTTAAATTTAAACACTTTCACCGTACATCAAATTTTGACAGTCGATTTGGAGTTGCGAAAGGTTTGTGCGAAATTGGTGCCGAAAAACCTCACAACGGAACAGAAGGATAATCGAGGAAACGTGTGCGTTGATCTTCTTGAGAGAATTAACAACGACCAAGAATTCTTCAATCGTGTGATCACAAGTGATGAATCCTGGATATTTGAGTACGATCCTGAAACAAAGCGGCAAAGCGAAGAATGGCACACTCCGTAATTTCCTCGACTGAAAAAATGTCGAATAAGTAAATCAAAGATCAAAACCGTGCTGATTTCGTTTTTTGACAGTAGGAGTATCGTGCATAAAGAATTTTTTCCTCCAGGGCAAACTGTCAACCAAGTGTTTTGCAATGGTGTCCTTGAAAGGCTCAGGAAAAGAGTGATTGGCGCTAGACCAGACATTGCAGACAAGTCGATGCTTCATCATGACAATGCCCCGTGTCACACGGCCATTTCCATCAGGGAAATTTTGACCTCAAAACGCATTCCTACGGTTCATCAACTCCCCTATTCACCTGATTGAGTCTTTGTGACTTTTTTCTTTTCCCGAAACGTGTCTTAAAAGGACGTCATTTTGGAACTCTGGAGAACATTCAAAAGACTGCGACCGACTAGTTAAAAGCCCTACCAGTTGAAGCCTTCCATCGCTGCTACCAGGAGTGGGAACAACGACTTCGCCGGTGTGTAGCTGCCTTGAACTACTTTGAAGGGGATAATATTGTTGTTTGAGAAAAATAAAATCTTTGGTAAGTAAATCTTTGGTCAGTCTCATTACTTTTCTCACACACCTCGTATTCTGCAAGAACGTGTTTTCGAGGTATCTTCATCAAAGGTATTTCTCCAGAGGTCGAGTATTCTCGCTGTTTACAAGGGATATAAATAGAAAATTACTGCGATTTCGCATTGAGTAGATAGAAACTTTTAATGTAAAATATCCTAGATCCACCTGATAACAAGCACATTCCCTGAAGTGTACAGTTAATGGAAATAAACTGCTTAGTAATAAGTCGTTCAGTCTGACGCTCCACTATATCACAAATAATGTTAACACATAAGCTGAAGCCGATAACATAACAAACTGACTTTACGATGAGAAAGAATTGTTGACCTTTGGGCCATCATATATAAAATGTAGGCAGTTAAATATAACAAAATAATATTAAGAAAAAAATAATAAAGTTATAATGAAAAGTACGTAAAATTTTATGTCATTAATTACTTACAATATTTTTTAATATATATTTTTGAGTTTTTATTTATTGAGTTTTTTTGAGTTTTATATTTTTAAGTTTGATTCGAAACGATGTATTGAAAGACATCGGTTATCACCGATAATCCCTTGAAAGATCCAAATATTTCATTAATTAATATTTTATTTCACTATAACTGTAGAACTAATGAAAATCGTTGCACAACCTTCCTGATGCCCTCATAAAAGAAGGTTTTCGGTTGAGCTGCGAGCCAGGAATGCACCGCTTCTTTTACTGTGTTTTCCGAATTAAATCGACAACCCCTTAATGCCTCTTTGAGTGGACCAAAGAAGTGGTAGTCAGAAGGGGCAAGATCAGGACTATACGGAGGATGAGCCGGTACTTCAAAGTTGAGTTTCTGGGGCGTTTCAGCAGTGTGGGCAAAACTATGTGGACGGGCATTGTCATGCAACAACACAACACATTTCGAAAGCAGTCCTCGGCGTTTGCTTCGAATTGCAGGCAGTAGCATCTCACTGTAACGCGCACAGTTTATTGTCGTGCCCCTTCCTCATAATCTTCCAGTACTGCGCCTTGTTAGTCCCATAAAACCGTAAGCGTCAGTTTTCCTGCAGACGGTTGGGTCTTGAACTTTTTTTGCAGGCGAATTTCCGGATATTTGGATTCCACATTCTGCCGTTTACTCTCTGGCTCGTAACGATGGATCCATGTTTCGTCACCAGTGATGATTCTGTCTAAGATGTCCCGTTCGTTACGATAGCGATTCAAATGATTTTGGCAGATGTCCCAGAGCGACATCTGTGAGTCCAAGTGCAACTGTGTGGGTTGTTTTGAACCCATCTCGCACAGACTTTATGAAACTCAAGTCTGTTGTGGATGATTTCATAGGCAGAACCGTGACTAATTTGCAGACGAAAGGCCACTTCATCAATAGTTACTCGTCTCTCTAAGAAAACCATTTCACGTGCACGCTCAATTTTTTTCTCGCTTGTGGCGGTAAACGGTCATCCAGCTCCTTCATCGTGCGTAACACTTGTGCGACCGTTTTTGAATTTTTCAATCCATTCGTAGACACTCCGTTGCGACAACACTTTGTCCCCGTATTGTACCGAAAGTCTTCGATGAATTTGGGCCCCTAATACACCTTCCGACCACAAAACAGATCACTGAACGTTGTTCTTCTTTGGTGCAAACAGAAAGCGGAGCAGCCATGGTTAACGACAGGGCAGCGATAATGTAACTAACCTAGCAGCATCAAACCTGCACAAACATAACAATTAAACCACGCATGTGTCATCTACGCAGCACGACAGTATTACCAACATAAACAAAAATATACCTAAATTGCGGATAATTGACTTGCCTAAATTGACTTGCCCTCGTAGATGTTGCAACAGTCCTAAATCCAAAATTTCAACATCGTACGGCAAATCGTTTTTGATTACGCGAAATATATACGTACAGAAGTCACGGTGAAACTAGTCAAAATGGATTCAGGGATGGTCAAAATGGATATTTCTGCTGAAATCTGAAAACCGATCGCAATCACAATATTTCCTTTACTTCGTACAAGGAAGTAATAATTAATTTTAAAAATCTTTTAAAATTGAATTCCTTGCGTACCCGATAAATCGATGATTAACAAGTTAATCTGAAATACATAAACTTATCATGAAATGTAGTTTAAATTAAACCATATAATAAGATATTACAGAATTGTGATCTGAACAATCGAATTAATCAAAGGCTTATAAACACGAAGGTACTACTGCATAAATAGAGTGTTTGAGAAATAACTAATTCTTAAGACGAAAGACTAAATTTCTCTAAAAGATAAATACAGATGATCACCGGTAAAATTAATTATAATTAACAAAATAAAAACGTTAAATTTACAAAACGAATTTTTTTCATTATAATGCGCCAATTTAAGGAAAATAAATACTGAGGGGCTTATATATAGATAAGATATTTAAGTGTAATTTTGTTTAATCATATTAATATATTACTTTCGCGAATTGAGTCGGTGGTACATGCATTGTTTTCCATAAACAGGTACAAATTAATCTGATTTACACCATCCGTGATCGTCTTTGTCCACGATTATGATGCATGCAAAACATCTGAGGTACAAAATGCAATAGCCTGCGTTATCTACTTCCTTATACGAAGTAAGGGAAGTATTGTGATAGCGATAAATTTCGGTTTTCAGATTTCAACGGAAATATCCATTTTGACAAGTCCTGAATTTTGAATAGTTTCGGCGTGTGTACGTATGTATGTATCTCCCATAACTCAAAAACAATTAACCGTAGACTGTTGAAATTGTGTATTAGGACTGTTGTAATATCTAGTTGTGCACCTCCCCTTTTGATTGCACAATCGACTAGATCAAAAGTGTCCAAAAAAAGCGCAAAATCTAAAAAAAAAATTAGATTTTGAACTTTTATTTAACTGCTGTAATAAGCCCACATTGAGAGCTTTTCAACGATTATCATAAGTGGTACTTATTTTCATTGGTTCCAGAGTTATAGCCAAATAAAATTTTAATTAATGAAATATTTGGATTCTATAACGGGAAGGCACATCGGTTCGAATCAGACTTCATCTCCTTTGTTTAAATTTTTTTTTCATTTAAATATATTGATTTATTAATAATTATTAAAATCTGATTGTAAAAAAAAATCTTAAAAAGTAATAATTCAATAACAATAAAAATAATGAAAAATTACAAAAATTAATAATGAAATAAACTTTTACGTACTTTTTATTTTTTTTAAATGTGTACATGTAATTTAATAGGCGTACAAGGAATTCATGTAGTGTCAACATCAGATTTTTTTAATTTAAGAATAACATGTTATTAATGCACCACCTGCGATGAAAAGTCGTTACTTTTAAGGTACCTGTATTCTGATAACATGCTTGGCATACTGATATGCAAAAGCATATTAGGATCAATGAAGTCAAAAAAAAAGAAAATACTTCACTCCTTACTTTTCTTAATAAATCTGGCATGAAAGGATTGTTACTCTTAAGTACGGCTAAGCCATTGACGGGAGTCACTTACCTTGTTTCAGGTTACAACATCTAATCCACCAGGTTGGTCTAGTGGGGAACGCGTCTTCCTAAAAGAGCTGATTTGGAAGTTGAGAGTTCCAGAGTCAAACCCTAGTAAACTCAGTTATTTTTACACGAATTTGAATACTAGATCGTGGATATCGGTGTTCTTTGGTGGTTGGGTTGAATTAATCACACACATCTCAGGAATGGTCTAACTGAGACTGTACAAGACTACATTTAATTTACACTCATACATATCATCCTCATTCATCCTCCGAAGTATTATCTGAAAGGTAATTACCGGAGGCTAAACAGGAAAGAAATAAAAAAGTAAAAATATTTTTGTCTATAATCTTGTCGCGTTTTATTATTTCATTTTCCAGTTCTTCAGTAGAAAGTTTTTTTGTCTAAGGCTGCGTTTAGCTTCTCGAAATGGTACAAACAAGAGTGTTTGTAATCTAGATTGAATCACATTAACTTCTATTAAAATATTTTTTATCATTTTTCGAGGTTTATCATAAAATTGTTATTAAAATATCTAGAATTTTATACTGAACATTCATTTTTCTAGAATAACTTTTTTGAAGTAGTCATTCAAAATATTTTTTTTTTTTATTTCGACTAAAAATCTTTCGCTGAAATTACATGTAAAAAAAACAGCACAGGTGCCACCAAACGAATATTTTCAACTAAGTAATCATAAAAATCACACTTCGTTTGGCGAAGAATGAGGCTT
Organism: Lycorma delicatula; assembly: GCF_047948215.1. NCBI lineage: Eukaryota > Metazoa > Arthropoda > Insecta > Hemiptera > Fulgoridae > Lycorma > Lycorma delicatula. The sequence goes on from NC_134455.1 coordinate 128,230,073, forward strand.
TTAGTAAACTTTCAAAAACATATATACGTGTCTAGTTTAGAATCTCCTCCTTTTATCTAAGTCAGTTAATACGAAAAAGCACTTTACGTCAAATAAATATTTTGCAAAATGAAATTAAATTCAATGTTAATAAAAATATAGTTATAAAATTTTACATGAAAACAATTTACCCTGCTTTTATTATTCATACTGCAATATTGTTTGTAGTAATTTCTTTTTTTCCACTATTTGTTTCATTCTTTCTTATGACACGTAAAGAACCTGACATACAAAAGGTTGCACCAGAGTTTCTTTCGGTGAGAGGAAAGGTGTACATCAGTCCCTGCAGTGAACCGAGTGAAAGTATCACTTCTGTAGCGCCGAATACCACCAGCATCTCGGTTGTCTAGGCATGCTGATGTGCATCCAAATATTGGATATTCCTTACTTTTTTTGATAAGTCCGAAATAAATTATCTTCATGGGAAATAACATACAATACGGAATAAATTAATCCGACAAAGAGAAGTTTTGTTCTGTTGTAGGGAATTTTCATACTGTGGCAGACTGCTTGCGATTTGGTGTTTCAGGTAATATTGTTAGTTCAAACAAAATTAGTGGTTTTTGTGGTTTTATAATTCACTGTCGATTAGTTTTCGTGACCTTGTGAGTTTCTGTTATAAGTTTGTTATTCGTTTCTACTTAATAAAATGGATATAACCCCACGAAAGCGGTCAAAAATTGTTGCTCTGTCCCAACACTCACAAATATCTCAAAAGCACATTGCCAGTGAGTATAGTGTGGGAATTAGGTACTGTTAATGAAATTGTGATAAGGTTTAGGGAAACAGATTCCGTCTCTACAAAGAGAAAAGGAAAATGTGGACGGAAAAAGAAAACCAAGCCTACACAGCATCGATAACTAATAAGAAAAGCAAAATTAATTCACGATTATCAGCTGTTAACCTTATTAGGAACTTCAGACCCAGTGGGACTGATGTTTCTGATATGACAGTTCGTAGAAGGTTATTGGTAATGGGAAGGATTGCTCGTAAATCTAAAAAAGAATAATTTACCGACACAGAATATGAAGATAAAAAGACTTCAATGGGCAAAGGAAAATAAAGAATGGACTATTGAGATGTGGAAAAAGTTATTTTTTCAGACGAACCATTTCTTTGTCCAAGGGGAGAGAGTAGCCTACATTCGTAAGTCAGAAGATGAGAAGACTACTACGCCAACATAACTACAATAACCTCCCAAACACCTAGTCAAAAAAATATGTTACACATGAAGAGCCAGGAGCACTCATGCCTGTGGATGGGATGATGAAATCGGACCAATATATTAATATATGCCAAAGAAAAATAGTCACATTTACGCAGAAGAACCAAGAACTCATTTTCCAATAGGGCCTTACAACATGTCACACATCAAAGAAAGTAAAAGTGTTCTTCATAAACTAAAAAAGTTGAGTGCACTCGTGACCATGGAACTCCCCCGACCTGAATCCCATTGAAGGTTTCTGGGCCATACTAAAAAGAAAACCTGAGAAAACGAATTATAGCACAAAAACTGATATTAGTTCCGTGATACTGGTATGGTTTCGAGATGAAGAAATCAAAAATCATTGTACTACCTTTGTGAAATCAATACCAAAGAAGATTACTGAGATCATCAAAAATACAGGAAGGCAAACAAAACTATTAAATTTGAGTAAGTTCGACTATTAAACATTTTTTCTTTTAAAACTAAAATTCTCTGTTAAAATACTGTGTTCGGATTAATTTGTTCAGCCACTGTACACACCATAGCGATTTCTTTTGCAGATAATTTTAGTGAAAGATATTTTAGACAAGTAAACGAATTGAAGTATTTTTATGTTTTACTCTACCAGCTATTTCTACTATTATACTTTTAAAGGTAAATTATAACGATCGTTCAAAATTTTGCAAATCATGGTTTATGATTTTATCTTAAACATTAATTTTTTAACAGGGATTTTCCAAATCCTTAGTCTAAAAAAAAACACAAAATAAGAAATAAATTTCCGTATGTATGTTCGCACGTTTGTTGACCTACATTTTGATTATCTCTGTACTGACATAACATCAATTCTTCGAAAAAGGCACATAAATCTTTTATAGAAGGATATTGTTGTAATTAAATTTTGGACATAATTAAAAAAGGTTGTAGTTTCCGCTTTTTTTAATTTTTTATAATTTGTATAATGGACGTAGAAAATAAAGCTTCATTAAAATTTATTTTAAAATTTCAGTGTGTTATAATGTTGAATATATGGCTCAACTATATATATATATATATATATACACACACACAGAGAGAGAAGAGAGAGAGAGAGAGAACTATTTTTGATATGACAAACCCTTAAGGCAAGGGATGACCAAAATGTAGGAGGAATTGTAAGAGGATGGGGTTTGTATGTTAAACACATGAAACTTTTTTTACATGCAATCATTGTCGTATTGAGTAAATTTGAAGTTTTTCTTAACTTTAAGGTGGATATCTTTTTCATCCCCTATTCAGCACCGGTGAAATCTACCTCCGCCTTTCGGCGTGCCGAAAGGGATTTTTTAAATTTTTTTATTGTTTCCATTATTATTAATTACTGACTACATTTTTATACTGTAATGATACATATATAACCTGGTGTTATTCTGATATTAAATTATTTTCGTTTTTTTTTTTAAAAAAAAGAGTAACTCGACTAAATTTTCGAGTAACTCGAAAGTTAAGGAAAAAAAATATATTTTTCAATTTTAGGCAGCCATAGTTCAGTCGACATCTGTTTCTTTACTTTGTTTCTGTACATTCCTTTTCTTGTTTTTATAAACAAGTGTTTTACGCTTTGTGATTCTTACGAATGGTTTTTTCACACCAACAGCGTTTTGTGTGGTTCAATCTACATTTAAAAAAGTGTAGATTAAAACTACATAATACACTATTTTAAAAATACAAACTTAAAAGAAAATTAAGATTAAAAAATAATAAAAGATTGATTTATTTTTTAGTTTCACCATTTTGAAACTGGCAGTAAATTAAATGCTAGTAAGTTATAAGCAATTGTTTTAAATTTTTCGCTGACTTCTAAAAGTCTAAAATTTAGACTTAATATTAATGTGATTCCTCTATCCAAACTTGAGATATAAATTATTATATAAAAATAACAAAATGGCGGACAGTGGGAGAACGAAGAAGAAATCGCCATTTTTCCTAAGGATAATTATTGTTTAGTTTTACAAGTAGAATCCAAAAAAGTATAGCCAGCCCACCATTTTAGAAATACCCAGTGTGTATATATATATAAGTATATTATTATTTATTTCTTAAATGATATAGTTCATAAATACATCAACATATTCATACAGATCTAATTTGCTGTTATTGTATTTTATTCAAAATAATAGCTTTCCCTCTGTTAGGTAGATTTCATAAGAAAGCTACCTATTTTAATGGGTACCACGATTCGACTTCTGGAAAATTTCGACATATCTTCGTGTTTCACATTCCCCAGACCCCAAAACCACCGTCAGTTCAAAAGTTTATAAATACATTTATATATGTATATATTTCACTTTCTTGTGGACACGATTACTGCCGTAATTTTCCGCCTACCACTTTCAAATTTATACATAAAATATAATAACCCAAAATCTCAGTCGAGTTCGTTAATGGGAAAAATCGAACTGTGGGGTGGAAAGGGAGGGTTTTTTCGAAAAAACAAAATATCCCTATAACTTTCCCATTAAGTAAAATATCGAATTCGTTTAAAGTTCTTACTATTCTTTGGGTAAGGGTCTAAAACTTATCTAAGTAAAGTTTTTTGATATCACCAACCATTCTACCCAAGGGTAGAAAAAATGGGGTTTCAAATACAAAAAATATACCTCCCTTAATAGGCCCAGTTTCGAATAGGTTTTAAGAAGTCTTTACTCCTCTCAACATTATCTTTGTCTGAAAACAATTTTGATATGACCAACCTTTACGACAAAGGAATGACCAAGATGTTGCTAGAATTGTAAGAAGATTGGGCTTGCTGTTTGCTAAACATGTGAAACTTTTTTCACATGCAAATATTATCGTATTGAGTAAATTTGAGGTTTTACTTAACTTTAAGGTGGAAATATTTTTTATCCCCTTCTTAGAACCGGTGAAATCTACCTTCGTATTCCGGCGTGCCGAAAGCGATTTTTTTACATTATTACAGCCAAGAAATTAAAAATGACTAGAGGACAGCTGCATTAATTTTCTATATTATTTTTACTTCGTTGGCTTTTTCTAAAAGAAGTTATGTGAAATACTAGGGTCCTAACTTTTGGACATATGTGAGGTTGTATAACCTGACTGTAAAAGTTTTTTACATTTAATCCTTACGTACAAAAATCTATTGTTTGTGTGTTTTTGTTAAAACGTTTTTTTAATAATGTAATTACACTGATTAACGCAATAAATATGAAGTAATTTTAAAAATAATTACCTTTACTAAATTGCATTTTGAAAATATATGTTTTTTAATTTATATTTTTAATTAAAAATAAATTACACGCTTTTGGTTATATTAATGTTAAATTATAAGTTAATATTATTTTGTAATTAAAGTGTTAACAAACCTTAAAATGTCATTAAATAAATAATTGTCAGGTTCTGGTTGCACTGTGGAATATTTTTTAACTTTCTTATATATTTTAAATACAACAAATTTAACGTTTAACATGGCAGTTAAAAAAAAAATGTATATATTTATGTTTGTATATATTATTTAATGTTTGAGAATATGAATTTTATAAAAAACGAAAGTTACAAAAAATAAATACAAAATAAGCGCTCTTTATAAACCGTACTAAAAAGTACAATCTGTTATTTGGAATTATTTTCTAAATTTTAAACTTTTAAGAGTCGGCGAAAAATTTAAAACAATTGCTTATAACTTACTAGCATTAAATTTACTGCCAGTTTCAAAATGGTGAAACTAAAAATAAATCAATCTTTTATTATTTTTTTATCTTAATTTTTGTTTTAAGTTTGTATTTTTAAAATAGTGTATTATGTAGTTTTAATCTACACTTTTTTAAATGTAGGTTGAACCACACAAAACGCTGTTGGTGTGAAAAAACCATTCGTAAGAATCACAAACCGTAAAACACTTGTTTATAAAAAAAAGAAAAGAAATGTACAGAAACAAAGTAAAGAAACAGATATCGACTGAACTATGGCTGCCTAAAATTGAAAAATATTAATTTTTTTTTTTAACTTTCGAGTTACTCGAAACTTTAGTCGAGTTACTCCTTTTGTTTTTTAACAAAAACGAAAATAATTTAATATCAGAATAACACCAGGTTATATATATATATCATTACAGTATAACAATGTAGTCAGTAATTAATAATAATGGAAACAATAAAAAAATCCCTTTCGGCACGCCGAAAGGCGGAGGTAGATTTCCCCGGTGCTGAATAGAGGATGAAAAAGATGTCCACCTAAAAGTTAAGAAAAACTTCAAATTTACTCAATACGACAATGATTGCATGTGAAAAAAGTTTCATGTGTTTAACATACAAACCCCATCCTCTTACAATTCCTCCTACATTTTGGTCATCTCTTGCCTTAAGGGTTTGTCATATCAAAAATAGTTTCATACAAAAGTTTTAGGTAATGTTTAGAGGACTAACGACCACTTTAAACCGATTCGATACTGAGTCTATTAAGGGAGGTATGATTCTTTTTGTCTTTGAAACCCCATTCTTTCTACCCCCTGGGCCCGTGGTTGGTGATATCAAAAAACTTTATTCAGATAAGTTTTAGGACCTTATCCAAAGAATAGTAGGAACTATAAAAAAAATTCGATATTTTACTTAAATAGAAAGTTATAGCGATATTCTGTTTTTTTCTCCAAAAAGCCCTCCCATTTCCACCCCCATGGTGTGATTTTGCCAAAGAATGTTGGTATGTGGAAACTATTATACAAATATTTTATTAAATAAGTGTCTGTATATCAACAAAATCGATATCTAAATAAATAAATTCTATAATAAATCTATCATCGTCAATATTTTTCAACTGAAAGGTTAAGTTAAGCGTATGCAGTTTTCTATTATTTATAAAGTTTAATATGAATCTGTTTGGAAGTTAATTTAACTTTTTTAATATTTCAATATTTATTTTTGTATTAAGTTACTTGTTAGGTTAATGTCGGCTATTTATTTCAAATCAAATGAAAAGAAAAATAAATAAAAGAAAGAACCTAAGAAAAAACGTAATTAATTGCTTAAAACATAAACACATATTTTGAAAAATATGGTCAAAATAACAAAATTAAGGAATTGTACTGAGAAAGGATTAAATCTGTTTTTGTTTGAAATTTCAACCCCTTATACTTTTTTTTTTTTAATTAATCGATATATTTTTTTTTTAATTTGACTCGACTGGGTAAAATAGACTTTTAACCGTTTTTTCATGAAAAGTACAAGTTAACTAAAAAAATTACTCGTACAACAAGGAGTATTTACATCGCTTGTATTTTTAAATATATTTCAAAATAGCTTAGCACAGGACTGAATTTATCTTTTAGAAGATTTATGTGAATATTTTAACTTCAAATATAGTTGAACCCAAAATCACGGTCGAGTTCGTTAATGGGAAAATGGGGGAGCTTTTTCCAAAAATAAATAAAATCTACTGCATTAAAAAAATAATAACCCCTTAAATAAGATGTGTAAAGTATTAAAATATTTTACAACTTTTATTATTAGAGTAAAAAGGTAAACTATAAGCAATATTCAGAATGAATTCAGTAACATCGTAAGACTTTAATCATTCTACATCCTTAAAAATTATGATTAATTTTATATCCATCACTTCTTTTAAAAAAGCTTCTTTTTTAAAAATTTAAAAAAGCTGAGTAAAAAGAACTGAAAATCATCTATTGATCCGAATTTTTAAAGTGAGTCAAAGCAAATTAGGACTGGTTCAGGGAATCTATGAAATTTATAATATTCTTAAGGAAAAAATAACGCACCGAAACACGACAATAGATAAATAGGTATTTTTAACTACGTTCAAATAGTTCAATAAAGAAGCAAATTTCAATTTATAAAACATTGTGAGGGTAAACTTTGAATACTAAAACTAAATAGTCAACCTAAGTAGAATAGAAAAGCTGCTAGAATGTGACAAACACTAGCTTACTCCAATATTATAATTTCGCAGCAACAAAAAAAGTAGTTTTTCTACAAAAAAAAAAAAAGTTCCCAAAATGGTTTTAACCAAATAAGAATTGCAATTTTATCCATATTAGGTAGATATCATAAGAAAGCTACCTATTGTAATGGGTACCATGATTCTACTTCCAAAAAATTTCGACATATCTTTGCGTTCCACGTTCCCCAGATCCCAAAACAACCGTCAGATCAAAAGTTTATAATGCATTTATATATATATATTTCACTTTATTGTGGACACGATAACTGCAGTAATATTGCGCCAATCACTTTCAAATTGATACATAAAATATAACGACCCAAAATCTCGGTCGAGTTCGTTAATGGGCAAAATCACATCATAGGGGTGAAAATGGGAGAGCTTTTTCAAAAAAAAAAACGAAAACAAAATACGGCTATAATTTTCTTATTAAGTAAAATATCGAATTCGTTTAAAGTTACTACTATTTTTTGGATGGGCCTAAAAGTTATCTAAATTAATTTTTTTGATATCACCAACCACTGGCCCAGGTGGTGAAAAAATGGAGTTTCGAAGACAAAAAAATCATACCTCCCTTAATAGGCATAGTATCGAATCGGTCTAAGCATTACTTAAAACTTCTGTCTGAAACAAATTTTGATATGACCAACCCTTACGTCAAGGGATGACCAAACTTTTGCTGGAATTGTAAGAAGATGGGGCTTGTCGTATGCTTAACATGTAAAACGATTTTTCACATGTAACCATTGTCGTATTGAGTAAATTTGAAGTTTTTCTTAACCTTAAGGTAGAAATCTTTTTTATCCCCTACTTAGCACCGGTGAAATCTATCTCCGCCTTCCGGTGTGCCGGAAGGGATTTTTTTTTAAGTAACTACAACCAATTTACATTTAAAAAAAACAACAGAGAATTAGATTAAGTGACTGAGACGACTGCGTAGAAATGCATACAACTTCAGGTTTAGTAAACCCAAAAATATTCTTCATTTGTAGTGTTCCTAAGATTGCACGGAACTCATTTTACAGAGAAAAACTAATAAATACCTAAAATTCAGAAAATTAAAAGTAATTCTTTGTAATCCATACACTAAAGTGTACGTTAAAATATGTTTCAATTTTTAACCACATTTAAGAAATAAAACAATGTACTGCCCACCTTTTCTTTTAAGCAGAACTTCTATGTATGTGTTAGTGATTTCCATTAAATACCTGTAATGAAAGAGGTTCTTTAAACTGCAAGCCTCACATCCAAATATTCATAATAATTATACATTATTATTATAATGCTGTTCAATAGTAATAAATCATAAAACATAAAAAAATTTTATGTGGACACTACATGACTTCCTTGTACGTCTATTAAATTACATATACACATTTTTTAAAAAGAAAAGTACGTAAACTTTTATTTCATTAATAACTTCTGATTTTTTCAATTTGTTATTACTGAATTGTTATTTATCGTAATTTTTTTTACTATCAGAGGTTAACAATTATTAATAAATAAATATATTTAAATAAAAATTTTAAAAAAAAGGAGATGAGGTCCGATTCGAACCGATGTGCCTTCCCCTTGCAAGATCGAAATATTTCGTTATTAAAATTCTATTTGGCTATAACTCTGAAACCAATGAAAATAAGTATATATATATATATATATATATATCACTGAAAGGCTTTCAATGAGGACTTATTACTGCAGTTAAGAAAACGTCCAAAATTTTTTTTTGGACTTTGGGATTTTTTGGACACTTTCGGTTCAGTCGATTGCAATCAAAAGCGGGATGCACAACTAGATGTTACAACAGTCCTAAATCCAAAATTTCAACATCCTACCGCTAATCGTTTTTGAGTTATACGAGATACATATGTACGTACAGACATCACGCCAAAACTAGTCAAAATGGATTCAGGAATGGTCAAAATGGGTATTACTGTTGAAATCTGAAAACCTAAATTTTTCGCGATCACAATACTAGCTTTACTCCGTACAAAGAAATAAAAAGCGATTTATCATATAGTAAACTATTTTTTATTTAATTGCTTCGCATGAAGGCAAATACTTTAACGATTGAAACCATATAAGTCCTTTTACCTGAAAACAGGGAGAAATTTACGCACATCTACAACAGGGTATGTGATGAGAATTTCATCTGCTATAATCATATAAATATCCTCGATATAAAATTATAGTTACTTTTAATTGGACTTGATTATTAAATACAAAACCAAGGCATTACGATCCATTTTGAAGCTGATTTTATTAAATCTGAAACGGGTGAACATACTATTCTACAAAAGTCGCTAAAATATCAAAATGAAATTCATAATCTGCCATCACCTACAGTAAGTCATATAAATTTAATTACATTCGTTATTATTTTCTTCCTGATACCAATAGTTTAACAATAATGCAGTTCTTTAAAATACAGTATAGAATAGAAACAAATGTCCAAATTAAAAGAAACTTAAATCGACGAAATAATGAATGTTAGAAAAATATATATCTCCTTTTACTAATAACGTTTTACACAAAACGTTTTACGAACATAATACAAAAATTTAATTCCTTCACAATTCATAATAAATTTATCTTATCGATACTAAACAAATTATATTTCTTCTACGGAAAATTGTACTGACCCAAAATACTAATTTATTTCCAGCTTGGTTAACATTAATGAGTTAAAAGAATACATTTTTTAAACTCAGATAATTAAAAATCAATAAAACAGATGCAAGAATAGATAGTGATATTTAAAGTAACAGGTAAAAAGTTAACAATAATTTATTTATTATACACCTACATAAAAGTAATTTAGGTAAAAAAAATAAAGTAGTATTCGTTGTTGACGAAGAAAACAATTTTATAATGTTCTAATTTTCAAAAATACTGGCCTAATATTATAATTATAGATGATGTTTGAACACTTAACCAAAAATATTACTGTAATTTAGCTGTAAAAAAGTTGATAAAAAAATATATTATTAAAGCTCTACGCTGGTACAATTATCCAAAAGTAGTGCGTAACATTCTCCTTGCAGGCGATAAGAACAGAAAAAGGTGACAACAAATCTGTAAAAATTCAGAAAATCGCAATTTTTTTGCGATTACTTATCCAAACGATAAGTTTGGTTAACTTGGATTAGTGCGAACCACTAATCCTTAAATAGGCGTGTTCTCAATCAATTCAGGAAAAATCATAAGGAAGTCTTGATAAATTTAACAATAGTTTGTAATCTAATGAGAAAACGTAGTGTCCGTAAAACACGGAAAGTAATGTTTGATACAATCCGAGTTCGCCTACCCCTATTTTACTCCGGTGAAATATACCTCCGCCTTCCGGCATGCCAAAAGGATTTTTTTATTTTTTTCTCCACTCCCAAAATTACTTCACAAGAAATTTTTCTGATTTGTTTTAATTTGCTTGTTACACGAAAGAAACTAAAAAAACTTACATTAAGAAATTACAAACAATAAAAGGTTACCCAAGATTTTTTGGAGGTGGGGGTGAATTATGATGAAATTTTATTGCAACATTATTATTATTACTATTATAAGTTTAAATAGACGAAAAAATAAAATTTTTAATTCAAAAAAACCATATTTTTAAACTTTGGTCGGCTCCCCCTCCTCCAATATTTTTTGCCCCGCCACAAAAGTATTTTTTGGGAGACCACTTGGGCCGCTACTATGCCTACAAAGATATAAAAAAATCTGATGTGGACAACACGTGATTTCCTTATACGCCTATTAAATTGCAGTTACACATTTTTTTTAAATGAAAAGTACGTAACTTTTATTTCATTCATAACTTCCGATATTTTTTCTTTTTCTTTTTTTATTGTTATTATTGAATTATTATTTATCGTATTTTTTTGTTTACAATCAGAAGTTAATAATTATTAATAAATAAATATATTTAAATTTAAAAAAAGGAGATGAAGTCGGATTGATGTACCTGATGTACCTTCCCCTTGAAAGATCCAAATATTTCATAATTAAAACTCTGGCTATAACTCTAAAACCAATGAATATAAGTACCACTTATGACATATCGTTGAAAAGCTCTGAATGAAGGCTTATTACTGCAGTTAAGAAAAAATCAAAAATCCAAATTCTTTTGGATTTTGGGCTTTTTTGGGCACTTTTGGTCCAGTCGATTGCAATCAAAAGGGGAAGTGCCCAACTAGATGTTACAGCAGTCCTAAATAGAAAATTTCAATATCCTATGGCTAATCGTTTTTGATTTATGTGAGATACACACATACGTACGTACAAAGTCACGCCGAAACTAGTCAAAATAGATATTTCCGTTGAAATCTGAAAACCGAAATTTTTCGCGAACACAATACTTCCTTTACTTCGTACAAGGAAGTAAAAACTCCATCGCATTAAAAAAATTGTATAATGTTCGTAATATTACGATCTGAATATTAAAAGAGCTCAACACTAGCACAATATAATATTTTCTCATGACGTTGAAAGAAAATAAAATACTAGCCACCTACATATTGTGATATTTAAAACCGACTTTCCGACAGTCGAACAAACAGCTATATTATTTTTAATTTACTAAAAGCATTTGGCACCGTTGATATATAAATTAGGTTTCCACCTACCAACAATTTAAAAAGTGTAAATCCTAGTATTTTCGGAGCTGTTACTCCATCTTCAGGGATTTTCAGGGATGTTAATTTAAATTCAAATCAATAATCGTTTTTAAATTAAACTGTTATGTTCATAATAGTTGGTCGTCAAGAATAAAATTAATTCGTACGTCATGTTTATAAAATGTTTGCTACTATTATCTAGTCCAGTGCGAAGATAAATTAAATTGTTGGTAAGTGGAAACTTAATTTATACAGCTATACTCCTGTTTGTTATTATTACGTTTATTTTTCCAGTGTTTGATCATCAACAATAGAAAATAAAAATAAAAATCTAACCTTTAAAACTATCGTTTAAAATTAATCTGAATCCCGGCTGAAATACAAAATAATCTGAAAAAAAGCAGAAATAATTCATTTGAATGTAACAAACACATCCTACAGTCAAGCTAATCATAAAATATTTATTTTACGACGAATTTCATTTTAACTTAGAAAAAAATCTACTTTTAGTGAAAAACAGATTAATTTTACGCGAACATGTCAAACTATTCCTCGTAGATAATCGCAAAAGATTTCATTATTTCCTCATGATTTATATCTTGAACGCTTTATATTTCCTTTCGACAGATATAATAATTTTAAAAATCAGACCGGTGGATATCATATCTGACAAAATAGAAAAATACAAGAGAATTTATTTTTCTGCATATCGTCGCTTAAATCTTTAACTTCCAAAATTTTAGAATAAGAAAGCAATATTAATTAAGGTACTAGAATTCATGAATTTTCTGACGTAAGCGAGTCCTTTCAGTAAAGTTTAAAATAGTAATACCTTACATTCAGTCGACTTTACAATCAGATAATAATGCCACACACTGTAACGCTGAAAGTTACGTTATCCGAATGAAAATACACCGGTAAAGGATAGAAATAAACGGAGAAGGGACAAAGAGACAGACAGACAGTAGAAGTAAGGAAAAAGGATTTCGTTTTCTCTCTCGGTTCGATCGGATGACAGAGAATGAGCAGTGAAGAGCGTGAGGGGGACTAGTAGCGTCGGTAGGACAGCTCTTACATCTACGTACTGTATTTCCACTCTGTAACGTCCCTCTTCACTCGTCCCGCTTTAGTCGGAGATATTTTTTTGTCGCCTATTTTACCCTCGACCCTCCCCGTCGAACTACCCACACACGCTATGCGAGTCACCCCGTTTTAAATTAGACGACCAGGCAGGCAGGCGATGGGAGGATTTATACCACACAGCTACTAAGTGTGGGAGGAGGGAACAACGAGCGAAAGTATACAGTATGGAATGAGTAAAAGGGGAGGAAACAGGATGAAGTTGCGCCCCGACCCTCCCGACCACCACCCAACAACATATCTTTTACCACCATCCACAATATCACCCTCAACCTATTTCATATACACGTATACAACATGCACTCACACAAAAAAGCATAAGCTCTATCCTCTTCTTCTCGGTCCTCTTACTCGTCCTTTTAATTCGGTTTAACAAAAAAAAAAAGAAAAAAGGACAACACATTATTTCCAATATTAACGGCAACAGAGGTCTCCCAAAAATTCTATAGATAGTTTGACTTACATTAATAAATGAAAATGTTGCATTTCAAGGAAAAAATTGGTTATATTAAAAAAAAACCACACTTCAATTCTCTAAATTCTTTGTTCCCTAAGTAAATAACGAAGAATCTAATGATAACTGATCACGGAATTATTTTCATTACCTTTAATATTATTGGTACAATCAAACTAAATATAAGGACACGTTTTTTTTAAATGTAGATTTAGTTGGGTGTGTGTGTGTGTGTGTGTGTGCGCGCGCGCGCGCGCGCGCACGCGAGAGAGAGAGAGATAATATCTCTGAAGACCGTATCGTAGCAAAAAAATTTATTCTGAAAACTTTTTAAATAGTTTTTATTTCTCTTAAACTACATACTTATACTAATTCTCTATATAATTGCCACATTAATTAAAACATTTATCGTAGCGATACACCAGCTTCAATACACCACCGACGTATTCATCTGTCGTCAGTCCAATTAGCAACTGATTAACAGCACTTCTAAGTTCATTGTCACCCTTGAATTGTTTACCGCTCAAAGATTCTTTCAATTTCCCAAAGAAATTGTAATCAGAAGGAGCTACTTGCGGACAATCTTTTGGGTGACCGTAAATTTCCCATCCAAATGTTCTGAGTAAATCACCTGTCAAACCTGCAACATGTGGGCGTGCATTACCGTGCAGCAGGACGACGCCATCGGCCAGCCACCCACGTCGCCGATTTTGAATGGCGCGCCGTAACTTACGTAGAGTTTCGCAGTAAGCTTCTGCATTTATATTCGTTCCACATAGCGATCCCAAAAAACTGTGGCCATCAGTTTTCGTCCAAAACGCTGTGGCTTGACCTTTGTTGGTCTGTGGTTGTTGATTGAGGATAACGCCATTCACTTGCCTGCCGTTTTCTCTCTGGCGTGTAATACGAAATGCATGTTTCATAGCCGGTAACAATTGAATTAAGGAACTCATCACCTTTTTCTGTGTAGCGCATCAAAAATTCTAAAACCGATCCCATTCGGGCTTTTTTATAACGTTGCTTTAAGACGTGCGGCACCTAACATGCACAAACCTTTCTGAAGCCTAAATGGTCATGAACAATGCGACCTATAACAGTTTTGAAATATCACGAAAAAAGAAGGACCAGATCGGAAATCGTTGATCGATGATCTTTTTTTATTTCATTATTGACGCGTTTCAACAAGTTTTCGGTGACTATCGAGGGCCTCCCAGAATGTTCTGCATCGTGCACATTAATTCTGTTATTTATAAACCTTTCACACCATTTTCAGATGTTTCTTTCATTCATGACATTATCACCGTACACAGCAACCAACTGCCTATGAATTTCAGCCGGCTTAACTTTTTGAAGGTTTGGAAAAAGTATGACTCCACGTATTTCACAGTCGGCGGCAACATCGATTTTCCTATTCATTTTATATCGTAATAATTCACACGTAATCATAGATACTACAACGCGACAACAATGCAATGTATACATTAGTAGCGTGGCCATGAACGACACAGGTTTGCCAACCTTAAGGAGAGAAATTTCCCAGCAATCTTTTTTTTAGAGATAGCCCTCGTGTATACACACACATTTTATATATATATATATATGTATTTGTTTGTTCATGATGGATTCTGATGCCCGTCATTTTTTCCAATTTCACAAATGTAGCTTAATTTTTCTAAATATCATCCTTTTTTAATTTTTTTTTTTTTTTTTGGATAGAAAGTATCATTTTAAGACTTTTTATTCTTGACAACTTTATTAAAAACCATTTGTGAAAGAGCTAAAGAAAATGATAATCCAATGATATTCGCCATTAAAAAAGAAAAAAAAAAAAAACATTTTAATACATAAGCATAAATAACCAATGCCAGGAAAATGCGAGTAATACAATTTTGTTATCAGCTTTTTTTTCACTAATTTCTCAGTGTTCAGAATTGGAATTTATTTTATTTTGTTATTAATAAACAAATTCCTGTTTTATATATGGAAACTGGTTTTTTTTTAATTGTTTATTCTATATTTTTTTATTAGAACTGAAAGTTGTAAGGCAAAGGTGAATTTTATTTTCACACATAACACAAATTTTATATTTATTCTTATTTACGTGGGCGATTACATGTATCCATACAATTATTGTACTTTAAAATGTTAAAAAGTATTTAGATCTTCGAGGTGTGTGAGATAATAATGAGAATGGTAACACTGCGAGCGATCTGGCAACGCTGTGTCTACCGGTCTGTGCTAGACCGGTTTGTTCATCCCATCCACACGCTGAGTACGAGTTTCAACTTCGTTCAGCCAATACATTATTTTTGACAGCGCCATCGATGAAGTTAGGTTTTTGTTGTGTGTTACGAAAGTGGAATATCGGAATTTAGAGCAACGTTGTGTAATCAAGTTTTGTGTTAAACTTGGGGAATCCGCGAGTATGACCTTTGAAAGGTTGAAACAGGCCTATGGGAAACACTGCTTATCAAGAGCACAAATTTTTCGTTGGCACAAATCATATTTGCCGAGAACACGTTGAAGATCAACCTATTTCACGCAGACCTTCAACTTCAAAATCTAACGAAAACGTTGAGCGTGTGAGGGTTATTGTGAGATCAGAACGTCGTTAAAAAATAAGGATGATGAGTGAACAGTTATTAAATTTAAACGCTTTCACCGTAGATCAAATTTTGACAGACGATTTGGACATGGGAAAGATTTCTGCGAAACTGTTACCGAAAATCCTCACAACGGAACAGAAGGACAATCGAAAAAATGTGTGCGTTGATCTTCTTGAGAGGATTGACAATTACCAAGAATTCTTCAATCGTGTGATCACAGGTGATGAATCCTGGATATCTGAGTACGATCCTGAAACAAAGCGGTAAAAGGGAAGAGTGGCACATTCCGTCATCTCCACGACCAAAAAAATGTCGAATGAGCAAATCAAAGATCAAAATCATGCTGATTTGCTTTTTGGACAATAGGGGTATCGTGCACAAAGAATTTGTTCCTCCATGATAAACTGTCAACCAAGTGTTTTACAAGGTTTCCTTGAAAGCCTCAGGCAAAGAGTGATTCGCGTGATACCAGACATTGCCCACAAGTGCATGCTTCATAATGACAATGCTCCGTGTGCCATTTCAATCAGGAATATTTGACCTCAAAACGCATTCCTACGGTTTCTCACTCCCTTATTCACCCGATTTAAGTCCTTGTGACTTTTCCTTTTCCCGAAATTGAAACGTGTATTAAAAGGATGTCGTTTTGGAACTCTGGAGAACATTCAAAAGACTGTGACCGACCAGTTAAAAGCGCTACCAGTTGAAGCCTTCCAGCGCTGCTACCAGGAATGGGAAGAACGACTCCACCGGAGGATAGATGCCCAAGGAAACTACTTTGAAGAGGATAATATTTGTTTGAAAAAATAAAAACTTTGGTAAGTAAAAAGTCAGTCTCATTACTTTTCTCACACACCTCCTATACTCGAGTAAACCCTTAACTTTTCCGCTAGTTTGCAATATTAAGTTTTAATCAGATTTAATTTACGTAAATGAGTATGAACGGGCCTCCCCATATTAAAATCCCATACTTAATTGTAGACTGTACGTTAGCAAAATACGTTAATACCACAGCTCATTTTTCTAATTAATTTTACGTTTTCATATTAAATATTTTATTTAATTACCTAATATCAATATTTCACTACCGGGTGCATTATTAGGGATGGTCCGAAAGTTGAAGTACTTGTTATAAAGAATTAGAAAGGAATATTATGTAGGAATCTTCCCCGGTTTTAGCCGGAAGGGAGATCGCCATTAGGCTTATTCTGCAGCTACCGAACAGTAAACAGAGTCGCCGACCCGACCAAATATAGCCTTTCCCATTAAATGCGCGTCCCTACGGTTCTAGTGTTCCCGGTAAAGATCAAATCTACACTTCTTTCTTTTTCTGTTCAGAACCACGAAAGGGATTACTTCAGAGGATGAATAAGGATGGTATGTATGAATATAAAATGAAAAGTAGTCTTGTACAGTCTCCGGTCGACTATTCCTGAGATGTGTGATTAATTGAAACCCAATCACCAAAGAATACCGGTATCTACGATCTATATAAAAGTAAGTAACTACATTTAGTATGATTTGAATCTTAGAACTTTATCGACTTCGAAATCAGATTATTTGCGATGTCGATTTCACCACTAGACCAACCCGGTGGGTTACAACAGGATAACTTGCAGGATCAAAAAGTGGAGACAGGATTAAAAAAAAAACGATTAAGGAATAAGGAAGAACAAGTAATCAAGGAAAAGGAATGGGTGTTATGAAACCACACTCTACCCTCGGGAGAACAACAGTACGAACGATCTTCTCCAAAGGAAAGCTCTAGCGGTCATCCATCATACCTACAATCCTCAGAATATCTGAGCATTACTACTCGAGTTAGAAAATACGCATTACTGTTAATCGTTTTTTCATTTACAAGCTTAAATGTATGCTAAAATTAAAGGAAATTTCGTTCCTTTCAGAAATTATGATCGATTCGAGAAAAGCTGCAGATTTACTAATAAAAATGCTTCGTTCATTACCGGAATGGTGTAGATTTGATTGGAAATAAGCAAGCCAACAGTTGAATTGTAAACTGTCCAGCCAAACATCTACTGGAAGTATTTTTATTTAAATAATAGTTTAAAATAAATTTTCCGATCTACATGGAGGATTAGTAGGTCTTGGCATTTGATCCGGATGTCCCAGGTTCGAATCCCGATCAGGCATTTTTCATACGCTATAAATTTCCACTTTCATATTCCCACGTACAAGCGTTTGTGATGAATTAAATTATCAATCAAAAAATAAAGAAATAAAGAGAATATTTTTAATTAACCGTAACTCATTAATTAAGATGACTTTTTCATTACAAAAAAAAAACGCACTTTATTTAAATTCTCTACAACAAAACTACAGTTTTTGTTGTACATTTTCAATGTACAACAAAAATTGTAGTTTCTGATAAAGGGAATTGTTAAACAACTTTAATTTTTCAACGTGGATAAATTGTTATCCAGAATTCAATGGGTTTAATAAATCAGTATATACCAGTTGTCACCATGAAGACGGACACGAACGCTCTGATACCTCATTCATGAAAATCTGTGCAACCTTTTCGTTGTTACAGCTCTACAAAACATGTATACATACAAAACAGCACAAACATTTCCGTACTTTCGCACTGAGGAAAACATACGACTATAAACAGTAAATCCAGAGATAGCCAAACATGTTTTTAGAAATACTTAGAAAAAAAATCCTTAAAATATTCAAACATTTTATAATCTACTATAGTTAATTAAAATGAAAATAGAATTTTTATATATTCCAAACTTTGTATCTCACAGTTTTACATCCTTGTACGAAGTAATGAAAGTATTGTGATCGCGAAAAATAACGGTTTTCAGATTTCAACGGAAATATCCATTTTCACCATCCCTGAATCCATTTTGATGTCTGTATGTACGTATATATCTCGCATAACTGAAAAACGATTAGACATAGGATGTTGAAATTTTTGATCTAGGATTGTTGTAACATCTAGTTGTGCACCTCCCCTTTTGACTGCAATCGACTGAACCAAAAGTATCCAAAAAAAACTCAAAATCCAAAAAGATTTGGATTTTGATCTTTTTCTTAACTGCAGTAATAAGCTCTCATTGAGAAAATTACAACGATATATCATAAGTGATACTTATTTTCATTGGTTCCTGAGTTATAGTGAAATAAAATTTTAATTAATGAAATATATGGATCTTACAAGAGAAGGCACATCGGTTCTAATCCGACTTCTTCTACTTTTTATTATTATTTTTTTAAAATTTAAATACATTGATTTATTAATAATTATTAACCTCTGATTGTAAAAAGATTTTTTCAATAAATAATAGTTCAAAATAACAATAAAAAACAAATATGAAAAAATATCGGAAGTTATTAATGAAATAAAATTTTATGTACTTTTAATCTTAAAAAAATGTGTATATGTAATTTAATAGGCGTACAAGGAAGTCATGTGTTGTCCATATCAGATTTTTTATCACGGGTTAATTTTTTTTACGGGTAAATTATATACGTCCATTAAAGGGAGGAGGACGCATCATTTGATAACGCACATTGAGCCGTGGGGCCGGAAGGGAGTTTGGCGAACTGGGATTCTGGTTGACACAATTCCTGACCGGCTATGGCCGTCTTTCGTTCATACCTGTGTGGACGAAGAAGAGCTGAAGACCCCTTCTGTCCTACTGTCGAGGCTTAGACAAGCCGGGGCACGTGATATTCCAGTACCCGCGGTGGAATGGGAAACGCCGCGGCTGTGCTGCCGTAACTGGACATCTCAAGGCAGGAACTATCGTTGGAACAATGTTACGCAGTCCGGTGGATTTCGACACTGTGTCGGGAATACTTGAAATGAAAAATCGGGAAACAAGGTAGTGAGAGACAGCTCCGTACGGAGATGCCGTTCACCCGTGCTTTCACAGGTGGACGGTGGTGATGAAATGCGGGGACTCTTGAGCCCCTGAGGTAGACTTGAGTCCCGCCTGGGCCGCCCCTTCGGGGATGTCCCCGTCAGACGCTAAACAAAAACTGAGTCCTGGTTGCTAGATGATGGGGACCAGGAACGGCATAGCAGGGCCTGGCGTTTCCCTCATCTGGCGACTAGAGGCAAAGGCACCTCCCGGAACCGTGTTATTGCTTAATTGCGGGTCTGGTTTCGAAAGGCAGGATTAAAATACGAAAAAAAATTATATAGGTTAATGTTTTTTCATTATATGTTAAATATCCCGCTTAATTAATCGCATCAGCATGTATTATAAAAACTTGTTTGTTTTGTACGAATAAGTCTCAACTCATATCCTCGTATCAAAATAGAAAATGAAGTGAAACTTCATTCATATACTAACTCTTGCGTAGTTGTATATTATAAATTATATGTAAACAAACTTAGCGAAATAGTAATACGTAACAATTGTAGTCAACATGATTTGTTTCATTTCTTGCAGTTTTATTCAAATTTTAATTAGTCCGCGTTTATTTTACTGAATATAAAAATAAATATGTTAGTAACAACCCCTTATTAATAAAAAAATGTGTACATTATACAGATAGCTTTGTAATATATTTCTTTTATACTTGCACCAAATGCTACACGTGAACAAAATTTCAATACAACTTTTTATTTCTTTCTTATTCATATATATATATATATATATTTTATATTAAAAGCCTCAACAGTCAATCATAATCAAAAATATTTCTAAGATATAAAAACTACATGAAGAAATGTTTAGTTTACAAAAATAAAACGCATACTGATGTTTTATTCGACCTAGATGTTTTTATTTACAAAATTCGTGCAACTACTGAAAACAACATACAGCTATTTAAGAGTCTAAAAAGACCTAAATGAAAATTTTAACTGTTTCTATATTTGAAATAAAATTACCAGAGTGACGGTTTTATTAATCCATTTTATACACATACTCTAGTTATAGCGGTATAAAATCATTGGTTTGTATATCATTGTTACAGCAGCACATATCGGCTTGGTGACGGTAGAAGCGGTTCAATGAAACTCAATATTCTTTTTCATACAATAAAACTGGTAATAATTTTTTTAAATGTTTACCACAATTTCGTAACATGAAATTTATTTAAAACGATAGGTTAATCATTTAAAGTATTCCATAATTTTCTAACATTATTGTTACTATTATAACAAATCATATTACACAAAGATAAAAAAAATTATAATAGTAGCTCTTACACCCAACTAAAACATAATTTTAATAAATGCTCTACTGCAAATAAAAAAAAACAATAATGAAACGTTGTTAATGTAAAATCTAAATATCTTTAAGTACCTAGTGAAACAGTATCAAATGTAATTTTTATTATACACGTAAAAATAACGTTACATATACAGACGCAGCAATAAATTACGGAAAAAGCTTCCCAAAAACAAACTTTCATTCCAAAGTTTCGTTAAAATCAGTTCAACCGTTCTTACGTGTGAGTACAATTAAATCTAAACTAATTTACGTAAATTTTGTATGAAACATAAAAAATAAAATTATAATGTACAGATAAAAGTTCATTTTTACATAAAGCGAAATCAAACTCAAATATTTTTAATATTATTTAAAATTAACAGTTATAATTCAGATTACAGATTACATTTAGAAAGATTTAATGTACGATCACGAAATTTAATACGTATTATCAGTTACAAAATAACACAAAACACTGAGTCAGAATTACGTATCCTGTGTAATTCAGTCAATAGTGATTTCATTATAACTTCGGGGAAAATATTCAAGATAGAGGAAAAGGCACACATTATCAGAAATTAGAGAATGGCAAAATTAATAAGGACATCGCCCAAGAATTATGCCTAGGTCATACGACAACATCGGTGATACCCCCACTGACTTGGAGAAGTTACTTAAAATTCTATTCATATTCATTATAAGTACATCTAATAATTCAGTACAGATATGCTCATAGAGTAGTGTACATGTACACACAATCATATATGTTGTATGCACTTCCAAAGTAGATGATAACAAAAGTCCGCGACGGATAACCGTCAGTTAAAAAAATAAAAAACTTCTTTTGAAATAACATTTATAATCACACTTTGTAAGGAGTCTTTCATTTCGTTTATGAACCAAGCTTGCTATTCGTGGTTGATGTGATAATGTCGGCATTTCCAAATTTTAATTTTCATAGCGAATGAAGCTGTGGAAGTTCAGATGTATTTAACTTTATCGATGAGAAACAATCCAAATCATATCTCCCTGAAAAATAGAAAACACAAGAAAACTTATTTCTATTTCGGATCAGTAAATCATTAATGGGTACGTGATTTCTTGAATGACGACAAATATCTGTTCCGTGATCGGTCGGAAAGGATCAAGAAAAAGATCGTCGACGGATTACCAAGAAAAGTAAAAAGTAAAAATGTACAATGTTACAACGACACATTTAAATAACAGGTAACCATCAATGACCGTAATATGTAAATTTACGATTTCACATCAAAAGCCTACCTCATTAGATACTGTAAGTAGCCTATTTCAAAATAAAGAATTATCTATATTTATTATACAGAATGCATTATGAACTATCGAAAGGGGTTTATTTAGACAAACAAACAGAAAATGTATAAATGCAAATGGAGCAAAACTCTCGTACATTTCGATGGGAAATAGGCGGGAGAAATGCCAGGCAAACCAACTTCCTTTACTTCGTACAAGGAAGTAAAAGGAACGCTTTTACTTTAATTACAAATCTGATATTTTAATTAAATTTAGTAATTCAGAAACGATAATTAATGATGATCATAATTTATTAAATATAAATATATATATGTATACAAAAAAGCAAAATGTTAGAATTATTTCAATTAATTTCTATTTTATTTTAATCTAGACTTTAAAAGAGAAAGTAAATAGTTACTTAAAAAAGAATCATTAAAAAATTTAGATCATGTGTGCGTATATGTGCGAATATGAAAATAGAGGAGTTAAAAGGAAAGGAAGAAAGATAAATATAGCGGTGTATGCATGCAGTGTAACACAAAATTAAAAAAAATATCTATTTTAAGTCGGCTTTGCATTTATTATTAGTGATTGTATTTCTTCCTCCACCGTTATAATAAACAAAAGAGAGAAAGTATTTCAATGGATAAAAAATGATACCGCTGGTTTTTTCCTCTTCGTTTTGAAGTTCTTGAGAACAATATCATTAAACTCCTTGGATATAAAATGCTGTATTATATTCACGGGTATACTTACTACAGAGATTGTTAAAATTATAATAGGAATATTTAAAGTTGGCCGTAATAGGCCACAAATAGTTGGACATTATTTAAATACGATAAAAATTTCCTGAGTAATTTCAAAGGATGTTTTTAATACAGAATAGATAGCTTGATAAGGTAATTAAGAAATGTTTTAATTTTGTGTGCGTGAAGCGCGCAAACACGCGCGCGTATATATACGAGCGTATACATGTAAGTGAACAAAAAGGATGAAAGAACAGAAGGAGAGAAATGTAAAGGTTTGTGGCAATAAAACACAAAAAGAAGGTTAGGTTGTTTGACCTAAGAACTGGGTCAATAAGAGAAAAGAGTAGAAAAGAAAGAGGTTGATAAAAGGGAAAATGAAAACAGTAGGTAGAGGACGGGCAAGGTTGGTGGCTAGCAGCGAAGGATAAAACGGGGGTGAGAGACTCGCATAATACCCTGGTCGGTGTGGGGAGTCGAATTGACGAAACAGAGGGGAGGTATACAACGGCACTTTCGCTCTACTTCACTACCCTTTTTCTTCATCATCCTATCCGTACGCTTCCCTCTTTATCATTCATCATCGCTATTAATGTTTTGATGATCGTCATCGTACGATCGTGAAGATAATGATGATGATGATGATAAAGTCGAGTGCGAAGGGGTGCAAAAATAAATAAATATTATTAGGGGAAAGAGACGGAGTCTTCCATGATCCGAGCGCTGAAGGCTAGCAAGGTCATAAAAGATTGAGTGATTCGAGAAGCACACCCAGACCACGGCAACTAACAATATAGCATAGTAATAATAGTCGTAATACTACTACTAATATTAGACAAGAAGGCCTCCTCTACTTACTACCGGTGAAAATCAGCCGTAGATAACATACCTTGTTTTCTTTAAAATCAAGACGCATTTTATTTTCAACTGAAATACCGATGAGATTCATTAATTTATAAAACACGATAGATTAAAATAAAATCAATCAAATTTACCCTTCATCAAAACCTTTTTATTTAACAATATTAATTACTTCATATTTTTATTTAAAATTTTAACTTTAAAATACACCAATGACGCACTGTAAATTGCAATGTTTTACACAAACATAAAAATTCTTATGTGTATACCACATGACTTCCTTATACACCTATTAAATAACTATATTTTTTATTACATTTTATAATATTTATTTTTTTAAACACAGGTTAATAATTAATTAGTAAGTCATAAATTATTTAATCACAAACTAATAATTATTATTAATAAATCTATATATTTAAATCAAAATAAAGGAAATTAAGTCGGATTCTTGCCGATGTGCCTTCTCCTTATAAGATCCAAAGAAAGTTAAGAAAAATTCCGAAATCAAATTTTTTTTTTGATTTTGAGCTTTTTGTAAACGTTTGGTCCAGTCGATTGCAATCAAAGGGGAAGGTGTACAACTAGAAGTTACAACAGCCCGAAATCCAAAAGTTTAACATCCTACAGCTAATCGTTTTTGGGCTATACGCTCAAAACGTACAGACGTTACGCCGAAACTAGTTAAAATGGATTCGGGGATGGTCAAAATGAATATTTCGGTTGAAATCTGTAAATCGAAATTTTTCAAGGAAGTATTGTATTCCTTGTACAAGCAAGTAAAAATAAAAATAAAATGTTGGAAGATGATTTTGGAGATGAGGGAGCAGAAAAATATAGATTTTTTAAACGATTTTTTGTTTTATTTGATCATATGATAATTTTACAATAAAACTTTTTCATAAATTTTTCCACTATAAAAGAATAAATAACCAGTTTCAAGAAAATATTAAAACTTTGTTGTTAGCTTTTTTTTTACAATTTTTCTTTATATAAAGAATAATAACACTTTATAATTCGCTGCAAGTAGTTATAAGTATATATTAATTAATTTTTTTATTTCGTTGTATGTACAAAAGCCCAAAATCAAAACAAAATTTTGATTTTGGAATTTTTCTTAACAGCAGTAATAAGCCCTCATTGAGAGCTTATCAACGATATATCATAAGTGGTACTTATTTCCAGTGTTCCAGAATTATAGTCAAAATTTTAATTAATGAAATATTTGGTTCTTAGAAGAGGAAGGCACATCGGTTCGAATGAAGCTTCATTTCCTTTATTTTATTTAACCTTCTTTTTTAATTTAAATATATTGGTTATTAATAATTATTAACCCATGATTGTAAAAAGGTTTTTACAATGAATTTAATAATAGCAATAAAAAAATAATATGAACAAAATCTGAAGTTATTGTCAAATAAAATTTTATGGACTTTAATAAAATGTGTATATGTCATTTAATACGCATTATTACATATGTGAATATGTAATAGATTTGGTGAAACATCTGATTATTTAATATTAATTGAAAACTATAATTTAGAACCAAATTATTTAAAATTTTTTATTGTAATTTTTGATTAATTTTATTTAATTTTTCTGTGGTTTCTGTTTAATTTTATCTACATTAAAAATAACTACAGAGTGACTGAAAAATAGACCCTCACAAGAACAACATACGTATACACTGAGGCATACATGTCCGATCTTTAATATTCTTATTTTTTAGTTCATTACTCCTCTGATATTGTCGGACAATACTATCCCTAAGTCGGAGTTGATCATCATTTTGTTTGAAGATGTGAAACACGAAGATATGTCGAAATTTTCCAGCATCCCAACCCCGTAAGGGAAGACACCCGCCTACTTACGTTACGGTCCACACCCCCCCCCCCCCCAAAGGTTCGTTGCCCTGTTGGGCTTTAACGGGAGTCGTCTATCGCCCTCTGACTCTTTACATCTCATAGTAAGAAGCCTGGCCTCGGTAGACATTTGCATCGGTGATTTAATAATTCAGTTATTCACCTTCGCTGTAGGCCTCGTCAGGACATCTTGAATGTCCTACAGCGTCACCCTCTGAACTAGCTAGCCGAGCTCACGGAAGCACGAACCCCGCGCCTAGTTCTAATTATAATAATTACGTGAATGTCCCGTAATTCGAGGTAAAATAAAACACAACATACCACCAAACATGTTGATCGCAACAACGAAATTTAGTCCTAGTTCCCTTATGAAACTCAGGTTACAGTTAAATAAACCCCTATCTTCGAAATTTTCCAGCAGTTGAATAATGGTACCCATTACAATAGGTAGGTTTCTTATGAAATCTAACTAAAACTCTATTATCAGACAGAATAGTATAAATAAGCCCACAATAAGTTAATTTAAAAAATATACATCGTTATTCAAATCAGTTCGATAATAATATATGAAACGAATAAAAACAACTCCATCCGAAGATCTGGAAGTTCTGGATTCTTGGTCATACACATACTTTTCTGCTGCTGGACTCTGAATGCCATCGATGTAGCATACGAAGTTCGACAACTCTTTTCTGGCATATTATTGCACCCACATCGTATAGAAAAAGGGTTCATCATAAATACGCTTTTCTTATCTGAACGTAACAGAATTAAAGTAAGTTATAACCGCATTAAGCGCTTAAACAAATTGAATAAACTAAAGAATTTTAAGGGAAAACCAACAAATTTTACACTAAACAACAGTTAATTGATATGATAATTTAGGCACGATTTCAACAACGTAAATGTACGTACTCATAATCCAAAGAACATTCATTAAGAAACGTACATGTAAATATACGTGTATCTAATAATACACATAAAAATCGAATCACTGTTTTTAAGGTTATAAAGGAAAAATATTTAAATGAACTCAGTAAATTAATACGGAGAACAACACATTTTCTCCCCCTTAGAAGAAGCAAACTTAACTCTCATTGTGGTAAAACTAACTTCCGCCCTTCACTCCTCACTACAACCACTGTTTATGGAGCTCATTACCTCACCGACACTTATTCTTTTCTTTTTTTCACTGTACTTAAACTTATACAGAAATCAAAACTAAGGATTTAAGAATAGATTTTTTAAACGAGCAGTTATCGCCCAGAAAATCAATCAGATCATAAACGACTATAATATTAATCATTCCAGCTATAATGTAAAGCCTAGGAGATAATGAAGTGATGTACCGAATCGAGTTATAAGATATTTATTCGTTTTCCCTTCAAAACACTATATTATAAGTAAAAGTTATTTTTATTAATCAGCATGTTAACCGTATAAACATTATTAATTGTAATAAAAGAATTTCTTTAAGCGATGATCCTTCCTCGTTAATCGGTACACTCGGGAATATTAATTTCTTAGTACATTAGCAAATCTAAGATAGAATCTTCAACGCGGAAAACATCTGCTACTAACAATAAATCTTGACGGAACAAATGTTTTTAGTGTATTGAAAAAAGATATTATTCACATACTAAGTGTAGCGATGTTGGTCAAATAAGACTTCAATTTCACTACTTACATTAAATCATAAACTACCCTAAAAAATATATATATATATATATATATAATACTCAACACATGCGTAACCCAAAATGAAGGTATAAATAATTACATACACGAGGTCTGTAAATAAAGTAATGAGACTGGTTCAGAAAACCTTTCTATTTACAATCCAATTATACATGGACTCTATTATATTCGAAATAGTTCCCTTGGGAAGCCACGCAACTTTTCAAACGGGTTTCCCACTCATCACAGCAGTGTTGGAACTCAGAAATCGGAATATCCTTCAGATGGGCGGTTAAATTTTTTTCAATGTTTTCTACTGTTCCAAAATGGTGTCCCCTTTGAGGTGTTTTTAAAAGTCGGAAACAGTAAAACAACGCAGGGACTCAAGTTAGGTGAATAAGGAAGTTGAGGAACTACAGAAATGTTTTTCTTTGCAAAAGAGTTTTTCTTTGATTGAGAGTGCAATGTGACGACAAGGTGCACTGTCATGATGCAGGATCCAGTTGTCGATGGCTAGTCTCACGCAGGCAATTCTTATCCGCAGTCTTTCAAGAATTTCTCGGTAAACATACTGATTACAGTCTGTCCTGTAGGCAAAAACTCCTTATAATGCCGTCAACATCAAAAAAACAAATTAGCATGGTTTTGATTTTTGATTTGCTAACTTTTTCTTTTTTGGGGAGTGTTAAGTCTGAATGTGCCATTCTTTGCTCCGGCGTTTTGTTTCTGGGTCGTACTCAAATATCCAAGATTCATCACCAGTAATAACATTTTTTAGAAAATCAGGATCAGTATTAATTCGCCTCAGAAGATCGCGGCACACATCCAGCTTGTTGTTTTTCTGTTCAACATTGTGATTCTTTGGGATCAATTTTGCACAAACATTTTTCATGGCCAATTCATTTGTCAAATTTGATGGACTGTGGTACGGTTCAAATTCAATTGTTCTGTAATCATTCTGACAGTTAATCGCCGGTCGTACCGTATCAAGTCTCCGATTTGCTCAACATTGTTGCCACCATATAACGTTAGTTTTCCACAACGTGGATCGTCCGCAACTAATTCCCAACCGCCTGAAAATACTTTAAACCACCTAAAAACTTGAGTTCGTGACAGAGCGTCTTCTCCATACGCCCTTTTCAATTTTGAAAAAGTTTCAGTAGCATTCTCACACAGTTTAACACAAAACTTGATTACACAACGTTGCTTGTAATTAGTATCACTCATTTTTGTAACGGACAACAAAAACTCGTTTCACGAAAGTTTGTTTACGTATCACGTGGCAACAGTAGACTAAAAATATTAATACCTAATATAAATCAGGTGTTCATAAAACCATATGTTTACTACAGTAACTTTACAGTGTTGCCACTTTGGCTGCCAAAAATCTAGTCTCACTACTTTATTTACAGACCTCTTATATGTAATTTCAGATTCATAGATTTTATTTTATATTAATTTTTTTCAATCAAATCGAGCACAAGTGCACGGCTTTCTTCTCACAACGCTTATTCCATTGTGCATTCCACAATCAAACTAAAAAAAAGATGTATACAAAATACGCCAAATAACTGAATAATTTTCTTGATCTTAGGTTTTTGTGGCCAGATAATCAACAACATATAATTAATCCTCACTCAAATTCGTCATAAATGTAATGACTACGGCCAACAAAAAAAAATAAATACATATTAACTTTTATGTTTTAAATTAATTAAATAAAACTATCACAATGGGAAATGAGATGAATAAAATAAATAAATGAATAGTTACTTTATTACCTTAATTCTAACCCGATGAAAAAATCACAATGGGAAAATGAAAT
The DNA here is from genome assembly GCF_047948215.1 of Lycorma delicatula. Taxonomy (NCBI): domain Eukaryota; kingdom Metazoa; phylum Arthropoda; class Insecta; order Hemiptera; family Fulgoridae; genus Lycorma; species Lycorma delicatula. The sequence goes on from NC_134455.1 coordinate 128,259,522, forward strand.
TTGGAAAAATCATAAAGGAAATGGTATTAACGAACAGGTATTAATGAACTTAACCACAAATAAGAATTTAAAACAGCAGTTATTAGGTTTTTAATTCCTTGCACGAAATAAAGGAAATACTGTAATCGCGAAAACTTTCGGTTTTCAGATTTCAACGGAAATATCCATTTTGACCATCCCTGAATCCATTGTGACTAGTTTCGGCGTGACGTTCCTACGTACGTATGTATCTCGCATAACTACAAAACGATTAACCGCAGAATGTTGAAATTTTGGATTTAAGACTGTTGTAACATTTAGTTGTGCACCTCCCCTTTTGATTGCAATCGACTGAACCAAAACTGTCCAAAAAGCTCAAAATACAAAATATTCGGATTTTGGACTTTAAACTTCAATAATAACCCCTTATTGAGATATTTTCTACGATATATTATAGGTGGTACTTAATTTTATTGGTTCCAGGGTTATAGCCAACCCACTAGGTTGGTCTAGTGGTGAACGCATCTTAGTGGGGATTTGGAAATCAGAGTTCCAGCTTTCAAGTCCTCGTAAAGGCAGACCTTTATACGGATTTGTATTAGATCGTGGATACCGGTGTTCTTTGGTGGTTGGGTTTCAATTAACCACACATCTCAGGAATGGTCGAACTGAGACTGTACAAGACTGCACTTCATTTACACTCACACATGTCATCCTCTGAAGTAATACCTGAAAGGTAATTCCGGGAGGCTAAACAGGAAAAAGAAAGGAAAAGAGTTATAGCCAAATAAAATTTTAATTAATGAAATATTTGGATCGTACAAGGGGAAGCGCACATCGGTTCGAATCAGACTTCATTTCCTTTTTTTACTTTTTTTTTAATATAGATATATAGATTTATTAATAACCTCAAACTGAAAAAAACCTGAAAAATAAAACAGAAGTTATTAGTGAAATAAGATTTTACGTACCTTTCATTTTAATTCAGAAATCTTTACAGAGGTTAATAATTATTAATAAATCAATATATTTAAATTTTTAAAAAGTTAAAAAAACATATGTAAATGAAGTCGGATTCGAACCGATGTGTGCATGGTTACTAATCCAACACGTTCTCACTTCCACCATGTAACTACTTGAGCAACGTGAAACAAAATTAATATATAAACCTAATATAAAATGCTGATACGGGCACGACAAAAAAATGTGATGCAATGTGGTTTCCACCACAATGCAATGTGTAACTGTTCACTTTATTAAAGAATTGGACGATCGTATCCCACTTTCAAATGAAATAAGTTTAAATTAAGAACAGCAAAAAATATGTATACGTAATTTATAAGCGTACAAGGAAGTCATGTGGTGTCCACATCAGCTTTACTGTACGCGAAAATTTATTTTTTTTAAATTTGTAAACTTTAAAACGAGAAACCAAACCAACCTAAGGAAAAAACTAAACCAAGCAGTTCTCATAACTTGTACAAATAACTTACTCATTTATAACTTACATGATTTATAAATAATACGAACCTAGAAAGAGCTATATTATGGCTGAATTAATTACATAAACTGCACAGCAAATTCCATCAACCGGCTATTAAAAAGTAGTAGAACGATTTTAGGCTAGTAAACTATTTTTAATAATATTTTAACTTAAAGAAAAACGCTTTATTGAGAAGAAAAACCAGAAATAACCAATGTTTTAGATTTTAAATCGTCGAGTATTTTTAGTAAATAAATAATAATTCACGAAAGCGTAGAATATAACACAACTCTATATTTCAGTCTTTTTGCTGTGCAGCATAAATAAAAGACTGTACTCTTTTCTAACAGATGGCCGAGATTCTCGGCAATTTTAACCGAAATTATTTTTTTCCTTTAAACTACTTTCACAACTGTCATTAATTTCAATTAATGAAACTAAAATTGATCGCATTGCCTAATCAACATGTATTGTCTTCGTCGTCATCATCATATCAATGATCAACTTATTTTTAATTGCAAAAATCATATGATTCATGTTATTGTTTGTAATAATTTTAATTTATAATATATTAAAAAAAATAATAATAAAATATATTTATATCATATGATTTTTGGCAGCAGTTATGTTAAGACCAGACTCAAAATACGTTTCATGTACTTAACATTTTATTATTAATTAGCAACTTTATTTGTTATTTAAAAAACTATTTTTAAATTTTACAGGTCCTTCGGACTATACTCGGCTCCTTCCACGCGAAAAGACGTGACGTCTGTACGTACGTATGTATGTCCCATAACTCAAAAAAGACTAGCCGTAGAATGTTGAAATTTTCGACTTAGGATTTTTGTAACATCAAGTTGAACACCTTCCCTTTTGATTGCAATCGACTGGACCAAAACTGTTCAAAAAAGTCCAAAATCCAACAAATTTGGATTTTCGACTTTTCTTAACTGCAGTAATAAGCCCTCATTGAGAGCTTTCCAGTGCTATATCATAAGTGGTACTTATTTTCATTGGTTCCAAAATTTAGCCAAATAAAATTTTAATTAATGCAATATTTGGATCTTACAAGGGAATGGCACATCGGTTCGAATCACTTTCCTTTTTTTAAATTTAAATAAATTGATTTATTAATAATTATTAACCTCTGATTGTAAAAAAAATTACAATAAATAATAATTCAATAATAAAATAAATAAAATATTAAAAAATATCAGAAGTTATTAATGAAATAAAATTTTATGTACTTTTCATTTTAAAAAGAATGTGTAATAGGCGTACAAGGAAGTCATGTAGTTTCCACATCAGATTTTTTTTTTTTGTTTATTACAAAAACAATGTAAGCTAGTTTTTGTGAAAAATTTTTAAGCAATCTTAGGTGCGAGCCAATTAATTTTAAAAATTGCTTGAGTATTATTTCTTTGTTTTATTACTTTTATTTACCATAATGTTCATTTTTATGCCAGAAACTTATTATTAAATGCTGTTGTTTTTTTTTTGTACTTTGCAATGTAATTTACTGAAAAAATTTATTACAAAAAAAAGTATAATTTTAAATTATATTGTAAAAAAATCATAAAAAAATAAATTAAAAAATGAATGTAATAATAAATAATTAAAAAAAAGGCGTGAGTTCGGCAGCTATGGGGATGATGGAGGATGCCAATTGGTGGGTTATGGGGATGGTGGTGATGGATTAAAAAAATATATATATATATATATGATATTAATAATAATATTGTCGAACTTTCTCTGTATTTGCATGCAGTATAAATTTTAACAGTTTTATAAGAGACAGATAATTAGAAAATTATTATTAAATTTTATAACTAAAAAAATAGCATAAACCCAATATCCAGTTGTCTAAATTCTTATAAAATGTAATTAAAAGACTTCAAATGACAATATTTTTGGAATGATAAAATAAATAAATAATATTTAAAACGTACGTCGTAACAAAGATTGAAAACGTTTTCCACTCTGACATCTTATTCAGGAAAATAGAAACACTTGTTTAACGTTAATAAGAATAAAATTTTTAACCTTTTAGTGGTGGGACTTGTATTACCGCGTCATCATACCTCCCTCCCAACTAATAAGGTTAGAAAATGTTTCTCACTTTAATAATGGCTTATTCAAATAAAAATATAACTTTCAAAATTTCAAATAAACTTAGTCACAAGAATTTATAAAAAGTGAAATTTATGAATCTTTTTCCAAAATTTTTTATGTTTATTATTTTCAACAGTATCAGAAATACCGTTGAAAATAATAAATATTTTTAAGCCTGATTCTTTTTATTAAATTTTAATTTAATACACAAAATACCATGGAGGAGTTCAGGACAGCGATATAAATTAAAATTTACATCGACACACATAACAACTGATTTAGATTTTAGAACTTTACAATCACATGAGAAAACCTGTATAATTTACAATTTTTTAGGACGAACTAATGTCCTTTCCTAAATTAAATAAAATCAAATGATTATCTTTAAATAAAAATCTTAAAATTAGGAATTCCCCTTAGCCCCGAAAAAATCATATTTCCGAATTATAATTTAAACACCCTAACAAAAACAGGGTCACTACCAAATTTTAACATTCGTGTTTTCTGACTTTTACTGATTTTTCCTGATCAATTTTGTAAAAATTTCCAGACTCATAATGTTTGGCAGCTGCCGAACTCACGCCTTTTTTTTATTATTTATTATTACATTAATTTTTTAATGATATTTTTTTCCACAATATATATTTAAAATTAGTCTATTTTTTTGTGATAAATTTTTTTCAGTAAATTACATTGCAAAGTACAAAAAAAAACAACAATACAAGTTTCTTGCATAAAAATGAACATCATGACAAATAAAAGTAATACAAATACGAAATAATACTAAATAAAACAATTTTTAAAAATTATTGGCTCTCCCCTAAGATTGCTTAAAACTTTTTGACAAAAACTAACTTACATTGTTTTGCAAATAAACAAAAAATCTGATGTGAAAACCACATGATTTGCTTGTACGCCTATTAAATTACATATACACATTTTTTTTAAATGAAAAGTACATAAAATTTTATTTCATTAATCATTTCTGATATTTTTTTCATCTTTTTTTTTATTAATTTTATTATTGAATTATTATTATTATTTTTTTAAAATCGGAGGTTAATAATTAAATCAATATATTTAAATTAAAAAAGAGGGAAAGAAGTTCGAGTTGAACCGATGTGCCATCCCCTTGTAAGATCCAAATATTGCATTAATTAGAATTTTATTTGCCTCTAACTCTGGAACCAATGAAAAAAGTACCATTTATGATATAGCGTTGAAAAGCTCTCAATGAAGGCTTAATACTGTAGTTAAGAAAAAGTCTAAAATCCAAATATGTTGGATTTTGGCCTTTTTTGGACAATTTGTCCAGTCGATTCCAATCAAAATGGAAGGGGCACAACTAGATCTTACAACAATCCTAAATCCAAAATTTCAACATTCTACGACTAATCGTTTTTGAGTTATGCGAAATACATACGTACACATGTACGTTCAGACGTCACGCCGAAACTAGTCAAAATGGATACAGGGATGGTCAAAATGAATATTTCCGTTTAAATCTGAAAACCGAAATTTTTCCAGTCATAATTCTTACTTTGTACAAGAAAATAAAAACAATATCTAATAATTTGGTTTGCATCAAAATGTTAAATTTCAGTTTAACAAAGAATATATATATGATCACAACTTAAACAAAAACTAAAAGCCGAGACGCTACCACTCGCGCCACGGAGTCCGGCAGATGTATTATTGCGTAGGTATAAAACACAGAGGAACATTTCTTCAATATCTTTAGGTTTCTAATGGTTTGCCCTTCTCTAAAAGTTTGATTTTGGCGGCTATCCTTCTTCTGCCAAGATTGTAGCTCTCAACGTTTTCCTTCCTTTCTCCAGTTTTTTAATTTCTGCTTGCACCTTCCTTTTCAGGTTTCTATTCTATTCTTCTTGAGGGAAGTTTTTTTTTTTTTACAAAGCATTCTTCATATCGTCTTCAGGAGATTCTGAATGCAGTAAGTATTTTTTTTGAAATGAAAACATTCTTCTTGACCGCAACATCTACAATTGCATTAAAAACGTTTCGTTGATAAATTAATGTCTCCCTGTGAAATTTTCCAAAAGAAGACTTGTTAATGAAAAATACCTCTTCAAACGTTATTCTCTGAAATTTTTCCTGACTTTTCCAGACTAAGTTTATATTTCCTGACTTTTTCTGCTTCTGGGAACCATGAAAAAAGTCTATAGATATAACAGCATTTCGGACGTAGGTGAAAATAGCATTTTTTATTATTTGTTTTGAATGGGTTGATAAAGTAATAGAGATTAGAGATACGTTTTCATTACAGATAACAAAAAAGTTTGTAAGTATATGGCAGTGTTTAGGGGGATCTAGGCTTGACTTAAAATCTCAATAAACACTTTTGAATAACAATAAATTTCAATTTATTGTAATAAATTTCGTGATGGCAGAGATCGCATTGAAGATGACCCACGTCCAGGAGCATCATCGACAGTTCGAGTAGAAGAAAATGTTCAAAAAGTGGCTGAAATTCTTCGAAATGATCGTTGTGCATCTATGCATCTATTAAGTTAATTGAGATCACTAGTATTCCTAAAACAACTGTGCATCGCATTCTAACTGAAAATTTGGGCAAAAAGATCTGTTGTCGCTTTGTACCCCACTCACTCACAGACGATCAAAAAGATTGCAGAAAAGAACACTGCAGAGACATGAAGAGATCGGCCGCTAGGGACTCAGACTTCATGTCCTGCATCGTAACAGGTGATGAAATATGGTGTTTTCAGTATTTCGAGTGTTTTCATCGTTTCGACACGATTTCAGATATCCAGAGGGCTATGACCATGGTACTGCAGGCAATTTCAAAGGTTGAATACCAGAATTGTTTAGAACAATTTTTCCAACGCTTCCATTTGTGTATTGACTCACAAGGAGACTATTTTGAATAAAAAGTCATATAAACTAAAAATAAACGTCTTGTATTTTATTTTCACATGAGTCAACTTTCCTGTGGGACGGACTGTGTATTAATATTAATATGAATATTCAATATTAATAATGAATTTCAATAAAAACTTTTTCAAAACGAAGTGAATGAAATCAAAGTATACAAATGCACTATGTTTTACAGAAATCAGTATAATTTGTCATTTTACACTACTAGTCTCAGTAATTCAAAAAGCTGCGCGAATTATAAAATCCGTTTTCTGTTACAGAAATAATGTTAATTACACAGCCAATCACAAAGTTGAATAAAGAAAAAATATTAGTTGTATGGCTGAATATCAATACAGTTTCCGTGGTCTAGCACGGTAACATCCAACATTACATTCGAGTCTTTGAAGAAGACAAAAGAAAACCGCTTCAGTAATAACTTTCCCTGATGTTGGACGCCAGTTAATTTTGAGAATGGCTACGCTATTTTCGACGATTTGTAATCTTATCGCCTGATATGAAAACAAGATTATAGGATTTAACAGGCGTGAAAAACATATGACCTATGTGAAGTAGCTTTCATAAAATTAAGTCAATTTTGTAAGATTTTATTAACTTTTAGTGATAAATTTCGTATTGCTAGGCAACAACTGATAAAACTATTTCCATAAATGATAAAAGGTTTCTTTTATATATAAAAATGTCATTAAAAATGACGATGAAAAAAATTACGTTTTAATAAAATCATATATTTCTCACTAGAATAGACAAATTTTACCATCAATTATTAAATTCGATCCAATAGTTTAAGGTCATACATTAATCTACATCATTCGTTCTCAAAGTGGGCGATAACGCCCCCTTGTAGTTGCTGAAGGCCTTCAGGGGGAAGCTAGAACGTCTACAGAAAACTGGGAGCGTTCAGGCGGTCTAGGTAGGCGATGGCTGATTAAATTAACAAAAGGCAAAAATTATATTTTCCTGATATTTCAAACTAAGATTAAATCGCTACTATACTAGTACAAATAATTAAAGGAACACCTATATTTTATGATAAAAAATGATTGTATTCAAACTGCTTTAATTTTGCAACCAAGAGACGAATTTTATTAGAGAATTTCTTAAAAGACGAATAAAAAAAATTAAATCTTGAATACTCTACTTTTTGACAGTATACAGATTTCAAAAATTATCAAATTAAAAAAAATCCCTAACGGCTTGCCGGAAGGAGGAGATAGATTTCACCGATGCTAAGTAGGGGATAAAAAACATTTCCACCTTAAAGTTAAGAAAAACTTCAAATTTACTCAATACGATAATGGTTGCATGTGAAAAAAAGTACACATGTTTAGCATATGACAAGCCCCATTTTCTTACAGTTCCTGCAACATTTTGGTCATTCCTTGCCCTAAGAGATGATCATATCAAAAATTGTTCCAGTCAAAAGTTTTAGGTAATGTTCAGAGAACTAATGACCACTTTAAACCGATTCGATACTCTGCCTATTAAAGGAGGTATGATTTTTTGTCTTCGAAACCCCATTTTTTCCACCCCTTGGGCCAATAGTGTGATATCCAAAATTTTTACTTAGATAAGTTTTAGGCACTTATCCAAAGAATAGTAGGAACTTTAACGAATTCGATATTTTACTTAATAAGAAAGTTATAACGATATTTTGCTTTTTCGATAAAGCTCCCCATTTCCACCCCGATGGTCCCATTTTGCTCATTAACGAAATCGAACGAGATTCTCGTTCGTTATATTTTATGTACCAATTTGAAAATGATTGGCGCAAATTTACGGCAGTTATCGTGTTCACAAGAAAGTGAAATATATACATATATAAATGTATATACAAACTTTTGAACCGACAATGGTTTTGGGGTCTGCGGGATGTGAAACGCGAAGATATTTCGAAATTTTCCGGAAGTCGAATCATGGTACCCATTACAATAGGTAGCTTTCTTATGAAATTTACCTAATACTTCTAAATATTATTAAATGTGCATTTTAATTGCTCTCATTTAAAATGTAAGTTTCAACTCAGAACTAGAATAAGCCACGTTTAAAAACAATTGCAATTGCTGTTTATTGTTACTATTATTAACAGATAATAAGTTTAAATTTTTGGGAGCGCTAGAAAAGGTTGATTCTCAATGTGGGCGATGGGCGAAAAAGTTTGAGAATCAATGATATACACTAATTAGATAGCATGAAAACAATCATAACGTTAATTTTTAAATATTACTTTTAACAAATATAATGACCCGATTATAACAATTTTTATTTTTATTATTTCAACTTTGCGTGGAAATGTCAAAGAGCATAAATTCTTTGTGAACGAACTGTAGAGCCTTATAACCTTAATAGTCATGGTTTGTTTCGTCACGCATAATTCACAATTGGCAGTCGATTGTGAAACTGTCCGAGGAATTACGAACGTAATAGTAGCGTTTGTAATAATAGTTCATTAATATACCTAATGATAGGTTTTCATGTGCTACCTACTGGAAAATTACAAATATATTGATAGATAACTTTTCCTTGTGTTATTAAATGATGCAATAAACGCCGGACGGTAAATAGAAAAGTTATTCTGAACACCTAACGTTAGGTTACGAAATGAAGTTCATAAGATATCGATAAAATATTCAAAAATAAGTACCAGGAAGTTTTTACCTGATACATATCGTTCGAAATACAATCTCATACCATTTTGCAAGCTATCTTATATTCAACCACTACCGTAAGTAAATATTTATCTCATGTCAAATTATTTAGATTGTTAAAATATATTTTTGACATGTAATATGTAACCTATATACTCGCTTATATCATACAAAAAAGAGGTACATAGATATGTTTGAATACAAACTTAATGAACTACACTATAATAGGTCATAAATTTAATTCTATTACCACTGAATAAACTGTCATTCGGTATTAACCGAATGATAGTTTTAAATAGACAACTTGCGTAATACAATGTTAACAGAACGACTGGTTAACAATCAAATGAATAAGATATAAGAAATCGATACTTGGCGAACAAAGCCAGAATCGTTTATTTTTTTATTACCATATATCTAATAAAATACTATACTACCACATTTAAAAAAAAAAACTGTAATTTCGTAGGTATAATTTCTTGTACATATTGAATAAGAATTTCGCAATTTTCTCTTTATATAGCGTTAACACAATCTTTCAACGTAGTTCATAGTCAACTAAAAATATAACAAGCATTCCACACACCGGACATACTAGAAAAAGTGAAGAATGAAATAGTTTCCGTAGCCTTTTTCACTGAGCTGTTGCATATCAGGCATGTAATGCTCATCGAAATTTAGGTACGTCTAATATTTAAACCTATGATAAGTTCATTCTGATCACGTCACAACGAATGGCTGTATAATTAATTCTTACGGAAAGCATTTCTGACAGGTGCCGCTTACCCTCAGATGCTCCCCTAATAATTTTCCTTGCAAAAATAAATAATTTTAAATTCAAAAGGTTCTGATAAATAATTTTCATTTGTATTGTTACACAATAATAGAAAAACACGCAGAATTACGTTTTAAAGAATTTTAATTATAATTAAATTTCACATTTTTCAAGTTTTAATTACGAGATAAAGTAATGTATCAGAAAAATGTTTTAATTACAATCCAATTATGCATGGACTCGTATCACCTTCGAAATAGTTCCCTTGGGAAGCCACGCAATTTTTCAAACGGGTTTCCCACTCATCACAGCAGTGTTGGAACTCAGAAATCGGAATATCCTTCTGATGGTTGGTTACAATTTTTTTTCAATGTTTTCTACTGTTCCAAAATTATGGCCTTTGAGGTGTTTTTTTAAAGTCGTGAACAGTAAAACGTTGCAGGGACTCAATTTAGGTGAATAAGGAAGTTGAGGAACTACAGGAATGTTTTCCTTTGCCAAAAACCCATTAATTGAGAGTGCAATGTGACAAGGTGCATTGTCATGATGGAGCATCCAGTGGTCTTTGATGACTGACTGGTCTCACGTGGTCAACTCTTTTCCGCAGTCTTTCAAGAATTTCTCGATAAACATATTGATTTACAGTCTGTCGTGTAGGCAAAAACTCCTTATGGACAATGTCATTACTATCGAAGAAACAAATTAGCATAGATTTATTTTTTGATGCTCTTTTTGCGTTTTTGGGACGTGGTGAGTTTGAAGCGTGTCACACCTTGCTGTGGCATTTTTATTTCTGAGTCGTACTCAAATATCCAAGATTCACCACCAGTAATAACATTTTTTAGAAAATCAGTATCAGTTTCAATTCGCCCCAGAAGACCGCGGCACACTTCCACCCTGTTGTTTTACTGTTCAACAGTGAGGTATTTTGGGGCCAATTTTGCACAAATTTTTTCATGTCCAATTCGTTTGTTAAAATTTTATGAATTGTGGTATAGTTCAAATTCAATGGTTCTGCAATGGACCGGCAATCGCCGGTCGTACCATATCAAGTCTCTTATTCGCTCAATACTGTCGTCACTTTTTGACATTAACGGTCTTGCAGAACGTGGATCGTCCGCAACTGATTCCCGGCCATTTGAAAATGCTTCAAACCACCTAAAAACTTGGGCCCGTGACAGATCGTCATACCCATACGCCCTTTTCAATTTTGAAAACGTTTCTGTAGCATTCTCACTGAGTTTAACACAAAACTTGATTGCACAACTTTGCTCATCATAATTAATTACACTCATTTTTGTAACCCACAACAAAAACTCGTTTCACGAAAAATTTGTTTACGTCTCAAGTGGCAACCATAGACTAAAAATATTAATATCTAAATAAATTAGTTCATATAATCATACACTTACTGGTAACTTTACAATGTTGCCACTTTGGGTGCCAAAAAAAAAAAAAATTAGTCTCATTACTTTATTTGCAGACCTTGTATCTAATTCATAATTATGAACAAACTTTGATTTGGGGAAAAAAGATTCTAACTCGCAATAAAACCTTTAGAGCGGTCAAGTGAAAGCCATTTTCTGATCACTGCTCTAACAGACCAGCCTACTATCTTTCTATCTTTCTCAAAGGTGATGAGGATGTTAATTAGATATCATTGCCTATATATTATTAGTGTAATTCGATCACCCGTTTCAATTAATAACACTACCATAGGACATGTGGCCTATGACTTGAGGAGAACAGCACGTAAGGCACAATAGGTTCGTTTCAAATAATATACATCCAAACTGTAAATTCGTCTACCCGTTTTCAAGATTGTATAAGTAACTACAGAAAGAAAGTAAACTTAAAAAAAAAATTGAACGAGCGAATAATGCAAAACACCAAACAATTCTGTAGATTATATACAAGTAAACAGACGTATGATGTGCAATAATGAAAACACGCCCCCTTCACTTTCACAGAATATTTACTGAATAAAAATTAAAAAATACATAACCACAACAGTTCAGTTTCCGAACTTAAAAATAGAAAAGAGAAACAAAGTAATTCTTCGGTTGAAAATTTAGCGTGAGAATGTATAATTAGAAACGTGTCATGTATACGAATTACCACATAAAAAGAACAACCAAAATTATTTTCGCTCACTGATTTACTCTTTCAACCAAACGCCACCAACATACGCGCGCGCGCGAGTTAATAAAATAATAAATGTATGAGAAAAAAGAGATAACAGGAAGTTGCACAGTTTCTATTTCCGGACACAAAGAAATTGCTTATGAGCACGCTATATGTAATTGCATCAATAACACGAGAAATAGTAGAAATAATAAGAAATAAATACCATTATATGAGTAATATTTCATAGACAAAAAAATAGGTCGGTTAATCGTAATTTGCTTTTTTTAAACAGCTTTTTCAATATAGTTTATTTTTTTTTTTTTTATAGTTCTCAATGCAAATTAAACTTCTCTTTTAAATGAATATACGAGGTCAAGTCAAAAAGAAAAGTGAAATTCAAAAAAAATTAATATATTTATTCGTAGTTACAGAAATGATACATGCATAATTTCCAACATAATCCTCTCCTACTTCTACGCAATTGGTCCATCTTTTAACGTGCTTTTGAATTCCTTACTTGAAGAAAGTTTTCGGTCTGGTGTTCAGAAAACTTTCACCGCTTCTATGGCCTATTCATCACATCGTTCATGATTCCCTCGCAACTCTTCTTTTAATGGGCCATAAAGATGAAAATTGCTTAGAGCCCGGTCGGGACTGTAAGAAGGTGGTCCAGCAGCTCAAAACCCGGATCATGAAGGCAAAGGATTGTTTTTTTGGGCGTATGAGGTCGAGCCTCATACGCCTGTAGAAAATGTACCAGGTCTTTTGAATTTGATTTTTTGTTTCAGTAAACGCAGTAGCACACAATAGTCTTCACTGTTTACTTATTGGCCTTCAGGTGTGAAGTAAATCAAAAGTGAACCTTCCATATCCCAGACACACCTTTCCTGCAGACACCTGAATTTTGAACTTTTTTGCTGTGGGAGATGAAGGATGTTTCCAAACTAAACTTTATCGCTTGATCGCGGGTTCAAAGTAATGGACTCATTTCTCATCAACGGTTATTATTCGCTTAAGAAATGAGTCTCGTTCATCTTCATAACGTTTTAAAAGACTGAGAAATTTTAAAACGATTCTCTTTGTGGATGCTGGTCAATTGACGTAGAACCCAGCGTACACAGACTTTTCGAAAGTTTAAAGAATCATGGATGATTGAAAATGCTGAGCAACAACTAATTTTCAATTCACTTGCAATGTCATCAACTGTAATTCGTTGATTACCGAGAATCATTTGTTTAACCGCTTCAATTTTATTATCAATATTTGAAGTGAAAGGTCGCTGTTTATCACATAGAGAAATCCTACCATTTTTAAAGCAATCAATCCATTCGTAGATCTTGCTTCCACTCAAACAACTCTCTCCATATTGCTACTGCATTCGACGAATAATCTCTGCTGGTTTCAACCCTTCTGAACTGAGGAAATGTATCACTGCTCGCATTTCTTTTTTGGTGCAATCAGAAACGGAACACTCATTTTAAACAGACTTTTAAAGACAATCACAAATAGCTAACAATGAAACAATACTTTCAATGAACAACTGATAGAGGTTATGAGTTATAACACAACAATCATTGCTGCCATACATGTGATTGGGAGGGAAATCAAAATTTCCCTTTACTTTTTGATTTACTCTCGTAAAACCGATATAACTTGTGATTAAATTACTTTGTTTTTTTAATAAATCAAAATGACAACTCCAAAAAAATAAGCTTTTTGTGTTTATTAATAAAATTCACTTTTTGTTTTGTAGAGTTATTCTAGTGGTGTTTTTCCCCGCATTACCTACGGGGAAGATAATTTAAACGTAAAATTATCTGATCTATTTAGCAATCTCAAGGTTTTAAATATGTTTATCTAATAATTTCTTGGTTTTGGGGTATTACACCGTAAGATAGAAAGCTTCAATGGTCACTATACTATTCAAAGTATTATCTATTTAAACTTCAAGACAATTAGTGGTAAAAAGTTTGTGGAAAAAACTTAATACACACTCCCATATTTCAAACAACCTCAAATCACAATCGGTTGTATACACTGCATTTCTTATTATATTTATCAACAGACAAATACCATGTACTTTGCTTTTTTCTTAAACATCTTTTCCATATTGGGTTTTATAGCTTAATTTTTTTTATAATTTTACCCGCTCTTAAAATATAATTAAGAAATAATTAATAAAATGAAAAAATTTACTAAAAAAAAAAGGCTATAAAAAGTAAAACTTCTTTTTAATTTCAACCAGAATGTTTGAAATGCTAATTACAACAAAAACCGTTCTCATGTTTTCAGTGAACAAACTTGAGATTAAAAGGTTATAAAAATATTTTGAGAAAACATTAAAAAAATTTGTTTATTCAGGTTTATCAATTTAAAAACTCCCTTTACGCAGGAAGGCGGAGATAGATTTCACCGATGCTAAGTAGGGGATAAAAAATATTTCTACTTTAAAGTCAAGAAAAGCTTTCAAATTTACTCAATACGACAATGGTTGCATGTGAAAAAAAGTTTCACATGTTTAGCATACGACAGGCCCCATCTTCTTACAATTCCTGCAATATTTTGGTTATCCCTTGCCGTAAGGGTTGGTCATTTCAAAAATTGATGCAGACAAAAGTTTTAGGTAATGTTTAGAGGACTAATGACCACTTTAAACCGGTTCGATACTGTGCCTATTAAAGAGGTATGATTTTTTTATATCTTCGAAACCCTTTTTTCCACCCCCTGGAGCCAATGGTTGGTGATATCAAAAGACTTTATTTAGATAAGTTTATACTTATACTTACAGCCCTTATCCAAAGAATACTAGGAACTTTAAACGAATTCGATATTTTTCTTAATAAGAAAGTTATAGCGATATTTTGGTTTTTCGAAAAAGCCCCCCATTTCCACCTTCATGGTCCGATTTTGCCCATTAAAGAACCTAACCGAGATTTTGGGTCGTTATATTTTACGTATCAATTTGAAAGTGATTGGCGCAAAATTACAGTAGTTACCGAATTCACAAGAAAGTGAAATATATATTATATATATATATATATATATATATAAACTTTTGAACTGACGGTGGTTTTGGGATCTGGGGGATGTGCAACGCAAAGATATGTCGAAATTTTCTGGAAGTCGAATCATGCTGCTCATTAAAATAGGTAGCTTTCTTATAAAAGCTACCTAAAAAAAAAAAATATAGGCTATATTCTTACATTTATGTTTTATGTATAGTAAGTTTTAAATACACTGCTTATATTCATTGCGGTTGTTAGTTCAATTGTGGCTGTGCGCAACTATGTAATAATTAAATTATATACAATAGAATTATACAGTTACATTGATTTAACTGATTATTGTATCATATAATTCATATAATATATATCTATATTTAATTTGGTTATTGAACAGTTGCGCGCACAGCGATTATTTTACATTTTATTACATACGCTCCAAATTTTCAGCATACCCTTGATAAAATTTCTGGATGCTCCTGTGCATTCTCCCGAATATTATTAAACTCTGTACATAACATAAATGTAAAATAAATACAATCCTGCAAAATAAAAAAATACAAAACGTAATGTAAATAAAAAATAAAATAATTTTTCATGTTAATAATCTGAAAACCATCTGAAGAATGTTGATTAATCCTACTGGACAATAAAATGACACAATACATTAATTAAACATTATCTATTATGCAGTTGAAAGAAAATTTATTTAACAATAAATATGATGAATTGTAATTACCGTGAAGATTTGTCTATAAATTATACTTTCACAAATTTTTACCGTCCCTTTTTAATGCAATATGCCTACCAGCCACAAATGGATAGCAAAATGTTCAAGTTCATTCCTTTCAGTTACCTCTTTCCAAAATTAAAAAATAAAAATTCCTTTTTTTCTTAGCCGCAAAAACCAACGTTTGCCCTCAAAAAATAAAATTACGCAAAAAAAATTGTTAATTAACTTCCAGTAAAAAACATACAGCCAGTTACATTGCAAGCGAGAGTTATTTCAATGATAGAAATAAAAACACTCTACAACGGAGGAATATATTATTCAACTGTAAAATAAGGAAGTCGAGGAAAATTCCTATAATGAAAGCAGGAAAATATTCGTACATCACTTCAAATAAAAATAGCAATAGATTACAAGAGATTACGAGTAATATTAAATAAACATAAAATTATGTACAAAATAATAAAAATTGGAACCAAGCTTTAGTTTTGTTATCATATTTCTTAATCACAATTTCCACAAAACATTAGACCTCCAATAAAATCGATTCCTACCTAAATGACAAACATAATTTTTGTAAATATATTACCTATAGAAAAACCTGATATGGACACCACATGACGTGTCCTTGTACGACTATTGAATTACATATACACATTCTTTTAAAATGAAAAGTACATAAAATTTTATTTCATTAATAACTTCTGATATTTTTTCATAAGTTTTTTCTTTTATTGTTATTATTGAATTATTATTTATTGTTTTGTTTTTTTTTTACAATCAAAGGTTAATAATATTAATAAATCAAAATATTTAAATTAAAAAAGAGAACAAGAAGTATAATTCGAACCGATGTGCCTTCCCCTTGTAAGATCCAAATATTTCATTAATTAAAATTTTATTTGGCTATAACTCTGGAACCAATTAATATAAGTACCATTTATGATATATCGTTGAAAAGCTCTCAATGAGGGCTTATTACTGCAGTTAAAAAAAAGTCCAAACTCCATATTTTCTTTGGATTTTTGGCTATTATGGACACTTTATGTCAAGTCGATTGTAGTCAAAAGGGGAGGTGCACAACAAAATGTTACAACAGTCCTAAATCCAAAATTTCAACATCCTACGACTAAGTTACGCGAGATACATACGTACGTACAGACGTCACGCCGAAACTAGTCAAAATGAATTCAGGGATGGTCAAAATGGATAGTTCCGTTGAAATCTGAAACCGAAATTTTTCGCGATTACAGTACTTCCTTTACTTCGTACAAGGAAGTAAAATAGTAGAAAATTATTGACAGAAAATGAATACAACTTAGCAAACATTTAATCTGACATTGGATAATATTCACGTCTGTAATGGAACATAAAACTAAAAACTGGCTGCGAGTTTAATTATTATTAATGTTATGCAAGTTAACACCCATATCCGTAACGACTGAATGCGACCTGAAGAGTCACAAGTCGCTTCCAAAAACTACATAGCCATTATTAATTATAATATGCATCCATTGCCAAATTTATTAGGGGAAAAGAGGAGTGAACTAGTTTTTCATTTTCTACTTTGAACCAAAACCCAGTTGTACATCAGTATGCCGACTCAACCAAAATCGTTTTACATGTGACACTTACCCTCACTCAGTTCACCACAAAGACTGGCCGTATAGTGAAAAAACTAAAAATTTAAAATAGTTCTCTACACCTGCAGACGATATAACGGTCAAGCCAACCGGGATGGTCTGTAGTGGTTAACTTTACATCGCAAGTCAATTTCGAAGTCGAGAGTTTTAAAATTCAAATCCTAGTAAAGGCAGTTACTTTTATACGGATTTGAATACTAGATCGTGGATACCGGTGTTCTTTGTTGGTTGGGTTTCAATTAACCAAACGATTACAGGAATAATCGACCTGAGACTGTACAAGACTGCACTTCATTCTCATTCATACAGACCGTTCTCTGAAGTAATACCTAAGGTTCCGGAGGCTAAACAGAAAAATAGAGAGATATAAAAGTACTTTTCTATATTATAATATTAAAGAAAAAATGATACGCGGACACCATCAAAATACAGAGCGAGTAAGCTGAAAAGGATTTATTTGTCGTTGATTATGAGTAATTCTATCTATTCTTTTAAGTTAATCATCAGCGATCTGCGAGATTTGCAATCTGTCTTAAGTTATTCGCAACTGAAGGTCCACTAGTATTACACAACCGATGAAATTTCGTAAATACAAGTGGTTAAATAAATAAATTTAAAAGGTTCATAAATAAATTTTTTTGAATTTTGTTTTATAAACAATTCTTTGTTTTCTTTTGGATTTCTTTTTAAGCTTAACAAATTTATTTAGGTAAAATTTTCTCTAAATCTAACACACCCTCAATAAACGCTAAAATACAAACAAGAGATTTTCAAAAATTCTTTCTACAATTTACATCCGGGGTCAGTTAAAAAAAAGAAGATTTTTTGATAGTTCTATATATGAATCATAAACTTTAAACCATATTTGAAAAATATTTAAACCGAAGAGATAGAGAAAGATAAAAAAACATATTTCATCAGCGAAAAATCGCTGATTTTTCAGAGGAGAAATATTTTATCCAAATTTGAATCAATCCTGATATAAAGTCAAAAGCAATGATACGAACATACGAGGTCTGTAAATTAAGTACTGAGACTGGTTCAGAAAACGTTTTATTTGCAATCCAATTATAAATGGACTCATCATTTTCGAAACAATTCCCTTGGGAAGCCCAACGGTTTTCCCACTTTTCATAGCAATTTTGGAACTCAGAAACCTGAATATCCTTGAGATGGTCGGTTACAATTTTTTTATGTTTCCTACTGTTCAAAAAGGGTGCCTTTTGAGGTGTTATTTTAAAGTCGGGAACAGGAAAAACTACAGGAATGTTTTTCCTTGCCAAAAAACTCATTAATTGAGAGTGCAGTGTGACAAAGTCCACTGTCATGACGCAGCATCCAGTTGTCTGTGACGGCTAGTCTCACGCGGACAACTCTTTTCCTCAGTCTTTCAAGAATTTCTCGGTACACATATTGATTTACAGTCTGTCCTGTAGGCAAAAACTCCTTATGGACAATGCCATTACTGTCGAAGAAACAAATTAGCATGGTTTTGATTTTTGATTTGGTCACTTTTGCTTTTTTGGGACCTGGTGAGTTTGAAGTATGCCACTCCTTGCTCTGGCATTTTGTTTCTGGATCGTAATCAAATATCCAAGATTCATCACCAGCAATAACATTTTTTTAGAAAATCAGGGTCAGTAATACAAAACTTGATTGCAGAACTTTGCTCATAATTAGTATCACTAATTTTGTAACGCATAACAAAAACTCGTTTCACGAAAAGTTTTTTACGTCTCACCTGGCAACAATAGACTAAAAATATTAATACCTAATGTAAATCAGCTGTTCATAGAACCATATGTTTACCAGTAACTTTACAGTGTTGCCACTTTGGCTGCCAAAAAACTAGTCATTACTTTATTTACGGACCTCGTACTTTTTTTTAAATTTAGATGAACTAATTGGATCCTAATGATTTTGGAAATACTGGATACGCCATTTCTGACATGATCACCATCATACTTTCCCCTATAATATAACTATTGAGATATTTTATAAATTTATAAAATTTTATAATTTTTTTGATAAAATATATAAAGCCTACAATCTAAAAACAGCATACACCACTAACAATAAAATAATGCATTTTATAAAGAATAACGATCATGCTAAAATAGTAAACTCCAAAAATAAAAATATCTTAGATAAACAATGGGTCTATAGCATGAAATGTGAAGACTGCCATTTACAATGTATAGGTATGACCAACCGTTCTTTTTTTACTATTAGAGCCAAAGAGCATATTAACAACATAAAGAAAGGCTATTTGGATACATAAAATTATGCTAGACATATATTACAAAATAAACACAAGTATTATCCCGATAATTTTATTAAAATATTAGATATTTCGAACGACTTTTATAAAACCAGTTTCCTCACAAAATTCAATGCATACTATTATGCAATAATTTAATCAATGAACAAACCAGATTCGATGACAATATTTTATTCAAACAAATAATTAATAATTATCAAGCTAACTAACCTGTCTCTCTCCAACCATTAGTATTTATAACTGCGAATTTCTTACATAACAGACATGACTAACTTTATACTATGACGACCAGTTGTTGTGATTTTAACATTTTATAAATTTACATTCTACATTCTTTAATTCTTATGATCTCAAATTGAAGAGTAAATATTCCTGAAGATGGTCAAATGACCGAAAGTGCTCGAAAAGAACGCGGACGAATTGTTAGTAAAATTGAATCTCATTTTATTTTATCTTATATATATATGAATATTTGTTTCTTTATCCCGTACGCGTTCCTGTACAATACATCCGATTGCGAAGAAACTTTGGCAAGTTGTTCTGCGTACGCCCGCGAAGGTTTCTGAATTACATTGGACCCACTAGCTGGCACTAGGGTCGAGATATTTCGAAAAAATTGTATTTATGGTCCGATTTGGCTCATATTCACCATATGTGTTAGTTACATGGAAAGAAATACCTCTGTAAAACGTGGACTCGCTTGATGGGGTTGGGATTGAAATATTGGGAAAAATTGCATTTATGGCTCATATTCAGAATATATATTAATTACGTGAAAAGAAACATTTTTGAAAAAACTATACCCGCTAGGTAGCGCCGGTGTCGAGATATTTAAAAACCAAACATATACACAAACAGACTTTCTTCTATATACATAAAAGGCAATGTTCGTATGTGTATCTGCTACAGACTAAAAAACTATTGGACCGATTTACCCGCGGGGGAAAAAGGGGAAAAGGAAAAAAAGAAAATGGAAAACGGGAAAAGGGGGAAATGAAAAAGAAAAGGAGGATAGGGTAAAAGGGAGGAGGGATGTACGGGAAAGGGAAAAGGGGAGAAAGGGAAAAAGTGAAAGTTTAAATTTTATGAAGTTCCGTAATGTTCAGTTTTTTAATGTTTTATCAAACTCTCAATTGTGTTCATTTAATCTACACACACACACACACACACACACACACACACACACACACACACATATATATATATATATATATATATATATACACACACACACTCAAATCTAATAACAGCGAAGCATTACCGGATCTGCTAGTTTATATATAAACATTCTAGATATATTCACCAGGAAAAATCAGAAAGAAAGCCTAGAAGTTATTTAATGTAATGATACATTCATTTTAACAGGAATTAAAAGATCAGTTGTAGTGATAAACTGAAACTGCAAACGATTATTTCAATATGTTATTAATGTAGAATTAACAATAAGATAGAAATAAAATAGAACTTATAAACGGTTACAAAAGTGAAATTTCATAGTTCTTTTAGTATTGTATGCTTTCATAACAAAGGAAAGAAATGTTAATACACACAATAAAAGTAAACGACACATGTGTAACAAATCCCAGCACGGGAACACACACAAAATGAATAGATGCTAAAGGGGACAGAGAGAGATAGTAAATGTAAGTGGGAAAACGAGAAGAGGATCAGAAAAATGAAAGAGAACTCACTAACTTTCTAATTATGCCACGTAACAAGTAATAAACCACAATAATATAAATGATTACAATTATAATAAAAACGAGATGACAATAAAGGTTTAATGTACAATTAAGTTTGAATTGCTTAGTACAGACAAAACAAATAACGTACAGGATAAATATACCATCAATCAAAAACAAACAATACATTCCTGTAGAAGTTAACCGAATTCGGTAATAAATCGTCATATGGAGTAAACAGAAAATAATTAATTAAACTAAAACAATAAAATCTCAATGTTATCCTCCGTAACATAGAAATAGAAACAATAGGAACAAGAATTAGAAAAAAAAACTCATGATATTGGAAAAAATTGCGGAACACATCACATCGTTAAAAAAAATCTGATGTGGACACCACATGACTTCCGTGTACGCCTTTTAAATTACATACTCCTTTTTTTTTTTTTAAGAAAAGTACATAAAATTTTATTTCATTATCTTCTGATATTTTTTCATACTTTTTTGTTTTGGACTATCGAAGTACCTGAGAAAAAAAATTCGAAACTTTTGAAATGTGGTACTATTGGAAAATGTTAAAAATCAGATGGGTGAATAAAGTGACAAATGAAAAGTTGTTGCAGCAAATCGATGAAGAAAGAAGCTTTTAGAAAAATGTAATTAAAAGAAGAGACATACTTATAGGCCACATATTAAGACATCCTGGAATAGTCGCTTTAATATTGGAGGGACAGGTAGAAGGAAAAAATTGTGCAGGCAGGCAACGTTTGGAATAAGTAAAACAAATTGTTAGGGATGTAGGAGTTGTACCGAAATGAAACGACTATCATTAGATAGGGAATATTGGAGAGCTGCATCAAACTAGTCGAATGACTGAAGACAAAAAAAAACTTTACTTTTTATTGTTATTATTGAATTATTTATCGTAAAACGTATTTACAATCACCGGTTAATAATTATTAATAAATCAATATATTTAAATTAAAAAAAAAGTTAAAAAAAAAAGGAAATGAAGTCTGATTCAAACTAGTGTGCCTTTCCTTGTAAGATCCAAATATTTCATTTCTGAAACTTTTATTTGGCTGTAACTCTGGAACCAATGAAAATAAGTACTACTTACGATATATCGTTGAAAAGCACTCAATGAGGGCATATTAGTACAGTTAAGTAAAAGTCAAAAATCCAAATTAATTTGGATTTTTGGTTACTTGACCAAAAGTGTCCAAACTTTTGGTCAAGTTGATTGCAATCAAAAGGAGAGGTGCACAACTAGATGTTTCAACAGTCCTAAATCCAAAATTCTACGGCGTCGTTTTTGAGTTTTGAGAGATACAAACGTCACGCCGAAACTAGTCAAAATGGATTAAGGGCAAAATGGATATTTCCGTTGAAATTTGAAAACCGAAAATTTTCGCGATTACAATACTTCGTTGTCGCACAAGTAAGTAAAAACTGCAGGAACACGTCACATCGTTAAAATAAAAGTTCGCGAAAGTTTTACTTTCATAATCCGCGTAAATTTCGGAAAATAAAAAATTGCAATGCATCATCATACCGATAAACGAAAACAGATAGTATACCTAGATGACTCAAAACTCTGATTTAGTCAATTAAATACAATTCCCCTATTTTAGACTTTACACTGTCTATCTACTGTCGACAATCGATACCTACTGTACGCACTAACGCAATCTATTTTCACCAACAGAAAGAGGTATATTAATTTATTTTACAATATCTCTCTCTCAATCTCTCTTTCTCTTTTTTTTCGGTGGTTCAGTCTCCGGAAGCAGTGTAAGGTATTATTTCAAAGGATGAATGAAGATGATATGTATGAATGTAAGTGAAGTGTAGTCTTGTACAGTTTCAAGTCGACCGTTTCTGAGATGTGTGATTAATTGAAACCCAACCACCAAAGAACACCAGTATCCACAATCTAGTGGATCAAGTCCGTATAAAAGTGACTGCCTGTACTAGGATTTGAATCTAAGAACTCTCGAGTATGTTCTCGAGTAATTCTCTAAGAGTAATGATGATCGCTATAAATCACTATCTATGGTGAAGAGAATTAAGTTTTCGCTTATAGGGCTGAATATCACTTGTACTTCAGTAGGTGAGATGTGGCGAATGCCAAACAATCTTTTTGGCTCGGTTTAAAGGCAACTCGAAACCACTTTATCGTCATTTTATTAATAAGCATAGTGTGGAATTTGTTTAGTTCGATTGTTGAGGACAAGTATGCCTTTTTAAATTTAACTTGTTTTCATCAAGTCTCCTATAATCTTTACAGCTATGCGACTATACAGTTTATGGATTTTGAGTTTTTTTCCTATTGTGTCAGGTAACGATTGGAAATCTCAGTGACGCTATCACTGGATCAATATTTCTGTCGTTTCTACGTTTTGGCAATAAATTTGCGGTTAAAAGTATCTAGTAACAGACCGAGGGCTCATCTAGATGGGCCTATAATCACACCCTACATCGATTAAAACTGTAGGGGAAAAAGAAGACTACAATTGCTACCGGTAGGCTATATACGGTAAAAGTAATCGCAGTAGGCAGTGTTGGATCTATCCCCAATGGTCTTGTCTTCTCCTAGGTGTTGTAGGTAGATAATAAAGAAATATTCTTTACTTAGTTCACCATGTTACATTTACTTGAAAATAAACCTCATCTCGGATGATACTGAATGTACTATATATATAATCCCGACGAAACATAGAACAATGATTTCTGTCTTGAGAAATTGCACGTGTATATATATATTGGTGTTTTTTTAAGTGAAGAATCTTAATCTTATCGTAATGATTAAGATAAGATCGTTATTTTTATGGTAATGTAGAACAGTTTACACCGTAAATTTTTAATTTGAGTATTTTTACTAGAACATGATTTAAGATGCTAAATGAATGCATTATACAAAGTGTATCACGACGTTCTCCCAAGACTTTGATAATTATCGTGAAAATAATGGAAAAAGTACATATAAACATTTATCCTAAAATGCATCGTTTGCAAGTTACGGCTAGTGAAAGAATTCGCAAAGATTTCAGCTACCACAGTAAAATGAGTTCGTACTGTAATTTTCAGAAACTTAATTAAGGGGCTGAATTAGTGATTTATTATCATTTTTGACGCGAAAAATCTAATAAATAAATCCCACAACCGTATCTTCTTTAGGACCAAATTGCTCATTTTTCGTCTATACGTCCTGCCGATTCTAACATATGCTTACCCGGTATGAGGAGCTTTGTTGAACTCTACGCTTCAAAAGAAATTAGAAGCGGTCCAAAACAAAGCGTTGCAGACGATATTTGGAGCACCGTGGTTCATCAGAAACGTCACTCTTCGCTGCGATGCGGGTGTACTCTTACCGTATCCGAGGTGGGGGTGGCGCAGGCACGCAGACTGTTCTGGAGAGCGGCCATGTCCGAACATGGCCATCTCCGGGACATCTGCCGAGAGGAACCTACTCCACAGGGTAAAAGAAAACGGCCTCATGGCGTATTAAACGAACCACCGTGAAGAGGCGGTACGAGAACCAAAAAAATGACAGACCAGGCTTAGGAGCCTCTATATTGCGTAACCTATAAATGAAAACCGCGCGAAAATTCCGGCCGCGAAAGTGACCGTTTTCACAATTAAATTTTCTTAAAACTATAAAAACCTAGACAACACTCCACACCGTCCCACCAAGAGGCCGCAATTTAATTCAGTCAATATATGCGACTTCTTCCGAAGAAGGAGGCGCACTGCTCCCTCCAAATAAGTAGGGCCCCGATAGGTGTATTCCTGCTAGCCCATAAGGTGCTGGTACCGAAAGGACTTCAGCGAATGGAATGATAGGGAATCACGCCGGGAGTACTGAGCTCAAAAGCTTAGTCTCCGACGGTCAGACCCAGTAAATAAATTTCTCGCTGGTCCATACGGATAGGAACGCAAATTACCAAATCCGTCCGTAAATAAAACTTAAAATTTATAACCGCCACTAAATAACAGATGATACCCGCCCGATAGTAGAAACATACAGCAGCAAGGGACATAGTCCAGGCTCTGCGATCTGTAGGAAGAAATATTGAAACTCCCGCCATTCTTGCATCCGTTCCCCAGTAGAATATGAAATACATTTTTCAAATCACAGGATTCCAGATGGGAAAACAATTAGCGCGACTTTTCGAAATCTTCGGGAAACAGGTTCACAACCTGTATTCCTACCAGCTATGAACGATCTTTCCAACAAGACGCTGTTATTGATGAAATTATTATCGATGCAGTTCAGCGCAGTCCAGGCGTCAATACCCAACTTCTTTCTAAGCGGATCGGAGTTTCGCATTCGATGGCTTGGAAGACACTTAAAACGAATTTTTTTATGTATAAATAAAATAAACTGAAATTCAACCTTGCTAACAATTCGTCCGTTTTTTTTTTTTTCAAGTACTTTCGGTCATTCGACCATCATCAGGAAAACCTGATAAGAATAAAACAAGTTTTATCCTTATCGAAACAGCCAATTCCAACATCTATACCCAGATCCGTCCACAAGACGGTCCGCTTTGCTTGCAGTTCTGCAACTGGTGGAATATAAATCGACAACTCTACAAGTATATTTTTTTTATTTTTTGTTTTTACTGATGATTCAAATTTCACTCAAGATAGCGTCAACTTACGCAATGAGCATACATAAGCAGAAGTAAATCCTCATGAATAGGTGGAAGGCAATTTACAACACCGATTTAGCTAATGTATAGTGCGGCCTTCTTCGCAGTCAGCTGTTTGGAGCGTTCATATTACATGGCCGCTTAAATGATGAGATCTACTTGCACATTCTTCAAGAATTGCACCAGCTGCTTGAAGATGTTCCTTTAGCACTGAGACGTAAAATATATTTTCCGCACGATGGCGAACCTCCCCGCTTTTCTTATGCAGTTTGCACTCGCATAAACCATTTCAGTGAAAAATTGAATCGGTCGTAGAGGTCTACATTCCTGGCCACCAAGATCACCTGATCTAACAGCTTTATATTTTTGCGTATGAGGATGGATGAAAAATATTGTATACAACACAAAAATACATTCTCGTGAGGAATTAATCTTCCGCGTTATGGATGCGGCTGAGCAAATTAGGACAGCCCTGAAGAACTAAAAAAAAACAGCAACAAAAGTAGTACAAAAGCGTGCCAACAAATATGTTGAAAATGGCGGGCTCATTTTTGAGCATTTATTATAAACTGTTATGTATAATACAATTTGGTCTAGTGTACCGTTTCTAAATAAAATTCGAATTTTTCTAATCTTTCTTTATTTTATTCAACTTCAACTTATCTTACACCATTTTGTTCAGAATTAACTCTATACAGATATTTTTTAAAAGTTTCATGAGTTCATTACCCATTTAACAAAGTTATTTTACGTCAAAAATAAAAAACAGGTTTTACCCCCAATTTATTGGTTTTCTCCGCAGATTTCTCAAAACCTACAAAAAGACACGGTTCTATTTTATTCAATTTTTCACGTCAAAAACCATAAGAAATCACTAATTCTATCCCTTAATTAACGTCCTAAAAATTTCAGTACGACCTCATTTCACAGGGGTAACTGAAATCCGAGCAAATTCATCACTAGCCGTAACTTGCAAACCAAGCATTTTAGAATATTTGTTTATTTGAGCTTTTTCCATTATTTTAACGAGTAGTTATAAAAGTTCCGGAAGAATCTCGTGAAATACTCTATATAAATAAATCGTAACTTCTTTTCATTGTCAGTATTTTGCTTACCTGTAAACAGGTAACAACCGTTGAATCTCATAAATTTGACTAATTTATTTTGAATGTTAATTTGAAATTTAAAATTCATTTACAATTTTTTCTGAACTGAATTTAGGTAAATCAGTACATAACAGATCCTAATGTTATTTGGTTAGAGCCTCCATAGTTAAATTAACTGATTTTATAAAAATTAGTATTTAATTATATTATTTTCTTTAAAAAGATCCGAAAAAAGATTTTACATACGACTTTTATGGTTTACACGAGTTTACTATGCACTGCAATTCATCAAGTAAAAAGAAGAGAACAAACATAAATTCTCGATACAAGCATCAATGTAGACCGTAGCAGAGCGTGTGTTAAGAACAACAAAACTGTTTTACTCTCATTCCCAGAGAACATCCGTGCGTGACGTATTAAAAGGCAAATACAACAGTGTTCATGTCTTGGATATACAAATACTCACGATTACAACAAAACATACAGAAAATTGCAAACAAACATATCACGGATTACCGACCATTTGTAAAACGATTGAATCCCATCCTCATCATGTGGGAGGGTATTGTTACTAGTTTTAATATAACAACAGAAGTCCTAAGAAAAATGAACCTTTAAAGTTTCATTTGGCATTCCAAAACAATAATATAGAGTATAATTGTTTTTACGATAGGTAAAAATAACAGATAATGATAGTACATTACTGATACGATGTTAACACTAGGCCGAACAAAACTCACATGAACATTTTTTTCGTGATTTCAAAATATAGGAGAGTAAAATGTAACATTTAAGTATCTTACAAAGATTTAAAATATATATAAATGAAACCTCTACCGTGGATTTGCTTTAAGACATTCGATCTGAAAGTGGGCGATAAGGTCCTCTTGTGGGTGCTAGAGGCCTTCAAGGTGGCGGAAAAATGCCACACAAAATTGGGGGCGTTCAAGCGGTCTAGGAAAGTGAAGGCAAGGCGGATTAAAAATAAAATTCCATTCGGCATGCTGGAAGGCGGAAGTAGATTTCGCCGCTGCTAAGTAGGGGATAAAAAAGATTTCCACCTTAAAGTTAAGAGAAACTTCAAATTTACTCAATACGACAAAGGTTGCATGTGAAAAAAGTTTCACATGTTTAACATCGACAAGCCCCCTCTTCTTACAATTCCGGCAATATTTTAGTCATCCCTTGCCGTAAGGGTTGGTCATATCAAAAATTGTTTCAGACAAATGTTTTAGGTAATGTTTACAGGACTAACGACCACTTTAAACCGATTCGATACTGTGCCTATTAAAAGAGGTATGATTTTTTTTGTCTTCGAAACCCCACTTTTCCACGCCCTGAGCCAATGGTTGGTAATATCAAAAAACTTTACGTAGATAGTTTTTAGGCCGTTATTTAAAGAATAGTTGGAAGTTTAAACGAATTCGATATTTTACTTAATAGGAAATTTATAGCGATTTTTTTTTTTCGAAAACGCCCTTCCATTTCCACGGTCCGATTTTGCCCAATAACAAACTCGACCGAGATTTTGGATCGTTATATTTTATGTATAAATTCGAAAAGGATTGGCGTAAAATTACAGCAGTTATCGTGTCGAAAAGAAAGTGACATATATAGATATATATAATAAATGTACGAGTATGTATAAACTTTTGAACTGACGGTGGTTTTGGGGGTCTGGGGATATGAAACGCGAAGATATGTCGAAATTTTCCGGAAGTCGAATATCTATTAAAATAGGTAGGTTTCTTATGAAACCTACCCAAAAGGCAAAAATTATGTTTTCCTGATATTTCAAACTAAAATAATTAAATACCTTACTACACTAGTAATATTTTATGTTAAAAAAAACGATTGTATTGTAACTACTTTAACTTTGCAACTGAGAAGCTTAGAGAGAGACGTAGAGAATACTCTACTTTCGGACACTATACTTAGATTTCAAAAATCATCAAATTAAAAAAAAAAAAAAAACAGTAAAAAGAAATTTTTTTAAAATTTCTATGTTTTTCTTCGTGTTTGTTGAAGCGCAGTGAAACCCATGCGCTCGATCAAACACGAGTGCATGGTGTTTGCAGTTTACTGAAAATGTTTTTCAGTAAACTGCATTAAAATCGTTTAAAAGCTTAAGACTTTAGCTTTAATTAATTATTTTGTACGTCTTTCTACGATTTTTCTGAACCGAAATATTCCACTTTAAAGAGAAAAGCCCACTTTTGTCTTTAATTCTGCATATCTCCCGATCTAATGTATTGATATTGTTGACTATTTGTTATTATTGGCTGTTACTATTAACTGTTTTTGTTAAATAATTACATATACAATAACTTTCCAAATATTTTTAAATATGCGTTTTAGTTGCTCTCATGTAAAATGTAAGTTTCAACTACTCAGAAACAGAATATGCCACCTTTAAAAAACAATAATTGCAACTGCTGTTTTTTAATTATCATTTTTAACAGATGGTAAGTTTAAAAAGTTTGAGGGGCGCTAGAAAATTTTTAATTCTCAATGTAGGCGGTGGTTGAGAATCAATGCTTTAAGAGATATAAATTTCTTTCACCAAAAACATTTATGATTCACCGTGGCGAGAGGAAAATATTGAGGTGTGTGTATAAATAGGTAAGGGTTTTACTCCATCTCTCACAATTTTTCTAGTGAAGCACATAAAATACCTGAAGCAAAGTGGCAAATCTCGAGGTAAAAATGGCACTAATCTGAGCTTCCTTTTCTGAGAGTAATGATCACCATACTAGTCCCATTGATGAACACAACAATACACAATTTTTTGATGCATGCAGATGCATTCTGATTCTCAGAGTAAATTAATTATAGAAAATACTGTTTATGTGTAAAGGGATTCAAAATAAAATTTTCAATAGCTTGACTAAATTCAAGAGAAAGAACCCAAGGAAAACGCCGAAAAAAGTATTTTAATAGTAGCTTCAAATTTAACATAATTTATTGTCAATTAATTAATTGTCAAGTTTTTTCACTTCCTTGTACGAAGTATTGTGATCGCGAAAAATTTCGTTTTTCAGATTTCAACGGAAATATTCATTTTGACCACCCCTGAAACCATTTTGACTAGTTTCGGCATGATGTCTGTACTTCGCATAACTCAAAAACAATGTTGAAAATTTGGATTTAGCACTGTTGTAACATCTAGCTGTGAACTTCCCCTTTTCAATCCAATCAACTGAACCAAAAGTGTCCAAAAAAGTCAACAATCCAAAAATATTTGAATTTTGGACTTTTCCTTAACTGCAGTAATAAGCTCTCATTGAAAGCTTTTCAACGATATATCATAAGGAGTACTTATGCTTTTTACTTCCAGAGTTATAGTTATAACCAAATAAAATTTTAATTAATGAAATTGGATCTATAAGGGGAAGGCACATCGGTTCAAATAACACTTCATTTCCTTCTTTATTTTAACTTTTTTTAATTTATTTTTTTAAAAATTAAATATAGGCTGTTGATTTTTATTAATAATTAATTATTAACCCGTGATTGTAAAAAAAAAATTCTACAATTAATAATTCAATAATAACAATAAAAAAAGATATGAAAATAATAAGGAGTTATTAGTGAAATAAAACTTTATGTACTTTTAAGAATGTGTATATGTAATTTAATAGGCATTATTACATATGTATATATGTAATAGAGTTGGTGACTATCAGATTATTCAATATAAATTGAAAATTATAATTTAGAATTGTATTTTTTTGGATTTTCTAGTTTAATTTCTGTGTAATTGATTCTGGGATTTCTGTTTAATTTTATCTACATTAAATAAAGTTAACTACGGAGTGACTGAAAAATAGATCCTCACTACAACATACATATACACTGAGGCATACATGCCCGATCTTTAATAAATTGAAAAAATTCTTATCTTTTATTTCATTACCTCCTCTGATATTGTCGGACAATATTTTTCCTAAGTCGGATTTCATCCTACATTTCGTTTACTGTTTTTTGTTGCCAATCATTTAATCGTTCTTTGCTTTTATACAATTCTTCTGATCTTAATTTGTGTACACGTTTTCTAGTTTTCACATTTTCTCTCTCTTTATAATCATCCTCTCTTAAACTTTTTATTCTTTCCTTGGTCTTAACGTTTTTTCCTCTTTATATTTATCATCTTCTCTTAATCTCTTTATTCTTTCTGTGGTTTAAAGTTCTATTTCGAGTAAATTTCTATTGCAGTACTCGTTCGATGTGCTTCATCGTCCTATTTAATTCATCATTAACATACAAGAAAAATTATGTTAAAAGTTAATTATTTACAGTTAATGTACACCAATTGTAATAATGTTACTAGTATAAATAAATTTCATGTTTGATTTATTAATATTTTAATTATTAACCTGCGATTGTAAAAAAAAATTTACAAGAAATTAGAATTTAATAAGTTATTAATGAAATAAAATTTTACGTACTTTTTTTAAAAAAAAAGATGTGTATATGTAATTTAATAGTCGTACAAGGAAATAATGTAGTCTCCACATCAGATTTTTCCTTCTTGTAAAAATGCATACAAACAAGAAAAATCACAAAAACGAATCGTTCCCGTACAAAAGTTCAAACAACTTTATTGCAAAACGTCTTTTAAAATTAACTGTAATATCTATTTCATAACTTATTATTATTAAATTAACCACCATATTACAGCTAACAACTTAACTTTTATCGATACATGAGAGTTTTTATAAAATTCACATTGTGTATATAACTGAAAATAATTACAAAGTTAAATTATCCAAAATTGCCAGAAGTTTACTTATACAGCAATATACTATCTGTACATTTGATACAAGCAACGAAAGATTATTCCAAGCATACAACAAACAGGTTAGCCTCAACCGAAGTTGTTGCCAGTTATCATCCGTTAAATAAATAACTATAATTAAGTACACGCACTTGCACTATTGTTAGAAGTATTAAACGAGAAATTTACAAACCAATAATTTTATTTTCTTTAAAATTAGCCGGTGAGTGACAATTTGACAGAAAGCAGTTATGTACGAATCCAAAAGGAAAATGACTGCAAAACTAAATTTCTAAGAACAGAGTAATATTTTATTTAAGTAAATAAATCCAAAGGCCCATTTTAAACAATTAGACATTGATACTTAGTAAATCTCTTATTTTTAAATAATTTATGTTTTGTGTATTTATATTGTTATTTTAACAACTAAACTCATTATAAAAAAATCAGACTTCGATAAACTATGTTAAACGTGACTCCTTGATAAGAATAAAAATATTTTTATTCAAAATATATAAATAATTAACATATAAAATAAATCCTTAACTTTTTTCGAATGAATTATAACGAAAAAAAAATTATAATTTGAGACAATATTTACACATTAAAGTCACAAAATAAGAGTCATTTGTATCGTAAGAAACGATTGGCGCTGAGAAATTTCGCTAGCGGTAGTTCAGAAGTCACGATTCTTGCTCCTTGATTGACAGAGCAAACTGGAAAATCCCTGCAATCGGTCGGTACTTTTTGATAATAATTATATACATTAGAATAGCATAGCCGGTTCACACAAGACGAACAAATACGAATAAAGCGTGTCGATGAATATTCCATTCATGAGTATTACCATGGTCACCTTCAAAGTATTCGTTCGTGTAGTGTGGACAGACGTTTTTGGACAAATGGTACCGCCCACGTAAAATAAAAAAAATCTGATGTGGACATTACATGACTTCCTTGTACGCCTATTAAATTACATATACATATTTTTGCTGCACTTCATTTAAACTTGGTTCATTTGAAAGTGCGATACAATCCTCCATTTTTTTAATAAAGTGGACAGTTACACAGTTGCATTGTGGTGGACACCACATTGCATCACATTTTTTGTGGTGTTTCTATCAGAATTTTATATTAGTTTATATATTAATTTTGTTTCACGTCGCTGAACTAGTTATGTGGTTAAATGATAACGTGTCGGATCCGTAACCATGGACATATCGGTCCAAATCCGACTTCATATAAAAATGTGTTTTTAACGTTTTTTTTTTAATTTAAATATATTGATTTATTATTATTAAAAAATAGCAGACCCGGCAATGCTTTGTTATTGCTAGATTTGAAAAAAAAGAATATATATCGGCGAGCGAACACGATAGCAACGATGCGAGCGCACAGTGTACGTACGCGCTGATACAAGCATCATTCCCACCGCGTAGTTCTCCCACCATAACGCGCACCAGCCCACCACTCTCAGGCTCCAATAAAAGAGCGTGCACGAAAGTGAATTTAGAATTCATCGTCGACCACCACCTTGGAGAAGACCAAGCAGAAGAAGATGGAAGAAAACAAAAGGTCCCTGGCCTGCTCAACGTAGGACTTCCCGGCGGATGCCAACATCTCCGCCGGAGCAGCAGGCCTGGCCGGGCCGCTGGACGCGGACGCTATCTTCCCGCTCCAGCTCCAGCTTGCCGGGCTTCAATTGCCCTGGCCGGCGGACTCAGCAGCGGGAGCCGGTCCAGCGTGGGATCGTTCGGAGGGTACCGCCTCGTTCGCGTCAGCGAAGGTCGACCGATGCCGATCCGACACTGCGGGGCTCTGGGGGCTACCACTGCCACGCTGTAGTGAGGACCCAACTGCCATTGAGGGAAAGCTCGGTCGGACTTTAATGGACGAGCCGCAACTCCCCGACTTCGCCGGAGACCAGCTTCCGGACTCAACAGATCTTCTCAGAGCTAACGCAAAAACGGCCCTTTCCAGGGACACCAGAAGGTTATGAATTACGAGCCGTCGAAGTCATTTGACAACAACAGCCCATCTCGGAGCTACCATACGGTTAGTAATTACGAGCTATCGAAGCCAATCGACGATAAAAACGGCCCTTTTAGGGCTACCATAAGGTTAGCAAGTGCCACGTGCCGTCGAAGCCATTAGGCGACTATATAACTATATATCTATATATCTATATATATATATATATATATATATATATATATATATAGATTAAATGAACACAATTGGTAGTTTGATAAAACATTAACAAATGAACACAATTGAAAGTTTGATAAAACATTAACAAAATGAACATTACGAAACTTCATAAAATTAAACCTTTCCATTTTACCTTTTATTTCTTTTCTCCTTTACCTTTTACCCTTTATTTCTTTTCTCCTTTCCTTTTTCTCCTTCACCATTTTCATTTTTACCATTTTCCCTTTACCCGTTTACCCATTCCCTTTCCCCATTTACCCCTTTTCCTCCGAATTTCCCCTTTCTTCCGACATTTCTCTTTCCCTTTTCTTTTTTTTCTCCTTTCCTCTTTCCATTCCCTTTTCACGTTTTTATTTTTCCCCGTTTTTCTTTTTTCCAGTTACTTTTTCTTCACTTTTTACCTTTTTAGATTTTTCCTTTTCCCTACGCGTAATTCGGATCAGTAGTATTTAGTCTATAGCGGACACACATATCGAAAAGATGAAATGCAATCGTAAAATATTTAGTATAGCGTGTGTTGCTTTTAAGTCCAACAGATAGCACTGTTTTTCAAAAGAAGCATGTTTTTACCTGTCACAGGTGTGACATCTTAAGTATATAAAAAAAACGCGCGTATTCGAATGCAACGCTGTGTCAAAATTTCAAAGCAGTTGGTGAAGAACTTTAGGAAATTTAAAATTCTGAATAAACGAACATTTATATTTTTATTTATATCGATTATTAACCTCTATAAAAATGTTTGAATTAAAATGAAAATTACATAAAATTTTATTTTACTATTAACCTCTGAATTTTTTCATAATTTTTTTTATTATTATTTAATTATTTTTTGTAAATGTTTTTTTTTTTTTTACAATCGGAGATTAATAATTGTTTTGTTAATAAATAAATATCTCTAAATTAAAAAAAAAAAAGAAAAAAAAAATAAGTACATGAGTTCCCCTTGTCTTCCCCTTGTAAGATCCAAATATTTCATTAATTAAAATTTCATTTGGCTATAACTCTGGAATTAATGAAAATAAGTACCACTTATGAAATATTGTTAAAAATTTCTCAATGAGCTTTACTGCAATGAAAAAAATGAGGGCTCATTACTCCAGTTAACAAAAAGTCCAAAATCCAAATTGTTTGGATTTTTTGGGGTTTTTTTGGACACTTTTGGTCCAGTCGACTGCAATCAAAAGGAGAGGTGCATAACTAGATGTTACAACAGTCCTAAATCCAAAATTTCAACATCCTACGGCTACTGGTTTTTGAGTTATGCGAGATACATACGTACGTACAGACGTCACACCGAAACTAGTCAAAATGGACTCAGAGATGGTAAAGAAGGATGTTTCCGTTGAAATCTAAAAACTGAAATTCTTCGCGATCACAATACTTCCTTTACTTCCTACAAGGAAGTAAAAAATATGAGAATTTAAAAGTTTATTCTCTTATAAACATTTTTTATACATTAATACAGCAAGGCTAAATCGTAGAATCGGACAAAGAGACTAATTATCACGTAATAACGAAACATTATAATCTAATAACAGAGACGGAAAAAAATTTCATACCAGCGAACGCAACTACCAAATAGATGAAAGCAATACACACTGTTAGAGTTAGTATTAGGGCGAAGGTGGATCGAGTCGAGCCGAACCTCCCCCACCGTAGTCACCAATTCCACCACCCTAAAACAAGTAATACAGTACTGTTCTTCACCCCACCGACTAATCTCCCTCTCAGTAAACAACCGACACTCAGCCGACCCTATTTACAACGTATAAAAATCATGATATCTGGGAATAAAATAATAGGTTTAATAATAATATCTATAGGAGTGTGCATTTTCAATAAACAAAAGTTCGATCAAGTCCTTATTCACATGAATCATAATAATAATGAACGTATTACGCGGTTCGTCCACGTGCCTACAACCATGATATCATGATCGTTATCAATGAATTATTCGAAATGCAATTTTATTCATTTAAAAAAAAAGACAATAATATTTAATCGTGTTTTATTACATAACATAAATTAACATGATTTAACTTATATTACTTTGATATTTCTATCAGAACTATTAAAAGAGTACACTATTTCTAAAATGAAAATCAAGGATAAGTCAATTATTATCCGTAATTTTTGTTTATTTTGGTAGTACTGTCGTGTTGCGTAGATGACGCATGCGTGGTTTAATTATTATTATATCTGAACAGGTTTGATGCTGCTAGGATAGTTCCATTATCGCTGCCCTGCTGTTAACCATGGCTGCTCCGCTTTCTGTTTGCACCAAAGTAGAGCAACGTTTAGTGATCCGTTCTTTGTGGGCGGAAGGTGTATCAGGGACCGAAATTCATCGAAGACTTTCGGTACAGTACGGGAACAGTGTGTTGCCGCAACGGAGTATCTACAAATGGATTGAAAAATTCAAAAATGTTCGCACATGGGTTACGCATGACGAAGGAGCCGGACGACCGTTTACCGCCACAAATGAAGAAAACGTTGAGCGTGCATGTGACATGGTTTTCTTAGACAGACGAGTAACTATCGATGAAGTGGCACATCGTCTGCAAATTAGTCACGGTTCTGCCTACGAAATCATCCACAGCAGACTTGGGTTTCATAAAGTCTGTGTAAGATGGGTCCCAAAACAATTCGCACAGTTGTATAAACAAACGCACCTGTGCATCTGCCAAAAACATTTGGATCGCTATGGTAACGAACGGGACATCTTCATAGACAGAATCATCACTGATGACGAAACACGGATCCATCATTACGAGCCGGAGAGTAAACGGCAGAGTAAGGAATGGAAACACCCAAATTCGCCCTGCAAAAAAAAGTTCACGACCCAACCGTCCGCAGGAAAACTGAAGCTTACGGTTTTTTGGGACTCACAAGGCCCAGTACTGGAACATTATGAGGAAAGGGGCACGACAATAAACAGTGCACGTTACAGTGATATGCTCACTGCCAAGCTGAAGCCTGCAATTCGAAGAAAACGCCGAGAACTGCTGTCGAAAGGTTGGTTGGTTGTGTTGGTGCACGAAAATGCCCGTCCACATAGTTTAGCCCACACTGCTGAAACACTCCAGAAACTCGACTTTGAAGTACTGGCTCATCCTCTGTATAGTCCTGATCTTGCCCCTTCTGACTACCACTTGTTTGGTCCACTCAAAGAGGCATTAAGGGGCCGTCGATTTACCTCGGACGAAACGGTGAAAGAAGCGGTGCATTCCTGGCTCGCAGCTCAACCGAAAACCTTCTCTTATGAGGGCATCAGGAAGCTTGTGTAACGATGGACCAAGTGCGTAGAAATGCAAGGGGACTGTGTTGAAAAATGATGTACATGTAAGTTTCCTATTAAAATTAGTTATAAAATTTATAACTACATTGCGGATAATAATTGACTTACCCTCGTATTTATTCCAGTTAATATATTTTATAATTCATTAGCAAATTTGATTGCAATTTATTAATAAATTACGAAAATATTAAAAATCTACAAACAGTGGCAGCTCATAGCTACAATTAGTGAGGGTGCTGCTCCAGAAAATCATTTTTAGGGCCTTTTCAAGGCCATGTTTAAAGTTTTCTGAAAATAAAAGAACCGAAAAAATGAATCAAATAGCATATCTGAAAGCAGGATAATAATCTAATTTAACACTTTATCACATTCAAGTTTATGGTACCGTATTCGGTTTATCCGAATAAATAATAAAATGTCAATACAGATAATATATTTTAGTATTATAAGATAACTTAATAAAATGTCTGCTTAAAGGGTTTTTATATATTCAGAAACAAATACATAATTCGTTTTTTTCTAATTTCCTTCTCTATCGCCCTTCAAGCATGTTTTTGGACCGATTTAACGATCAAAGAGCCCTTGCTTTCCGCCATCTTCTTATCACTACTGAAAAAACCACTCTCATATTCCTTCCACCGACTAAACTAGAAAAGAGAACGAACACGGAACGTTTCATACACACGGGGAGTAAAAAAAAAAACTACCTTCCACCAGCATCCCAGGGTCGGCACTGCGGGAGCGACAGTGCTCTCTCTCCCTCGTAGCCTCGCGTGCAGTTTCCTATGTGCGCATGCGCACAACAGCCAAATACCACGCCGCAGAAATTCTGAAGCGCACAGTTCCATATAAAATGTTTATATCTTTTTCATAACTGGAATGACATTAAGCTTAAGGATTATATATTATACAAGTGTAAAGAAAGAATTAAAGAAAAATCTGATGTAGGCAACATATGACTTCCTTGTACGCCTATTAGATTACACATACACTTCTCTTTTAATGAAAAGTATATAAAATTTTATTTCATAAATAACTTCTGACATACTTTCATATATATCTTTTTATTATTATTGTATTATTATTTATCATAATTTTTTTTTACAAGCAGAGATTAATAATTATTAGTAAATCGATATATTTAAATTAAAAAAAAAAAGGTGATGAAGTCTGATTCGAACCGATGTACTTCTAAGATCCAAATTTTCATTAATTAAAATTTCATTTGGCTATAACTCTGGGACCAATGAAAATGAATACTACTTACGATATATCGTTGAAAAGCTCTCAATGAGCGCTTATTAATGTAGTTAAAAAAAGTCTAAAATCCAAATCTGTTTTAGATTTTGGACTTTGGACACTTTTAGTTCAGTCGATTGCAATCAAAAAGGGAGGTGCACAATTCAACATTACAACAATCTTAAATCGAAAATATCAACATCCTACGACAAATTATTTTTGAGTTATGCGAGATACATACGTACGTACATACATACATACCTATGTACAAACGTCACGCCGAAACCAGTCAAAATGGATTCAAGGATGGTCAAAATGGATATTTCCGTTGAAATCTGAAAACCGAAATTTTTTGCGATCATAATACTTCCTTTACTTCGTACAAGGAAGTAAAAACGGAGTACATTTAACATTTATGACGCACTCAAGATTCGTCACGACCAAAATTAGATAAACCTCATCATTGTCTTTCCAGTAAACCCAAGTCATGTAAAATTACAGAACACCCCTGTTTACTAAGACAAAGCTCATCGTACTTTCTTCGCAACAATACTTGTTTGAGACGTTACTTTAGATTAATGATTTAATTTAATGCTATTACTCCGACCCTCAAACGTTCATCCTAGTTTGAATTCATGTTAAGCATGATATTTTTCATACGCTACAAAATTCCCACACACCAGCCTTAAGTTTACGTAGCAAATTAATAATCAAATAACAAGAAAAATAAAATTTTAAATATAATAATCATGGGAACTAACATCCAAACAATAAAATATTACAAATATACTAGTTAATTTGACATCCCTAATTGTAAATTTAAGTAACGTTTCATAACATAACGCCGAAACAATAGTTCCCATCAAGAAGCCCTTGATTGAACAAGTTTACTGGTTAAATGAGTTCATAATATAAGACTACCATAAAACAAGACTACAAAAGATTATACAATAATCACAACAATATTGTAAGTATACATTTTTATGATCATTCTTAAGTCTAAATTTTTGGCTGCTTTAATCAATAAAGTGAATAAGTTAGTAATTAGTGTTAGTTACTTAACTAAGTAGTTTTACCAACTGGTCAAAATTAGGTGAATTTTTAAAATACTAAGACTTCATACCAGTAACTAGTCCAATTTAGTGTATGACCTCTCTCTTTTTCTGTTTAGCCTCCGGAACCACCGTAAGGTATTACTTCAGAGGATGATATGTATGAATGAGAATGAATGCAGTCTTGTAGTCTCAGGTCGACCACTCCTGAGAAGTCTGGTTAATTGAAACTTAACCACCACCAAAGAACACCGGTATCCACGATTTAGTATTCAAATCCGTAAAAAAATAACTACCTTTACTACGATTTGAACCTTAGAACTCTCGACTTCGAAATCAGGTGATTTGCGATAACGAGTTAACCACTAGATAATTTAGTATCATTTGGAAAAATTAAGTGTCAACTATACATAATAACTACAAGTTTTCTTTACATCTAGTTGTACTACATTTTCGATGACCACACCGACACGTCCTGTCATGTTATATCAATTTCGTTTGGTTAATACTTGACATGAAATAATCATTTCAATTTCATATCAATGTACTGGTGATCTTTTGATAAAGTAGAATCGTGAGCTGATATTTTATAATAATATGAAAATTACGTCTTCATCAGAGGAAGAGGTAGTAGAAAAAAGGCAGATAGGGATTTGTTTGTAGAAATTAACATCGGAAAATAAAAGAGTATTTGAAAAGCAGTTTCCGGGAGTAATACTGTAAAAGAATCACGTCTGGGAAATAATCATGGATTTGTAATCAAATACTCAATGTACTTAATGGTAACAACAGTGGAGTAAAGAATTAAAAATAATATGAAATCTGCCGCGAAGAAGAAAATTGACATCAAAGTGAATGAAAATCTGGAGTTCATTAAGTCCGCAGAAGTATGTCAACCGTCTGAATGAAAGAGCATCACCGAGTGTTTCATTTTTTCTGGCAATAATTCAATTGTTAAAAAATCGATGTTCTCATTTTCAAAACGCAGTATGGTAACTACTTTCCTTCGTTCGCCAAACACATTCTTGTTATGTATATTAACGAACTTCGCTACGGCTGGAAATAAATAAACAAGCATGCCTTCTGTAACATTTAAAAAATTTAGTCCAATTTTAAAAAATTTAAAAACTCCGTAGTCCAACGGTGCTTAATTTAAATCTCTACGAACACAGAAAAATACATAATTAATTTTTACTAATTACCTTCTCTTTCACCCTTCCAGCTTGTTTTTGCACAGATTTGGCGATCAAAGAGCCTTTACTTTCCGCCATCTTCTGATCACTACTGAAAAAACAACTTTCATATTCCTTCCACCAACTAAACTAGAAAGGGGAACGAACAAAGAATGTTCCATACACACGCGGAGTAAAAAAAGACTACCTTCCACCAGCACACCAGGATCGGCACTGCGGGAGCGACAGTGCTCTCTCTCCCTCGCAGTCTCGCGTGCAGCTTCCTGTGTGCGCATGCGTACAACAGCCAAACACTACGCCGCTGGAACTGGGAAGCGCACAGTTCCATACAAAGAATTTTATATCTTTTTCATAAACTGGGGAATGGCTACTGACATTAAGCTTAAGGATTATATATTGTACAAATGTAAGTGATAGTAGGGGATGCTGCAGTATAGCAGTTCCTATACGCGAGCCATCACTGTTATTACTTTTTTTTTCTCTTTAGCCTCCTGGAATTTTTGCAATTTTTTGAAGTGTCAGTATTACTTCAGAGGATGCTATGTTTGAGTATAAATGAAGTGTAGTCTTGTACAGTCTCAGGTCGACCATTTCTGAGATGTGTGGTTAATTGAAACCCCTCTACCAAAGAACACCGGTAACCACGATCTAGTATTCAAATCCGTATAAAAGTAATAAAAGTAACTGCCTTTACTAGGACTTGAATTTTGGAACTCTCGACTTCGAAATCTGCTGATTTGCGAAGACACGTTCACCACTAGACCAACCCGATGGGTTGTTGTTACTGAATTAAAATTAAATATGTTGTTTTTATTCACTTTTTTTAAGTACTTACTAGAAATCTAGAAAAACCAAGCTGATACTAAACTTGATTGTTACCGGTTTTTTTTTAGGTTAAAATCAAATATAATTAATAACGAATGCATCAACTCTTAAATTAAACACTGCACTATGATTTTTATCATATAATTTACTAAAACTTAAGAAATCTTTGTTTATCCAAAGGAAATGCTATTACAAGAGGTCAATAATACCCGTACACTACAAGTAAGTATTAAATAACAAAAAAAAAAGTCGAGAATAAATAAACAAGGAACAGCGAGCGACACTGAATCGACTTTAATGTCATAAATAAATATTGTGGAAATGAAACAGAGAAAGACAGAATACTGTATACACACGACCTCATTTCACCAAATAATATATTACTGTATTTCATTTTAACACAGAACAGCATTTATAAACGTAACAAAATATTTGAATCAAAATTCAACTAAACTAAAATATTCAAACACTAGTCTACTCCTCGTAGTACACTACTAATTTGTACTACTGCAGGCAAAAAACCGCATTAAATGATAAATGTAAACATGTTAATACACCCTCAAGCAAGTACAGAAAGATCAAATCGATCTTTCTATAATCAAAGTTCAAGAGAAAAGCAAAATGGAGAGAAAAAGACAATTTCAATAAGTATTTTTTTTTATAACAAGATATATTCTTTTACTTAAAGCCACAATCGTCCACTGAAAATAAATTTTTACAAAGGTGGAACGACCTAAACGGGGAGATAGAACAGCGTATCATGAAAAATTATGTCACTAAGAATAAAATAATGTACAGAAATAGACCACGATAAATATGCATGTTACTGATTAACGTATTTACTTATTACAGATGTACTGTCCAAAAAACCGAAGAAGCAAAAGTTAAGTATTAGTAATAAAGGAGAACAATTTATTAAAACAAAATGGATGCAGAAGAAACATGTGTAATTGATATTTGAACATAAAATGTATTTGCAGCAGTGGCGCTCGCGTATAGGCACTGTGGAACTGCAGCGCCCCCTATTTCCACTTATAATATTATCGATAACATTTAATAAAATGAGTCCTTTTTTTCTTTTTCTTTTTATACTTGTACAATATATATATATATATATATAATCACTAAGCTTAATCTCAGTAGCCATCCCCCAGTTTATGAAACAGATACAAAAATCTTTGTATAAAACTGTGCGATTCACAGTTCCAGCGGCATGGTGTTTGGATGTTGTGCGCATGCTCACATAGAGGAAGCTGCACGCGATATTGAAAGAGAAAGAGAGCACGCACTGTCGTTACCGCAGTGCTGGTGGAAGGTAGTTTTTTCTCAGCGTTTGTATGGAACGTTCCTTGTTCGTTCCCTTTTCTAGTTTAGTCGGTGAAAGGAATATGAAACTTGTTTTTTCAGGAGTAATCAGAAGACGGCGGAAAGAAAGGCCTCTTCGATCGCCAAATCTGTTCAAAAACACGCTGGAAGGGTGAAA
Organism: Lycorma delicatula; assembly: GCF_047948215.1. Lineage (NCBI taxonomy): Eukaryota > Metazoa > Arthropoda > Insecta > Hemiptera > Fulgoridae > Lycorma > Lycorma delicatula. Next base: position 128,302,745 of record NC_134455.1, read on the forward strand.
GAGAAGGTAATTAGGAAAACTAATTATGTATTTGGTTCCGTGTATGCGTAGAAATTTAAATTTAGCACCATTGGACTACGGGGTTTTTAAGCGGGCATATTATGAAGTTATTATCTAATAATAATGAAAAATATTGCATATTGACATTTTATTATTTATTCGATTAAACCGAATACGGTTTTTAAGTACAACAAATACATAAAAATGTATTTGTGATAAAGTGTAGAATTGAATTATTATCCTACCCACCGGGTTGGTCTAGTGGTGAACGCATATTTTTAAATCAGCTGATTTCTAAGTTGAGAGTTCCAAGGTTCAAACCCTATTAAAGGCAGTTACTTTAATACGGATTTGAATACTAGATCGGGGATACTGGTATTCGTTGGTGGTGGGTTTCAATTAATCACAGATCTCAGAAATGGTCGACCTGAGACTGTACAAAACTAACTTACACTCATACATATCATCCTCATTTATCCTCTGAAGTAATACTTGACGGTGATTCTCGGAAGCAAAACAGAAAAAAATGATTGTCCTGTTTCCAGCTATTCTATTTGATTCATTTTTTACAGTTCTTTTATTTTACAGAAAACTTTAACCATGACTTTGAAAAGGCCCAGAAAAAAGTTTCTGGAGCAGCACCCTTACAAATTTTTGCTAGGAGCCACCACTGATTTGTAGCGAAAAATAATACGAAAGTTTTTAGAAACGCCTTCACCAACACTTGATAAACGTCGTAAATCTACCACTCAACAAAATGTGTTATTAATAGATACACTTAAAATTGTCAGTACATACGTGTACAAATATAAAGTTTATCAACAATTCTGATTGGAGGATGAAAGAAATATTATCATATGCCTATATGGAAAAAGTTGAACGTTTGCTTCAAAAGCTACAACAATTTTTTTTTATTGTTAACTACATCTACAAAAAAAAAATTCTATAGTAGCAATGTTTACTTGTTTCGAGTTAACCACTTTCAGATTTTTTTTTCACACGTATAAAAAAGTCAACACCAGAAACTTGCTGTCAGTAAGAGATGTGGCTATTATTATTATTATTATTATTTAAGATAAAACATAAAGCCTAGTTTCATCGAAAATTAAGAAAAAAATTCAAACTCCAATCTGGTATTCATGACGTAATATTTTAAAAAGGGGAGTGTCTCAAGAAGCTTTTTTTTAAAAGAAATTTGCTGAATCATGGTAAAATGTTTATAATTCTCATTTTAAATTAAATGACTGTAATCAATATAAAGACTGTTTAATGTTTTATTGAAAAATTAACATCGGTTTAAACGATCCCGTGAGACAGACACAAAACACCAAAATAATACAACGTTTTTTTTATGAAACGTGTTAATATCATGAACACAAAGTATAATGTAAAACACAGCATGTTTAGAACTGTTATAAATAACGTTACAGTATTAGGTTTGGTTAGTAAAACCATTCCAACCGTGTGACCGACAGATCTCTCTATGTAATGTCTCCCTATTCAACCAGACGTCAGCAAAGATAAGAAAAATAAAGTAAACCGATTTAAAAATAAACAACTTCATATTAAATAATAATATACTAATAATGGGATTTCCGTACTAATAATTTTCAGTATATTGAAGCACATGGTTTGTGCTAATGAAGTGTGTTCACTTCTAAACACAAATGGAATGGCCTTTACAGATACAATTACTCGGCACGTACAGATATACAGTATTTCGACACAACTCAAGAGTAAGTACGTAAGTATATATGTTAGCGTACGAGTCTTGTTTCACACATGCAAGTAATGCTTAACACATATCTTACTTCATATTTTTTTTATTTTATTTATTAAGAAAAGCTTCAAAGAAAACAAACAATTTTCCTGGAAATCTCAAAATATCACGAAAGAAAAACAATGACGGTTTCCCAATTAAATAGCTGTAGATAACCGTTTCAACTGTTATTTCCATGTTCACGTATTAAAACGTGACATGGAAAAAAGTAAACTTGAATTTATTTTTCTAAAACTAATTGATTAAACTGGCCTTTGGCCAATTCACGCAATAAAAAACTTGACGCGACCGATCATCGTTACAGTTGGATTGTGCTATTAACGTTAAAATCAAATATTAGGATTTTAGTACAAAATCCTAAAATATATTGTTAATTATAAATTTTAGTACTAATCAACCAATTAAATGAATTTACTTTATCTACACAAATCTGAGCAATTAAATATTAAATAATTACAACACGTACCTTTTATTTCTTTTTTAAATAAGAAATAATTTGTTAATTATTTAACAAAATATACGGAGCACGATATAAGTAATCTATATCATTATTTATAAAGAAAAATTGACATTGCGGTTAGTTTTGGACGTACGTCGACGAATTGGGAAAACTGCTTATTAAAGTTGACAACCCAAACGGATTGTTTTATAAAAATGAATCAATTTTGAAATTCCATTAAAAAAAATAAAATAAAGAGTGTTCAACATAAAAGACAATACAAGAGGCATATAAGAGACATAAAACATAAAACAGCAATAAAAATAAAAAAAACATAACGCCTCATAAATAATGAGGCGTGTTATGTTTTTTTTTACATAGCCAGTAAATAAAAGCTGGTAAAACCTAATACTCATACCGCCGCAACCAACTCGGACTATCGCAATCACGTGCGCGCGCGTACACGTGATTGCATGATAATCACACATTTACGTAACGAAAATACGCGCACGCACGTGAGTTACGTACCTCGATTTGATTATATTTTCTCAGCTGTTATAGTAATCAGTACAAACAAAATGTAACTTATAATCTAATCTTGAAAAAACAATACAGTACAAGTTAAAGAAGAAAATGTTCAATTTTACAGTAACTTAGTTTAACTAAGCAAAATAACTTATTATGTTAATAGCTATAATAAAATGTCACGCTGATATGTTATTATAGTGTCATACCGGTTTCTAAATCACCTGGTCTTAGTCTGACAAGGGCCAGGCATATTTTTAACAGATAATATAGTTCATTAATTTTATCAACCTTTATAAAGTATTTGCAAGACCGGAGTCGTAATAACAAAATTGAAAAGTTTTTCAACAAAAATAAGTAGTTTTAAAATTAAAAAATTAATACTTATTTAATAAATAACGTTAATCTAAAAATACAGTAAAATTCAATTCCTTTTTAAAATGATTATTTAAAGAAAGAACTCTGTAAACGTTTCGTAAAATTGAATAGATTTATGGGCTTAATTCATTAAATATCTTCTCGCTAAACAAATAACTTAAGTACCACAGATGGTAAAATATTACCACTTTTCGAGAAACAAAAACCGTAATATTTGCGTCCAAAGTTTATTTACGCCGTTATTTCAACGATGTAACAAAATTTGCATTATTTATTTTCAATAATGTAATGATAATTATGAATTTTGAGTGAAATAATAGACACAAAAAAGTATCAACAAAACAAAGGAGGTTAGATTAACTACTGACGATGAGGTTATAAACACACATACGCACAACGACTTACCCCAGCTGATGGGTGCCTTGTAGGCGCAGAATACATCGTTTATTAGGCTTCCGATCGAGTAGTCGTCATATCTGAAATTCACAACACAAAAACAAGCAAGCACCTCCACTAAAATCACTAAACACCACACACCACATGAACATTAATCACGAGCAGACATTTTTCAGGACGCATCCTCCGTTAATTCAAAATTTTAGAAAAATAGCAACTATAACAACACAACAACAAAACACGACGCCGCCGCTAGGCTTTCACACATCCAAAGCGCACAATCCATTCGCCCCACTACGACATACAACAGCACAGCTATAGCACAAGCACAACTAACAGCACGGAGAACACAGAGAGATGTACTTTCGGCTGTAATCGTGTAATAGCTCACGTGGTCTACCGAAAAGAAACGTCACGAGTTCTCGACCAATCAGAATGTAATATCGACCGCGCCACTCCCACCGGTAGCTATGTGACAGTCTGATGTCTACTCCACGTGGAGTAGTATCGACAAGCGTCCGATTCCCCTCCTCTTCCTCAATACCATCATCGGCGCCCTACCTTCGACCCCTCCCGTAAACTACGCTCTCTCACTCGCACGATACATTCTTTTTCTAACTCTGTCCCGTTCTCACTCGCTCTTCTCTTTCTCACACTCTCGTACACTCTTTTCCAAGACTCCCTCAAACATAACACGGTGAGCCCCGCTCGCTGCACATTGATACAAAACGCGTTTAAACTCTTCTTCCACTGTTCAAAACAACACGCGTTATACAATTTATTTTAAAAATTTCATTAAAAAAATAATCGGCATCCGTCCTCTTATAATTATTTATTACCTAACTTAAACCTGCTAGAATCACGTCGAATAAAATAATGAAATTTATTTATTATTATTTTATTTATTTTATTCTCTTTTATTTACTATTTTTAATCGCTTTAGTCTTTTGAAAAAAAAGGACAGGTAACGACATCCTAACTAACAAATAATTAAAAAGTTAAGTTTAATTTAAAAAGCAAGATAAACTTAAACTAGCATCTAAAACACATTAACTAAAGGAAAAAAATCGGGGGTCGCTTGTGCATTCATATGCGACTGGTTTTATTCTAATTAGAACACCTTTAGATGTTTATTGTTTCCGTAAGTGAACGACTTAAAACGTCCTCCGAGTACGCGCGCGTGTTTACGTGTACGGTTATCACCCCTAAAGCTAGTTTGACCCATTTATCTGATGGCTAGTTCTGTACTCCCACAGCGGCTATAAAAAGCCTTGGCAGCATTGGATTGATTTCTTGGAAACTTTCAACTACTTTATTTCTTTGGAGCGTTAACCATTATTAGCGTTAATTATTTATAAATTAAAAAGTGAATCAGTACATGATTTCATAAAAATCAAGTAATTGATCAGATACTATTCAGCAATTTTTTACATATTACTGTATTTTGGGAATGTAATAATTTAATTATTCACATTTTTGGCCGTATTTTTAGATTATCTCTGACCAAAAGTTTCTGATTTATTTATGTGAATAGAGGCACGGCACGCTATGGTGACACAGCCGATGATACTCAAGGCCTTGAATATCTTGTAATAGTGTAAACTTCATTGTATTATTCTCTTATATTATAGGAGATGAATTGTATGCTTATTAGAATCAGGTGGATTGAACAAATAAGACACAAATTTTAACCTTTGTGTGAGATTCGAACTTTATAAATGATAGTTTTAATATAAAATTCGGATTTGAAATAAGCCAGAGCTAAATTATTGAATTATCAAAAACCTCACTGTAATTTAAAAATTAGATTTTCGACTCAAGAAGATTAAAAAAAAAAAACTAAATAACGATTGAATATAGTTCTGCTATTTTTTTATTATGAAAAAAAAACTTGTTAAATTAGGCAGATAAATAATCTAATAATTATGTGCGTATTAGATAATCTCGGGGCATAAATAAGAAATTAAATATGTGAATAATATACCATATCATGGCGCAGTTGTAATAACACGTCGACCTCTGGAAAGGAATCGTAGTCGTAGTCTTTTCCTTTCATTAAATTCTGGTTCGAATTCCTATCGGGTTATGATTTTTCATACCCTACTAACAATTCATATCATTTTCCCATGCGTACAAAGTTAAGGTTACGTATTGAATTAATCTTAAAGTAAATTTGATCTACCATGCACTAAATAATAGATAATGTAATAATGATAACTGTTATTAATTTCCGATAATTTATTTCTTATCAATATTACCGACATTACTATCATGATAGACTTTAAAATTATCATTGCAGGCTTATGACTTTTCAGAAACAATTTAAACGTAAAGAATAATACTTTCATTTCTTGTATATGTTAAATCGTAACATTAATGATAAAATAATTGTTCTTTCCTACAAGTTAAATATATATTAATGAAAATAATTTATAAATCCTTTATTTATAACATTACTATATCTGTATGTTTTGATTTACAAAGATAAAAATCGTATAAATAGATTCAGAGGTGATTTAAATATCAATAATATTTTTAAAAACTTCCAGTAATATAGATTATCTTAATTTTTTAGTTAGATTTCATAAGAAGCTACCTATCGTAATCGGTACCATGATTAGACTTCCGCAAAATTTCGACATATCTTCACCTTTCGCATTCCCCATACCCCAAAACTACCGTCAGTTCAAATTTACATATCTATATATATATTTCACTTTCTTGTGGACACGATAACTGCCGTAATTTTGCGCCAATCACTTTCAAATTGATTCATAAAATATAAGGACTCAAAATCTCGGTCGAGTTCGTTAATGGGCAAAATCGGACGATGGGGATGGAATGGGTCTTTTTCGAAAAAATATATATCGCTATAACTTTCTTAAGTAAAATATCGAATTTGTTTAAAGTTCCTACTATTCTTTGGATAAGGGACTAAAACATATCTAAGTAAAGTGTTTTGATGTCACCAACCGTTGGCCCACAGGATGGAAAAATGGGATTTCGAAGACAATAAAAATAATTTAATTTCTTTAATAGGTTCTGTATCGAATAGGTTTAAAGTGTTCGTTAGTCCTCTAAACATTACCTAAAACTTTTGTCTGAAACAATTTTTGATATGAGCAAACCTTACGGAACGGGATGACAAGGATGAAATGTTGCTGGAATTGTAAGAAGACGGGGCTTTTTTTAGAGGTGGAGGAACCCCAATTTACGGGCGCCTAAGCAGTATCGGACTCGCTAACAGGTTCCGCCAGTTATAACCAAGGACGTATGTATACCTGCGCACTACCGACTGAACCTCCACCAATGGCATCCCCCTACCTGGAACTGCTTATAAAAACATTTCATCAGAAGAAGGGGGAACCGCCCACACACACAGTCATAACAATCACACATAACAGTCACACACCACACAAATAACACTACTAGAAGCAACACATACAGCACGTCAAATACATACACCGACAACAACAACACACAAGAACCTGCAGAAAACAGGACAAGCTATTAACATCCACAACACCCACGCGTTACACACCCACAGTCGTCAAGACAGAAAACTTAAATAGTCACACCACTTACCAGTAGCCACCATCAGACGCACGAGCAGAGTGTCCCCGTCCTCATCGCACCCAGGCAACCCCCACACGTACTGGGAGCCCCCTAGGCATTCAGCCGAGGACCAGTTGGCCCCCGCGCCCTCCGGCGCCATTCTCCTTTGCGGGACTCCTCATATAATTGAAGCTTCCTCATGACCGTCCTCACGAATCTTTCCACAGTCTTCCACTATGTCTCACCTTGTAACAGGACTCATAGGGCATCTTCAGGGCGAAACATGTGCTCACGTCTCAGGTTGCCGAGCATATCTCTACGCTCTATGGCGAATCGCGGACACAAAAAGAATACATGTTGGGGGGGGTCTCTTCCACCTCGCACTCCGGACAATTTTCAGATTGATCGAGCCCGAATCTATACAAATAAGACCTGAATCCCCCATGACCCGCCAAGAATTGCGTTAACTCAAAACTCAGCGTGCCATGGGTCCTCCGGCACCACGTCCTGATGTCCCCAATAAGGCGGTGGGTCCACCTACCCTTCGTGGCCCGCTCCTGCCACGTATATTCGATCTCTTCTTCTAGTTCTTCAGCAGAACGCTTCCTTTCCTCTAATGGGAGTGTTCTCAGTTCCCTAATTCTGCTACGCCGCATTATCATCATGTTTACAGGCGGGAATCCAGCAATCACCTCAACCGCCTCTCTCGAAAGAAGATGGGCTTGTCGTATGCTAAACATGTGAAACTTTTTAAAAAGCTTTTGTTTAACTCGCTTTAGGAATAATCAAATATTGCAACTGCTATATCTTTTGATCTATCGTATGAAAATCAATGAAATTTGGTACACGTGTGTAACGTCGATGTGTAAATATAAACATTTTTATTTTGTTTTAGTCTTAAAGAAAGATACAAAAAAAAAAAAAGATTACATATAAAAAATTATTTTTTAAAAAAGCTTTTATTTAACTAATATTATTAATCTTAACAGTAATAAAAACGGAAACAAATTAGAAAACCCCTCTAAAAAGTAAAAAATAAGAATTAAATCAAATTGAGAATTTTATACAAAAAAATATAATATATTAACAAATATAAAAATGCACTGAAAAGTAAAAAATAAATTATATAAATATCTAATAAATAACCAACAAATAAAAAATAAATAAATGTAATAATTATTAAATTTTAAAATTAAAAGTAATGAAGATATTTAGTTAAATAAAAGGGTGGCGCAGTTTTTATAACAATGTTTTCGAATAAGTATTGTTGTAAAAATAAATGTTGTGTTGTTTTTAATAAATTATAAAAACTGCGCCACGGTTTTATTTAACTAAATATATTCATTACTTTTAATTTTAAAATTTAATAATTATTACATTTATTTATTGGTTATCTATTAGATATTTATATAATTTATTTTTTACTTTTTTTCACATGCAACCATTGTCGTATTGATTAAATTTGAAGTTTTTCTTAACTTTTAGGTGGAAATCTTTTTTATTCCCTACTTAGCACCGGTGAAATCTACCTCCGCCATTTGGCGTGTCGAAAGGGATTTTTTTAATTTACTGTTTTATTTCATAAATTAAAAAATTACGTTTTTGTTTTTACAGCTGATTTTACAGTCGGCCGATAACAACTATAAGGGAATGTTTCACTGTTAAAGTAGTCAATATCCGCTATGTTGCTTCATTATTTGATTTAATGAACATAGTTATTCATAATATCGTGTTGAATACAATTTATACAAAAAAACAAAATGATAAAAGTTTCCACAAGCGAGTTACAATTTCCAGTCTTTCGGTCGGCGATTTTATTCACCTTATCAAGAAGATTTGTGTCCAAAAAATTTGGCGGTCTTTCGACTGTTTTTTGATATTCCAAACTACAATTTTTTTCCCAGTTTCTTTTCTTACTATAGATAATCTCAGATTTCGATGAAAGATCTCTCTTATTTATGTCACACCACAGATAGGCTGCAAAAAAAAAAAACAAACGACATAATAATAATAAATGCACATAAAAATGTAAATTCTATCTTTCAGAAATCAGACGACACTCTTAAGAACGGATTTCCTGATTTAAATAAAATTTGCTGGTTGATATAATTAGTCACAGAGCTGATCAAATTAGAAGACTACAGAGCATTTTATGTTTAACGTCGAAGGGGAATGAATACGCCGGGAGTGTCCCATCCCTACCGGTCGGAAACAGTGTTTTGCCAGTTTCTTGCCTTTATTTTATTTTTATAAAATTTATAACAACTTTTATTAAACACATTTTTTTGATATACTTAATATTTTCCTTGATATTTTATTCAGTTTACAGTTATGTTACAGATAGGTTTAAAGCACGGTTTACCATCATAATGATAACATTTGTATTATAAGCATAAATAAACCAGAAAGCAAATTCTAGTAAAGACTTACCCAAACGAACATTCTTATTATTACTATTACTGTTTAATTATATTTCCTAAGCGGTTAAAAATATTTTAACAGGACTTTCACTAAAATTAACAATTTTCAATACTTTATAAGTTAATTATAATTGTATATTAAGGTTATACAAGTCTTAAAAGGATTATTTTAATGTTTTAAAGTCCCCTAACGTCACGTGACTATTATTTAGTGGCATATTTACGTAAATCATAATTTATAATCTTATATGATGTTGGTTCCTTTTCAGTATCTGCCACAATTAAAAACTTATACAATTTCAATTCTAAATAAAAAAATAATTTTTAATCTGCAGTTGATGCAAATAGTTTTAATAAATCTATATTGGGGTCCAAAACACCCAAAGTTATTATAATTTATTTATACCCAGTGGCGGCTCGCGTATAGGCACTGTGGAATTGCAGCATCCCCTATTTCCACATGATATTATCGATAACATTCTAAATTCTATTTAAAAAAAGAACGAGTACTTTTTTTAATTCTTTTTTTATACTTGTACAATATAAAATCATTAAGCTTAATGTCAGTAGCCATCCCCTAGTTTATTAAAAAGATACAAAAATCGTTGTACGGAACTGTGCACTTCACAGTTCCAGCGGCGTGGTGTTTTGCTGTTGTGCGTATATGCACATAGGAAGCTGCATGCGATGCTGTGAGGGAGATAGAGAGCACTGTTGATCCCGCAGTGCCGATCCTGACGTGCTGGTGGAAGGTAGTTTTTTTTTTACTCCGCGTGTGTATGGAACGTTCCTTGTTCGTTCCTTTTTCTAGTTTAGTCGGTGGAAGGAATATGAAAGTTGTTTTTTCAGTAGTGATCAGAAGATGGCGGAAAGTTAGGGCTCTTTGATCTCCAAGTCTGTCCAAAAAAAAAGCTGGAAGAGAGAAGGTAATTGGTAAAAATTAATTATGTATTTGTTTCTGTGTACATAGAAATTTAAATTAAGCACCGTTTGGCTATAGTACTTTTAAGCGGACATTTTATTAAGTTGTTATCTAATAATTCTAAAAAATGTTATTTGTATTGACAATTATTATCTATTCGGTTAAACCGAATACGGTTTTTAACCAAAATGTGCTTTAAAACAGCTATGAAAAATGTGTGGGCAGCATTTTGAGGTTAAAAAATATTAAATCGCGAAAAATTTCGGTTTTCAGATTTCAACAGAAATATCCATTTTGACCACCCTGAATCAATTTTAACTAGTTTTGGCGTGTGTAAGTACATACGTATGTATCTCGCATAATTAAAAAACGATTAGTCGTAGAATGCTGAAATTTTGGATTTAGGACTTTCGTAATATCTACTTGTGCACCTTCCCTTTTGATTGCAATCGACTAGACCAAAAGTGTTCAAAAAAGCCCAATATCCAAAAAAAATTTGATTTTTGACTTTTTTGGCAGTTACTTTTGATTTTGACTTTTTCTTAACTGCACTAATAAGCTTTCATTGAGGCTTTTCAAAGATAAATCATAAGTGGTACTTATTTTCATCGTCAAATAAAATTTTAATTAATGAAACATTTGGCTCTTTCAAGGGGAAGGTAATTTCCTTTTTCATTTTTTTAAACTCTTTTTTAATTTAATGTATTGATTTATTAATAATTATTAAACCTGTGATAGTAAAACTTTTTAACAATAAATAATAATTAAATAAAACAAAAAAGAATATGAAAAAATGTAATAAAAAATATATGTAATTTAATAGGCGTACAAAGAACTCATGTGATGTCCACATCAAATTTCTTCTCGTGTCTTAAATTTAAAAGATTCAAGCGGAAATACGGACTTTATTGTCGTTTATTTCAATTAGAAGAATGATACACAGGGGCGCTTTCCTTTGCTTTGCTTCTACATTTTGGCTTTCCTTCCATTTGGCAAATTCCATTTTTCAAAAGATTTTAGGTTTGGTTGCGGTATAAATATGAGAATACTCGTAAAGTTTGACAGATATATTTTTAAACCCATCGGGTTGGTCTAGTGGTGAACGCGTCTTCGCAAATCAGCTGATTTGGAAGTCGAAAATTCCAAGTTCAAATCCTAGTAAAGGCAGTTACTTTTAAAGGCAGTACTAGATCGTGGATACCGGTGTTCTTTGGTGGTTGGGTTTCAATTAAACACACATTTCAGGAACGGTCGACCTGAGACTGTGCAAGACTATGTTTCATTTACACTTATACATATCATCCTCTGAAGTACGGTGATTCCCGGAGGCTAAACAGGAAAATAAAGATATATTTTTAAACGGTGCAAAACTCTCTACAGATGAATAACGGAATCCGGAATCGTCTGCTTACCGTTTTATAGGTAATATCTGCATTATGCTCTGTATAATAATTAATGATAGCTCCTGTAATTAAAAGCTAATGATCGCGTAGGCCCGCCGGCCTTCTGTTGACAACGTCTTATATACACGTACATAAGACAAAGTAAAACATGAACTGAGTAAAATCAGAAAAAATAACAGTAAAATTGTCATTCTTCTTCAGTTTTCTACACGAGTTATTCCTATAAAAATTGATGTAATGACACGTAAATTACGTTCGTTCCTAAAGGTGAATTGCACTCTATCTGTCTCAGTAAAAATATTCCATACTGCATCAGCGATGTTCTACAGATTTACAACATACACATAAATTAACCGTTTTGTATTTGTGTAAATTAATATATAACACATCTTCAGAAAAGATTAATAGGTTCTTTGTGCAAATTATGAAAAATGATGCAGATAAAAGTGAAATTTAATTAATTTTCTCTAGCAATAAAATATCTTGAAATTTTTATTAGCCGTATATTTATATTAAATAATAAAAAATTATTATGTTCCTTGTTTTATGTTCATATTAAACAAACTGCATTATCATGTACATCTATAAAATTAAAGTTTTTATAAACTAACAACCGTAACCTATGAAAGTGAATAAAATTATACTTCAAATGGCTTTAACGTAGAATATAATAAATAAACAAACAATAATAGTAGCGATGATAATAATAATAATAATAATAATAAACATCGTAATTTTATTAAATAATACAGCATTGATGAGATGAAACCAGTTTTATTAATCGAGGAGTCACAGTTTCATTACGTGGTTATGCGGTTATGTGGCCGAATCCCTTGTTACCTCAGAACCCTGGTGAAGCATTTTAATTTTAAACACAATTATTAGGCTACTTCAGTACAAAACTCTCTCTCATCACCCTAAGCCTGCGGGTACATGTACGTGTGTGAAAACTATGTATTTCAAAACCGGGTACTTAAAGAGGGCTAAAGAAATCTATTCACAATTTTCGCACTATACGTTTTCACCTAAGAAACTAGATTTAATGATAGAAGTGATCAGACCAGAAATGCAAACAATGTGTGTGGGGGGAAGGGGAGGATATATACCAGGCATATTCATAAAGTAAGGGCTGTTTGGCCATTAAAAAAAATAACTCGTGAGAAAAGGGTTTTACTTAGTTTTAGTTTACTACATATCTACTTCATTTTTCCACATAATCGCCATTCAGTTCTAAACACTTTTCGTAACGCTGCACCAGTTTCTTTAACCCCTCTGCATAGAAGTTCGCCGCCTGGGAATTGAACCATTTGACAAAGGCAGTCTTGAGTTCCTCGTCGTTTCAAACGTTGTCCAACAAACCACTTTTTCAAATACAAGAGGAAGTAATCGCTAGGTGCAAGGTCGGGACTATATGGAGGGTGGTCAAAAAGTTCCCAACGAAAATCTTGAATCTTCTTCTTGGTTAAGGCAGCGGTGTGGGGATGCGCGTTGACGTGAAGGAGAATTATATCAGACGACATTTTCCCGCGTGGTCGATTTTGGATCGTTCGTCTAAGTTTGGTTAGAACTAAAAAAATAAAAATAAATTAATCCAAAATAAAAATATAAATAATTTAAAGTATTAAAAAAATAAAAAAAATAAAATAAAATCAAAGGAATGAGTCTAAAATCAAAAGACAAAATAGAAAAAAAATCATCCTCAAATCAAAATATAAAAGAACCAATAAATAAACCAAAAAAATATACAAAAAAAAGAGAAACATTTATATAAAAAACTATAAGAAAAACTAATATAAGGAGCGTTTAGCAGTACACGTTAGCGGTAATTGTTGATCCATGTTCCATGAAATCAACCAAAAAGGCGTCACTTTTTGTCTCAAAAAACAGTAGCCAACATTTTTCTACTCGAGTACGGAGATTTTTATAATTTTTCGGTTTTGGGGAACTTAAATGGCTCCACTGCATTGACTGTTGTTTTAATTCTGCGTTGGTGTAGGATATCCACATCTCGTCGCTTGTAACAATGTAGGAAAACAGTTCATCTCCATCTTGTCATCAGCAGATTATAGAAGAATCACCAATAAATGTCCTTGATATCTACACCAATATATTACAATTTATGAATGAAGTAATGCAGCATTATTTTCTCTTAGAAATAATTAAAACATCATATTAAGTGTGTGTGTGTGTGTGTGTGTGTGTGTGTGTGTGTGTGTGTGTGTGTGTGTGTGTGTGTGTGTGTGTGTGTGTGTGTGTGTGTGTGTGTGTGTGTGTGTGTGTGTGTGTGTGTGTGTGTGTGTGTGTGTGTGTGTGTGTGTGTGTGTGTGTGGAATATTCTTGACAGATTCAAAATGCTTTCCTTGATGTCGGTTCACATTCTTCTTCAAAAAAATAAATGCAAATTAGATGAAACAAGATCGAAGTTTTATGCAGAGATTTGGACTACACTGTATTAAATACTATACTACGCAGATCATCTATCGATTTACAAATATAAATATGTGATCTCATACATGTTATGCAAAATTTGATTTAATCAGTCATATTACATTGGACTATTTAAATTCTTTCATTGTTTCAGGTTATACTTAGAAGTTCATTGTACTTATTGCTTCACTAGATAATCAGATTCACTAATCTATGAAGGATTGACATACGACATCCTTATATAAGACCTTCACACATGAACTTGCCCGCTAAACGTTTTTATTTTGGTAAAATAAAAATTCAAAAGGTAAGTGGAGAAAACCCATAAAAAAATTACAGACGATTTCCAGTTGCTATTGCTTTCCTTTTAATCCTTTCTTAAAGATCCATTGTCTTCTCAGTGTCATTCTAAATATGATACTAAATACCATTCTCTTATGAATCAACCATACCATTCTCTTATGAATTGAGTATTGCTTCTTTTTTATGAGGGCATCAGGAAGCTTGTGCAACGATGGACCAAGTGCGTTGAAATGCAAGCGGACTATGTTGAAAAATGATGTACATGTAAGTTTCCTATTTGTATTACAATAATATTTATAACTACATTGCGGATAATAATTGACTTAGCCTCGTATATCATTAGTTTTTACTAATTATCATCTCTTTATCACGCCTTCCAGCGTGTTTTTGGACAGATTTAGCGAATAAAGAGTCCTTGCTTTCTTCCATCTTCTGATCACTACTGAAAAAAATTTTTCATAATCCTTCCACCGACTAAACTAGAAAAGGGAACGAACAAGGAATGTTCCAGACACACGCGGAGTAAAAAAAAAAACTACCTTCCACCAGCACGCCAGGGTTGGCACTGCGATAACGATAGTGTTTTCTCTCCCTTGCAGCCTCGCGTGCACCTTCCTATGTGCGCATGCCCACAACATCCAACACCACGCCGCTGGAACTGTGAAGCGCACAGTTCAGTACAAAGATTTTTGTATCTTTTTACTAAACTGGGGGATTGCAACTGACATTTAGCTTAAGGATTATATATTTTACAACTTTAAAGAAAGAATTAAAGAAAAAAGGACTCATTAAATTTTATTGATAATATCAAGTGGAAGTTGGGGGTGCTGCAGTTCCACAGTGTCTATACCCGAGCCAACACTGTTTAACATTATTAAAACTTAGAAGATTATTCCACAAAATTCTGAACTACTTCCGTTCTAATGCATTCTGCTATTATGCAACGTGCTCAAAAATACCGTATTTCTTATCTCATGAGTGATTCGTATCCTGAATTAGTAAATGTTCCAGTCGCTTTCTCTAGTATAATAAAGAAAAGTATATTAAATCTAAGTATATTAATCTAGTATATTAAAGAAAATCACATCATTTTTCAGATGCGATCTCGTCTATTTGATTACATTTTATATATTACTCGTATATAGATTTTAAAAGGAATATTTAAATCTGAAATCAGCTCTGCGAGAGTTTGATTTTTATATCTTTAATTAATTTATTATTTATTCATTGGCAGGGCAGATAAAATAGTAATAATTTCAACGAGTTCTTTCACCTCCTTCCGTCTACAAATCTTCTTAGGGATGCTGAGTTCTATGAAAGTTATTGGATTTTTTATAACAGTACGAAAAAAATTCTTATTTTTTTAGTTGTGCCCTCATTATGATTTCGAATTAATTTATGTCTATTACATAGACCAAAATTCTAATAAAAGGTTTTTTTTTGATCTACGTTTTCCTGGTTGGGTTTAGGTCTCCATTAACTTTTCTGATTTTTCTTTTGTTTTCTGACACGCCAAAAAAATGTTATTATATTTTTGCATCGCGGCTTCCTTCTACTTTTTAAAAATAATTATTAGGGACTGATCATTGTGAATATTAATATTGAGAATATTATATTCAAGATGCGCAAAATATAATTTTGCGCATCCAGGCCTTCTAAATCATAAAAAAATCATAAAAAAGAGAACTATGTACCTCAGAGAGATCACGGAGTTTGGTAGAACTTCATCGCTAAGAGGCGACGAAGTCAATTAACTACGTTTACAGTTCTAAACATGACCTAACCTAACACTGAAATGAAAATGGGGAAAAAATAAGCGTGAAAACATTATACATTAGTTCAGTTGGATTAGTAATAAAGAATCCTTTTAAAAAATAAAAAAAATTTGTTAGACTTTTTTCCATTTGATAACCGTGGGACACGAATATGCCATTTTATTCATTTTTTAATGTTTCTTTACGAATCGCGCCGCTAGATGGCAGTACTTGCTAGTTCTAGGTAGCTTACAAAAACTTGATAATGTGCTTGAAATGATTAAATTTAAAAGAAAATATACTACTGTTAATTGAAAATATAATGTATAAAGAAAATGTACTGTTGTAATAGCAAATGCTGTTATGTAAATGAAAGTACTGAAGAAGAATCAATTGTTTTAATTGCCATTACAGCTTTAAAAAATATGAAAATATTAGTTTATAAGTGATTATACTAGTTTTATTAAAAAAGGAATATATAAAACAGAAATAAATTCGATTTGTAAAATCGAATTTAACGATAAAAATCGAGGATTAAACAGGTTGATTCAAAGAAACGGGAAATTTTGAAAGTTGTGTTGGTAGCCGTGGGCGATTGTACCACTTGATAAGTGGCGCCAGCCTCTCTAACCTAACCTCCATTTAGTTGTCATGGATCCTTGGAGTGGTGTGCAACGTGGATTTGCTATCAAAACGTTTTACAAAAACAATGAAGGTGTGGAGGGAGCGCGTAGAGAATTTCGCCGTCATTTTAATCTGGGACGGCACGACCGTGTTCCATATGCTCATGCAATTAAAACATGGATATCTAATTTTGAGGAAACTGGTTCGCCAATGAAAAAGAAACCTCCAGGCCGTGAGCGAACCGTCCGTACACCACAGAATGTTCAAGCTTTACAAGATGCTGTCACACGAAGTCCACATCGGTCAATCCGTCGTCTCTCAGCATCTTTACAATTGCATAGTTCAAATGTTCGAAGAATGTTAGTGAAGGACTTGTTATACCATCCATACAAGTTGCAGATCGTCCAGGAACTGAAACCGAACAATGCAGTTGTGCAAGCACAATTCTGTAATGTAATGCTTCAGAAGATAAACGATAACGAAGAGTTTGTTCACAAACTGTGGATGTCAGACGAAGCGCATTTCCACCTCAGTGGATTTGTTAACAAGCAAAATGTCAGATATTGGGCACAAGAAAATCCTACGCAGCTACACCAGCGTCTGTTGCACAGCCAGAAAGTGACCGTGTGGTGTGCTATGCCATCGTACGGTGTTATAGGCCCTTGTTTTTTTGAGGATGACAACGGTCTTTCGATTACAGTGACGTCGGCTCGTTACGTAGCCATGCTTGAAATCTTTGTTGTGGAACAACAAAAGAGATTTCCACCGATTCTTAACACAGCCTGGTTTCAACAAGACGGAGCAACGTCACATACTGCACGAATATCGATGGCAGCTGTACGCCGATTGTTTGGACAACGTGTCATTTCACGAAATGGTGACATTAGATGGCCTCCCAGATCGCCTGATCTCTCAGCTTGCGATTACTTTTTGAGGGGTCACCTTAAAAGCAAAGTGTTCCACAGTAGACCTGCTACAACGAAAGAACTGAAGGCAAAGATCCGAGAAGCAATTGCGGAAATTTCAGTTGAGATGTTACGTCAAACCATGAACAATTTAACGAAGAGACTTCGTGAGTGTTTACGTAGAAGAGGAGGTCACCTGGAAGATGTCATCTTTAAAAAATAAACTAAAATGTATGTATCCTAAAATGGCAAAATTTGTACAATTACAGAAAATAAAATTCATTTTCTAAAAAAATGTTTCATTAACGTTATTTAATTTTTTAAATTTCCCGTTTCTTTGAATCACCCCGTACTTATAAAGTATTAAGTACAATATTACATCACGAATTTTCGTTTTGTAAAGGTCATTATACCAGTTTTATTAAAAATGGAAAAATGTGCTATGAAGTGAATGATATGACCCCTTTGATAAGTTAAAAATTTACCCGTGAAATTCAATTTTTTTGTTCTAAGGCAAAAAGTTTAATAATAAATTTATAAGATAACAATCAGTAATTCATAAAAGAATAATCTAACAAAACGCAACGATATTCCAAAAAAAAAAAAAAAAAAAAAATACAATAAAATGTATACCGTACGGTAAGTCTCGCAGATATCATTTCTTACCCACCGGGTTGGTCTAGTGGTGAACGCGCCTACCCAAATCAGCTGATTTGGAAGTCGAGAGTTCCAGCGTTCAAATCATAGTAAAGTCAGTTATTTTTACATGAATACTAGATCGTGGATGCCGGTGTTCTTTGGTGGTTGGGTTTCAATTAACCACACGTCTCAGGAATGGTCGAACTGAGACTGTACAAGACTACATTTAATTTACACTCTTACACATCATCCTCTGAAGTCATACCTGAAAGGTAATTACCGGAGGGTAAACAGGAAAATGAAACAGCTATCATTTATCCAGCCCAAAAAAAAATTCTTTAATATAAATAAAACTGTTTTTAACAAAACGATACTGATATCAAAAAAGTAAGACATTTTTGTTAACAAAATCTGTTATTAATTTAGAATTTTCTTTAAAAAAAAATCCATGTTAAATATATGTAATAGACAATATATATACAATAATAGATAATAAACAATGTTTAAGTGTTTCATATAAAAGGCAAAAAAATAGAAAAATTGTAACAAAACGCTTACCGGCCCGATTTCATTTATATGCAACATTTTACATTTACATAAATTATACAATTCTTATGATTATTCGTTGTTTAATAAATAATAAATGAAATCGGGCCGGTAAGAGTTTGTAAAAAAAATTTTATTTTTATATGGAACTCTTAACGGTTGTTTATTATCTATTATTGTATATCTATTGTCTATTACATTATTTAACATGTAATTTTTTTTAAAGAGAATTCTAAATTAATTACAGATTTTGATAACAGAAATGTAGTGTCTTACCTTCTTTGATATCAGTATCGTTTTGTTAAAAACAGTTTATTTATATTACAGAAAATTTTGTTTTTTTGAGCGGAAGAAATGATATCTGCGAGACTCTTACCGTGCGGTTTACAATTTCATTGTAATTTTTTTGATAATTCTTACGCGTCCTAATATAATGTATGCGTTCTTAATTTCTGAATTTTCCAGTCCAGTTTCAAATGGTGCTTATTAAAATAGATACTTATGATGTTTTCAGCTCAAGCCCTCTTTATTTATTAGATTTTTAAATTTAATTCCCCAATTAGTTTTAGAACTACGCCTTCCAGATATGGCAAGGTTTCGTGTTTTTTTACTTCCACCTTTCATTTCTAATAAAAATAGATCGCACCAGTAGCAATTCTTCATTTTTTTTACATAAAATGTTTTTGGAGATGCGTTCTCTAGCAGTTTTGCTTTTTAATCTATTATTTTTCCCCTCTGTTTTATTTAGTTGTGTAGAAGATCGATTCCTAATTTTTTTTGTTACTTCCACTCCTTTCCTAAAACGGAGTGAACTGTTCCTTTTTCTAAGATTTGTTAGATCCTTATTATTCACTCTAGCTAGTTACAGTATAATCGCAGGTAGAAAACGCTGCCACAGTTTTTGAAAATAAAGCAATATGAAATAGATATTCACGCAATTATGTATAAATTGTATTTATTGAAATTATATAACATTGGAACAGTATAACAAACATTTAGCATATAACATGTCGTTTAATTTTACGTTTAATAACAGCATCCGAGTCGGCATCTGGAACGCGACTGCCTCATAGACTGCCCCCACTCGCTCTTGAACAGTAAGCAGAGAGGTAAATCCACTAGAAATGCTTAACATACAGTTTACATAAGATCTAAACCAGACTATCTAATTAAATCAAACTTGTATCGCAATTCTATAGTTAAACAATTATTATTAATAGTTAAAGAGGAATTAATAAAAGTAAATATAAATACAAGAACAAAATTTAGATAAATAAATAAATATTAACGAAGAATTGAACTTAAAGGAATATTAACCAGAATTTCTCATCATCGGTAACAATGGAAGTTTTCCAAAATAATATTTATTTCTTAAAGAAAGTTTTTTAAATATTTGTTTCTAATAATTATATTTTATGATTTATTTTCTATTTTATGGTTAATAAACAACTAACTATACTATAATTGTTGTCTTTAAGATTCCCAATAAATAAAAATTAATAGGAATTAACCTTTACAAATTCCGTTTGTCTTCAAGTTACGTTACTAGATCGTAAATTTAAAATTAAGTTTTTGTACTTTTTCGTTTTGTAACACCCAAAAAGTTTTTTTGTGAAAATGTCTAGCAAAATTTTTTCAAGACTTGGTTTTCAAATCTGAAGAAATGGTTTCAAAACCATGGCCAATTTGATGGGAACAGTTGTAAGAAACTGGTCCGATTTGGTATTGGACATACCACCATCAATTGCAGTACTATGTTTTTTATTATTATTACTTCACAACGCTATTATTCTCATAAGCATCATCTGTGTATTGTACTTTATTTTAGGATTATAAATTATTGTGCTAAGATACGGTGTGTGTATGTGTGTGTGTGTGTGTGTGTGTGTGTGTGTGTGTGTGTGTGTGTGTGTGTGTGTGTGTGTGTGTGTGTGTGTGTGTGTGTGTGTGAATGCGTGAGGGAAGGAGAAGGAACGAGTTACTAAGAGAGAGGAAGGGCAAATGACTAAGGGTATTTGTGCGGGCAGAGAAGCGTGTTGAAATATTAATCATTTTTACCGCTTACGTTGAAGGTATATTGTACAGTACTAGCCTCTAGTGAAAATTATACAAGTGGACGCTAACTAAACCCCACCACTATCAACACTTACACGCGCACGCTCATGTACAACAGAAAACACACACACACACACACACACACACTACTAATCTATCTGAGCAACAATAATATCGTCCACGTGCTTGCACGAACTAGATGTGCAATGTCGGTAAATTAGTAGATACTATAAAAAATACTGAAGTAAAAGTACGCGCGCGCGTTTTTATACGTTTGCGCGACCACACTAACCTACACGTAAACGTCATACACCCTTGTGCTTCTTTGATGTACTTCTCAGTAATCTAAAACGAGTCGTATCGCGAAAGCGGATGTAAATACTTCATTAAGACGCCTAAAATTTAAAATTTGGATGAATTAAAATTTTACACAACTATTTTCAAAGGTTATTCAGAGCTAGGCTGCAATGAACGTGTGTAGGCAGTGAAATAATATAGTTTTATTTACAGTAAAATATTAAAGATGTAAAAATTCAATAATAATTACTTTTTTTTGTCTTCATTCATTTGACTGGTTTGATGCAGCACTCCAAGATTCCCTATCTAGTGCTAGTCGTTTCATTTCAGTATACCCTCTACATCCTACAGCCCTAACAATTTGTTTTACATATTCCAAACGTGGCCTGCCTACACAATTTTTTCCTTCTACCTGTCCTTCCAATATTAAAGCGACTATTCCAGGATGCCTTAGTATGTGGCCTATAAGTCTGACTCTTCTTTTAACTATATTTTTCCAAATGCTTCTTTCTTCATCTATTTGTCGCAATACCTCTTCATTTGTCACTTTATCCACCCATCTGATTTTTAACATTCTCCGATAGCACCACATTTCAAAAGCTTCTAATCTTTTCTTCTCAGATACTCTGATTGTCCAAGTTTCACTTCCATATAAAGCGACACTCCAAACATATACTTTCAAAAATCTTTTCCTGACATTTAAATTCATTTTTGATGTAAACAAATTATATTTCTTACTGAAGGCTCGTTTCGCTTGTGCTATTCGGCATTTTATTTCGCTCCTGCTTCGCCCGTCTTTAGTAATTCTACTTCCCAAATAACAAAATTTTTCTACCTCCATAATCTTTTCTCCTCCTATTTTCACATTCAGTTGTCCATCTTTGTTAATTCTACTACATTTCATTACTTTTGTTTTCTTCTTGTTTATTTTCATGCGATAGTTTTTGCGTAGGACTTCATCTATGCCGTTCATTGTTTCTTCTAAATCCTTTTTATTCTCGGCTAGAATTACTATATCATCAGCAAATCGTAGCATCTTTATCTTTTCACCTTGTACTGTTACTCCGAATCTAAATTGTTCTTTAACATCATTGACTGCTAGTTCCATGTAAAGATTAAAAAGTAACGGAGATAGGGAACATCCTTGTCGGACTCCCTTTCTTATTACGGCTTCTTTCTTATGTCCTTCAATTATTACTGTTGCTGTTTGGTTCCTGTACATGTTAGCAATTGTTCTTCTATCTCTGTATTTGAACCCTAACTTTTTTAAAATGCTGAACATTTTATTCCAGTCTACGTTATCGAATGCCTTTTCTAGGTCTATAAACGCCAAGTATGTTGGTTTGTTTTTCTTTAATCTTCCTTCTACTATTAATCTGAGGCCTAAAATTGCTTCCCTTGTCCCTATACTTTTCCTGAAACCAAATTGCTCTTCTCCAAACACTTCTTCCACTCTCCTCTCAATTCTTCTGTATAGAATTCTAGTTAAGATTTTTGATGCATGACTAGTTAAACTAATTGTTCTGTATTCTTCACATTTATCTGCCCCTGCTTTCTTTGGTATCATGATTATAACATTTTTTTTTAAGTCTGACGGAAATTCCCCTTTTTCATAAATATTACACACCAGTTTGTATAATCTATCAATCGCTTCCTCACCTGCACTGCGCAGTAATTCTACAGGTATTCCGTCTATTCCAGGAGCCTTTCTGCCATTAAATCTTTTAATGCTCTCTTAAATTCAGATCTCAGTATTGTTTCTCCCATTTCATCCTCCTCAACTTCCTCAACTTCCTCTTCTTCCTCTATAACACCATTTTCTAATTCATTTCCTCCGTATAACTCTTCAATATATTCCACCCATCTATCGACTTTACCTTTCGTATTATATATTGGTGTACCATCTTTGTTTAACACATTATTAGGTTTTAATTTATGTACCCAAAATTTTCCTTAAATTTCCTGTATGCTCCGTCTATTTTACCAATTTCTCTTTCCACTTCCGAACACTTTTCTTTAATCCACTCTTCTTTCGCCAGTTTGCACTTCCTGTTTGTAGTATTTCTTAATTGCCGATAGTTCCTTTTACTTTCTTGATCACTAGCATTCTTATATTTTCTACGTTCATCCATCAGCTGCAATATATCGTCTGAAACCCAAGGTTTTCTACCAGTTCTCTTTATTCCGCCTAAGTTTGCTTCTGCTGATTTAAGAATTTCCTTTTTAACATTCTCCCATTCTTCTTCTATATTTTCTACCTTATCTTTTTTACTCAGACCTCTTGCGATGTCCTCCTCAAAATTCTTCTTTACCTCCTCTTCCTCAAGCTTCTCTAAATTCCACCGATTCATCTGACACCTTTTCTTCAGGTTTTTAAACCCCAATCTACATTTCATTATCACCAAATTATGGTCGCTATTAATGTCTGCTCCAGGGTAAGTTTTGCAGTCAACGAGTTGATTTCTAAATCTTTGCTTAACCGTGATATAATCTATCTGATACCTTGCAGTATCGCCTGGAATTTTCCAAGTGTATATTCTTCTATTATGATTTTTAAATTGGGTGTTAGCAATTACTAAATTATACTTCGTGCAAAACTCTATAAGTCGGTCCCCTCTTTCATTCCTTTTGCCCAGCCCGTTATAATTACTAATTATTGTTATTTTAGATGTCAACATTCCAACAAATAGTCGAATAACTAATAAATAATAAATTGGATTATTTTACGGTTTACGTGAGACAAATGATTGCCGAGAAAAATGTCAGAACCTGATCGAGAATCAAATCAAACATTTACCTATTAAAAAAATCAGGAACATTTCCTTACACCTGCTAAGTGGGATAAATAATTATAACGTCGATTGAGAACAAGATTTTTGATTAAATTTATAAGAATGTATTTATGAAAAATGGAAATAATTCAAACATATTAATATGTAGCCTATAGGATATTTTTACTCTCTTGTACAAAGTAAAGGAAGCATTGTAATTTTAAATTTCGGTTTTCAGATTTCACCGGAAATATCCATTTTGAATAGTTTCGGTGTGACGTCTGTACGTACATATGTAACTCGCATAACACAAAAACGATTAGCCGTAGAAAGTTGAAATTTTGAATTTAGGACGATTGCAAAATCTAGTTGTGCACCTTCGCTTTTGATTGCAATCGACTGGACAAAAGTGTTCAAAAAGACCCAAAATCCAAAAACATTTGGATTTTGGAGTTTTCTTAATTGCAGTAATAAGCCCTCATTGAGAACTTTTCAACGATATATCATAAGCGATACTTATTTTCATTAGTTCCAGAGTTGTAGCCAAATAAAATTTTAATTAAAGAAATATTTGGATCTACAAGGGGAAGGCACATCGGTTCGAATCAGACTTCATCTTCTTTTTTTAACTTTTTTTTTTTTAATTTAAATATATTGATTTATTAATAATTATTAAACTCTGATTATAGAAAAAAATTACAATGAATAATAATTCAATAATAACAAAAAAAATATGAAAAATATCAGAAGTTATTAATAAAATAAATTTTATGTACTTTTCATTTTAAAAAAATGTGTATATATTATTTAATAGGCGTACAAGGAAGTTATGTGGTGTCCACATCAGATTTTTTATACATATGAAACTATTTAAATGCATGTAGGTTTTGTAAAAGTACCTAAAATAAGGGTGTAAGTATCCTAATACGTGTACTTTGTTACATCCTCTAGTCCCGCTAGTGTTAGCGGGACTGAATTGGAACATTTATTTTGTTGTATCTGCAATAAAAATAAATTGCCTTTTTGTGTTATAATTATATCGCTAACGTCTCATTGACGCAATATTAGTAGAAATTATATCCACTTTCACTTAAGAAAATTACGTAAATTCTTGTATTAATAATGTAGAAAGCAAATTACTTTCGACGTATTCTGTAGTTTTGTGTTTTCTCAAGGTAAATTAAATAGTAATCACCCCAGTCAGGCACACTTCAATCGAACGATATTAATTAGTTGACAATTTTTTCTGTTTTATTTATTATATAAAAATAATGCTGAAACTTTATACTTAGAAGGTAAATACGAGGGATATCTCTAAAGTAAAGACCGTTGGGGAATTTCTCTTCTTAAGGTTGGCTAACCTGTGTCGTTCATGGCCATACTAGTAATGAACACACTGCATTGTTGTGTGTAAGTTGTCGCGTTGTAGTATCTTAGATTTCGTATGAGTTATAAAACGAATAGAAAAATCGATGTTGCCGCCGACTGTGAAATACGTGGTCATACGTTTTTTAAACCCTCAGAACGTTAAGCCGGCTGAAATTCATAGCAGTTGGTTGCTGTGTACGGTGATAATGTTATGAATGAAAGAAACGTCCGAAAATGATGTGAAAGGTTTAGAAATAACAGAATTAATGTGCTCGATGAAGAACGTTCGGGGAGGCTCTCGATAATCACCGAGGACTTGTTGAAACGCGTCGATGATGAAATCAAAAAAGATCGTCGCTCAACGATTTCCGACCTGGCCCTTCTTTTTCCTAATATTTCAAGAGCTGTTATCGGTCGCATTGTTCATGACCATTTAGGCTTCAAAAAGGTTTGTGAACGTCTGAACGGAACGCCACAAACAAATCCGAGTGGGATCTTCTATGTAATTTCTGATGTGCTACTCAGAAAAAGGTGATGAGTTCCTTAATTCAATTGTTGCCGGCAATGAAACGTGGATTTTGCCAGAGAGAAAACGGCATTCAAGTGAATGACATTATCCTCGATCACCAACCAGATCAACAAAGGTCAAGCCACAGCCATTTGGACGCTAACTAATGGCCAGTCTTTTGGGATCGGTTTGGCATACTGCTGATTGATTTCATGCCACGTGGAACAACTATAAATGTGGAAGCCTACTGAAAAACTCTACGTAAGTTACGGCGCGCCATTCAAAATCAGCGATGTGAAAGGCTGACCGATGGCGTCGTCCTGCTGCACGATAACGCACGTCTACAAGTTGCGAGTCCGACATGTGATTTATTGAGAACATTTGGATGAGAAATTTACGATCACCCACCATATAGTCCGGACTTAGCTCCTTCTGATTACCATATGTTTGGGAAATTGAAAGAATTTTTGAGTGGTTAGCAATTCGCGGGTAACGATGAACTTAGAAATGCTGTTAATCAATGGATAAATGAACTGGCGGGAGAATAATACGATGAGGGTATATTGAAGCTGGTTTATCGCTACGATAAATGTTTTAATTCGTTTGGCGATTATATAGAGACGTAATATAAAGCATGTACTTTAAGAGAAATAAAAAATATTTATAGTTTTCAGAATAAATTTTTTTACAATGAAACGGTCTTTTCTTTAGAGATATCCTCTAGTAGATAAATTAAGTTTTACTTTTTTTTCTGCCTTCCAGCGTCGAATTGTCGACATGAAAAAGGAAAAGTTCTTCTTTTCCTTTCTTCCTCGTCATTTTTCCGATATATTGTTCCCATTCTACCCTTGATCTTTCATGTCTTTTCTTCCCTTCTGGGTTTCCTTCAAATTTGTTGTGGCTTTCTGCAGTCATTTATTTTTTATTTTCTTCAATACTGTTCAAAGAGAAGGATTTATTCCATGACTTTTCTAACTATTACGTTTCCAATTCTGTTTCGTTCCGTTCTCTCCATAACTCTTCTTACGTATTATATCTCTAATGCCTGGGCTTTATTCTACTCCACGGTCCATGTCTCCGATTCAACGATTCAACTGGTATACTCCAATATCAGAAGATAAACTGTTTTATATTTTCTTAATTTGACATATCTGATAACTTCTCTTTTTCTAAAAGGGCCTTGGGATTCTACACGTAGGAATGGTCGACTTTGAATATATGGGATTGCGAGGCGTAGATGCAGTCCATAAATACAATAAATTAGCAAGAGAATCATCTTAGCCTCTCCACTTCAACTAAAACTTGTTGCCTACGCTTGACGGCCTTGATAAGTCGAATAAGTCGAAGGTGCGGTTTTCTGAGCAGGAAACTGGGTCAATGAGCCGATATGAGTTCGGAAACTGGGGACTCGTCTTCAGTGATACCCTCACAGTCTTAAAACACATAACATCTGACATCTTAGTAAGAAGTGGACGTAGTTGAAAAATTAACATTAACAAATAAAGGAAAAACAAATTAATTTTACAGTTAGAGGTTTAATCTGAATTCAAGCAATATTTTTTCTTATATCAACAATAGACTGAAATGTTTCCCCTTTGAATATGCGTAAATTTCATGTAAATAAATAAAATCGTGAACACTAATTAATAAAAACAAATTGTCCGTCTCAGAACTAATTAATCTACTCACCTAACATAATCAGCGTACAGTCATCAGAATGATTAAATCTTCAAATCAAATTCACTTTTAACACTGGCAAGCCGTCTGACAGGTCTAATAATTGCTGGCCTCCGTGGCGCGAGTGGTAGCGTCTCGGCCTTTCATCCGGAGGTCCCGGGTTCGAATCCCGGTCAGGCATGGCATTTTCACTCGCTACAAAGTTGTATTCATCTCATCCTCTGAAGTAATACTTCAGAGTGATGTCCACCACAATTCGATTGTGTAACTGTCCACTTTATTAAAGAATTGGAGGATCGTATCTCACTTTCAACTTGAATGAAGTGAAGCAAAAAATGTGTATATGTAATTTAATAACAGTACAAAGATGTCCACATCAGATTTTTTGGTTTTAGCAACGATTTGTATTTGGAAATTTGATACTTCAAGTTTTTTATCCAGCTTTCTTCAAACGATTTAAAACTGTTTTGTGGTCGATAATTAGTTCGTTATTGATCTTACTACCGCTAATGTACCAGTCTTGCTCAATGTTTTACATGATTTAATCGACTTTTTCAGTTACTAGCCGACCAGAGCGAGTTTGATCACTGATATCAAAATTTCCAGATTGAAAACGCTTGAACCAGCTTTGTGCCATATCATGTTCCTAAAATCACAAATTTTACCAACCTATCTTCCTTCCCCTTCCATTCATTCCCCTTCTATAATTGAATTTCAAAATATATTGAATTTTTTCTTTATTTTCACTCATTTTCAAGACGCTGTAACTTTTAAATGAATAAACTAATATAATCATAATCTTTCTAAAAACACTAATTGGTATGGCAAATAAGCCCTTCGAACTGGTCTAATGGTTAACACGTCGTCGCAAATCAGTTGGTTTAACAGCTGATTTTCGAAGTGGAAGGTTTGAGTTACAAATCCTAGTAAATGTTAGTTGCTTTTGTAAGGATTTGAATACTAGAGAGTGGATATCAGTGTATTTTGGTGGTACGGGTTCAATTAACCACACATCTCAAGAGTGGTCGGCCTGAGTCTGATCAAAACTACACCTTATTTACATGCATACATATCATCCTCATCTCACTGGACTGTGAGGAGACTGCTTATTGTTCACTAGCTGAACAGATTGCAATGTACATGTTAGGAAAATAAATAAATCTGATGTGGACACCACATGACTACCTTGTACGCCTATTAAATTACATATAAACATTTTTTTAAATTAAAAGTACATAAAATTTTATTTCATTAATAACTTCTGATATTTATTCATATTATTATTTTATTTTTATTGAATCATTATTTAAAGTAAAGGTTTTTTATCATCAGAGGTAACATACATAAAAATGAATGTTTGTTTATCCCGTATGCGTTCTTACACCATTCAACCGATTGCGATGAAACTTTCGTTAGTTGTTGCCCGTGAAGGTTTCTGCATTAGTTTGAATCCGCTCCGTGGCGCGGGAGTCAAGATATTTCGAAAAATTATATTTATAGTCTGATTTGGCTCATATTCAGAATATTAGTTACATAAAAAGAAATATTTTTGCATAAAATGGACCCGCTAGGTGGCGTCGGGGTCGAGATATTACGAAAAATTGTATTTATGATCCGATTTGCTCATATTCAGAATATATATTAGTTACGTCAAAAGAAATATTTTTGCAAAAAAGGGAAGAAGGGAAAAAGGAAAACCGGGATGAGGGGAAGGCGTGAAGATTGGAAGAGGGAAAAGGGGAAAGGTTAAATTTTATGTTGTTCGTAATGTTCAGTTTTTAATGTTTTATCAAATTTTCATGTTCATTTAATCTATATATATATATATATATATATAAAGATATATATATATTATAAGATAATATATATATATATATATATATATATATATATATATACTGAAATCTAGCAATAGCGAAGCATTGCCGGATCAGCTAGTTATTAATAAATTAATATATTTAATTAAAAAAAAAAAAAAAAAAAAAAAACAGGTTAAAAAAAGGAGATGTAGTCTGATTCGAACCGATGTGCAATCTCCTTGTAAGATCCGAATATTTCATTAATTAAAATTTTATTTGCCTATAACTCTGGAACCAATTAAAATAAGCACCATTGATGACGATATATCGTTGAAAAGCTCTCAATGAGAGCTTATTACTGCAGTTAAGAAAAAGTCCAAAATCCAAATGTTTTTGGATTTTGGGCTTTTTTGAACACTTTTGGTCCAGTTGATTGCAATCAAAAGAAAAGGTGAACAACTAGATGTTACAACAGTTCTAAATCCAAAATTTCAAAATTCTACGACTAATCGTTTTTGAGTTATACAAGATACATACGTACAGACGTCACACCAAAACTAGTGAAAATGGATTCAGGGATGGTCAAAATGGATATTTCCGTGAAAATTGAAAACCGAAATTTTTCGCTATTACTATACTTCGTAAGGAAGTAAAAAGTTCTATTTCAAAAGCACGTAATCGTTGTCAGATTTGATTCAGGTTAGAGTTCTGCGATTCTTAAGTCATTTACTGGGTGAATACAAAGAAACTTTTCCTCAACCCCATCAGAGTTTTGCAATGTAATATCCGAGAAGTTACTAAAAACAAACTAGCGGCAGCTCCTGTTACACTCGTGTGGTGGTAATGCTCTAATAGCATGTACTCATAAAAGCGGTAATTATTATTCTCTAATTAGAATCAAATAAGTACAAAATACAAATTTTAATTACTTTTATCAATCACACAGAGAGATCCTTTGATTTTAAAAAAGAGCTTCCTGTAATGATTGTTTCTAACTTTATATTCTTTAATTTTTTTATTATTATTTGAAACGTTTGGTTAAATTAATTTTGAGGCAGTAAATAACGAGAACTCTTTCACTCTATAGAGGAACAGAGTCTGGTTTGAAGTTTCAAAAAATATTTTACCAATGTTATAAAAATTTCAGGAACTTCGATATTCCCGTTTTACTTGAAAATTTTAAATATAAAATAAAAAATGTGAATTTATGTTTACAAAATACCATAGATATCACGTTAATATTTCATGTTGATAATACATAGTGTATATAGTAATAAATTTCATCCTAGATTAAAATTAGCTTTTTTTGCAACTTTCATTAAATACCGTTCTACTGTTATTGCGTGAGAGAAAAACATGAACAGATCCAAAGATAGATAAACCGAGTTGTTCTTATCAATTGTATTTGAACCAGTGGCGGCTCGCGTATAGGCACCATGTAACTGCAGCAACCCCTACTTCCACTTGATATTATCCATAACATTTAATATAATGAGACCTTCTTTCTTTAATTATTTCTTTATACTTGTACAATATATAATCCTTAAATTTAATGTCAGTAGCCATCTCCCAGTTTATGGAAAAAATACAAAAATTGCTGTATGGAACTGTACGCTTCACAGTTTCAGCGGCGTGGTATTTGGTTGTTGTGCACATGCGCACATAGGAAGCTGAACGCGAGGATGCGAGGGAGAGAGTGCACTGTCGCTCCCGCAGTGCCGAACCTGGCGTACTGGTACAAGGTAGTTTTTTTACTCCGCGTGTATATAGAACGTTCCTTGTTCGTTCCCTTTTCTAGTTAAGGCGATGGAAAGAATATGAAAGTTTTTTTTCAGTAGTGATCAGAAGGTGGCGGAAAGCAAGGGCTCTGAGATTGCCAAATCTGTCCAAAAAACGCTGGAAAGGCAAAAGAGAAGGTAATTAGTAAAAAGTAATAATATATTTGTTTCTGTGTACATAGAAATTTTTTAAGCGGATATTTTATTAAGTTATTAAAATATAATATAAACAAATTTATCTGTATTGACTTTTATTATTTATTCGGTTAAACCGAATACGGGTTTTAAGCATAATGTGCTTAAAAACCGTGTGCCATATTCTAGAATGTGATAAAGTGTAGAATTAGATTATTTATGTAATTATAATTATTATTATTTAGATAATTTATTTAATAACAAAATATTATTATTTTATTTAATTATTTTTAAATTTTGTTTTAATCACGAGGAAAATAATCAATCTTCATTCATTTAAGAATGTATGGGAGTGCAAAAGGGGGCTGGATCCACTTGAAACGTTTAAGTTTTATTACTCGTTTCCATGGAGAGAATAATGTTTGTTATTTAAGAATAGTCTCACTATAACAATATTTCCATTTTTATTGATTTCAGATTCTAGGGCCCTTGAGGGGCAGGTGGCTTGAACTTTTTGGCCATCGATGTGTTTTTAATTTTTTCAACAGTAATAACATATTTTGAAAACGAAGATGATCTGAGATGCAAGACAACTTTCCGAATAGTTATGTTTTTTAAATACTCCTGAAGGAAGAATATGTTTTTAAAATGAACGGTTTGAGTTTAATGTTTTAACTTTTCCCCATTTTAATAAAGAGGGTTCCTTGAGGATCTAAGGAAGTTAACAATCTTACCAAACCTAACGCTGATCCTTTTCTCTAATATGAAGAATCAGACATCAAATTTAATTGACGTATGAATTAAGTTTTTCTCAGAATCAGATATTAAATTTGACTTATTTATTATTAATCGTTTAACAATATGTAAATAATAAAATACACGTATACCACTGGACAGAATTAAACAGTAATCAACTCATCCAGAGGCTTAAAAATATTTTGTGATTAAGAACAAATTCAATTTAGCTACATGGAATTTATACGGATTACCAAACCAAGAGGACGGATAAAATGATATACTTAAAAAATCTGATGAACCACATGACTTCCTTGTACGCCTATTAAATTAGATATGTACAGTGTTTTTTTAAATGAAAAGTACAAAAAATGTTTTTTTCATTAATAACTTCTGATATTTTTTCTCTTTTTTTGTTATTATTCTTCGTATAAGTTTTTTTACAATGAAATGTTAATAATTATTATTAATAAATCAACATATTTAA
The DNA here is from genome assembly GCF_047948215.1 of Lycorma delicatula. Lineage (NCBI taxonomy): Eukaryota > Metazoa > Arthropoda > Insecta > Hemiptera > Fulgoridae > Lycorma > Lycorma delicatula. The sequence goes on from NC_134455.1 coordinate 128,335,371, forward strand.
ATAAAAATAAAAAAAATTATAAAAAAGTCTGGTTCGAACCGATGAGCCTTCCCCTAAGATCCAAATATTTCATTAATACAAATTTTATTTTGCTATAACTCTGAAACCAATAAAAGTAAGTACCACTTGTTCGAATAACTGTGCTTAATTGCACATTTTAGTATTCAAAACTTATGCCGCTGGAACAATAATATCTTCAATAAATACTTTGTTAATGTATTCTATTATATATATTAATTTTAATGCAGATTTAGATACAACTCATTTATTCTATTGTATTATTAGCTACATTTGTTTCACATTATTGAAATTAATCAGTATATACATGTACAATATTTATATTTGAAGTATTATATTTAAGTATTTATTTATATTCATATTTTAAAGTTACATTTTAAATAGAATTGATTTAACCATTAAGACATCTTTTATCGAACTTAATTTAATAACATTTTTAAAGAGAAATGATTTTATTGTAACAACATTTTAGAAGAGAGAAAAAACTTTCTTTAATAATAAAATAAATGAAAAAAATACTTTAACAATAGCATTATCAAGAAGAAATATATATTATAAAACAGCTGTTGAATTAAACTTATGTCAGACATAGAAGAAAGAGTTATATAGTTTGTTTAAACTATAAATAATAAGGAGGAAATGAAACTGAACATTTATTATGATACATCGTTGAAAAGCTTTTAATGAGAGCTTATTACTACAGTTAATAAAAATTCCAAAATCCACATCTTTTTGGATTTTGGGCCTTTTTGGACACTTTTGGTTCAGTTAATTCCAATCAAAAGGGGAGGTGCACAGCTAGATGCTACAACTGTCCTAAATAAAAAATTTCAACATCCTACGGCTAATCGTTCTTGAGTTATGCGGGTGCATACATACGTACAGACGTCACGCCGAAACTAGTCAAAATGGATTCAAGGATGGTGAAAATGGATATTTCCGTTGAAATCTGAAAACCAAAATTTTTCGCGATTACTATTGTAATCGTGTAATCGTTATTGTAATCGTTACTATTGTAATCGATTTTTAAAAATAACAGCTGAAAATAATAATGAATAATGGGAATACACCAAAATGTAAATTCAGAAGGCATCTTATGAATATGAATTTCTCAAAAAAAGAAAGAGGTTTTTTTTTTTTTCTTGTCTTTGTACAATGAAATAAAAAAGGAAATCAGATTTATTAATAATAACAAAAACAAAACAGAGCTCAAAGAAAATTTAGAGATGATTGAATGATTTATAAACGTAGTTGCGTACGCTAGAATAGAAATTATGGTGAATGAGAAATGGGATGGGTTATGGCAATCTCCAAATTACTTTAAATAAAGTTAAAAGAAACGATCTCGTTGCAGTTGTAAGTGATCTTAAGTTAGTTCCAAATATAGTAGGTACATTTTTAGGGAAATTGTGATTTTAGATGTATAAGTTCTTGTCTTTTAAAATCTGAAGATCTCCAATTCCTTCTTCAGGAAGAAAGACATCCATAAGTTTACTCTTATTCATAAGTCTCTTATCGATTATCTATTGATTAATGATAATATGAAAAGTTCATTGCAGCATATAAGAATTTTCATAATATGAGTCGTAACGAAATATATCTCCTGGTCGGAAAGGTTGAAAATTCGAGCAAGTTCGAGGCAGTATTCGGCATTTTAAGAAAGGTAACTCGAGATTTTTAAAAATAACAGCTGAAAATAATAATGAATAATGGGAATACACCAAAATGTAAATTCAGAAGGCAACTTATGAATTTCTCAAAAAAAGAAAGAGGTTAAAAGAGAAGATACGTTGAAGGTGTGAAGTTGAAATGTTGAATATAAAGAATCAATTTGAAAAAAGCAGAGAGTCTGTATCAATTTCTTGCAAAAGAGAAGGACAGAATCTGAGAAAATTATAAATTAAAAAAAATCCCTTTGGCACGCCGGAAGGCGGAGGTAGATTTCACCGGTGCTAAGTTGGGGATAAAAAAGATTTCCACCTTAAAGTTAAAAAAAACTTCAAAATTTACACAATTCGACAACGGTTGCATGTGAAAAAAGTTTCACATGTTTAGTATACGACAAGCCTCATCTTCTTACAATTCCAGCAACATTTTGGTTATCCCTTGCCGTATTGCCGGGTTGGTCAAATCAAAAAATATTTCAGATAAAGTTTTAAATCTAGAGGACTAACGACCGCTTTAAACCGATTCGATATTAAGGGAGATATGATTATTTTTTGTCTTTGAAACCACATTTTTTCCATCCCCTGGGCCAGTGGTTGGTGATATAAAAAATTCTACTTAGATAAGTTTTAGACCCTTATCCAAAGAATAGTAGGAAGTTTAAACGAATTCGATATTTTACTTAATAGAAAAGTTATAGCGATATTTTGTTTTTTTTTCGGAAAAGCCCTCCCATTTCCACTCTCACACTCCAATTTTGCCCATTAACAAACTAGACCGAGAGATTTTTGGTTGATATTTTTTATGTACCAATTTGAAAGTAATTGGTGAAAAATTATGGTAATTTGTCCCCAAGAAAGTAAAATATATGTATATACTTTGTATATATGTATATACTATGTATAAACTGACGGTGGTTTTGGGGTCTGGGGGATGTGATACGCGAAGATATGTTGAAATTTTCTGGAAGTTGAATCATGGTACCCATTACAATAGGTAGCTTTCTTATGAAATCTATCTAAAAGATTTGATAAACTAATTGTAGGAAAGTTCACCGCTTTCTGAAAGACAACGGGATCTGAAAATATATCTGTTAAAAATCGGAAGAAGGATTGAAATGACATTCTAGAAAGGCGGTGTTTGCTAAGAAAGTTTAAAGAAATGATTTAAAAATTTATTGTTGTCTTTTATACGTAAGTACAAATTTTTTTCAAAGATATTTAATAATAGTATAAAAGTCATTTTAACAATAATTTTTTTTGTGTCAAGCATATGATTTTAAAATTGATTGCTGTACGATAAAATCTTCTCAAGAAAAAAATTGAAGAGACAAGTTTAATCATAAAATACGTACTGCCTTCATGATTTTGAAAAAGGTTTTTTACAATGTTGTGTTAAAAATTTGATTTATGTCATGTAAATAATAATAAATATAGAAGGTAAATATCAACTTAAATATTTATCAAGTAGTGAGATCGGGTGTAGATTTTCAGCTGTATTATTTATACTGACTTTTAGAAATGAAGCGTTAGTTCCCGTACTGTAATATAATTATTATTGACGACGATATAATACCTAAACGGTGTAATATTTAAATAATTTGGTATACACTGTGATACATAGATTATTCAAGAATCTTAATATGAGTTTCAAAGATCAATATACCCTTTTAATACGTTTTATAAGAATTATTATTTCAAAATTATCATCAGTAGTAAAAATAAACGGCATGTAAATGTCATACAGTTCAAAAATTGCACCGAATAACTTAGTGTTGAAGCGAATGACTGACTATACTTATTCAGGAATTGACATCGGCTTCGATATCGATTTCGATGTATAAATAGAAAAACTTTCAAGCTCTTTTGGTAGTCTACCATTAATAAACGATTTAGAATAGAGCAAGAAATGAAACTATATTTCTGTCGGACGATGGCTGTTCCAGTCCTGTTTTACGGAAGTGTAGTCATGCGTTACCGATGAGCAGTAGGAAAGTATTAATCAGGTAGCGGAATCTTACTCTTCAGTAAAAACAAAGATAAATATTAAAGACTATTAACTATTTACATTTCTTTTTAAAAAAAAACAACCTAAAAGACAAAGGTTTTAACCTTTGTATTTTGACTAATTTCGTACTATACGTCAAAAAATTCTTATGAAACCGCAAAAAATTCTGAAAATAATTCTTTTAACCAACTAATAAATAATTTTTTTCTCATTGCCCCTCTCAGTCTGACAATCTGACGTTTATGGACTAAATGTAATCACTAATTTTCCAAGCAATAGGTAGTTTGTTGAAAATTTATTGAGGATTAATAAACAAATTGGTATGTTCGTTTTATAAGCTGAATAAAAAAAATCTGATGTGGAAACCACATCAGAAAATCGTCATGAATCTACAAATTTTTTTTTATTCGTCGTGAATCTCCAACCGGAGAAAATCGTCGTTTGAGGAGCAGCTGGAAATGAAAATTAATGGTTGTTATTTCTGATTTCTGAACAGAATATAGAAAACATATTTTCTATTACAAGAAGGTCTCATTAATTATTTTTTTTAAATCTGTATTACTCGAAATTGCTGAATAAAAACTTTTTAGGACGAAATTGTTATATTTTAATCTATGACAGCCAAATATCACGAGAAGAACGCATAATCTCTTCGGACAAGTTTTATCTTTCATTTAAAAAATTAATTAATTAAATAAAATGAAAAATCCAAGTAAAATAGAAAAAATCTGACGTGGGCACCAGTTGACTTGCTTGTACGTCTATTAAATTACATATGTACATTTTCTTTTTTTAAATGAAAAGTACACAAAATTTTATTTCATTGATAACTTCTTTTATTTTTTCATTTTTACAATTTTTATTTTTATTATTGAATTATTATTTATTGTAAAAAAAATTTACAATCAGAGGTTAATAATTAATTATTAATAAATCAATATATTTAAATTTCAAAAAAAAAAATTAAAAAAGAAAAGGAGATGTAGTTGAATTCGAACCGATGTGCCTCTCCTTGTAAGATCCAAATTTTCATTAATTAAACGTTTATTTGGCTATAACTCTGGAACCAAAGAAAATAAGTACCACTTTTGATATATCCAAAATGTTCAAAATCAAAATGATTTGGATTTTGGGCTATTTTGGACATTTATGGTCCAGTCGATTGCAATGAAAAGGGGAGGTGCATAACTAGATGTTACAACAGTCCTAAATAAAAAATTTCAGCATTCTACCGCTAATATTTTTGAGTCATGCGAGATACATACGTACAAACGTACAGACGTCACGCCGAAACTAGTCAAAATGGATTCATGGTAAAAATGGATATTTCAATTAAAATCTGAAAACATACATTTTTCGCGGTCACAATACTTCCTTTACTTCGTACAAGGAAGTAAAAAAACACACACAAACATACATAATCAGATTCTTCAAATAAATAACGTCATACTTTCATTTGGACAGTTGAAGTACCTTAAACAATAGTGAATACTTGGTATAAATATCACCATCTTTCAGTTCTTCCGTTATTCCTCTAGTAACAGAGTTGTAAAACTGGCGAGGGAACTAAAAATTAAATTGTTAAATCCGACAAAGCGTATCGTTTATTCGGATAAGACTGTAGAACTAATGTTTGTTTACGTTTTGCTAATGAGAGGTAAACTTATAAAGAGTGGTACAGTCATTTGTACTGATTGTAATTGATTACATTATGTTTTAATATTTATACATCACAAAATAACAAAATTTTACAATAAAATTGCTATTTGGTGTGTAAAATTGATGTGCATATACATTTAATTAGTCGAATTGACGACTTGCTATTATTTTCGAATTAATAACAACTCTTATTGTAAGTAAAAATGATTTTGAAACAATAAAGTTTTAGGTAGATTTCATATGAAAGCTACCTTTTGTAATGGGTATCACGAATCCACGGGAAATTTCAACATATCTTCGCGTTTCACATCCCCAGACCCCAAAACCACCATAGCTAAAAAAAAAAAAAAATATATATATATATATATATATACTATAATATTGGAAGGACAGGTAGAAGGAAAAAATTGCAGGCCAAGTTTGGAATATGTAAAACAAATTGTTAGGGAGTAGGATGTAGGGAGTATACCGAAATGAAACGACTAGCACTAGATCTTGGAGAGCTGCATCAAACCAGTCAAATGACTGAAGACAAAAAAAAAAATATATATATACTTTACTTTCTTGTGGACACGGTAACTGTCGTAATTTTCCGTCAATCACTTTCAAATTTATACATAAAATATAACGACCCAAAATCTCGGTTGAGTTTGTTAATGGGCAAAATCGGAGCGTGGGATTGGAAATGGGAGGACTTTTCCGGAAAAAAAACAAAATATCGCTATAACTTTTCTATTAAGTAAAATATCGAATTCGTTTAAACTTCTTACTATTCTTTGGATTAGGGCCTAAACTTATCTAAGTAAAGTTTTTTTGATATCAGTAACCATTGGCCCTGGGGTTTCAAAAAATGGGGTCTCGAAGACAAAAAATATCATACCTCCTTTAATAGGCACAGTATCGAATCAGTTTAAAGCGGTCGGTAGTCCTCTAAACATTTCCTGAAACAATTACACATTATCTGAAACAATTTTTATATGACCAACCCTTACGGCAAGGGATGACCAAAATATTGCAGGAATTGTAAGAAGATGTAGCTTGTCGTATGGCTAAACATGTGAAATTTATTTTACGTGCAACTATTGTCGTATTGAGTAAATTTGAATTTTTTCTTAACTTTAAGGTGGAAATTTTTTTATCCCCTACTTAGCACCGATGTAATCTACCTCCGCCTTCCGGCGTGCCAAAAGGGATTTTTTAAATATACAAATTATATGTAATACAATTAATATGAAACGTTTTAAAAATAACAATAATTTAACATAAAAAATAATTAAGGTTGCAGAAAAAATTCCGCAGACATCTGTTTGTTACGAAAATATTATAAAGCTCATGTAAACAAGTTAAGTTCAACAAACAACCGGTTTATCAGTTGGCACTGCCACCTAGTATTAATTTAAATTAGGATACGTTTTCCTTTCGTATTATGATAGCGGTGATTTTATTTCTGTTGAGCAAAGCGAAACCTTGTTTTAACTGAATCTTTCGTAATTTCGATTTTTGACCCAATTTAGGTGTTTTCCTATTAATATAAGATTTTGCAGTATTGTTCCTACCAATTAGACACAGCAACTCATCTATCGCAATTCTAGATGAAATTTTCCCTTTAAGAATGTAGACCCTATAGCTTTCGAAGCTACGACCTGTGCCATCGGAATTTTTTTTTTTTTTTTTTGTCTTCAGTCATTTGACTGGTTTGATGCAGCTCTCCAAGATTCCCTATCTAGTGCTAGTCGTTTCATTTCAGTATACCCTCTACATCCTACATCCCCAACAATTTGTTTTACATACTCCAAACGTGGCCTGCCTACACAATTTTTCCCTTCTACCTGTCCTTCCAATATTAAAGCGACTATTCCAGGATGCCTTAGTATGTGGCCTATAAGTCTGTCTCTTCTTTTAACTATATTTTTCCAAATGCTTCTTTCTTCATCTATTTGCCGCAATACCTCTTCATTTGTCACTTTATCCACCCATCTGATTTTTAACATTCTCCTATAGCACCACATTTCAAAAGCTTCTAATCTTTTCTTCTCAGATACTCCGATTGTCCAAGTTTCACTTCCATATAAAGCGACACTCCAAACATACACTTTCAAAAATCTTTTCCTGACATTTAAATTAATTTTTGATGTAAACAAATTATATTTCTTACTGAAGGCTCGTTTAGCTTGTGCTATTCGGCATTTTATATCGCTCCTGCTTCGTCCATCTTTAGTAATTTTACTTCCCAAATAAACAAAATTCTTCTACCTCCATAATCTTTTCTCTTCCTATTTTCACATTCAGCGGTCCATCTTTGTTATTTCTACTAGATTTCATTACTTTTGTTTTGTTCTTGTTTATTTTCATGCGATAGTTCTTGCGTAGGACTTCATCTGTGCCGTTCATTGTTTCTTCTAAATCCTTTTTACTCTCGGCTAGAATTACTATATCATCAGCAAATCGGAATATTGCATAGAAAACATTTCATTTTCTGGTCGTTTCAAATTGACTAGGCCATCGACCAATATTGTAGTCAATGGGAGGACTACAATTACACTTTCTTCGGAACGGAAATACTATAGATTCACATTTAGCAAACTGCAAAGCACAGAAGACATTTTCATCTTGCTAGTAGCGCTGTCAAGCGGAAAGATAGGGAATCGATCTAAGGACATAGGCGCTGTTAAAACTTCCTTTCTACTCTTTGAATCTAGCTTTAAATCAACATTGTACACTTCATAAAAGAGATATGAGAAAACCATTTCTATAATATAATAAATTAAAACCCTAACATTCTTTTTTGCACACCCAATATACAGATTATTTTTTATTATTCAGATATAATCATTCCTGACTCAAACAGGTTCTGGTTGGAAAATTGATGATAAATAATTAAAACTACAGTGTCGAAATTGACTAAGAACAATAAGACATTTGAATTGGGCAGTTAATGGTCATATTTAAAATCATTTTCGTTATTCATACAGGCATGCACTCGTAACAGATATATTTAAAAAAAATAATAATAAACGAAGATACTTTTAATTTTATTTTTTTGATGTGGATTTTAGAACTGAAATTTAATTTTATCTATCAGTGAGTGAAACCACTTTGATATTTTTTTTAAATTGCTGTAAGGATGAAAATATTTATCAAAAATAATAGTATAATCGCTACAAGCAACATTGTAACCAGGTACAGTGTAGTCAATGTTCTATGTTAATTCTTGTTAATGTTATGTCATAAAAAGTAGCATATTATACAAGGTATCCTTTTTGTTACCACACATTTATTTATTGTTATAACTTTTTTTATTTTACTAGAAGATAGATGGTACTATGGTGACAAGTGTAAATCAGAGTTCTGTATAATTCAACGTTTTCATAGTGGCATTAATAGTATAATTCAGTAATATGAAAATATACAAATCCTATTATTAATGGACTAATTGGGTTGTGATATTCATTTTTTCAGCACACAAGTAAATGCCTGACTTTTTGCTGAATGTAATTTTTTAAAAAATTAATTTTAACATCAGAAATTTTGTGAATCTAACTTATCTAACATGATAAACAATTCTTACCATCGTACTTTGAAATGTGTTACAGATTGTAATTACACTCAGTAAATACATCAGACATCTTACGTTAATATTTTATTCATACTTCTGACCATAGAGATCCTTCATCAGGGTTATTCTAATAATCATTCATGAATAAATGAATGGAAGGACATTGGCATGAATTTAGTAAGAAAGACAACAAAAAATTTCTATTTATAAAAGAATATTAAGCTATGTTGACTATCCAACATAAAGAAATAAATACATAATACATTAATAAACCTCATCAGGAATGTGTATTTGTTTTCTCTAAATCTCTATTGTTTTCATAGCATTTTTCATTTTTTAATATTTCTTTTTATACAATGTTTTCGTTCATTTTTACACTATTGTTCTATTGAATTACCCCCCCCCCCCTAACCACTCATTCACTTAAAAGAAATTCCATTGTATCTTCAAAATATGAATGAAATTTTTCTCATTTCTATTGCATAAGCATTTTCTTTGACAATGGCCGATAATAAGTTAAATTAAAAAAACAAACAATCAAATAAATAAAAATTAACGTTGCGGTCAGTAAATTTTCTTATGAGAAAACTTCATTAATACCAGATTAAAAATTTCATCTAATAATAACAACTTTTTTTTATGAAAAAAGTCCACATCTCCCCTTTTAGCCATCCACAACCTACACTGAAATAAAATTCTGGGAAGTTGGAATGACCTAGACAGGGAGAAAATGCAACAGAATAGTTTAAACAACATTTATATATAATAAGTAATAAATATGTATAAAACACACAGGAAATCAGTAATATTCAAGCAATATAGAATACAAAATTCATAAATAATAATAGAGATAAAGGCTGAGAGCTAAGGTTGTTGCAATATCATTAGCAACAACATTCATGGAATTAATTTTGTCTAAGCACCTTGCCAAAGGAATAATCCAAAGTTACAGATAATTCTTTCTGGATCTAACATCAGGCACTCGAAAACCAACATTGGTTATATCAATGAGAATATTTCTTTTGCCAGAGCAGCAAATATAACATTCTGAAAAAATTACCAACTACTTAGGGAACTAAAACCCCAAAAACTATATCTGGTTTTATTATCAGAAGATGCTTCACCAAAACTTCTGTATGTCAAAAATAAAAAAGACATCTTCGAACAGCTTCAGTTAAATTAGATGTGTAGTTTTTATTGAAATTTCATACTGGGGCACAGTATTCATGCAGTGACCTAACCACTGTCCTATACAGACAAAGGATTGATCAATCATCTTGAAACAAGCAACAGACCCATAAAAAAAGTCCAAGGCTTTTTCTTGCTTTGAATGCTGTTTGAAAAACATGTACATTAAACAACAGTTTGCAATTAAATAAAATAGATCAAATGCACAAGTTTATAACTGCTTCCTCTTTACATATTTGACACTTACCAACCAAATAAAAATATTTAACCTTCAATGTATTTCAGGAATATGTAACGTTAACAGTTTTTTCTAGAGTGAGGGGGCATTTTATTTACAATAGACCATTAATGTATTACGCTGCAAAATCAACTGATTGTCTTTACAATTTCCCTAAGCCAAATTTTCAGCAAACAAGAGTTATTAGAAGAAATAAACATAGCAATGTCATTTATGTAAAGAATGAAAAGCAGAGGACCCAAATTAAAATCTAACGAATACACCAAATGGAACAGTACTAGAAATCCTACCCAATACTATTACTTTAAATTTTTTTCTAAACAGTAGGACATTAGTTAACAAACTAATACTATGTAATTACATACTAATACTACATACTATGTACTATCTCTGATACAAAAAGTAATAGTTTTTTCAAAAGTAAAGCACAAGGTACTTGTAAAAGGTCTTCTGAAAGTCAAGATATACAACATCAACTAGTCCTAGCCTCAACCTCAGGGCCCATGAGTGGTAATGTTAAGTTTAATGTTGGTAATGGTCAAGTTTAATTTAAGTAGATCTCATAAGGTGAAAAACCATGCTGACAACAAAAGAACTATGAGACAAAGCAAAGTATTAATATTAGTGGATAATCTTTTCAAAGATTTTTGAAACCACTTTCAACTGTAATTCAGAATTAAATGGAGATGACCCTTTTTAGGAATTGGAGAAACCAGATAACAACTACTGGGGAATATTCCACTTGTAAAACCTAAATTAAACAACCGTTGCAATACTGGAGAAATAAAATCACCCAGATCTTTGATTATAAGTGGTGGAACACTATCAACAACAGCTTCAGCTCTAGATCTAAAAGACTTAATAACCCTTAATACCTCCTCTTTTGAAACAACAGAACATCAATATAGCAATATACATATTGTGATCTACGTTACAAGTGACAGTATATGCGGTATTATTCATTTAAAAAAACAGAATGAAAATAATATCCAAATTCCTCACATAACTTTTCTTCATCAGTAATTATACTGTATCAGTAATAATAATATGATGCATATGTAATAGTAATCTGTATCAGTAATTATACCTTTTTAATTGGCCTCACCACAGTTTTCATTTAGAAAGGATTTCTATATGTATTTAAACAAGTTTTGTGGTCTACATTTGAGATCAACTCTAGGAATTTTATCACTCTTTAAAAGTATTTTGGCTTATTTTCAAAACTCTGAAAATCTATGACAATTAATGTCATGGCTAGTTCTTTTATCCATCTTATGTTCAATGTTTTTTAATTTTAAATTCTGTGCCAGTCAATTCACCATAATGAGAAGCAGTTCATTAAATCCAGCAGAAGAAAAACACTACTTCAATTCTGTTGCCTAGCAGAATAGTCACCTCAATGAAAATCAAAAGTAAGCCTCTCTGAATTTCATTAAAGTATTTCATCAGCTGTTATGTAAATATCAAGGGGATCTTGAGGTGCATCAGGAAACAGAAAATGATAAGTCTCCGGGACATCAACCTTGATAGATAACATAATATCAAGAACTTTGTTACTAACATTAGGAACATGATAATTAAACTAGTTCATATTAATGTTAGCCATGAAACCTAACAGAAATCTAGATTTATTTTTTTTCATAAAAATGGGCATTAGACTTAATAGAGCCAATCAATATCAGGTGCACTGAAATCACCAATGACCAACACACAATAAAAACTTTATATCTATCCATTTAGCTACTTCGTTAAAATATGACTCAAGTAAAATTTTGGGGTTATTAGGACTAAAATAATGATTACCCAGATTACCCAACAAAAATGAATTCCATCTTTCATTTTCACTTCAATCCAGATAAATTTTAAATCACTCCCACAATAGCTCTGAGCTGATGACTGAACTGTAACCAGGGAACCACCACCAAATTTTCTGTCAGAAATATCAGCTCGACGATCAGCTTTGTTTATCACAAAATTGATGGGAAAATAATCAGTAGACACAGAACTTTCGTTCAAAGAAGACTCAGTGACAGTAAAAATATCAAATGGACTGTTTCCTACGGACCTCTTACATTCTGTTATATTATTTGGAGGGATTTACAATCATTAATAAGACTAGAAGGGTCCTCCTCAGATTTCTACCAGAACAAATGCCTGCTTAAGGATCAACAAACCGTAGAATAAAAGGACCAACTTTCCACAATGCCATACCATCGAATCCTTATTAAAATTGTATTCATCCACCTTACCATGAAAAGAGCTATTATCTCGTCTTTTTTGTAGCCAACTTCGTGTACTTCACCGCTTTAATTGAAGTGGATCCAACAATGATGTTTTCAATCTCATTACATGTAATAGTAGGGATAAACCTAGAGATAAATAAGATTTTCTTTCAAGCTTTTCCATATGAAGGTTTTTTCACCACGACCAACTATAGCCTTTTTCTTGTTATTTTTTCTCTTCATACATATATGAATAATCTTTGTTTTTTACCTGAATAAAATGCAACTTTCCTGTCATTTTACTACCTCATTACATCATTTGTACATTTTTGTTATGGTCAACTTTTGTTAGTATCCTTTGAGCGATTGTATGAACACAATTTGTAGAACTGAATATTATCTGCATTTGCATATGTTGGAAATTTATATACCACTATTTATCCTTGGAATCTTAGACCAAACAACTGGGTTTTTGTTTGTTTCATAATAATCTTTCCTTCAGTTCTTAGCAGAACATACGACAAGGATTCATTAGAACATGCTGTACAAAGTTGTAGACAGGCAATAAATTTATCAGATGCATACTTCATATTTTCTGATTGTAATCATAAGTTATAAACTACAGCAAAATTTTAAGATTTATTTATAAATATAATGGGTCTTTAATTTTCAGAATAAAAAGTAAAATTTCATTAAAACAAAAAGTATATGTAATATCAACCAACTTTTTTTTAATTTTTAAGCTTGTAATATTTCATTATGTTCGATAAATATTATTATTAATATGGCTACCACATCTTTGCTTGACAAAGCTATGTCTATCAACAGAATTTTGTGGGACTCTTTCTCACAAATCAGCTTGAATTCAACTAATAACGCATTAAATATTTGCTTTCAAGTCATCAATCATTCATGGTTTGTTGCTATAGACTTGTGACTTAACATAACCCAGAAAAAAGTCTAAGGGAGTCAAATCATGTGATCTTGGTGACCAATTGACATTACTATTTTGTTAAATTATCAGATCACCAAACTTTTGATGCAATATCTGAATTTTTTCAACAGCTCTGTGGAATGTGACATTACCCTGTTGAATCATATCTCATTCAAATCAAAATTTTTCAAATTTGCCAACAAAAATCACAAATCATAGCTCAATAGCATCGACAATTTACTGAAACGACACCTCCTTGTTCGTTTTTGAAAAAGAAATGGCCCAATGATGCCACCAGCCCATAATTCACACCAAATAGTGATTTTGATCGGATATAATGGTCGCTTTTGAATCATTTGTGGATTGGAATCACCCCAAATACGACAATTTTGCTTTTTTTACAAAACCATCAAGTCAAAAATAAGCCTTATTGAAAAGAAAAGATGATTTTTTGATGAAAATTTAGATTTGCTTTGCACTTATAGAAATATTCTCTTGACATGTTGCATTTCTTTTGTAAACTGATATTTCAACATCATGTAGAGAAAAATTCTCTTCGAATTTTTTAATCAAACGATGAATTGTGCTTTTGTTTGGCCGTTATGAACCCAAAAATATCGCGAAGCGCACTGTAGACGTAACCGATTCCATATTTCGATAATAAATTTTTAGGATTTGTAAATGTTGTTGGGGTGGGTAGCGTTCCATGATGATTTGTCATAGACTACTGGAAACAAATGACGCTTGAAAAATTAAAAAAAAAAACTCAATGTAGCCACTACAATCTGTCAATCTTTTGCGCTCAACCTGAAAGACACCTTATGGGTAATAATAATTCAATAATTAATAGAAAATAGATATTTGAAGTTTTGGAAAACCTAACTCGATGGAGCCAATTTTATTTCAAGATTGAACTCGACTCGATTATGTCTCAGTTCTACCACCTTACTAATATGAAAGCGTAAATTTATTAAATTAATTAGGTATTCCCTTTTTTGTTTGCCATTTTTAAGTAATCGTCACTACGATCATTAGGCAATTCAAATCCTCCATCGAATTATTTAAATTTTTCGACATTTTTATAATCGTATTTATTAAATAATGATTAATAAAAAATCGAACTAAAATTAAAATAATCAATATTGCTATAAAAAAAAAGTTTAATCTTGTTTTCGTACGTAAAGTTGGTTTATCAGGGTCGTAGTTCCCACAAAAAAAAAAAAAACATAATGAAGAATAATTATTGTTAACATAAAATCAGATAAAAAATACATAGATAAATTCTATTGAAATTTTTAGTTTTCTTTTTACAACAGATTTCTCGATTTTATAATTAATTATTTATTTTTCATCTTTAATCAAATACACTGGAAAAACCAGAAAATCCATGATTTTCCATTATGAAAGAGATAAAAGAAAGTAAATATTTATTTGAAGAATAAAAGTTAGGAAATAAATACGTTCTATTTATGATTATACGAGTAATTAAATGAATTAATAAACATCAATGAATTAAGTTTTTAAAAATATTTCGTTTTCATATTCATTTGGACTGCTCTACTCACTAATTCTTACTTCTAGATCAGACTGTAGATTTATAGAATTAAAAATGGAATATATATAGAATACGCAAAATATAACTTCATATTTCCATAGGTCTACGTTTTTAACCACCCTTCACGAATTCTTTTGTTTTTCCATCTATCTTTTCTAGGCCTAACGCTGGACTTTGTCCTCCTCGTTTTCAATTTAAACGTCAAATTTTAGATTATCATTTGACATTTACCGGTACTGGATATACTGACTTCAAATAGATATTTTGCATAGTGGTTTCCCCATATACTCTGTTTTTCACCGAATCCCTTCATAATCCTGAAATGACTTTCCTTCTAATTCAATTATGAAGTAGAATGAATTCTTAATATAGAAACGCTATTTACAGAGAAACGTTGCCGAGTGAAGGATGTTGATTATACATAAAAAATGACGGCCGACTTAAGCTTCTAAAAAAAGACAGTAGGGTTCACAAACTATAACAGAAGATATTATACAAAATTAAAGTGAGGTATTTTTTAAATAATGATTAGGTTTCATATGCATTTAACATTAATATCAAAGAAAATAGATGAAAAAAAAAAACAAGTTATACTCTATGTACTTACGCGAGCATTTAGAATTCAACGAATCTAATTCAGAATTCATACGGTCCAACTAAAAAAAAAAAAAAAAAAAAAATTTAAGGCTGATTAAAGGAAACTTTATCTGATGGAAAGGAAAATGTAACAACTACATGTAGGTAGAGGTTAAAAATCTGAAATTGATTTCATTTTATAAACAAAATTAGTTAAATTAGTAAACAAAAAATAAAAAATATAAATATTATAAGGCTGTATTTTCTACTCTGATTTAGACCTCGGCTAGTGGTGGCCTAGATGGCAAATCTATTTCTTAAAAATTTATTTTAAAAAATAAATACTAAATTTATTTAAGATTATCCAATAAAATCAAATAAATTTTAAACTAAAGTATGCAGGAAACTAAAAAAAAACCACAAATCTACGCTTCATAGTAGTCGATAAATTTTCTTATAGTGGTCGGTAATGTTTAATGAAAACGAAGTGTCTCTGGAAACTCGAATATAAGTTTTTTAGAAGTAAAAACTGCGGTGTAAAGATTTTATAAAAAGGGTAACATGGTCTACGAATCTGAAACATGAACTAAATATTAAGTATAAAACAGTATAAGCCTAGGAGTTGAAGTGAAAACTTCAACGGATAGCATGAAAAGAAAACGTCGTTCGATACATGAAGATTGTTGTAAGCTGTCATAATAAAGAAAAGAAAAGGCTATTTATACTTGCATTGAACTTCCAGTGACTATTATAAAAGGGTGATCGAAGAGAATTCGTGTAGGGAGAAAAGTGAAATTTACATACGCGATAGGAAAAGAAAGAAACAGAATATTGTTTTTTATATGTATTGAAGAATATCATTGTACAAAATCTCCGTGAATCTTTCTCAGATTAAAAAAAGGAAAAATAAAGCACAAGAAGATTTAATTTTAATTTTATGGGAAGTAAATATCCATAATATTTTGTTATTAGTATCAAAGAGAATTAATAAGGATGGTCTACGTTAAGAACAGAATACAGAACAACCCACTAAAAGAATAGCTCAATTCTACAGGTTCCCTTACTCCCGTAATCTCTCGGAAGGTAGGGGCAATTTTACCCAAAAAGGAAAAGAACAATTTGATCGATGATTTTGTGTTGCCCAATTTAATTTACGCTGTAAAAAAATTATTTTCCTCTAGGAATAAGTATTATGAGAATAAGTATTAGGAATCTACTCACCAGGTTGGTCTAGTGGTGAACGAGTCTTCGCAAATCAGCTGATTTCGAAGTTGAGAGTTCCAACGTTCAAATCCTAGTAAGGCAGTTACTGTAATACCGATTTGAATACTATATTGTGGATACCGGTGTTCTTTGGTGATTGGGTTTCAATTAACCACACATCTCAGAAATGGTCGACTTGAGACTAAACAAGACTACGCTTCATTTACACTCTTACATATCATCCTCTTCCGAGGAAACAGTTCTTTAATAATAGTATTGTACTTGTTAGATTTACTGGAGATTATACAACCGGTACTTTGACTCCTATGCGCTTCTGTGTATTCCAATATTTTCTTATAGTGCTGTAAATCTTTTTTCGTATAATAGTGGGGTTCATTAAAAAATATCAACTGATACAAGCCGTCGGTTCCATTATAACTTTTTTTATCGATAACAATTGTATTTCCTTTGAACACAACCTCCTTTTTCCCAATCATCCACCGATCGTTAACGTTTTTCACTCCGTACACGTACGTGGTGGGGGTAAAATCCTCCACTTTTTATTCTACAAATCCATCATCATAATTATGTACATGTAACGTTATGTTAGGTATTAGTAGCGTTTACTATTTGTAACACTGCTACCGTCACTGAAGGTAATGATGATGATGATGTAACGTTCAATACTGTTTTCTGCAATGCGGTTTTGTCAATATCATCATTTAACAACGTAATGATAAACTCGTATTAGCGACGTTAACCATTACTTTGGGAAATATGAAAATGAAAATTTGTAGCGTATGAGAAGTGCCATGCCTGACTGGGATTTGAAACTGGAACCTTCGGATCAAAGGCCGAGACGCTACCACTCTGCCACGGAGATCGGCAACATTTATATTCTTATTTCAATTTTATCTTAATTCAATTTAGAATAATTGTAATAAATTATGATTAAAATAAAGCAACACCAAAACGATTTCAAGTAGTTTACAACATAAGTAATATTATTTATTTACATTAAACTACCATAACTCGGGTTCGAATCCTGGTCAGACTTCCAGTTTTCATTACGCTACAAAACTTGTATTCCATATTTCCACTCATAAAACTTCGCGTTTTTGTGGAATATTAATCATATATATATATATATATATATTGTTTGGAGTGTCGCTTTATATGGAAGTGAAACTTGGACGATCGGAGTACCTGAGAAGAAAAGATTAGAAGCTTTTGAAATGCGGTGATATAGGAGAATCTTAAAAATCAGATGGGTGGATAAAGTGACAAATGAAGAGGTGTTGCGGCATATAGATGAAGAAAGAAGCATTTGGAAAAATATAGCTAAAAGAAGAGACAGACTTACAGGCCACATATTAAGGCATCCTGGAATAGTCGCTTTAATATTGGAGGGACAGGTAGAAGGAAAAAACTGTGTAGGCAGGCAACGTTTGGAATATGTAAAACAAATTGCTAGGGATGTAGAATTTAGGGGGTATACCGAAATGAAACGACTAGCACTAGATAGGGAATCTTAGAGAGCTGCATCAAACCAGTCAAATAACTGAAAACAAAAAATATACAGGGTGTCCCATATAAAACGCAACTCATCAATCACTCATCCATGAAATTTCAAAAGTCAAGCTTACTCCCCTACTCGTTACTGAAATGGACTCGTCCAACATCTGAACATCGCGGCGACGCAGTAGAACACTACCGATAGTAACAACAATGCAATCATAACGTTCAGTGTATTGTTAGAGACAAGATGGTGTTTTCGCTAGATGAACGTGTTTTCATTGTTGAGTCGTACTTCAGTACGAAATCAGTGGTTGCAGTGCAAGATTTGTTTCGCCATAAGTACCCAGATAAACCAGCTCCTAACAAAACATCAGTATTAAGGTTAGTTGCAAAATTTAGAGAGATTGGTTCTGTTAATAACATGGAACACAAAAGATCTGCGTCAGTGTTGAATACAGATACAGTCACTGAAATCAAAGACCGATTACTCGCCTCGCCAAATAAATCGATCCGACGTTTGTCTGCTGAAATTAATTTGTCTAAATCAACTGTTCATCGGGCGACCAAACAATTTCAATTACGACCTTATCGCATTCAAACGGTTCATCAACTTCTTGAGCCCGACAAAGAAAAACGACTACAATATTGTCAACGGTTCCGTCGATTTCTGCGTGAGGGAATTAATGTTATGGATTCGTTATTTCACAGATGAAGCACGGTTTCATTTGGATGGCTGCGTAAACAGCCAAAACAGTAGAATTTGGAGTGCTGAAAATCCCCACGTTTATCACGAAAAACAATTACACCCGCAGAAGTTGGGCGTGTGGTGCACGATATCGCGGAAGAAAATAATCGGTCCTATTTTTTTGGAGTACACCATTAATGCAGAACGATATCAGGATATTTTATTTCAGTTCATTGCACTCTTGGAAGAGGAAGACAGACACTGCTGGCTACAATATGACGGTGCGACATCGCACTACGCAGGTTCAACTTCTGATTTCGTTGAGGAATTCTTTGGTAATCGTGTTATCGGTCGAGGCTTGTGGCCACCAAGATCTCCAGATTTGACTGCGGCGTTTTTTTTTCTCTATGGGTTACCTCAAAGAAAAAGCCTACAGCAACAAATCACGAACACTTGAGCAATTGAAAGTCAATATTGAACAAGCTGTATTAAATATCCAGCCACAAACTTTGAAAAAAGTTGCAGGAAACGCTGTAAAAAGAATTGAAGCTTGTATTCAAGAAGATGGCGGCCACTTCCAACATTTACTCTTAATGTAAGGTAATGGATGGTAATAATAAAAATTACATTTACATTTACACATACCTTTTTATTATTTCAATACCTACCAATATAAGGTTGGGTTGCGTTTTATATGGGACACTCTGTATATATATATATATATATATATATATATATATATAATAAATATTTAGATCTTTAATTTTTTTTCCTTATTTAACTTCATAGGTTGTTAGAAATGGTTTATTTTCATTATATTAAGTTCTATAAATAAAAAGAAGATTCTTTTTTTAAAAAGTTTGTTATAATAAATCATTTTACGACAATTTTTTGATTAGTTATGTATCACAAGTTTATGAACTATAACATTTCCTTTTTTTAAATATACTTGCCAAAAACAGATTTTCTATTTTATTTTCATATAAATAGTCATGTTTCTTTCTACTATCTTAACACATTTTCAAAGGTTAAATTTGAGACTTTATTGTTCAATAAATTGCATCATAAATTTCAGAGTAACATAACGATCCATGCCAAGATGTGAACAAAACAATACAAAACGGCTGACTCCCCCTCCCACATTACAATCAAACATTAATATTTTGCGATATTAATATTCTGATTATAACATTAAGGTTCTGCGTTTATAAAATCTGAATCACATTTGTTTTAATAAATATGTCCAAATAAAATGTTTGAAATGGGATAATGACGACCATTAGTGAGAATATATATTAAAAAAAATAATCTATAAAATGTTTAAAATTGGATAACATTTCTTTCAATATCGTTGTTAGATATTCTTCTAATTTGGCCTAATAACTCAGCTAATTACTTTTTAAAATTTATGAATGTTATGTACAATCTAGGTTGGGTAGGGCCTATCAGTATAATTTAATTATATTAAAAGAAATTACAAAATAATTAAGTGATAAAATGCATCCCTAACATCACTACGGGATGAACTTGATCCTTTATAAAGTTTTTGATACTTTCCGATAATCATCTAGAGTTGTATAAATTAATTTTTCACTTACCAACAATGTAAAAAGTGTAAATCCTAGTATTTTCGGAGCTGTTACTCCATCTTCAGGGATTTTCAGGGATTTAAAATTTAAATTTAAATCAATAATCGTTTTTAAAATTAAACTGTTATGTTTATAATAGTCAGTCGTCAAGAATAAAATTAATTCGTACATCATTAAAACAGTAACTTCATGTTTGTAAGATGTTTGCGACTATTATCTAGTCTAGTGCGGAGATAATAGTCTAGTGCAAGGGAGCATGGTTTTATTTCTATTTCCCTTTCATTTTTTATCCTAAATCTATTTATCTTATTGTAGTAAAAGTTCGATGTTACAATGGCCATTATGAAGAACATGGACAGTCTCTTGGATTATCAGAGTAGACCAAAGTGTAGATTTGAGGAATAACGATTTATCTGTGTTGGTAAGCAGCATCATTAGAATCATTCATTGGATTTAAATTATTCATAGGTTATATATTCAGCAGATATAAAGAAAGTGCAAGAGAAAGAAAAAAAAAAAAAAACTTACAGTGAGATAAATCATAAAGGGATGAAATCATTACTAAAAAATAAAGTGCTTGAAGTTATCGATTATCAACATCTGATTATGTGTGACTGTCATACTAATAGCTTGTGTTTATCACGTGATCAAATACCAAGATAGATTACCTCTAGGCAACCAGTAGGAGTCAAAAGTCAAATCGTACTTGAACCCCATTTCTGTACTAATTTTTCGTATAGAAAAAAATGTATTTTTTCTGTGAAAAAATATTTAAAAAAATACAAAATAAAATATTTTATAATATATTAACTTTTTTTTTTTTTACGAAGGTCTTACTCCTCGTTATTCCTACAATTAATGGTCATATTTACTGACTAGCCGTTAATTCTCCTATTTAACTTCAAGATGAAGCCGACGTGTAGTCTAAGAGAATTTTCTTATTTTGCGGAACTAAGTCCGATCGTGCATAACGAGTCACTTGGCGTACCGAAATACAAATCGCTTAAAGGAATTTATTGCATTGTAATTTTTAACTTTGCGAGACTATTTCTTTGTTTATTCATTTTCATCACATTTTCGACAAAGCCATCTCCTTCTTTGTGTAAAATATGTTTTGCCCGATTATAAACGTTAATCAAGCGACTAAATAATAAAATTATTCGATTATTTGATGCGTAAATTTAAATTAATATTAATTAACGCAGTAGAACCTTTAATCATTAATGATAAAAATGATTGCCTCAAAAAGACTTATTGTTATTTCTTTTACAATCTTTCATAAATAAAGAAGGGTACAAAAATTTGCTTTGCTATGCATTCATGTGTGTGCTCGTCCAAAGACGCACATTCATGAGCTCAAGCGAACATGCACATCCATAAAATAATGCGTGCGTTCTTACTACACAAATACTTTCAGATATATTGCATAAAATGGAAAAAGTACTTCGTACCAGTACTAAAGTATAAGAAGAAAGAAAAAATATATTAAAAGGAAAAAGAAAAGGGAAGGAAAAGGGTTCAAAGAAGTTGCAGTAATTGAGTACACAACACAAGAGAAAAAATGAAAAGAGAGAAAGGCGGAAGAATTGTATGTACACACACACACACACACACACACACACATCATAATATATATATACATATGCGAGCGTGTATATACGATGTATGTATGTATGCACCTGTGTACTTGTGTGTTGTGTTGTGCTCATGAACGGACGAGCGCGCACACGAAGAGGTGGATGATTGTATTGAGAATGGAATGGTGGGTTGGGAGGCTGATTGTGAGACGAAAAATGAGTGAGGGAATAGTAGTGGATATAGTTGTTCGGAGACGGGGCGAGGCAGAAGGGATGAGTGATGGGATGAGTGTAGTGTGGGTTGAGAGCCATTTAGTTTTCACTGTGAACACCAGGCGGCGGCAGAAGCAGAACCACAGAGAAATCAGTAGAATGCGTATGAGAGCGACTAAGATAGAGTGAGATATAGTACGAGAAAGATGGAACGATGAAATCGTGGGGGAGGTCTAAGTGTTGCAAGGGGGGTTGAGGGGAGTGATAGTGACGCGGGAAAGAGAACAGTAGAATGAGCGAGCGAGCGAGACGGAGCGAGTGCAGAAGCGAGAAGGTAGATTTTACGTACAATACATCCAGCGAACCGACCGTCCATTGCCTATCGCCTTTGTGAAGCTTCACAGAAACAGAGACAGCAAGGGAGAACGAATGACTGAGAGACAGGGATAAAGAGAAAGAGACATACAAAAAGGTTGAGAAAGAGAGATAGAGAGAACATTGTAGACCAGCGATGTAAGCGCTTGCCTTCTCTGGCATCAAATTTCCCCTAACGGATAGTGTGTGTGTTTATGCCCGCGCGCTCGCGTGTTTGTATGTGTTAAGTATTACATATATACTTTATATTATGTATAGGGGTGTATACTTTATATGTGTTTGTGTGTATGTGTTAGTAAATGAGAAAGGAGCACGAGCTATGATATAAGACTGATTGTGTGCAGGTTTGTGTGTATGTGTGCGGTGCGTTATTTTTTGTCACACTAAACATACAAATAATAACTATGTTTTCTTCCACCTTACCGCATCAAGCTAATTTGATTAATTCAAATTACTTTAGGGATTATCTGTAAGTTTCGATAATAATAATAATTAACCTAATCGATAACCGAAAGGAACGCGTTAATCAAGTAAACAAGGAAACAAAATTAGCTAATACAAAAAAATATTTATTCTATTTTTTTTTTTTTATAATACTTTAAATTAGTGTTTTAAAATATGTTAATGTTCGAGAAAATAATGAAATGTGAATGATTCTCAATGTAATTTCAAATATAGAAATATTTCACCGATTTTGAACAAAACCCCTATATCTGTCAGATCTCGAGAATTATGTCCGAGTAAATTACGAAGAGATTAATCTGAGCTACGTTTTGAGTCAATTAAGTTAATGAAAAGAGTGTAACATAAAACTTTTTTTTTTTTAATTAATATTTAGCATCAAGACTCTGATAATTAATTAACATTATTAACAATCAGAGTATGGTATTTAATAATCTTTTATGATAATTACTGTTTTTTAACTAGAGTAATTATTGCTTTAAATGGTATATTTTTCGTACTCTATGTTTATTTTCTTTGGTTACATTACTTTTGATATGAATGTGTTTTTAAATTATATTTATCGCATCTATTTAATTTTACTTGTGTTTTTCTCACGCTCGGTAAATAAATAAGAAATCGTTTTTTGTTAAAATAAAATACTACTTACAAAGAATTGTCTTTTAATGATTTGTTCATCGTAAGTATTACACTAATACGCGTAGATAAACATTAGCATCTATTAATGCATTATTTAAACCGCAATGCTAAGATAAGCATCGATTAAATGATATGAAATAGCTATGAAAAATTCCAAGGCTGGAAAACGTAACTTTGTATGAAAACTGAATTTAAAAACACTTCGTAAAAGTTAATCGGTAATTTGCATATTGTTAGATTATCTAATTAGTGATTTGTATGTCTAGATTTAATCGAATTTCCTGTTTTCGGAATTATTCCATTACTTAATATACAATAACTAATACCTCTTGATAACGGTATGAAGTAAAAAGGCAAATCTTATATTCAAGGTGAAAAGCCGTAACTTATACACAAGAAGCTATTTGGAGTGATGGGATTAGAGGCTAATCGAATCTCCGGTTAAATTTCTGAATTAATATTTCTGATAAATTAAATATTTTGATAGGAAGTCGTAATTGTGGTGAATTCTCGATCTGAAGGTGGTTACTCTACCAGTTCATTAAACAAGATAACTTTATTCTAATTTATTACTTCCTTGTACGAAGTGAAGAAAGTATTGTGATTGAAAATTTCGGTTTTCAGATTTCAACGGAAATATCCATTTTGACTATCCCTGAATCCATTTTGACTAGTTTCATGACATCTGTACGTACGTGTGTATCTCGCATAACTCAAAAACTATTAGCTGTAGGATGTTGAAATTTTGAATTTAGGACTGTTGTAACATCTAGTTGTTCACCTCACCTTTTGATTGTAATCGAAGTGACTAAAAGAGCCCAAAATCTAAAAAAAAATTGGATTTTGAACTTTTTCTTAACTGCAGTATAAGCCATTGAGAGCTTTTCACGATAAGGCTTTTTTTTCTCTTTTTTTTTGCTCAATAACAATTATAATTGTAATCAGCTCTCCTGCGGAGCCATAAGTAAGTTTCCTGACAAAAGCACGTGACAAGGAGGTCCTTAAGGAATCCCCAAAATAAATAATTGCAAGTAAACTTAAAGTCCAATATGAAATTTCAAGCTCAGTCATAAATCACAAACCATTAATTTTAACACCATGTAGTCCACAAAACAAACATTAATAACTAATAAAAAGAAAGAGAAGTAACAAGAAATTAGATACGACACCACTAAACTGGACGGTGTTAGATTCCAAATTGTTACCCAGATTCTAAGTCGAGTACATGGACACGTCTCAACCGTTGGATGTCTCTGCTCTTATCGAGTAGATTAATTGCAAAGTGGTTTACATGATTCTCAAGCCTCTGCAGGTATTTGACATTGCGCTGTTGTGCAATCTCACGAACCGACGGGAGCGCCAGATAATCGTGAATATCATCATTCCGCGTGAACCACGGCGCTTCGGCAATTACCCTCGCTACTTTGTTCTGGAATCGTTGTATAATTTCCACATTACTAGTACTAGCCATTCCCCGCAATTCTACACCGTACGTCCAGATTGGGCGAAGGATAGCCTTATAAATTAAGATCTTGTTGGATAATGTGAGGCCTGAGTTCCTCCGTAGCAGCCAATGAACTTCCTTTTACCTTGTGGTTTAGCTGTTTCCTTTTCATCCTCACGTGACACTTCCAGGTCAAACGCCGATCCAGGTGAAGTCCCACATACGGCACAGTCTCCGTTTGCGGGATCAAAACACCATCGAAGTACACACCGGGACAGTCACCCCTCTTTTCACGATAAGTGATATTTATTTTCATTGGTTCCAGAATTATACCCAAATAAAAGTTTAATTAATGAAATATTTGGATCTTACAAGGGAAGACACTACGGTTCGAATTCGACTTCATCTCCTTTTTGTTTAACTTTTTTTTAACTTAAATATATTGATTAATTAATAATTATTAAACACTGAAAAAAAGATTTTACAATAAATAATAATTCAATAAAAAAATAATAAATAAATAAATAAAAAATTAAAAAATCAGAAGTTGTTAGTGAAATGAAGTAAGTTGTAAAGTGAAATGAAGTTGTTAGTGAAATAAAATTTTAATACTTTTCATTTAATTCAAAAATGTTTGCAGATGTTAATAATTATTAATAAATCAATATATTTAAATTAAAAAAAAAAGTTTAAAAAAATATGTATGTATATAAGTCGGATTTGAACGATGTGTGCATGGTTACGAATCCGACATGTTCTCACTTACACCACATATCTACTTGAGTGACGTGAGACAAAATTAATATATAAACTAATACAAAATGCTGATTCAGACACCACAAAAAATGTGATGCATATGGTGTCCACCACAATGCAATTGTGTAACTGTCCACTTTATTAAAAAATTGAGGATCGTATCTCACTTTCAAATGAAATAAGTTTAAATCAAGTGCAGCATAAAATGTTATATGTGATTTAATAGACGTACAAAGAAGTCATGTGGTGTCTACATCAGATTTTTTTATATATAATTATTTTATTATGTAAAATTTACATAAATCGTATAGATTTAGTGTAAAATAATAAAATTGAAGCACATTCCTGATAATTTATTTTTAGATAGGTAATAAATTATCAAAGAATGAAAGGTAAATTATAAAAGTTAATAAATATACTATTTTAAAAATAGAAATAAAAATATACAACATGACTTCATTGGAAAATTATCTGAATTTACATGTTTTATCCATTTTTTTTTTAATAAAATAGTTAACTGATAATAAATGTTTAGAGGATTAAAAAAAACTGTTGTTAAATATAAGTAAATTGTTGTAGTTAGTAATTGTAACTACGTTACAACTAGTAATTTATAATTATAAATAAGTTGACACTTTTGTTCTGTAGAAATTTTCATACTTTTGTTTTAAAATATTAGAAAATAAGTACATTTATTTTTCTGTAACCTAAATACTATTTTTTTAAAACAAATTTTTTTAATTTTCGTGTTTGAAATACTCTTACAATTTTATTTTCCTACGTTACTGATTACACTTATAAACATAATTTTTGTTTCCTAACATATGATACATGATTTTAATCTGTTTTTAGTTGATGAAAACGAATATGAACTCAGAATCTTTCTATCACCCACCATTTTTGAAAAATATTATATTTAATTAAAGGATATTTTTTCATTTTTCAACGTATAGTTAGCATTTTAAGCTCCTATATTGTATTTTGCTACTTCATTTTTTATTGTTTAACTTCGTTAAAATAATTTGCAAGCTATAAATAAACAATACTAGACAAAGAATTAAATCTTATCATAGTCTCATATTTTGACATCATATCTAATACTGAAGAGCGAACCTTCATGGACAAGATTAATCATGTCTGTGCAGGTCAAAACATATAGCAGAAAACAAAGCTGTATTGTTTGTACAGTATTAAGCGCTGTATTTAGTAATGAATTAATTTTATTCAGTCTGATTGCCGTCTTAAATTTGTTAACAATGCAGAGTCATAATGCCTCGAAATTGTGTAAATGATGTGGATGCCTTTTGTTATGTATGTGGTAAGTTTACCGTAAAATCAAATAGAAAAAACATTACACCTTTAATTAAAAAAGAGTATCATTTGTACTTTCAGTGTAAAATTGATGATCAGGATAAAACGTGGGCTCCTCATATAGTATGCACTAATTGTTCTGTATATTTAATAGAATGGCTGAAAGACACACGGAAGGCTTTGCCATTTGATGTACCTATGGTTTGGCGTGAACCAAAGGATCATGTAACCAATTGTTTTTTTTTGTTTAACAAGTGTGTCTGAAATTTCTAAAAAATCTAAACATACTGTAAAATATGCTTCATTGCAATCGGCAATGAGGCCTGTACCTCACAGTAAAATTAATCCAGTTCCTGAGCCACTTGTGAACGTATTTTTCGAAAGTAGCGATGAAGAATCAGTCAGTACTGAAGAAGAACAATGATTTTGATTTTGAATTATCTTTCAATAAGCCACATCTTATATCACAAGGTGAATTAATGACTTGGTTTATGGCACAAATATTGATGAACTTATGTTGCACTTAGGACAAGTTCATAAACCTGAGGACTGGCGCCTTTTCATAGATTCGTCCAAGTATAGCTTAAAAGTGGTTCTACTGCACGACGGTAACAAATGTCCTTCGATAACAATCGCTTATGGTATTAATTTGAAAGAGAAATACGATGTGATGAAAGACGTTCTTGAAAAAATCCCGGCAAGGAAAAATTAGTATAATTTTCTTTAACGTTTTAATAGGAATTTTGTCACGGAGTGATTGATTAAAAATAAATAATTGATTTTCTGGGTGTAAATACACCCAGAAAGTGTCAATTTAAAAGGAGATACATATTTCAAATTCATTAAAAGTGCAGTTTTCTATGCGTACATTGGCGGTACAATGTATTACTTTTTTTTACATTTATGACGTTTTTTTTTCAGTCATTTGACTGGTTTGATGCAGCTCTCCAAGATTCCCTATCTAGTGCTAGTCGTTTCATTTCTGTATACCCCTACATCCTGCATCCCTACAATTTGTTTTACATATTTCAAACGTTGCCTGCCTGCAATTTTTTCCTTCTACCTGTCCCTTCAATATTAAAGCGACTACTCCAGGATGCTTTAATAAGATACTACCTATCAGTCTGACTCTTCTTTTAACTACATCTTTCCAAATGCTTCTTTCTTCATCGATTTGCTGCAACAACTCTTCATTTGTCACTTTATCCAACCATCTGATTTTTAACATTCTCCTATAGCACCGCATTTCAAAAGCTTATAATCTTTTCTTCTCAGGTATTCCTATCGTCCAAGTTTCACTTCCATATAAAGCGACACTCCAAACATACACTTTCAAAAATCTTTTCTGTCGTTTAAATTAATGTTTGATGTAAACAAATTATATTTCTGACTGAAGGCTCGTTTCACCTGTGCTATTCGGCATTTTATATTGCTCCTGCTTCGTCCATCTTTAGTAATTCTACTTCCCAAATAACAAAATTCTTCTACCTCCATAATCTTTTCTCTTCTTATTTTTACATTCAGTGGTCTATCTTCGTTATTTCTACTACATTTCGTTACTTTCTTTTTTCTTGTTTATTTTCTTGCGTAGGACTTTATCCATACCGTTCATTGTTACTTCTAAATCTTTTTTACTCTCAGCTAGAGTTACTATATCATCAGCAAATCGTAGCATCTTTATTTTTTCACCTTGTACTGTTACTCCGGATCTAAATTGTTCTTTACCATCATTAACTGCTAGTTCTATGTAAAGATTAAAAAGTAACTAGGGATAGGGAACATCCTTGTCGGACTCCCTCTGTTAATACGGCTTCTTTCTTATGTTCTTCAAATATTACTGTTGCTGTTTGGTTCCTATAAAAATTAGCAATCGTTCTTCTGTCTCTGTATTTGAACCCTAATTTTTTTTAAATGCTGAACATTTTATTCCATTCTACGTTATCGAAGACTTTTCTAGGTCTATAAATGCCAAGTACAGGTCTATTGATGAAATACAGAATTATTGTTGGAGAAACGTTGAAGGATTCATGTGGGTATTTAAATTTCAGGTGAAAAACGAAACATGATCGTCTCAAATAAATTTAATTGGGCTTCTTGTAAGGAGTTATTTACTATTTGTTGAAATACAAAAGAATTGAAATACTATTCGTTTCATTTCATTTCATTAATGTTTTGTCTGAGGTGGTTTTATATAAAAATGGAGTAGGATTAGCCAAAAGTTATATATAGAACCAAGGTTGACGAAAATGAAGCTTCTATTACCTGGAGAAAAGATAGATAAAAATAAGCTGAAAAGTGTGTTAATGTTATTATTGTGAACGTTCCCTCTTATGGTAAGGAACGGGTAACTGAGGTAGATTGATTCAACACTTAGCCGATTCTATGGATTTGTACGTACGTATGTATGTCTCATAACTAAAAAACTATTAACCTTAGGATGTTGAAATTTTGGATTTACGACTGTTGTAAAATCTAGTTATGCACTCACCTCCCCTTTTGATTGCAATTGACTGAACCAAAGTTGTCCAAAAAAGACCAAAATAAAAAAAAATTAATTTTGAACTTTTTTTTAACTGCAGTAATAAGCCCTCATTGAGAGCTTTTCAACGATGTATCATAAGTGGTACTTATTTTCATTGATTCCGGAGTTGTAGTCAAATAAAATTTTAATTAATGAAATATTTGAATCTTAGGAGAGAGCACATCGATTCCAATCAGTTTTCGTCTCCTTTTTTAACTTTTTTTTTTTTTTTAAATATATTGATTTATTAATAATTATTAACCTCCGATTGTAAAAAAAAATTACGATAAGTAATACTTTAATAATAACAATAAAAAAAAAAGAAAAAATATCAGAAGTTATTAATGAAATAAAATTTTATTATTTTTCATTAAAAAAAGAGTGTATTTGAAATTTAATATGTGTAGAAGGAAGTCATGTGGTGTCCACATCAGATTTTTTTAAACTAGGCTTGAATGATTCAGTTAAATTTGGCTGTGTACCATATCTAACGGGTACATGATTCGAAAATTACAAATGAAATGAAGTTAGGGTGTTTTTCATGTACCTCGTGATTTAAGAATGCAAGTGAGTGGATTCTCGTACCTTTTTCACTGACCGAAATGCATTGTTAGAAATCAGCATGCACAGCCCACCGAAACGAATAGATTCCCTACAAGTGACACATTCAGTCTAGTCTCTTAGAGCGAATCTTAGGGATTGATTGCCTTTTCTCTCTGTTGTGCCTTTTGTAGTATCAAATGCTGTAAAAAAACTGGTACAAATAGTTAAAGCAATAAAGTAATGAACGCTTTTCTAGGTTACTTTGTATTATATTATCTGTTTCCACTCGGACCTCCATAGGGGAAGACACCTTCCGCCAGCCCCTCCGTTCCTAGCCGTATGGGCTTTACCGGAGATCATTTTCGAAACCTTGGCTTTTGACATATTCCAGTCCGCTTCGGCCAGGATGCCACCATGCGAATGCCACGACTGACATTCCCATCGATGTACTACTATTTAATAAACTCAAAACAAAACACATCTTAGAGTCTTAAGTAGGACTGGAAGGTCTGAATTAAACAAAGGAACTGAACTACCTACCCGTAGAAGGTAAAAGTGAGTTCAACACACAACACGACAAAAATATTACACGCAACAATAACAACATAGTAACATTAAAACAAAACAAAGGCAAAAACAAAAAAAAAAAAAAACAAAAAAAAAACATAAATAATAAAACAAAGCATCAACAAAAACAGAATACAAGAGAAATCCAAGCAGGGCTCTACATCCACTCAGCAATCCTTTCCTTTGCTAAGTACACTATAAAACTGTACTATCGCCCATTCGGCCTGGCTCCTCCAGTTTACACGGAGATCCAACACCGACCCGATAAGATCAAGCCGACAGATGGTCTCCGTGCGCATTAACTCATACTTCGAGCACTCATAAAAAACATGGAAGGTGTCATCCAATTGTCCACACTGAGGACACATCCCAGAAATCTACCAGGCTGAATTTCTGCAGTCTGTTCCTAAAAGCATCATGGCCAGAAAGAAATTGCGTCACATATTTATTAGAGTGTACCCAAGAGGCGTTCCGCGAATCAACAACATTTGGAAAGAGATCATGCGTATAACGCCCATCCTCAGCCTCATCCCGTCTGGCCTGCCACAAGACATTGTCATGTTCAATTTCTCGAATTTTATCCGAAGACAAATCACCGGACTTCTTAGCAACATATCGCTGCTGCCTCTCAGAAACATTTAAGTCTATCGGTTTCACCTTTCCAATCACCAAGACTGCCTCCCGTGAAATAGGACGGTAACCACCCGTTACCGTTAACAACATTAGACGTTGAGTCTTAATAATATGTCCCAATAACGCTTATATTTTAGCCTATCTGCCCAAACAGGCGTCGCGTATAGCATAACAGCCTCGCACACGCCTTTTTATAGGATGCTCATGGTCTTAAATTAAGACCCCACTCAGCGATTGACTATACGTCGAATACCGAAGAAGGCATTACAGGCCTTCTCCGCGACATATTGAAGATACTTCTTTAAAGAAAGAAACACGCCAAGGTACTTTTGAACCGGAACATACTTTATATATTGGCCTGCCACCGAAACACGAATTCGCCGATTCGCTGCCAAACGGCCTTTGAGAAGCATCATATGTGGACTTTTCCGGGCTAAACGTCATCTTGTATTGATGATCCCACAGCTCGAACATCCTGCAAGCTTGAGTAGCTCGGAGTTCAAAATCCCTCCGCGAGCTTCCTTCGACCAGCAGGAATCCATCGTCAGCATAAGCCACGATGCAACACCCTCTGGGCAACCTCAGCCGCATGAGAGAATCAAACTCTATTACTCATAATTAACGACCCAACACGCTGCCCTGGGGACATTCATTAGATAGCGTTTTACCAAAATTACGGCTGCCCTCGCGGAGCAGCACACCCCGATGATTAAAGTAACTTTGCAAAACTTGCAATTCACTTACAGTAAATTATCTTGTTTTGGAGTTGGTAAGTAGCAGAAGACCATCACAAATTATTAAATGTTCTGGAAATGTCCAGGAAAATCCCCAGGACATATTCCGTCTCATTGGTTGTTACTACACTCATCACACGGATTATGGCGTCGTCAGTAGCCTTTCCGGGACGAAACCTGTACTGATTCTCCATCAACAATCTTTGCGAGGTTAACCTCTTATTTATACGCAAATATAGAACCTTTTCAAAAATCTTACCAATAACCGGAAGCAACGTCAATGGCCTATACGAAGAAGTAACGGCAGGAACCTTTTCGCCACCTTTAAACAAAAATTTTACAATCCCTTTCTTCCAATACACATCCCAACCCCGTAGGGGTAGACACCCGCCTTGTGACGATTCCGATCGCCACACCACCTTCCCCGTTACTAGCCCTGAAGGGTTTTAACGGGAGTCGTCTTTCGCCTTCTAACTTTTTAGATCTCACAGTAATAATCCAGGCCTCGTTGGAATGCCGCTGATGTAAATGCCTCGGTAGACAATTACATCTTCCAACACCCAGGGAAATATCCACCAGACAACAATTTATTAAATTCACGTGTGATAACTCTCACCCAACCGAGCGAACAAGAATCTCCGACATTATTCCATCAAAGCCTGGGGCTTTTCCCCTATCTAAACTACAGATAGCTTGACGCACCTCAACCTTGGTAATCTCTAAGGACAATGCATCCCTGCGGAACTGAGTGACCTCTCCCCGCACCCGCAGATGGTATGCGGTCTCTCCAGCTTCACTATCATCAAATTGTGTTTCGTATATCGGGCGGGTTATTATTTATTTAGTGGTGGTTACAGATTTTTGTGTTTTATTTATGGACGGAGTTTTTATTTGCATCTGATCCTTTAGACCAGTGAGAAATAACTGATCAAGGGCTGACCGTGGGAGACTAGGCGCATATGAGTTTCGTTCCCCCAGCGTGATTCCCTTCAGTAAGTCCCCTGAAGTCCTTTCGGCCTAATAGGAGTACGCTTTCCGGGGGCCCTGGTGTTTGGGAGAAGCAATGCGCTTCCCTTTCTGGAGGGAGTCGCATGTGCTGGCTTAAATATATTGTATTTATTTTGAATAAAAATAAATATGTACGTTTTATGTTATCATTTGAATAGTAAAAATATAATTTCATTATTTTTTACGTTTCAATTAGTAGTTTTGCTGGCAACATTGGAACGATGCCATTAACCGAATATCGATATTTAAAGAAAATCTTATTTTTAATTTGATTAAGAAATCAAATTATACGTAATTACCGATACTTTTAATTCGATTTTAATTTCAGTCACTAGATTCGTAGAAGATTGGGAACATTAATTTAGGTTATGATCATTGTCGCTGATCTTAACACTCAATCACTGACCATGATTAACCACTCACTTGCCTGATATCAGCTTGTTAATGAAAAATGCAAAATGTTAGTTCTTTAATTTTTATTGTATATTTTACGGAATTATTAAAATCTAATTTTTAACCGAACACTATCATTATCTGAAATAAATGCAAGCGAAATAAGTAAATCTAGAATGACTGGGTTTATATAAGTTTATCCTTATCCTAATATAAGTTTAAGTTAATCCTAATATTTGGGTTAAATGTCAATAAACAGATTGTATATTATTTTCGAAAAGGACAAGGAAGAAATAAGCCGCTACCCTATTATTCTTAACACGGAACAGCTTTTGTTGTTTGGTGCTTACGATATATGTAAAATATGTGTAATATCGTAAAATTCAAACCAGATATCGGCCGGTTATTTGATGACTACAGACATACTTTCATTATAGAAGTTTCATATAGAAGAAACACACACACACACATATATATATGTCGGAGAATAAAGTACAGTGGAGTATCTTCCGACAAAACGATGAGAATATTCTTTAGAATATCGGTATTTTTAGTAGTTTTAAGAAATGTACTATTACTTGTAATATTTTGTAAAATAAGGTTTAAATTGTTTTATTGCGGTAGGCTTAGGCCTAGGTAGGCACATGGTTGTCAACGTAGTCGGGATCCCAGGACGATAGGGGTATCATAAAATTAATAAGGAAAAGGAAATATGCAGTAGGTATATTATTTGAGAATATGGAGAAAGGGTAGTCTTGCTTTGGAACCCAGATCGAACAGACGTCCTGGTGATCGCGAATTCGTTATTTCCCTGAGCCTCGGTCTATCGCAAGTTGTTTTAATATTATTTGAATTCTAAATTGAATTAATCTTATATTGTAATTCGTGTGCTACTGAGTTATTGATAAGTGATAATTATCATTGTAATTATTTCATTGTACGAGTTATCTACTCATTTTTATTAATTGAACTTTATTGTAATCTTTTATATTCTCCACTTGTAATGGTGGGAATGAGTGAAGCACAAAACGTTGAATCCCTGACAAATCTCCTCGCCTCTCCGACATCAGAAGTGGGATCGTCTCCATCTGGTCCATCACCTGATCAGTGGAATACATTGTTTGAGTTTATGAAGTGTTGTATGCAAAAGCCATTATCGACAAAGAAAAGTGTTGCGTTACCACGATTTAATCCAGAGAGTGCGGGATCGGATTCTGTTGCTTGGTGCTCTGCAGCAGAACTGTGTCTATTAGAATCATCCTCTTCATCGCGCAATGTGACGTGTTTCAAATGTGGGGTAGCTGGTCATATTGCGCCAAACTGTACGGCTCCAGGTAGCAGCCGTAGCGGTCCAGGGAACAACAAGGAGAATGGTAGCGTCGAACGCCGTGTGAATCTTTGCACAGTTGCAGCTCCTACTGGTATTCTAAACCATCTTGGTGAGTCGTTTCCATATTGTTTTGATTCAGGAGCGGAATGCTCATTAATAAAGGAATCGATAGCGATTAAGTTTTCTGGACGTAGGATTAATGAATTAATAATTTTGAAAGGCATCGGAAATGTTGTAGTAAATTGTAGCATGCAAATTTTATCTATTGTAATTATGGATTTGTTTACATTAGAGATTCTTTTTCACGTTGTCCCAGATGAATATTTGAGTTATAATATTTTAATTGGTCGAGAAATTTTGAGCTTGGGTTTTGAAGTAAATATTTCTCAAAATAATTTTAAAATCTGTAAATCTAAAGTAGTAAATGAATGTAGTAAATTCGAAATTATAAATTTTGATAATTGCAGATACGATAGAAGAAGCGTTTGAAAGACTTCGAGTGGTATTAAAAATTCTTATAGATGCGGGATTCTCATTTAATTTTTCAAAATGTTCTTTTATCAAAACATCTGTTTCATACCTTGGGTACGAGATTCAAGAAGGACAAGTTCGTCCAAACCCTCGTAAAATAAACTCTTTAACAATGGTACCCGCTCCAAGGATCGTTACTCAGCTTAGACAGTTTATTGGCCTTGCATCTTATTTCCGACGGTTTGTCCCTAAGTTTTCACAAATCATGAAACCATTATATGCTCTTACCTCAGGTAAAAAATATATTGAGTGGACTGAGACACATGAAAACGCCCGACAAAAAGTAATTCATACTTTGACCAACGAACCCGTCTTAATTATCTTTGACCCGGATTATCCTATAGAACTGCATACCGATGCTAGTTCCGATGGGTACGGAGCAATACTCATGCATAAAGTAGACGGTAAAAATAAAGTTATTGAATACTTTAGTAAAAGGACAAGCCCAGCCGAGTCCAGGTATCATTCTTACGAACTCGAAACTACGGCCGTTGTTAAATCTATTAAACATTTTCGGCATTACTTGCATGGACGACAATTTACTGTTGTAACTGATTGTAATTCATTGAAATCTTCTCAAAATAAGATTGATCTTAATGATAGAGTCCATAGGTGGTGGGCTTATTTACAGGCTTTTCAGTTCGATATAGTTTATAGAGAAGGCAAACGTATGTCGCACGCGGATTTCTTCTCTCGAAACCCTTTGTCCGATTTACCAAAACAGGTTAATAAGTTTAAAATAGGAGATCACGTTTTGATTAAGAACGAAGAACGTAATCAAACGAAACTCGATAGGAAATTTAGAGGTCCATTCGTAGTAACAGAATTACTTGATAACGACAGGTACACACTAAAATCTTTAAGTAGTAGTAGAAGTTATAAGTATAGTCATGATAAGTTGAGAGAAATGCCTGA
This sequence comes from Lycorma delicatula, assembly GCF_047948215.1. NCBI lineage: Eukaryota > Metazoa > Arthropoda > Insecta > Hemiptera > Fulgoridae > Lycorma > Lycorma delicatula. The sequence continues at coordinate 128,371,936 of NC_134455.1, forward strand.
GAATTATATTCCTAATGAGTTGGATGTTTCCTCGGACAATGAAAGTTGTGCCGAGGAGACTGTTGATGTTGGTCCTGAAACAGGGACTATGGTTTAAAAAGAGACCACCAATGACGCAATGCACTAATGGCTGGCAGCAGGTCGTGGACCTGGCATTCTTATTTTTCGCACATGCATCAGTGTGTAGTCGTAACTGCAAACTAAATTAGTGGCTAATGTTAGTTTGATCAGGGCGCGATGGGCACCTGATGATGTGTCGGGCAGGTAGTTGTGGCAACTACAGAATATGTATGATACTGTATGTGGCATACAGGGTAGCCACTATCTCTAGATAGTGGCTACCTAGTAGTAGATAGGGTCTGCACTATCTCTAGATAGTGCAGAGGTCTATTGGTGGAGGAAATAAAATCTTATTTGACAGTTAAATGATAAGGAATAATGATTGATGGCTTTTCGATCTCTTGAGTACTGTACGATGACTATTTAGGATAATGAATAATTAATGGATTTCTGTTACTCGAGAGGACTTCTGAATCTATCTTTTGTACTTTAACTATTGTAAAATGCTTTATAATGACCGAGGTCAGTTGAAAACAAAAATTAAAATACCACTGTAACTCAATGTTTTAGATACACCCGAGGGCGTGTGATTGTCAGAATGGCCGTGTCGGAGAATAAAGTACAGTGGAGTATCTTCCGACAAAACGATGAGAATATTCTTTAGAATATCTGTATTTTTAGTAGTTTTAAGAAATGTACTATTACTTGTAATATTTTGTAAAATAAGGTTTAAATTGTTTTATTGCGGTAGGCTTAGGCCTAGGTAGGCACATGGTTGTCAACGTAGTCGGGATCCCAGGACGATAGGGGTATCATAAAATTAATAAGGAAAAGGAAATATGCAGTAGGTATATTATTTGAGAATATGGAGAAAGGGTAGTCTTGCTTTGGAACCCAGATCGAACAGACGTCCTGGTGATCGCGAATTCGTTATTTCCCTGAGCCTCGGTCTATCGCAAGTTGTTTTAATATTATTTGAATTCTAAATTGAATTAATCTTATATTGTAATTCGTGTGCTACTGAGTTATTGATAAGTGATAATTATCATTTGTAATTATTTCATTGTACGAGTTATCTACTCATTTTTATTAATTGAACTTTATTGTAATCTTATATATTCTCCACTTGTAATGGTGGGAATGAGTGAAGCACAAAACGTTGAATCCCTGACAAATCTCCTCGCCTCTCCGACATCAGAAGTGGGATCGTCTCCATCTGGTCCATTACCTGATCAGTAGAATACATTGTTTTTTTATGAAGTGCAAGGCCAATAAACTGTCTAAGCTGAGTAACGGTCCTTGGAGCGGGTAACATTGTTAAAGAGTTTATTTTACGAGGGTTTGGACGAACTTGTCCTTCTTGAATCTCATACCCAAGGTATGAAACAGATGTTTTGAGAAAAGAACATTTTGAAAAATTAAATGAGAATCCCGCATCTATAAGAATTTTTAATACCACTCGAAGTCTTTCAAATGCTTCTTCTATCGTATCTGCAATTATCAGTACATCGTCTAGATAAACTACAACGAAAGTGTACGCGAGCTCACCCAATGCCTTTAAAATTGCTCTTTGAAAAACCGAAGGAGCATTTTTCAAGCCGAATGGCATTGTTAAAAATTCAAATTGACCATCAGGAGTAACAAATGCCGTACGTTCTATAGATTTCGAATGTATAGGAATTTGATAGAAACCACTGGCCATATCTAAACTAATGTAGAATTTAGCCTTTCTAAGTCTCGGTATTTGATCTAAAATAAGTGGCAAAGGAAATTTGTCTGCAACTGTATTTTTATTTAATTTACGATAATCGACACATAAACGATCCGATCCGTCTTTTTTCTTGACTAGTAAGATAGGACTAGCAAACGGTGAATTGCTAGGACGAATAACATTAGCTTCAAGTAACTCATTTATTCTTTCTCTAACTATTTGTCTCTCTTCTACACTAAGTCTATATGGTCTTCTCTGTACCGTAACGTTTGTTTTTATTAAACGTATGTCAAGTTCACCACTGTTGACGCGAGTACGAGGAAAACCCGTAATAAAAGAACTTTCATACTCTTTTAAGATTGAAACTAATCTTATTTTATCATTTTTATCAACATCTGTATCAACATTATCAAAATTTATAATTTCGAATTTACTACATTCATTTACTACTTTAGATTTACAGATTTTAAAATTATTTTGAGAAATATTTACTTCAAAACCCAAGCTCAAAATTTCTCCACCAATTAAAATATTATAACTCAAATATTCATCTGGGACAACGTGAAAAAGAATCTCTAATGTAAACAAATCCATAATTACAATAGATAAAATTTGCATGCTACAATTTACTACAACATTTCCGATGCCTTTCAAAATTATTAATTCATTAATTCTACGTCCAGAAAACTTAATCGCTATCGATTCCTTTATTAATGAGCATTCCGCTCCTGAATCAAAACAATATGGAAACGACTCACCAAGATGGTTTAGAATACCAGTAGGAGCTGCAACTGTGCAAAGATTCACACGGCGTTCGACGCTACCATTCTCCTTGTTGTTCCCTGGACCGCTACGGCTGCTACCTGGAGCCGAACAGTTTGGCGCAATATGACCAGCTACCCCACATTTGAAAAACGTCACATTGCGCGATGAAGAGGATGATTCTTTGGAGCCACGATGGTTACTGCTTTGCTCCGCTTGCTTCTTCTAAAGTTTAGGACACTCAAACCTTTTGTGACCTATTTCCCCACAGAAATGGCACTTCCCTGAAGCTGCTGGCTTAAAACGCTTCAAATCGGATGTAGATGAGTTATCTGAAGCTGATATTGGTCTTTTTCGGGTGTAGGAAAAGCCTCGCATTTCGCTCAAAAATTCGGCTTCCGTTTTGATGTCGCTAGTTAATGCTACGCGCTCCACTCGATTATCAATATGGGTCAATCGCGCAAGCACAACCGCATTAACTATTTCGTCAACTGTTAAAGACCTCCAGCGGGCCTTTAGCGATGATCGAAGTCGAATGCCAAAGGCGCCGACACTTTCATCCTTGGTTGGTGCCTCCTGATGAATTTTCAGCACAACCGCTGTCGCAGTTTCTTGTCCCCCGAAGCGTGACACAAAAAGTTCTTTTATTGGAGGCCACTGTATACCCGGAATTGCCACTTGGGATAGCCACTGAGCTGCTGAACCTTCCAAAGCTTTGCTAAGCGCAGATATCAATTCACTGCCTTGAAGAGGATTTTCTAATAGACACAGTTCTGCTGCAGAGCACCAAGCAACAGAATCCGATCCCGCACTCTCTGGATTAAATCGTGGTAACGCAACACTTTTCTTTGTCGATAATGGCTTTTGCATACAACACTTCATAAACTCAAACAATGTATTCCACTGATCAGATGATGGACCAGATGGAGACGATCCCACTTCTGATGTCGGAGAGGCGAGGAGATTCGTCAGGGATTCAACGTTTTGTGTTTCACCCATTTTTATTATTACAAGTGGAGAATATATAAGATTATAATAAAGTTCAATTAATAAAAATGAGTAGATAACTCGTACAATGAAATAATTACAAATGATAATTATCACTTATCAATAACTCAGTAGTACACGAATTATAATATAAGATTAATTTAATTTAGAATTCAAATAATATTAAAACAACTTGCGATAGACCGAGGCTCAGGGAAATAACGAATTCGCGATCACCAGGACGTCTGTTCGATCTGGGTTCCAAAGCAAGACTGCCTTTTCTCAATATTCTCAAATAATATGCCTACTGCATATTTCCTTTTCCTTATTAATTTTATGATACCCCTATCGTCCTGGGATCCCGACTACGTTGACAACCATGTGCCTACCTAGGCCTAAGCCTACCGCAATAAAACAATTTAAACCTTATTTTACAAAATTACAAGTAATAGTACATTTCTTAAAACTACTAAAAATACAGATATTCTAAAGAATATTCTCATCGTTTTGTCGGAAGATACTCCACTGTACTTTATTCTCCGACATATATATATATATATATACTCGTATTACTCGTATACAAACACACATTCATACGTGCAGGCATATGAACACAATCATTTTATTTTACAGACTCGTGACTCCGTTCGGTTTACTAAACCATTGATTCTAAACTTTTTCGCACACCATCCACATTGAGAATCAAAACTTTTCTAGAGCCCCCAAAATTTTTTTAACTTGTCGTCTGTTAAAAATAATATAATATTATTATTATAATAATTGCAATTGCTGTTTTTAAGATGCACCCTTAAAAACAGCCATTGCAATTATTATTTTTAAACGTGGCATATCCTATCTCTGAGTTGAAACTTACATTTTAAATGAGACATACATTTTAAAACGCATATTTAATCAGATTTGGAAGCATTTTTTTAAAATCGCTTTCAAAAAATGTACAATTATATCTATAAAGTTATATAACAACAATAGTGATACCATATTAAATATAACAATACAATAATTAAAACAAACCTTTCAATTGAAAAGTTACACTTACATTAACGTGAAGGATGGATCTGATGTGCTTTAACGAGTTTGTTGATATCATTAAAGCTAGATCACACTCTTTAATTTCCATATTTATATTTATCAATACGTTGCTTAGATCGGGAGACATGCAGCATTAAAGAAAGACAAAAGTGGCTTTTTCTCTTTAAAGTGGAATATTTAGGTTCAGAAAATTCGTAGAGAAACATACAAAAAAAGAAATTAAAGCTAAAGTCTTAAGCTTTTAAACGGGTTTAATGCAGTTTACTAAAACAATTTCGTTTCCGCCACGCGCTTGATCAAACACGAAGAAAAAATTTCAAATTTTTAAAACTTTTCTTGTCACTGATTCTTTTTTTTTAATACTTCCCTGTAAAAATAACTGACTTTATTAGGACTTGAACGCTGGAACTCTCAACTTCTAAATCAGCTGATTTGGGAAGACGCGTTCAATACTACACCAAGCCGGTGGGTTTGAGAACGAATGTACTAGACTCATAACGCTATACCGTCAAAAATTTTATAAGTATAATCATATTGGTCTGAATTTATTTTATGTCGAATGTCTACTCAGAAAGTATGTGAGTTTGAATTTTTAATCTGAAAAAATGAACTATACCGATTTTAATAAGGGTTACCGTTCACGGTATCCAGATATCTCAGCACGTTTTGGAGAATATGTCCATTTGTCCGTCCGACATTTATAAAGTATGCCAAAGTGACCGGCTTTTATCCAAACACCAAGAGTTTTAATAAACTTAGAAATTATAAGATAAAGTCGGAGTGAAATGATTAATTGTTTATTTAAATGTGAAATAATAGCCAATTTCCTCAAGTTCAGAAATGAGAAAGTTCGTTAGGTAAATTATTACCGCTGTTAACTCTGTTGGATTGCTTATTGTGTTTTCTGTATTCGTCCGCCGTCGGAACTTATGTCTACATCAGCATAATATATTATATGAGTTTTAGTTTTAACTGTCTTATTGCAATTTTTAATCCAAGTTTCGTTATTTAATGTAATATTTCTTCTTCGATTATTAACTAAACTTGTAATGTCGGTAAAACGTAAGTATAAGTTTAGAGATAATTTACAAACTACCCAAACTGTTCTTGTTGAAAAAATAAAAATGAAGTAAAGTGTCAAACATGTGATTGTTATATCAGTTTCAAAAAAAGGCAGTAATGATTTATATCTGTGTGTTAATAGTGATGAGAATAAAAAAATATTCAAAACTATGCTGGTTGCTAAATTTAGATCTTTCTCCTTCAAAAACTTTCTAAATTAGATTATAAAGCGAATGCTGCTGAGGGAATTCTGTCCTTTCATATAGTTGTAATTTTTGTCCGTTTATTTTATTTAAAGATATATTCAGGAATTCTGTAACAGGAAAAAATATTCATGTGCCCGTACAAAAACAGAGGCAATAATAAACAATGTTCTTACTCCACATGCTACATATAAAATATTATAACAAGACCGGTATAACGGACCTGAATAACGGATTCCTGCCAATTAAGAAGAAAGTAGTAGAAAATATAATAATGGAAGAAATCCAGAAGGGGACTAAAAGGAATCCTTTTTTCTAAGGCTAACAGGTTCGTTAGCCTTCGTTCTTTGTAACACTGTCCAACGACACTCCTACCACAGTTGTTGTTCCATGAGAAGAATTACTGGAAAGAGTAGGAATTCATGGGAAAATGTAAGGACTCGGACGTTGGTTCTCACACTTCAACTTGGGTCTGGTTCTGCAGATCAAGAGGATAGGAGTATAAATACTCCACGAAAGACGGGTTAAGATAAGTTTTAAGCCAGTAGGTACTATGCAAGTCAGTTTTGAAGAGGCGAGTATAAGCGTATGAGTACGATGCGATTGTAAGACGGCGTTATCTGCTAACATGTAGTACTGCAGGGTGCAGGGTAGTGTTCGACGTGAAGTCAAATACATTCCAGAGTGGACAATGGAAGTTGTAGGGTGAGTTTTGTTAGACAATTAGTGAAAGAGATAAAGTATTAATAATTAATAAATTGTTAGGGTAGTTTTATTTGAGAACAGGAAGGTATTTACAGTTAAATAACTTTAGACTAATCTTATCTTCGTAGTATTACAATACCAGTTGTTAGAGGTGCAAATATTAGCGGTCATGATGTCTTTTTACAATGAGACTGAATTCTGTTTTTATTATTTAACTACCTGTAAATATAAATATCCTGACCTTAAAGTCATATCTGATTTGTATGTAATCATTGTTTATTACTATTATTGACATTTATTATTATTGAGAATTATTACTATTGTCATTATTACTATGATTGATTTCTATTATTTATGTTCTATATTATTAAACTAATAAATTGTAATCTTATAAACAGTTTTAAATTGTTGATTTCTCAATATTCTGATCGAGCCGCGAACACGCGACTATATCAGTGGAATTCCATTCTTTGGCTTGTCGACCGATGGCAGTATACAAACTTCTAATTCTTATTTAATATTACTACTGGAAAACAGCTGTTCAAATAAATATAATTAAATTAAAAAAAAAAAAAAAAAACACCTATAGAGACAGTGCAAACTACAAAGGGTTACTTTTTAGATCCGTTCAAGAAATATAATTTACTATTTAAACATGTTGCTTTTAGTTCTCTCTTTTTCTCTTTATCCTCCAGAACCACCGGATGATATGTATGAATGTAAATGAAGTATAGTGTACAGTTTCAGGTTGACCATTCCTGAGATGTGTGGTTAATTGATACCCAAGGAATTGCAAAATACCATAGACCCGGTGGGGGTACTCCTTCCGGAGGCCCCCATTAGAGGCGAGGCAAGGAGAAGAACTAGTTCCGACCGTTCGGGTAGTGCCGCTGGGAACGGTATGGCCGGGCCCAGCGTGCTCACTCGGATGGTTAGAGGCAACGGCAACTGAAAATACCACAGACTCGGTGGGGGTCCCCTTCCGGGGGAAACCCTGACTAGAGGTGAGGCATGCAAAAGACCTAGTCCCGACTGCCCGGGTGGTACTACTGGGAACGGCATAGACGGGCCCAGTGTGGCCACTCGGCTGGTTAGAGGCAGTGGCATCCTCCCCCACAGGCTCGAGTTATGCTGTAAAAGCGGATCCGGCCTAGGGGGGCGGGATGAGTAGAGAAAAAAATAAACCACCAAAGAACATCGGTATCCACGATCTAGAATTCAAATCCGTATAAAAGTAACTGCCTTGACTAAGATTTGAACGTTGGAACTCTCGACTTCGAAATGAGCTGATTTGCGATAAGGCGTTCATTACTAGACTAAGCCGTTGGGCTTGTTTTCAGTTCTGACATCAATGCAAATTTTGGTAGACTTTATAGAACACCTGGAAAATATATGTTTATCTACTTAAATCAGGCTTGGAAGAAATTCTAGCTGATTGATTTTGGGGTAACCAGAAAAGATCTGGTCACCCAGCTTATATCTTATATATCAGTTTACATCATGGTTGGTAATTTATTTTGTTACAACAATGATGGATAATAATGAAAGTGCCTAATTACTTTTTAATTTATATTATTCGAACCGAGTACGTTTTATTTTTGTGATTCTGTAAAGCTTCAACATCAGCAGTTACTAACTTAGAAATTGTAAAACTAGGTGAGAGCCTTTTTCCTAAAATCAAGAATTTTGTAACTATTCTCTGCATTGAAATATTATTTTCTTTCTAAAGATAAAGTTCAAACAATGTAATTTTTTGAAGACTTCTTTTCATAAAAAAGTAATTCTGTTGTTTTATCATTCGTTAATCTCTATATATCATAATAAAGTTGTTTTGAAATAGAACGTATCTATACTAGAGGTAAGATTTTATATCAAATCATTGTAAGACAGGTATAACTTCTTCCTTTAAAAAGGAAAAGTATTATGAAACCTCTTCGCTTTGGTGAAGATGTGATGTTAATACTTAATTACTCCTTTTTTTATTTGAAGAAATGCACTTATCGAATGACGGAGTTTGAACATGTCCAAAATATAAATAGAGATCTATTTAAATAGTTATACGCTTAAAATGAATACAATATTTTAAATAATGTTACACTGCTGATTGCTATTCCGAGTAATTAAAATTCAGTGAATTTTTCTTTGTCACATCTAGATAAAAGTCAAGTGTAGAAAGAATATTTTCTATTGACAGTATTCAGTAGAGTAACAAAAGAAATAATCTAAACATTGAATAAGTGAAAGGATTACGGATCGTGAAATATAAATTTACAGACACGACATGCAAAATAATTTTATAAATGCTTAATTTTAAAACCAGACTTACTAAAAGAAAGTAACAACCAGTGAAAATATTAGTAAAAACATGTATTAAGTGTAGCAATCATACTCTTAGGAAGATTTCATAAGAAAACTACCTATTGTAATGGGTACCATGATTTGACTCCGAAAAATTTCGACAATCTTCGCGTGTCATATCCCCAAGACCCCAAAACCACCGTCAGTTCAAATGTTTATATTATCGAGTTTAAGTTTAAGAGTTTAAGTTTATATTATTGTCAGTTTAAGTTTATAGCACATTTACATATATCTATATATATATATATTTCACTTTCTTCTGAACAAGATAACTGCTGTAATTTTGAGCCAATCTCTTTCAAATTGATACATAAAATATAACGATCCAAAATCTCGGTCGATTTTGTTAATGAGCAAAATCAAACCATGGGGTGGAAATGGGGAGGGGCTTTCCGAAAAAACAAAATATGGCTATAACTTTCTTATTAATTAAAATATCGAATTCGTTTAAAGTTCCTACTATTCTTTGGACAAGGGCCTAAAACTTATCTTAGCAATGTTTTTTTATGCCACCAACCATTGGCCCAGGGGGTGGAAAAAATGGGGTTTCGAAGACAAAAGAAATCATACCTCCCTTAATAGGTACAGTTTCGAATCGGTTTAAACTGGTCGTTTGTCCTCTAAACATTACCTAAAACTTCTGTCTAACAATTTTTGATATGACCAACCCTTACGACAAGGGATGACCAAAAATTTGCTGGAATTGTAAGAAGATGGGGCTTGTCGTACGCTAAATATGTGAAACTTTTTTCACATGCAACCATTGTCGTATTTAGTAAATTTGAAGTTTTTCTTAATTTTAAGGTGGAAATCTTTTTTATCTTCTACTTAACACCGGTGAAATCTACCTCCGCCTTCCGATGTGCCAAAAGGGATTTTTTTTATATATTAAAAATGATTTATAACTAACTTTTGTAATTTTAGGTACAGAATAAATTTTTTAAACCCAGTTAATGATTAAAAAATATCATAATGGAAATAGATTATTTGATGGCTTTCATTTAAATTTATATTTTGTCCTATTATATGAAATATATCCTCCATTACAAAAATTACTTCTACTCATCATGTACGTTCACGCTATCATATTTTTTCTTATAGGCCTGCATTTTTCTCCTGTTCTATACGGTAAAAAAATGTTCAAAAAATTATTATTATTATTTTTTTTTTTTTTTTTTTTTTTTTTTGACCTTAAACGGACGCTTCATTCTAATGGCGATCGCTTGCAGGTTTGTATTTAGATCAACAGCTTCGGAGGTAGCTCTGGTCGATGTTAGTATGGCTACTCCACCTCTAACTCTAATATTTGGCGGTTGATCTCGCCGAAATGTATCATATCCTTTTAGTTTAAAATTTTCATCTCGGCTGAATTGTGTTTCTTGCAGACATATACAAATCGGGTCTACATCATTTACGAAGCGTTGGAGCTCATGGATGTTTGAAAAACATCCATTGATGTTCCATTGTACTATCGACTCGCTGATTTTAAATTATATTATAGCCTAGGTTTTCCCTTCGGCCATCCTTTTTTTCTGTTTTTCTCCATCTTACAAACAGCATCGTGTTCGTGGAGAAGGTCGTCGCCCGTAAAAGCTTCCGGTCTCCGAATCGGAGACCACCGAAGCCGCCGCCGACGACGACGGACATGGACGGCACCAGTTACAGGAGCCGATTGTGGGGCGGCAACCTGGCCAACCCCAGACACGGGGGTCGCACCGGTCACCGCATGTGGAAGGGGGGACACTCGTCGCCCCTTTGAAATTTTTTGTGGCCTCTGAGGCTTAGAGGCCACTTCAGTTACAGGAGGCTTGGGAGCCCCAAAAACAGATTCTGTAGGTATCACCTTTTCCTTGTCATCAAGAATTTCACTGAGTCGGACTTGGCATTCTGCTTTGGCGTCCGTTTTCTTCAGAACAAGAGCAACTTTCGGTCTTTTATCTTCGGGAGGCTGTACTAATATCTTTGGCTTTATAGGATCATCGACAGCAACTGGAGCAGGAACAGGAACGGCAGCCGCAGCCTGAGCATAAGTTGTTGTTGCTCTAGGCCTGCGGGCGTTAACAATCTTCTTTGCTTCGAAGCAGCTGACCTTTTGAGGGGTTTTTACTTCCTGCACAGCTATCTCGTCTTTGTAGATAGGACAGTTCCTGGATCTACAAGAATGCGTGTAGGAGGTTCTTTGCATGGCACTCCCTCATGCAACTCACGCACACGCATATTTGTGGTCTCTCACATCAGAGAGCGGTGTAACCAAAATGTTGGCATTTGAAGCATCTCATTGGCTGTGGGACAAATGCCCGCACATCCAACCGATGTATTCCCGCTCTTACTTTTTCCGGAAAAATAGGCCGGTTAAATGTGAGAACATGAGATGCTGAAGGAAGGACTTCGCCATTCCTGCTCATGTTCAATCGGCGACACTCTATTACTCCTTGTGCTGCTAGTTCCTCTACAATCTCTTGCTCGAACAATTTAAAAGATTCCGACAGACCACAACACCTCTTGAGGTGTTGAGTGTGCCATGGGGATCAACACGTACAGCCAAATCTCCTATTTTTTTCAGCCCTAGGATCTTCTGAGACTGTATATCATTTACAGTTTCTACATGAAGTTCCATAAAAGTTTTTCTAATTTCCTTAACAGCGCCTCCAGCACATTTATTTATTTCTCGAGCGATGAGGAAAGGACTCACCTTCGAGAAATTACCTTCTTCCTTAGTGATAACTAAATACTTCGGTTTTGGAATGTTGCTCTTGAAAAAAGCTTTCTGCAAGCTTTTTCTAGCCTCAACTTCTATTCTTCACGATTCTGCACTCTTTCAGTGTTTCGCTTCAGGCGAAACGGCCAGTTCTAAACGAGGGTGTTTCCGTGAACCCTCTGCCACGTTTGGTTGTTCAACTTGCATTGAAGAACGATCCCTTCTGTAGTAAGGCTAGCCGCCGGGGTACACCCCACTCCAGGGCTACCAACCCTGGAGGTCCGTTCCGGTACTCCGGTGGAACCGGCTATGTCTTGGCAGAGAGCGGATGCGCAGTCTCTGCACTGACTCCAGGCCCCTACACACCGAGGTTTTCAGGGCTCCCATGCCCCGAAAAACATGGGCACCTTAACTACATGCTTGCCATCGCGGGGGGCATGTGGACAACGAAAGGCCTCCGTTATACCTGCAAATGACCGTGGCCGCCACATCGCCAGTTCTAAAGGTGGTATCAATCGATGTTCATAATCGTTAAAAGTTTCGTACCTGCAGGTGGCCGCGAAATCCAGTCCTGAAGTGCAGGCTGTAGATGTAATTCGGCCGAAAATGAAAGTATCCGAGAACAACACTCGGAATCCCGTTAGTCAGCTATATGAAATGTACGTGAGTACAGCTGTTGCCGCCCTGGACGTGGAATTTAGATGTTGTGTTCCGGACGTGGGGATTATCTACCTCAGGGCATTATTATTATTATTTTTTTTTTTTGAGGTTTGTAGGTACATCGACTACTTTGGTCATTAGCCCCATCCCACTTCAAAAAAAAAGGTTCGATAATTCATATTTTCATGAAAAAAAGTTCAAAATTTCACATTCTTCTAATTTCAAATCCAACAAATTACCGCTTAGGCTTTCCTTTTGGCCATCCTTTCTTGAGTTTTTCCATTCTGCGAATGGCCTCAACTTCCGATGACAGTGTGTCTGAGGCTTCGGACATGGCATCGTCTTCTCTTTCTGATGCCAATGACGTTCGCCGGCTTACATCAGGTGATGAAAGCTTCAATGGTGCTGTGAGCATCGTTGCAATTGAATCTAAACTCGCAAGCGATGCACTTTCGGCGGCTGATGAACTTGATTCAATGTCTAAGGCTGTGCTTGGGCCGGCTGATACAGATGCTCTCGCCACAGTTGTTCTCTGAGCTTTTGGAGCCTCTGTACGTACAGTCTTATTATCGTCTGTGTCTGGTGCTTTTTCGATAATTACTTGCACCTCCATTTTAGTTGACTCAGATTTTTCCTGTACTCTTGTCTGAGTATCTTTAGCTTTATGACTCGTCGTTGGAGTGATCTTTGGGTCTTTGTCAGATAAATCAAGACTTTTCTTCATTACGTCTATTGATGGCGTTATAATAGAAGGTTTTGCTGATTTCTTAAACTGCGTTGGTACGGGTCTTATGTCAACGACGTCAGTCCGGGAATGAGCCTTCTCATGTTTACTTAGTTGTGTCTGATGAGTCGACTCGATCTTGGAATCAATGATTCTTTCTATCATTGTCGCGAGACTTGGTGCCATCGTATTAAGCAACTGCTCAACGTTGATTTTAGATGTGGGGGGAGCAGCAGCTGCTTCTGCGTATGTAGTCGATGGTCTAGGTGTACGTAGATTGACAATCTTCTCCGCTTCAGGATAGTTAACTTTTTGAAATTAACTTTAATTAATTTTTAATTAAATTCTTAATTTTTAATTAATTCTCTTCATGAATATATTTTTATAAAATTTTCTGTTATTTCCCTATTCCTTTTACTGATTAAGAGTTTTTGCATATACCTAATTATTATTGAGATTCAAAACTAATACGAAAAGATGTGATTTTAATACATCAAACAGTGTTTTGAAGAGATAAAAATATTGTTAAAAATAATAATCAGAAACAAGATGTAAATTCCAATTCTTAAATTTAGACATCACTGTACCTTGCTAAAGCTTGACCGTAAGAATAGTTCATTTACAATATCAGTAAATTTTTATTTCCTCAGTTCGCTTAAAAATGTGGAGAAAAAGAAGCTGAGGCAGAGCATAAAAACTTTTATTTATGTAATACTTGTTACACAACTGCTTGAATTCTGAATAAGACAATTTTTGTAAATTTAGATTGTACAATTTTTCCTTGATTTTTGCAACTTTATCTACATGTAATACTGTGGAAGTATTTCGTGTGACATTCTTAGTACTGGGAAATTTTCAGGAAATTTTTTTCTAAATGAATCAATTTTGTTAGTTAAAAATTTTTCTACTCATCTGCTGATAAGCTGCTTATACTTCATACTGATGCGCGCGCGCACACACACCACAAGAGGATGATAATATCAAATTATCTGAAACCTTCATTGAGAAGGTTCTAGATGATTAATCTAGAACAAATATTTGATATTTTTTCACTGACCATTTTTATTGTTTTGTGTTGCGCCTAGAAATATTAATTCATTGGAATCAGAAAAAAAGTTTTATATGAGTTCTGGATAAGAATGGACACCTATACCGAACACTGGTGTCTCTGATGCCGCGCGAGACTCCATGATGGGACCGGGTGGAAGTTTGAGGTTTGTCCCCGGCTTCTGGGCGGACTGGAATGAGGTTACGTTCCCCTTGGCAGGTGACCTAATTTGGTCTACTTATTGGGTGTAGATCTGAATTTTTATTTTGTGTAAAACATAATTTCGATTGGTATGAGTGTAGTTCTGAGGCATTCACAGTCACGGACTGTGTTGTCAAATTTAGACTAGTCTCGGTTAGTTAGTTTGTCCGTTTGAGGCCTACGTGAAGGAAAAAAATTTGATTTGTATTTTACCGATGTAAATGTCTGCCGAGGCATTTACATCGGTGACATGCCGACCGGCCAGGCATTTACACCTGGCTGATGACTGTGAGGTGTAATCAGTTAGAGGGTCTAAAGACGACCTCCGGTAAAGCCCCTCAGGGCTCGGATCGGAAGGGGTGGTATGGCGACAGGTAACGTCACAAGGTGGGTGTCTTCCCCTACGGGGTTAGATGTCTCTGTATAAAGGTATAGTGTTTGCGTTCCCTTGAAATCACAAAGTCCCTTATACCCATCAGATAATGCAATAAGATATTAAATCCTATTTACTTGTGTTTATAATATTGTAACAAGACCGGTATAGCGGATCTGAGTAATGGATTTCTACCAATTATTATAAAAGTATTAGAAAATATAATAATTGGCGAATCCAGAAAGGGACGAAAAGGATCTCTTTTAATAAAGGTAACAGTTCCGCTTAACAATCATCTTTTGTAACACTGCTACTGACACACAATGAACAAATACTTGTACCGCGAGAAAAGCTACCGGACCTGGTTATGGAATTCATGGGAAAGAATGCCTCGGTCGATCGTTCTCAAGCTTCGAGTTGGGTCCGGACCGGCAGGTAAAGAGATAGAAGTATAAATACCCCTTGAAAGACCAGCTAAAAGAAGAGTGGTGCGAAGTCCAACGAGACGTTACGACGTCAGTCCAGCGAGGAGAGTCTGTGGTGTGAGTATGCAGAACGAGAGTGCCGAGACACGTCAGTCAGCGAGAGCATTCTACGTGGAGGACAGATGAAGGAGCGAATTTCCAGTGTGAATTAAGTTCGATACGATTAAGGTAACGCCACCAAGTATTCCATTTATCATGAAATACCATCGGTGAGTTACTGTAAAACTATAATATGTACTATAATAATGTACTGAATTCATAAAATGTTCGGGTAGTTTTAATTGTGAACAGCAGAGGTATTTGCAGAAAACTTTATACTTGTCTTATCTAGTGTACCATTGTTTGTTAATACAAGAATAGTGGTTAAAAGGGTTAAGACTAGCGGTTTCTTTTGTTAATGGGTCGGAATTCTGGTTTTTTAATCATCTACCTGAAATAAATCCTGACAATTATTTTAAACTCTGTCTTGTGTGTAATTCTGTTTATTATTGCTATTGACAATTATGACTATATGATGTGTAATATGATGATTGTTTACTGCTTTGATTATATTATGTTTTTATGTCATGTATTAATTGTTTGATTTGTTAGTTAATGAAATGTAATATTATTGTCGTTTACTACTATTTTTATTACTATTATCCTGATTATTATTGTGGTTGTAATTAGTATGATTAATATTTGGTTGTTTACTATTTTTCATTAATTGTTTTATTATGATCATTCGTCACCAATGTCATTAGTACATATTTTTCTTGTTGTAATTGTATATAAACCAATAAACAGTAATTATAAAAAAATTCTAAATTGTCACTCTCTCAATTTCCTGAGCAAGCCGCGAACATGCGACAATACAGATTACAATTTTATTTTCTATTTTTCAATATTTCTGACCTTTTAACGGCTGAAAATCAAGAAATTTTATTTTTACACGACCTTAATAATTTAGACATTCAATCAAAAGTTTTTGAACACGAGCAGGTTTTATCGTGAGTCCGTATTTTAATATTGAGTCCATGATACGAATAAAATTACGTTTATCTTCATAAACGTAACACTTTTGTGTTTCAATCACAAAAGGAAAATTAAATCTGTAAAATCAAATAAAAAGTATGTATATAATTTTATTTTTTTTTTTTTTTGATTTTACGATCTCGAACATGATTTACTCGTATCGTAAGAAGAATAACAAATTGAATGCGACGATGGCCGGTAATGGAACCCGAGACCATTTAATCTAGAAGCCAGATAACTAGCCGAATAGTTAAAAGACCATATGGAATGCTACCTTTTTTCAGCCAAAGTAAACTAATAAATATCTATATTTTTTAAATATTTACAATACTGTTATTTTAATTCTATTCGCGTATTTGAATATATTTAGCTTTCAGCAGTAAATATTCCAGATGTTAAACAAGTCGTTAATGCAATATAATCAATTATGAGCAGCATAAGATTTATAGTCTATTTTTATTATTGTTATTATTATAGGTAAACTTAAAATTCTATATACCGTACTGATTTACAACCATTGAAATTTCATGCTTCAGTGGTTAGAAAAAAAGAACAAAACCACACCATAGAAAATAATTAATTTTCATAAAAGAAAATTACATTTAATTCAGGCATTATATTATTTCATTGTTCATTTTTTTCAATACGCACGAATAGAAAAAAAAATTAACATATTTTATTTATTTCAATATAAAGACCGAAAATTATTTTACAAACAGATAAATTATAATTTATGAAAAATAAAACTTGAAAATGGATATCGTATTAGAAAAATACTCCTAATTGTATACTTGAAAATTATTTTAATTAAAAAAAAAATTCATTTTTATTATAATCAGCTGCTCCAATAGTGAAAAGTAATTTCAGATTGTAATAGACCACTAAAATATTATAGAGTGATTGTAAACGGGTAGTTTAAAAGTTTCTCACGAAGACAAAGTAGATTTTAGGAGATTCTGTGGGACATTTGACGTCAGTAGGGTGATTCAATCAATGTTTAAGTAAGAGTTAATAATTTGTTCCAGACGTCCTATGCAGTAGAATCTACATGTAACAGAAAATATATATTGAGATGTGAGAATACGTAATAAATGTACAAGAATTAATATAAGGAAAATTGTGAATTGAATTACAAGATATAAAAAAAAATATTTTTAATGAAAGAAAACATATTAAAAAAACTGTTAATATGTATATTTTCGCGTGTTCGCGGCTTGATCATTGAGAAATTGACAATTGAAAATGTTTATATAATTCCAATTTATTACTTTAAGAACTTAAGTAAAATAGGTCAAATCAATAATAACAATGACAATAAGAATAATAAACAACTCACAATAATAATAATAATGCCAACAAAGAAGAACAAAAATAATAATATAAATAAAATGCGACGTGAAAAAAACCATTTGTTCAGAACCAACCAGCGTGAGTTCTATAACAGGCTGCAAACACCAGCTGTGCAGCAATTCCAGGCTTTGGCAGTTCCTTCCAGCACTGAAGTTATGGATTACTGGACTCCAATCTAGTCGAGCTCGTTACGGCTTCGTGATGGAGCTGAGTGGATCCGTGATGAAAAGAGGAGAGTGAACCAGGTGCCATCTATGGTTGCCCATATTGTGACTTACTCTGATGTAATTGGGTCTGTTGCATGAACACACAACTGGAAGGCACCCGGGACTGACGGTGTGCAAAAATTTTAGTTCAAACGCTTCTCAGCTGTACATGAGCGACTTGCTGAGTTTTACTCGGCGATATTACAGGATGCGAGTCTTATGCAAAGATCTTTCAATCAGGGAGTAACCTACGTGATTCCCAACACTGTTCCAGTTACGGTCGATCCTGCGAAATACGGCCTATTACTCGCCTCCCAACAATCTATAAGTTTTTTACAACTATTCTGTGTACCAAAATTTCTGACCATCTACAGCGGCACCACATTATTTCAGAAGAACAAAAGGGTGGTTGTCGGAAGAGCAACAGGTTGCAAGGAGCAGTTGGTAGTGGACAGTGTTCTCTAAAAAGAGTCGGTGCAATAAATATACAGCTTATATAGACTATAAAAAAGCCTTCGACCCTGTGCCGCATTCCTGGCTAGTGGAAGTGCTTATTTTGTATAAGGTTGACCCTATAGTCGTGGAGTTTCTGCGATATGCAATGGATAAATGGTGTACCTTTCTTGTGTTGACCGTACCTAATAAAGAGCCCGCGACCATCGGTAAGGTGGTGATTCGCCAAGGCATATTTTAGGGTGATGCTCTGACTGCGTTCTGGTACTATGGCAGTGAACCCTTTGTCCAACATCCTAAAATGGGCTAATGAGGGGTTTGCAATTGGCCAATCCTCTTATAGCTACCTCATGTACATGGATAATATAGAACTTCTTTCTGACACTGAAAAAGGTGTCCAACGCCTTATTAAGCTGGTCGAGAAATTCAGTGTCAACATACGTAGAAGTTTGGCTTTGACAAATGTAGAGTTACTGCCATAAGAAAAGGAGTTTAGTCACAAATAATTGACTATAGTGTACCGTTCATGGATCTCCCTTCGGTGATGACAACTATACAGCGTGGGGAACCTACCGATATTTTGACTTCATTCAAGATGTGGAAATTAGCTACAGTCAAGCGAAGGAGGTCCTTACATCTCAGCCTCAAGGCTGTGTGCGTGCTATCATGAAGTCGCAGTTAAGTGGAGACAATGAAGTGAAGAGCATCAACACCTACGGCCTGCCGCTGGTTTCCTACAGTTTCGGAGTTCTGAGATGGACAAGAACGGAGCTTGAGGGGCTTAATCGACATCTTAGGGGTGAATTCACCGGGCACCGAGCGCATCACCCGCGCAGTTCTACAGCTTGTTTCCATCTGTACAGAAGCAGGAGTGGAAGAGGTGTCGCAGATTTCCTTAGTTCATGCGAAGCAACTGCAGAACCTCAGAAGTATTTTCAAGAGTGAAGTAAATCCAGCGTGCTTCATCGAGAGGTGGTAAGAAGAGATGAAGATGTGACCCCACTTCGCCATAGAGACACTAACTATGCCCTCCTGAAGAGGTTCCCGATGAAAGACAAGAGATGGATGCATGGTACGCGAGTGACCTTCATGGGAGATTTTCCGTCTCCACGTTGGATGAGGGGGTTGACTTTACTGCCTCCTTTGCATGGCTGAAGGACGCCAAACTGTTCGCTGAAACTGAGGGATTTGCGTTCACAATTCTGGATTTGGTAATCAGCACGCTCAATTATTGGAAGCAAATAATCAAGGACCCTACCATGCTCGTGGATAATTGTCGTTTGTGTGGGAGTACAAGCGAGTCCGTGGAACATATGATTAGTGGCTGCCAGATCCTAGTCCCAAAAGAGTACTAGTCCCGTCACAACACGTGACTCGCATTCTCCATATTCTCTCTTTAAATATAATTTAGTCCCATTGAAAAAGACATTAGCATGATCGTTAGTCTTAACACTTTCAACTACACTAGTCTTGCATTAACAACAATAGTACAATAGATAAGACAAGTATAAAGTTCTTTTACTGCAAATACGAAGTGTGTGAGAAACGTAATGAGACTGACTTTTTACTTACCAAAGTTTTTACTTTTTCAAACAACAATATTATCCCCTTCAAAGTAGTTCCCATGGGCAGCTATACACCGGCGGAGTCGTTGTTTCCACTTCTGGTAGCAGCGGTGGAAAGCTTCAACTGGTAAGGCTTTTAACTGGTTGGTCACAGTCTTTCGAATGTCCTCCAGACTTCCAAAATTAGTCCTTTTAAGACACGTTTCAATTTCGGGAAAAGAAAAAAGTCACAAGGACTCAAATTAGGTGAATAGGAGGGTTGAGAAACCGTAAGAATGCGTTTTGAGGTCAAAAATTTCCTGATAGAAATGGCCGTGTAACACGAGGCATTGTCATGATGAAGCTCCACTTGTCTGCAATGTCTGGTCTCACGCGAATCACTCTTTTCCTGAGCCTTTCAAGGACACCTTTGTAAAACATTTGGTTGACAGTTTGTCCTGGAGGAATAAACTCTTTATTCAATACCCCTACTGTCAAAAAAGGAAATCAGCATGGTTTTGATGTTTGATTTGCTCATTCGACATTTTTTCGGTCGAGGAGATGACGGAATGTGCCACTCTTCGCTTTGTTTCACGATCGTACTCAAATATCCAGGATTCATCACCTGTGATCACACGATTGAAGAATTCTTGGTTATTGTCGATCCTCTCAAGAAGATCAACGTACACGTTTCTTCGATTGTCCTTCTGTTCCGTTGTGAGGTTTTTCGGCACCAATTTCGCACAAACCTTTCGTATGTCCAAATCGTCTGGTAAAATTTGATGTACGGTGAAAGCGTTTAAATTTAACTGTTCACTCATCATCCTTATTGTTAAACGACGGTCTGATCTCACAAGAACCTTAACACGCTCGTCGTTTTCATCATCGATTTTGAAGTTGAAGGTCTCCCTGAGTGAGGTTGATCTTTAACGTGTCTCGGCCTTCCAAAAATGATTTGTGCCAGCGGAAAACTTATGCTCTTGATAAGAAACGTTCCCCATAGGTCTGCTTCAACTTTTCAAAGGTCACACTCGCAGATTCCCCAGGTTTAACACAAAACTTGATTGCACAACGTCGCTCTAAATTCCGATGCTCCATTTTTGTAACGTACAACTTCACTGATGGCGCTGCCAAAAATAATGTGTTGGCTGAACGGAGTTGAAAGTCGTACTGAGCATGTGGAAGGGATGAAAAAACCGGTCTAGCACAGACCAGTACACACACCGTTGCCAGATCGCTCGCAGTGTTACCAATTTCATTACTTTTCTCCCACACGTCGTATATGTATACATAAACCTTTGGACTGACGGTAGTTTTGGGGTATGGGGGATGCGAAAGGTGAAGATATGTCGAAATTTTCCGGAAGTCGAATCATGGTAACTACATCTAAAAGTAATACGCGTACATATAGTTATTTTATATTACTTGGTTTTTTCGATTTTTACTTGAGATAAGACTGATTTAGTATTTCCTTAACAATTCGTCTGATAAAGATTTAATGTTGCATCGTGAAAGAGAACGTATATTTTACAATTTTTCTGAAAATGTTAAGTTATTTGTTCCAGCTGGATTATAAGTTAATTTTATTATTAATCATGGCCCGTTGGTATTGATATAAATTAATTATGTAATAATGTCCACTTACCAACTATTTTTATTATTATGTCCGAGCGCTTTCGGATATTAATCCATCATCAGGAACATTTTTGTGTTATGGATTATAATTATTTCCTTCACAAATTAATAATATATTATATTGTTAATATATTATATATAATATATAATAATAATTATATATTAATATTAATATATTATATTATTAATTTGTGAAGGAAATAATTATAATGCGTAACACATAAATGTTCCTGATGATGGATTAATATCCGAAAGCGCTCGGTCATAATAATAAAAATAGTTGGTAAGTGGAAATTATTATATAATTAAAGAATTATAAGTTGTACATATCAGTGTTTTTAATTTGGTTTGAATCACACTAATTCTGTAATCAAGAATAAGGTAATAAAATAAATTCCGTAATCATAAATTATTAGCTAAAATTATAATAAAAATAAATAAATATTCGGCTGGAGATTAGAATGGCTTTACTTTATTCTGTCACAAAAAAATAACTGCGGGATCTGTATTAAGGAATTATGGTATTAGAAGTATTCTGTACTATTCTGGGTGCCAGCATAAAATTTGATTTAATGGTCGATGAACGCGCACGCTGAGTTACGAAAAACTGCTAGACAAAAGCTGTATTTGGATACTTCGGTCAGCATCTTGGATAAAGGCCAGTTTTTCTGTAACAACTTAAACATTTTAGAACTTTTTTATAGTAGGCTACATTAATAAAAAAAGCGAACATTTTTCATAACCACATTTTTCTAGGTTAAAACCTATGTTTTGTTTACAATAACATTTCACTGCGTTCGCAACTTATTTTATGTTTTTTTTAAATAAATTAAAATCACAACATTTCTAATTACATGTTAATTTGTATGGCAGCACAATTTTAGAAAACAAAAATGAACTACTTTTTACTTCCTTGTACGAGTAGAAGGAAGCATTGTAATCGCGAAAACTTTCGGATTTCAGAATTCAACCGAAATATCCATTTTGATAATCTCTGAATCCATTCTGACTAGTTTCCGCGTGACATCTGTATTGTCTGTGTTGTCTCGCATAACTCAAAAACGATTAGTCGTAGAATGTTGACATTTTGGATTTAGGACTGTTGTAACATCTATTTATGCAAGATAATCCTCTTTTGGATCAAAGAGGATCAAAAGATCCTCTTTTGATTGCAATCGACTGAACCAAAAAAACCCAGAATCCAAAAAAATTTGGTTTATCCACTTTTTCTTAACTGCAGTAATAATCCCTCATTGAGAGTTTGCCAACGATATATAATAAGTGTTACTTATTTTCATTGGTTCCAGAGTTATAGCCAAATTACATTTTAATTAATGAAATATTTTGTCTTACAAGAGGAAAGCACGTCGGTTTGAATCCGACTTCATATACATATTTTTTTTTTTAACTTTTTTGTTTAATTTAACTATATTGATTTATTAATAATTATTAACCTCTGAATGTAAAAAAATTACAATAAATAGCAATTCAATAATAACCAAAAAAAAAAATGAAACAACACACTGAAGTTATTAGTGAAACAAAATTTTTAGTAATTTTCATTTAAAAAAAATGTGTGTGTAATTTAATAGGAGTACAAGGAAGTTATATGATGTCCACATCAAATTTTTTACTTATAAAATTGAAATACATACCCTTTAAAATTACGTACACTGTTCCCTTTTTGATGCGAGGAAAATAATCCCGCTAAACCCTCAAATTAGTAGAAGACTTAAACAAATAACCCGAGCCGAAAACCGATTTCATTTATGTAACATTAGAAGTCTAAAGGGGATATTTTAATTTTTAATACGGTTACAAGATCGTGTACTAACGTTAGAATACGTAGGCCGTAGAATCTATACATCTACGCAAACATACTACGGGAAACCAGACTCCTTAAATCCTAAGAGCTGAGTTGGGGAAAGCGTTATCCCTCCACCATAAATCATATTAACGAAATTCCTTCAAATATTCCATTTAAAAAACATTGATTGAGGATGTCTGAAATCTATTTAAGCCAGTACTTTGTTATTTTTATTTTTAAATAAAAAACAAATTTCTTCATGTTTTTAAAAATAATCTCAAGGTATATTATTTCATGATAATGTGATTTTTTTCGTGAAAGCTGATGTTTTTAGTTAGGACATTACCAGTGGCGGCTCGCGTATAGGCACCCCCTATTTCCACTTAGTATTATCTATAACCGAATACGGTTTTTAAGCACAATGTGCTTAAAAATAGTGTACCACATTCTTGAATGTGATAAAATGAAGAATTAGATTATTATCCTGCTTCTAGCTATTCAAATCGATTAATTTTTTTTCGATTGTTTTACTTTACAGAAAACGTTAACCATGGTCTTTGAAAGGTCCAGAAAAATTTTTCTGAAGCAGCGCCACCACTAATTTTAGCTACGAACCGCCACTGAAGATTACAATAATATTATCTAATACATAATAAACATAGAACACAACTTTCTAAGTACACAAAGCTGTCATCTCAGGCAACGCTTAGTTAATATAACTAAGAAAAGGTTTTCATTATATTTTTAATTTGGTTAAATTTTTCATAAAAATAGTCATTTTTTATGGAAATTTTATACTCATTATTTGTATTTATATAAGCTGAGCAAGAACATCGATTTTATTAAAAAATAATAGTTTTATATTAATATATAACATTTTTGTTGTTATTATACACAAATGAATGTGAAGTATAATTAAAAAAAAACCATGGACTTATAGCATTGATTCTAAAATTTTTTCGTCCACCGCTCACATTGAGAATCAAAAATTTACTAGCGCCCCCAAAATTTTTAAATTTACCATCTTATAAAAATCATATATGAAAAAAAACAATTACAATTGTTTTTAAACGTGGCATATCCTATTTCTGTGTTGAAACTTAACATTTTTTTTTCTTTCCGTAGGGGGAGGAAAAAGCTCTGCCAGCCGCCGTCAGGCCCCCACTGACGGTAGTGCGGGACTCTCACCCGCTAAAACCCACCCCTCCTATCATGCAGGGGCCGGATCTAACCCATTTGGTATGTAAAGCCCCTGAATGATCACCCAGGCACTCTACTATCCGAATCCGTATGACCGGAAGGCGTCCCCAGGGTGATCGACGAGCGACGACTCCGAGGAGCCCCCGCCACCCACCCCAAGTAGCTGGGCTCCCTTGATCAGCGTCATCGAACTCCACGTTTCTATAGATCTCCATCTGCTCAGCCTGTCGACGCCTCTTTTCATTGGCCTTCTCTCCTATCATTGATGTGATCGTAATCAAGATACATTCCCATTTGTTGCTATTGCTGAGCATCACCTCGATTATATTGTTGGACCCCTCCACACCCTGATCCTCGAGCACTACTCTTAAGTTGCGCCATCTAGGGCAACAAAATACCATATGCTCTGCTGTATCCATTCCGCCGCAATCGTGATAGCAACATGTATGGCATCTGCCCATCCTGTACAGATAGTCCCTAAAACATCCATGTCCGTACTGGAACTGGGTAAATTCGTAGCCTGTGTTACTGTACTTTCGCTCCACCCAGTTCCTGACGTAGCTTATGAGCCCATAGGTACGCCTTCCTTTGTCCGAGTCTCGCCATCTGTCACGCCAGGCAACGTAGAGACCGCCAATTGCTTCCTTTCTGTCCCGTCCATTCATTATTGAAGCTCTCATTTGCGCTTGTAAGTCTATGGGCGGTACTCCAGCTATAACCGATGCCGCCTCGGAGCTGATCGTACGTTACCCTGCGATGATACGTATGTTTAGCCTACACTGTTGCATAACCAAAGGCCTCACGTTCCTGGCCCTCGACAACGCTCCTAGCCACACAGGAACTCCATATAGCACCACCCAAGAGTGCACACTGGCTAACAGTTTCCTCTTACCCGTCTGAGGACCGCCCTTATTCCTCATCATTTTGCTGAGCGCCTTCACCACATTTTCGCCCTTAAAATTTAAATGAGAGCAATTAAAACGCATATTTAATCATATTTGGAAGTATTTTTATTAAAATTATTTTCAAAAAAATTACAATTGTAACGTAGAAAAATATACGTAGAAAAAATAAATTAAAGCTAAATCTTAAACTTTTAATGCAGTTTACTGAAAAAATCTCGTTTCTTCCATGCGCTGAATCAAATACGAAAAACCTTTCAAATTCAAAAAACTTTTCTTGTCACTAATTCTTTTTTTAATTTGATGATTTTTGAAATCTGAAGTATACTGTCAAAAATTGAGTATTCAAGTTTTAATTTTTTTAAATTCATCTCTCTAAGCCTCTTGGTTGCAAAGTTAAAGTAATTTAAATACAATCATTTTTTATCATAAAATACCGGTGTTCCTTTAATTTTTTGTACTAGTGTAGTAGATATTTAATTTTAGTTTGAAATATCGGGAAACCATAGTTTTTGCCTTTTTTTTTAATCAACCATCGTCTTCCTAGACCGCCATTTCTTTATTTTTCCTGTTTAGCCTCCGATAATTACCATTCAGATAATAGCGGATGAGTGAGGATGATATGTATGAGTGTAAATGAGGTGTAGTTAGAAAACCCAACCGCAAAAGAACACCGGTATCCACGATCTATTATTCAAATCCGTGTAAAAATATCTGACTTTACTAGGAGTTTAACGCTGGAACTCTCGACTTCTAAATCAGCTGATTAGGGAAGACGCGTTCACCACTAGACCAACCCGGTAGGTTCCTAGACCGCCTGAACGCCCCCAATTTTCTGTGGGCCTTCTATCGCTCCCCCTGAAGGCCTCCAGCACCCACAAGGGGGCGTTATCACCCACTTTGAGAACGAATAACCTAGAAAATTATAAATATTAATACAACCAGAGATATTATTACAAATATTAGCGAGCAACCAGTGACTGACTGACGCCCGTAGAAAAAAACTGTTGCTGTTTATGACATCAACTATTTCCAGGATTCCACAGACGGAGATCTCCGTATTCTTTAGTAAGCGGTGATTTTTATTTTTAGAAGACTAATTTAGCATATAAGATTAAAACTTGTGCGCGAAAATACGATACAAAAATTTTTTAACGTTGATGAAATCATCAGCTATATAAAATATAATAGCTAATAGCGATTCCAACCCGGAATGTTCCAAATGAAAGGGAGAGATATAATTACTCCGCCCCAGAGATCGGTAATATACGTACTGCTGTCATTAATTTGTAATCCTCTATATAATCAACTGTTTAATTTAAAAACTACTGTTAAAAATTTATGCATTCGTAATGGATTACAAAGTATTTTTGATTAAAACATTCATAAGGATTTTGCTTATAAAAAAATGAATAAAATTAAAAAAAAATGAATGATTAATACTACCGAGCAGCTCTCGCGTACTTTTGAGGCAAACCAGTTGTCATTAGACACCGGTATTTTGAACTGAAATTTCCCTAAAGAATAATTATTATTTCTGTACTATTATGCAACGCTGAGAACTGCCGGAACAATTAGTAGATTAATCCAATTTTACCCACACTCAATTAAGCTCACCCACTCACTAAATTACTCTTCTTAAATAACATTATTATTATTATTATTAGTATTATTATTTTTTTTAATATAAGATATATGATCGATGATAAATGAGTAGTGTGAGATTTATTATCTCCTAGTTCATTAGATCAATATCATCTGTTTAACATAATCTCTATGAAAAGAAAGCAAAAAGTTATCACCTTTAAAAATATTTATAATAATTTACATGTAAGTATATTAAGCTTTTATATAATTTCTTAGATTAACTACAGCGATCACTAAGAATCTTCAAATGGTAATTTACAGTCTGTTCTATAGGCAAAAACTTCTTATGGACAATGCCATTACTATCGAAGAAACGAATTAGCATGGGTTTAATTTGCTCATTTTTGCTTTTTTGGGATGTGGTGAGTTTGATATGTGCCAATTCTTAGCTCTGGGGTTATGTTTCTGAGTTGTACTTAAATATTCAAGATTCTTCACCAGTAATAATATTTTTTAGAAAATCAGAATCAGTTTCAAGTTGCCCTTGAAGATCGTGACACACTTCCACCTGTTGTTTTTTGTTCAACAGTGAGGTTTTTTGGGATTAACTTTGAACAAAACTTTTTCATGTCCAATTCGTTTGCCAAAATTTGATGGACTGTGGTACGGATCAAATTCAATTGTTCTACAATCATTCTGACAGTTAATCGCCGGTCTTACCATATCAAGTTTCTGATTCGCTCAACATTTTGTCTCGTTTTGACGTTAACGGTCTTACAGAGCGTGGATTGCCCGCAATTGATTCTCGGCCATCTGAAAATACTTTAAACCGCCTAAAACCTTGGGATCGTGACAGAGCGTCATCTCCATACGCCGTTTTCAATTTTAAAAAAGTTTCAGTAGCATTCTCACAGAGTTTAACACAAAACTTGACTGCACAACGTTGCTCATAATTACTCATTTTTTTTTTTTACGTTGCTCATATCACTCATTTTTGTAAAGCACAACAAAAACTCGTCTCACGTGGCAACAACAGACTAAAAATATTAATACCTAATATAAATCAGCTGTTCATATAACCATATGTTTACTAGTAACTTTACGGTGTTCTCACTTTGGCTGCCAAAAAAATCTAGTCTCATTACTTTATTTACAGACCTCGTATATGACTATCTGCTATTTCTTAATGCACAGAATATGTCATATACATTAATTAATTCAATTACACATACAGGAATTCTTAATTAAACAGTTACATTATTTGTTACGTTATTTAGCGAAGATATTGCATAAAGTCCGTCGCAACAGTTAGTTAATTACACTAAAGCGCTAAATATCGCAGTTAAGAATAGAGATAATGAGCCACTACGTAGGGACAGTGAAAGAGAAAGATAAAAGAAGGTGTTGAAAGATAGGAGAGAGTTTGATTAGATAAATCCATCCGTGACAAAAAACGCAAGCGACGTGAGTGCGCGGCATTCACATACGAGGATTTACACCGACGAACGGAATGGACGTAAAAATAGTTTTGTTAGTACTGCTATTGAAAATAGAATACAAATATTCTTTCCTAATGGCGATTCATTTATCATCAGTTTCAAAGACTTTTTTATTTTAAAACCTCGTCCATCTTTTTCCCGTTTTATTTTCAATCGGTATATTAAATTGTTATTATGTACATCACGATACACAATACAAAGTACAGGACACAATACTCGCAGCAGGTATCGGACTGGGAAGGGAAGACACCTATTACAGTTTAACATACAGTATTATTATTTTACGGTACCGCCACCAGGCACACTGTTCATTCATTTCTACTTTAAAATATTTAGAGTTCAACGAACTTAACCGCTTTACCCACAACATTCAAATAATACTTTCAACTATTGTTGCAAAAAAAAAAGAATTTTTCGTTTTTATTCTTAAATACAAAATTAAAAATATTAAAAGAATAAAAACCACATAATTTAAAAAAAACCATTAATTAAATATTTAACATAAAATTTATTTAATAGCTAATTTATTTTATTTTATAAAATAAACACGTAAGAAGTATAAATTCTTCTGATATGCGAGCAATTAAATGTTTTCATAATCGCCGTAAAAATAATCACTCGCCTAACCTCTTATAGCATATATTATCTTTGGTGATTTTCTGGTAGGCGTACTACTTTAATCGGATCTATTTTTTAGAACCTATTAATAGAAAAGTACATTTTCTACCAGCCTTTTCGATGAGATAGATCAGTTCTTATTTTTACTGTCTTGTTCGAAGTAAAGGAAGTATTGCAATCGCAAAAAATTTCGGTTTTCGGATTTCAACGGAAATATCCATTTTGACCATCCCTGAATCCATTTTGACTAGTTTCTGTGTGACGTCTGGTACGTACGTATGTATCTCACAGAACTCAAAAACGATTAGTCGTAGGATGTTGAAATGTTGGACCGTTGTAACATCTGCCCCTTTTCATTGCAACTGAACCAAAAGTATCCAAAAAGGCCCAAAATCCAATTTTTTTGGATTTTGGACTTTTTCTTAACTGCAGTAACAAGCCCTCATTGAGAGCTTTTCAGCGATGTGTCATAAGTGGTACTTATTTTCATTGGTTCCAGAGTTATAGCCAAATAAAATTTTAACCTTTTCAGATAATTTAGTCTTGGAACTGGTTACGTACGGTGTCAGTTTTAAAACGCTCTTACAAAGTCATTTTATATGGCATCTAAGTCAGTTATTTTGTTTTATATTCACAAAGGAATCAGTTTTATTACACAATTTGAACAACGTTTATACGATGTAAAATGTTTTATTTAGACTAGAAAGAATATGACCATTTTTTTCTCAGAAATGTGCTTGTATATTAAATTGCTATGACGATTATGGATTTATTTATTATTTACAAAAATTGCTTATCTTAACATATCAATACACATATAGATGTGTATTGAAACACATAATAAATTATGATATACGGCACATACAAAAAAAGAAGGAATTTGTGGTCATAAATACGTCACTTTTGCTTGAGGTCTATAAATATCTTTTCTGACCACAATGATATCGGTAAACATGTAACACACATCGATTCGTAATGATTAACAGTATACCGTAAAAATGCTTTTTTGTCAATCTGAATAGCCTTTTGAGTGGTGGGAAGTTTTATAAAACGTAGTTTTCTGAATCTACTTTCACTTACTTATACTAATGTATGTTACTAACTGTGATTTATGACACGGGTTTTTCATCATATTTTGCCCATTTTCAACCGATTTGCTTGAAAGTATTATTTTTAAAATCAGCAAACTATGTTTCATAAACACAAAGCAAAAAAATAATTTCGCTAATAAAAAACGCGGTAGAAATGTGCAAAAAAATTCTGCAATTAAATTATCGTAATTTTTGTTGTTTAAATTTTTTTGTTGTTACAGGCATAAAAAATATCCAGTCGTAACGGTTTTTTGTCAGAATCTGTTAAATCTCTTTAATATAGTGTAATTTTTTGAAATTTTTTCACAAGAGGGTAGCATAAGACTATGAAGGGAGGCAATCAGATACCAACATATTTTCGCGGAGCGCTAATCAAGCGCGGATCATTGTGATGATCCGCGCGTTTAATTAATGAAATATCTTATACAAGGAAGGCATATCAGTTCAAATTCGACTTCATCTCCTTTTTTTTAAATTTATTAACTTCTGATTGTAAACAAATTTTTACAATAAGTATTACTTTAATAATAACAATAAAAAAAAATATCAGAAGTTTTTAATGAAATAAAATTTTATGTACTTTTCATTTAAAAAAAATGTGTGTATGTAATTTAATATGCGTACAGGGAAGTCATGTGGTGTCCACATCAGCTTTTTTTTATCTGTACGTTGCCACCATCTATTCAACTAATGAACAATAAGCAAATATCCGTATGACGTGTAAATTGGTTCTAATCTTGCTCAGATTCAGACTGACCATTCCTGAGTGATGAGGGTAATTGAACCCAAACTATTAAAATACATCCATTGTTTAGTATTTAAATCCTTATAAAAGTAACTAACTTCTAGCAGGATTTGAATCTCAGAACCTTCGACTTCGAAAATCAGCTGTAAATAAGTGATTTGCTATACGACTTTAGCAGAAGACAGGTGGCAAGATATATTTTCTTCATTAAAACAAGTTCTTTAATCTGCTTACTGAATCATCCAGAAAAAATAGGAAAATAAATACTGCACTAATAAAAGTCAACTTGGTAAAATTGACTTTGGCCTCTCCTCATCAATACAATAAATCACAAAAAAAATGTAATATACTATATATGATTCTAATTACACTTTAAAAACAGCAATGAAAAAATCATATTATTTCAAGAAGAATATCTTAATTTAAAATAAAAATTTTCCTAGACTAAAATACATATTTAGAAACTGAAAATAAATTCCTTAACATATTTGTAGTAATAAAATACAGACAATAGCAGAACAAGTAAAAATATTGAGGATTGTTAAATGTGATAATGCAGCAGGATAATGTTGATAATAATTAGTTTCGAACAAAAAGAGGTAATGAAATTGAAAAGTATATGACTGTATTAAAAAAAAAAAATTAAGGACCATATAGAAATTATGTACATCCACGTGGAAGGGGTCTCTGTCTCGATGCAATAACAATTTCTGATTCATAGGATGAATTTCTGATTCACACATGTCAAGCTGTTTGTCTATATTTGGAGAAAATAAATTAAGTATATTTTTTATTTTTACATAAAAATTAAGGCATATTTTTAATTTTTTAAATAAAATTATAATGTGTAAAAAAAAAACATTTGATATAGAAAATAATGAGTAAATATTGTGAATTAACAAACAGAAATTAATGATTACACTATTTGTTTCATTTGAAAAATATAATTTAAAAAAATTAATAATACAAATTACACTTACTTTCTTCATAAGAAAGCTATCTATGTAATGGGTACCATGATTTGACTTTCGGAAAATTTCTACATATCTTCGCGTTTCACATCCCCCAGACCCCAAAACCACCATCAGCTCAAAAGTTTATATACATAGACATATTTATACGAGGTGCGACAATAAAGTAATGAGACTGATTTTTATTTGCAAGATGTGGCAACCCTGCAGCTTGCGTAGGCACACCATCTTTGACCTTGGTCTATAAGCTACTTCTAGTCCAAGCGGCACATTGATGCAACTGCTCAGTCGTGAGTTGTGCTGTAATAAGTGAACACGTGTTTGTGTCTCTCGTCACAAATGAAACCGCAAAATATTGCGCAATGCCATTTCTTTTTGCGTTAAATCGGGTGAAAACGCGACGAAAACTTATGGTAAGCTTCAGAAGGCTTTTGGAGAGGTATGTCAAGAGCTCAACTTTTTCGGTGGCATACAATTTTTAGTGAAGGCAGAACGAATGGTGAAGATAAAGACCGCAGTGGACGAACATCAACCTCACGGACAGATGTCAACTTGACCAGGGTGCGTGAAATCGTACGATCTGATCGAAGATTATCCATGAAAATGATTGCAGAAGAACTCAACATCAATCGAGAAACGGTTCGTCTAATATTAACTAAAGATCTTGGTACGAGAAAGATTTGTGCAAAAATGGTCCCGAAAAATCTCACAGAACAGCGAGAAACACGGAAAAATGTGCAACCGATCTGTTAGAGCAAACGGAAATCAATCCAGATTTGTTGAGCCGTGTTATCACTGGTGATGAAGGTTGGTTTTTTCAATAAAATCCAGAGACAAAACGCCAAAGTTCGCAAAGGGATCACCCAGACCAAAAAAAGCTCGCATGTCAAAGTCAAAAGTGAAATGCATGCTTGTGTGCTTCTTCGATTCCAAGGGAATTGTTCATAAAGAGTGGGTGCCTCCTGGACAAACAGTTAACCAATATTTCTACAAAGAAATTTTAGAAAGGCTTTGTAAACGAGTTCTTCGTGTCCGTGCAAACATTGCTGATAATTGGATTCTGCATCACGATAATGCGCCATCCCATACTGCTCTGTCAGTACAGCAAATTTTAACCTCAAAACAAATTTCAGTACTACCACAGCCACCTTATTCATCAGATATCGCTCCGTGCGATTTTTTTCTATTTTTAAGATTCAAAATGCCGGTCAAGGGACACCATTTTCGAACAACACAAGATGTCCAAAAAGCTGTGACGAGGGACACAAACACATGTTCACTTATTACAGCACAACTCACGATTGAGCAGTTTCATCAATGTGGCGCTTGGACTAGAAGTAGCTTATAGACCAAGGTCAAATATGGGGTGCCTACGCAAGCTGCAGGGTTGCCACATCTTGCAAAGAAAACTCATTCCCATTACTTTATTGTCGCACCTCGTAGATTTCACTTTCTTGTGGATACGATAACTGCCGTAATTTTGCCCCAATCACTTTCAAATTGTTCCATAAAAATAACTTCACTCAAAATCTTTATCGAGTTTGTTAACTTGCAAAATCGGACCATAGGGGTGGAAATGGGGTGGCTTTTTCGAAAAAAACACAAAATATCACTATAACTTTCTTATTGAGTAAAATATCGAATCCATCTAAAGTTCCTACAATTCTTTGTATAAGAGCCTAAGTAAAGATGTAAGTAAGTTAGATCTAAGTAAATTTTTTTGATATAACCAATCACTGGCCCAGGGGGTGGAAAAAATGGGGTTTTGAAGACAAAAAACCGTACACACCTTAATAGGCATAGTATCGAATCAGTTTAAAGTGGTCATTAGTTCTCTAAACATTACCTAAAACAATTTTTGATATGACCAACCATTACGGCAGGGAATGACCAAAATGTTGCTGGAATTGTAAGAAGATGGGGGTTTGTCATACTTTAAACATGTGAAACTTTTCTCGCATGCAACCATTGTCATATTGAATAAATTTGAAGTTTTTCTTAATTTTAAGGTGGAAATCTCTTTTATCCTCTACTTAGCACTAGTGAAATCTACCTCCGCCTTCCAGCGTGCCGAAAGGGATTTTTTTTTAACTATTAACAAGGTACAAACATCGAATGAAAATTATATTCCAGTTTTCAGTTGTTGACTATGGTAACAAATTTTACTTAAAATGAAACATTTTATTTTGAATAAAAACAAACTTTAAAAAATCCTACCATACCTAATTAAAGTAACTTTAGAATCAACAATTTATTTGGTTCCAATTGAGTAAAAAAATAGTTTTTGAATTTTAAATTTTAATTCCAAAACGTTTAGTCGAGTTTCTAGGTTCATGTAGATCTACAAAAAAGCAGCTAGAATGTATACAAATGTTATGCGATATGAGGATTCGGATAGAGTAACTATGAGAAACAAGACATAATGTTTATGCTGCCCTAAGGCGTTTGACTTTGGTATGTAGAGAAGTCAATGTTGTTTAATTGCTATTTGATAGAAGTTGGAATAGAAGGCTTGTACAAGGCAAAGTTTAGCATGTATAAAAAAAGGAAATGTGTAGGATGAATCTGAAATAAATATAATGAAACTTAAAATATAGTATAAATGATGAAATGAAGGGAGCAAAGAAATGCATCAAACAAGTCAATGATTACAAAAAAGTAGAGTTAATAATGTCATAATTAAAACATGACAAAAATGACAGTCATACTATAATTACTGACCTTAATTCCTTCTGCATGTTTTTATCAAATTGTGTTTTAATATGTTGTTACTTTTAGATTTGAACCACTACTGACCAGTGGTTAATTCCAAAATGCACTGAAACAAGAAATAGAAAAATGGTATTTTGTGTGCAGTAGTAGTAATAATATGAACTGTTTTGAAAAATCTGTAACATAATAATTATTTAAAAACTTAATCTGGTAAGTCTACAGAATTACTCATCCATACCATTAATGAATTGCACTGAAACAAGAAATAGAAAAATGGTATTTTGTGTGCAGTAGTAGTAATAATATGAACTGTTTTGAAAAATCTGTAACATAATAATTATTTAAAAACTTAATCTGGTAAGTCTACAGAATTACTCATCCATACCATTAATGAATTGCACTGAAACAAGAAATAGAAAAATGGTATTTTGTGTGCAGTAGTAGTAATAATATGAACTGTTTTGAAAAATCTGTAACATAATAATTATTTAAAAACTTAATCTGGTAAGTCTACAGAATTACTCATCCATACCATTAATGAATTGCACTGAAACAAGAAATAGAAAAATGGTATTTTGTGTGCAGTAGTAGTAATAATATGAACTGTTTTGAAAAATCTGTAACATAATAATTATTTAAAAACTTAATCTGGTAAGTCTACAGAATTACTCATCCATACCATTAATGAATTGCACTGAAACAAGTGCACTGAAACAAGAAATAGAAAAATGGTATTTTGTGTGCAGTAGTAGTAATAATATGAACTGTTTTGAAAAATCTGTAACATAATAATTATTTAAAAACTTAATCTGGTAAGTCTACAGAATTACTCATCCATACGATTAATGAATTGCACTGAAACAAGAAATAGAAAAATGGTATTTTGTGTGCAGTAGTAGTAATAATATGAACTGTTTTGAAAAATCTGTAACATAATAATTATTTAAAAACTTAATCTGGTAAGTCTACAGAATTACTCATCCATACCATTAATGAATTGAATAAAAAAAAAATTCACAAAAATGTTGGTTAGCAATGGTCTTGTGTTTTATAATTACATGAAAGTAGGAATTTAATGATAAATTGTATCTGAGCTACATAATCACTTAACTTTGCCTGTGAAGAAATTTGTTCTGATTCAAATTTCTACCCTAAACCAAAAAGTTAATCTTTGGAAAAATTTTTACAGAAATTATAATATAATGGGTATAATTTGTAAAAGTGATGAGTTAACATTTAATGACAGATGAATTTTCTTGTTTTTTTTTCAGTTACTCTTTAAACAGTCCAAACATTATGGAAATAATTTATGAAAAAGCCTACTGAAATACAAATTATTCATAATGATATAAATTATTGTGGGTATAGAAAAACTTCTTATGTGAAAATTTTTCATAGATTTGTCAAGTCATTTACTTACGTAATATTATATTTATAAATAAAATATTGGCCACCAAAGAGGAAGTTATATGATTAACACTTTTTATAAAGAATTTCATTACTTCTACACATTCAAATACAATAATTTTCTTGTCTAATATTTCATACATACCACTTTACTTTTAATAATAGACAAAAATAAATAATTTTTCTTCAAGGTCTTCAGTGGAATGAAAATATGTAATCCAGAAGGACCCATGCAATCTACTGGGTTGGTCTAGTGGTAAACGCATCTTTGTAAATCAGCTGATTTTAAAGTCAAGAGTTTCACCATTCAAATCCTAATAAAGGCAGTTACTTTTATATGGATTTTAATACTAGATCGTGGTTACCGGTGTTCTTTGGTGGTTGAGTTTCAATTAACCTCACATCTCAGAAATGGTCGACCTGAGACTGAACAAGATTACATTTCACTTACACTCATACATACAAGGTGCTACCCAAAAGTTCGGGGAATTTGAATTTCGCGCGCCAACCAATGCTGGCACGACTTGCTACCGCTAGATGTGGCTAACAGTACTCTATGTGAATCAGTGTTCCACAGCTGTGACGGTAAGAGGCTGCATTGTTGACTTTCGTGCGGTAGTGTAACTTTGTGTTTTACTGTTGCGGCAAAGTTCTAAATGGCAGATTTTAAAGAGCAAAGAACCTGCATCAAATTTTGCTTCATGCTTAAAAAACTGGTGCAGAAACCCATCGCATGCTTGTGGAAGCATTTGGTAACAGTGCTATGAGTAAAAGTAAAACTTTTTTATGGTACAAACGATTCAAAGATCGACGAACGACACAGTCGATGACGATGAGCGTTCAGGAAGACCATCAACAAGCGCAACACCGGAAAATATCGCGAAAGTGCGAGAGGCTACTGTTGCAAATCGTAGACAAACAATCCATGATGTTTGTGCAATCATACAAATGTCATATGGGTCTGTGCAACGCATCTTGTCGGACAATTTGAACATGAGACGCATTGCTGCAAAATTCGTACCGAGACTGTTGAACAGCGACCAGAAACAACATCGCGTAGCTGTCTGTAGTGAATTGAAAAATTCAGCAAGAGATGACCCTAACTTTATCTCCAACACCATAACCGGTGATGAGACATAGGTGTACGGGTATGATCCTGAAACTAAGCAGCAGTCGTCACAGTAGAAGTTGCCAAGTTCACCGCGGCCAAAAAAGCACGCCAAATTCGCAGCAACGTGAAGTCCATGATGATTGTTTTTTCGACATCAAAGGCATTATCCATAAGGAATTTGTTCCTCTTGATCAAACTGTCAATGGGGTGTTCTACTGTGAAGTTTTGAAGCGTTACGTGAAAGCATTAGGCGCAACGTTCAGATCTGTGGGGTAACAACAGCTGGGTTCTGCACTATGACAACGAGCCCGCGCACACATCGCTAGCCGTTTGTAATTTCTTGGCTTACAAAAAGACGGTAGTGATTCCCCACCCACCCTATTCGTCTGACCTTGCCACGTGCAACTTTTTTCTCTTTCTGAAAATAAAATTTCAATTAAAAGGTTTTAACACAATTGAGGAGATTCAGTAAGAAATGCAGAACGTGCTTCGAACACTTAGACCTGCAGACTTGCATGGAATCATGGGATCACTGTATCAATGCCCAAGGGCATTACTATGAAGGAGACATTGGAAATTATAAGTTATGGTAAGCTATTTTATTTTTATGGTAAAATTCCTCAAAATTCTAAGTAGCACCTAGTATATCATCCTCTAAAGTAATACCTGATGGTGATTCTTGGATACTAAACAGGGAAAACAAGGAGACTCCATGTGTTGTCACACTTTCCATTAAACTAAAGCAATTAGTATTTAACAATACAAAGTTTTTATCAGTGAAAATGTTATTTCTGTAGAAATAATCTTCAGCAGCTATTATTGGAAATCGTGGATAATTCTTACAGACAATAGTACATATGATTAGAAAAAATAAATACAAAAATGAAACATTAAAGATACAGACTATCCTAATATTTCATGTAAGATTGTTGAACTAATAACTGTATAAATATCTGATGTTAATAAAAACGAATATTTCAGCAATTGTGTAACTGTCCACTTTATTAAAAAATTGAAGGATTGTATCTTGCTTTCAATTGAAATAAATTTAAATGAACTACAGCAACAAAAGTGTATATGTAATTTAATAGGCATACAAGGAAGTCATGTGGTGTCCTCATCAGATTTTTTATTTTTTAAGTGTATGGTAGCTTGTTTATTATTTATATTAATTTATCTTTTACGTCTACTACGATGATTGTTTATAGACTGAAATGTGTAAGTAGTTATATACTTTAGTAAAAGTTTCTTGAGCAACTTTCTTTGTGACCTTAATTAAATTAAACCATTTAGTATTATACATAATTCTGTAGTTTTAATTTTATCCTGTTCTTAATTCTACAAATTATTTAATGAAAATAACAGCACTGTATTGGCATTTTTCAATTCACTTCCATTTTTACAAAATGATGGCCAACTTGAATTTTTTGAATAGCTAGAACTTGTACTTTCAGTCATTTGATAGAAAGCATCATTTTAAGACATTTTTATTTTTCGGTATTCTTCCTTATCTGTTACGTAGTTATACCTGATCTCCATTAGACCAGTATATCCATACATTGATACTAAATCTTCAGCATTGTACTGGTTTTTATGTTTAATAATGTACAACTCAAAGGAACAACGTAGCTTGAAGGCAGGATGTGATCCCATTTAGGTACGTGCATTTAGTGCCAACTAAATAGTGGCATTTAAATAAA